>NC_045610.1:27922977-28547977 GCF_009762305.2 Zalophus californianus
CTGGCTTTTAGCAGGAAAGAGGGAGTAGGGGAAACTTTCCTCTCCTGTGACAGTGTTCAGTCTCTGCCTAGAATCCAACCTGGCCTCTCCTTCGTACTGACCACGTCTATCCCGCCTCTATTATCTGGGGCCTGTTGTACTGACCACATCTATCCTGCCTCTCTGATCTGGGGCCTGATCCTCTCTCCATCTTTTCCACATACAGTATTTTCAGTTCTATGGAAGCTTTGGATCTGGTATCTGCTCTTGGGAAAACATGGTATTACCTGCATGCAGCCTCCTGACTTCCTATTTCCCCTGATTTGGGGAAAGGCATATATACAGAATTAAGCTCTGCCCTCTAGGAAGCCTGTAATAGAGCACTGAACAAATACTGAAACACTTGTGATCATCAAACACTATAGTAAGTGCTGGGAATGAGTAAAGTACAATCGTCCTGGAAGAGTTCAATATTCATGTAACAAATATTAAGCATCTGCTAAGTTGCAGACACTGTTCTAGACCCTGGAGTTAAAGCAGTGAACGCGGGCAAGGTTCCTGTTTTGCTGGAATCTACCAGCTGTAGTAAAAGTTCCAATGTTCTGTAAACAGAGACACGTGAAGACAATTTGGCCCCGGGGCCTGGTATGTAAAGCCTTCAGGCCAGCCCCCCCAAGTGAAGCTATCGGTTGAGAGTCTGAATCAACGGGTTCTCCATTTCTGCCGGGTTGGTGGTATCGCTTGGCCATGGCGACCTCCAGCGGCCACCCTCCGCCATGCTGCCTATTCTGGTTTCCCAGAGGGGAGAGAAGAAGGGAGGAGCAAAGAGCTGGGTGAGTCCTGTTCCCACTCTCTTTACAGACTAGGAGGTCGCCGCTAGCTAGTGGCAATCTGAGATCCAGATTTCATATCTCTCAAGTGAGAGATCTTTACTCGGGACTGACGGCACCATGCAGGTCCTGAAGGACGGCACGGTCGGTTCGCTGATGCAAAGTAAGGGTCGGAGGAACCCGTCACGACGCAGAAGAGAGGAAACTCTCCCGCCTCCAGTTGGAGAAGACGGAAGACAGAACCTCGCGCCCAGGCCTCCCTCCTCTCTTAGCCTGCGGGGTCTTTTCTCCCTTTCCGGGTTTGGGACGAGATGACCGCAGCGAAACCAAAACTGGAAATAGACAAACTAAGACGCAACCTGGGATCTATTTGAGAACTACACCCAAGGCGTGGTCGTCGCCGGAAGTGGCTGTAAAGGCCTGTGCCCCTACAAGGCTCCGCCTCCAACTGCGCTACCAGTAGGCGACAGCCACCCCCACTTCCGGCCCCTGGAGCCTCCAGCAGCCCCCCTTTTACTGCTCTCTCATTGGCTGCCGCAGGGACGCGCTGTGATTTCCCATTGGCCGAGCCTCCTCTCCGGGGCCGTGCCTCCTCCCTCCAGGTACTGTCTTGTCTTCCGGCACCCGATAGGCTGAAGGCTGGGAGGGCGTCTGCCCTACTTGACCAATGAGCGGAGTGAAGAGTGAGGGCGGCGGCTGCGTGGTGGGGGCAGGGCGGGACTTGGTGTGGCTATTGGCCAGGGCGGGCACAGACCGGAGATACGATTGGTTGGGGAAAGAGGCACCGTGGTGGGGTCGAAGCTGCGCGGCCTCGGCAGCTGGGGGAGACGGAAGTGGTGAGAGCGCGGCCTCGGAGGGTCGGGCGGACGCCGCCTGGGTGAGTCACCGTGCCCCGTGCATTGCCAGTCTGGGAACCGCAACAACCGCGTCTTGCCCCGCCCCGCCCCAGCCCCTCCGGCTTTCATGGGCCCCGCCCTCTGTCATTCGGGGCCCCGCCTCCGAATCTTTAGGCTCCGCCTCTAGAACCTGGACACCTGGGCTCTCCTGCCAGACTGGCCCGCCCCCCTCCCCCCCCCTCCCCCCCCTCCCCGGCCCGGGGCCAGATCCCCTTCGTCCGGGAGCCCTGGGCATCCCAGCCCTGGTCCTTGTCCCTCCTTACCTCCCTCCATTTCCCTGAGGCTGCGTGCCAGTGGGCGGTGAGGCAGCACCTCTGGCTTGCCTCTTGCTGGCTCCCGCGTGAGGACGGGTGGGCTGTGATCAGGGAGGCTGGCAGGACCACAGATGGTGGTCCCCGCAGTCTTCCGCAGGGCACTACTGGACTGCTCCTGAGCTCGGATAGCAGGCATGAAAGAAAGTGTCAGTAAAACCTGGGCCTGTCTCCCTAAGTGGGCCAAGGAGGCCCATCCTGAATTTCTGTTGCTTGGGCCCATTTGACAGGTACTGACTCTGAGGCCTGGGGTGGCCTGATTGTCCCTGTTCTGTGGCCTCCTCCCACAAACCTGCATCCCACTTGATGCCAAATACTTTCAGCAGGATCTATTCAGTCCTGCTGCCAGAAGGCATTCTGCTCACAGGTTGTGGTCCCCTCCCTCTTGTCCTCTGCTCTGGACTCTGCCCCCAGTAAACAGGTCAGGTGGGTGCTACTCCCAGACTTAGAAGCTGGCAGAACGTTCCTGTGGATTCATGTCCCTCCAGGGCCAGAAGTAAGTCCTGGTTGGGCAGCCTCTCTTTTCAGAGTAGACAGGTCTTTTGCTTTCCCAAAAAGAACAATGTTTGGAGTGTTCTTCTCTTTCTGGTCTGGGAATCAGGACTCTTGAGTTCTGCTGAATAATCTTGGATGACACTCATTCCTGCTCCAGAACTTTGTGGCCGACTCCATGCCCTGCAGAATCACTTGTTGCTTTCTCCCCGCGTAGCTCACATTGCCTCTGTCTAACACTGTTCTCCGGGGTTAGGTAAGGGGTTCTGTGGAGAGGCCGGATTCTCTGTGAAAATCGCTGTAGAGGTTAGGAGCAGATAATGTGGCATTGGCTAATTCTAAGGTAATGTTAATGGTGCTCTTTAATCTTGTTTCTGTCTTTTTACAGTAAGAAGCAGACAGCCAGGACCCTCACCACAGTAGAATGGTGAGTATTCTCTTTCCTCAGATGATTGTGTTTTCTATAATCCTTGTTTTTCTCTGTGACACTGCCCTACCTCTCCTGGATCTTGAGCTCCATGCTACTCTGTTCAGCCTCTAAACAGGTTCATCTCTCCTGGAAATAAATTAGGCTTTCTTTAGATTGCAAAACATCAGCCAATATACAGCACTGGGACAGGAAGCCTCTAGAAGTCTTTTCCTGCACATGCTATGTATGCCATGCCTTCCCTATACTACCACTGGCTCTCTTAACCTTTCATAATGGCCCTTCTCTTGCTTTTCTTGGGTCCCTGGTGGAAGCTCTCTGTTCTGGTCTGAAAAACCAGGCCTCCTTTATCTCAAGATCCTTGCATTTCCTAGTGGGCCCCTCGAATATTGTGGGTGCTGTATCAGGAGTGACTCCACCAAAACAGTGGGGCTTCTCCAGCTCTAAGATGCTGCTGTCTTTTAAGCTACTGCACTCCTAGCTGACTGGATATATAGCAGGAGAGCAGCCTCAAGGGGCCCAGAATATCACGGGGTTGCACAGGGAATGGGGGTGGGGGTGATAATGATCCTGTATACCTTCCATTAACTGGAATTGCCCTTCTCTCATCTCACGTTCAGGGAACCCCTTCCTAACCCCAGAGAACTCGGAGGAGGAGGCAGTGAGATGAAAAGAGAGCGGAGAGTTGCAGGCCCCGGCCCATACTAGGCCCTTGCTCTGGTTGTATCTTTTCAGTTTCTTCAAGTGTCCCCTGTGCAGGTTAAGGAACTCAGTTGGTGAGAGGACCTCTCCTTCCCTCTGCAGGCATGTGGGTATGTGATCCTGGTCTCTTCCTAGAAAGCCTGCTGGTCTTGGTCCCCACCCACTGATAGCCCCCTTCCTTTTTTCTTCTGTGACTTTCCGAAAAGACCATGCGCTTCAGAGTTAGCCGAGGCTATTCTTGAATCCTAGCACCACCACTTAAATAGCTTAGGTAACTCGCATATTTTCTTTCTAAGCCTGACCTCTCACCAGCAAAACAGGTTAATTCTTGGAGAGTTGAAAGGTTTTAGTGAGATAATGTTTGAAACCTGTCTGGCTCATAGTAGATGCTTAATACAATGTCAGGTTTTCTCCTGTTCCCCTTCCCCCCGCCCAAAGCAAAACCAAAGCCCTGGTTTCTGAAGGTTACCAGGCACAGGAAGTGTGGGGTTCTGACCAGCAACTTCTGTGATTCTTGATGACACTTTGAGCCTCACTGCTCCTTATTCCTTGGCCCTCTACCCAACTCCCTCCATACCCTACTCTTTGTTTTTGCATAGCTTTTGTGGTCTGTAGTTCCAGTCTTATCTTTCCCAGCCTAAAAAATTCTTCTCCAAGAAGGACTTTCTTATCCAGACTTCAGAGGATGTGAAACAAGGGAGAGATGGAGCTGAAGGAGTAGGGTTGGGCAGGGGCCATGGAATAAAAACACTTAGAGAACTTCCCTTTCAGGAGTGTGATGTGACCAACCTGGCATAGACCAGCGTCTGTTCTAAGGGGCAAAAAAAGGGAGTGCGATTTAGTGACGTCAGGGATTGGAGGACACTGGTGGACAGGGGTATGGTGGGTGGTGGTTTCAGGGAAAGGAGGAAGCCCTGAAACCGTAGGTGGGCTTTATCTTGGGAATTCGGGACAGGCACTGGGGGAACTCAGTGCGGAGGGCCTGGGGACAGAGTGTGAAAAGAGGTGTGTGAGCTGGCTCACCTGAGAATATGGGAAATGAAAAGATGTAGGAGGGCTTGCCTTACCCTCTCACGCGGTCTGGGGGCAGTCCCGCAGCCCATACTGCGAAAGCCCCCAGACGTCCCCTGAGGACGCCTTCGCACGCCGCCAAGGGGCCGCGAGGAGGGAGGAGCCTGGGGCCGTGGGCGGGGCCGCGAGGATCCGCCCCCCACGCCCCTCCTCGCGCGGCCCGGGGCGCTCCCCTCGTCCGGCTCCCCTCCCTTCCGCGCTCGTGCCGGAGGGCGGAGCCGGGCTCGCTCCATTGTGGACAGGAGGGGAGAGGCGCGCGGGAGCCGCGCCGAGGCCCCGCCGCCAGCGCGCTTGCCTCCTGGTCGCCGCGGCTGCACCTGGCGGGCCCCGCAGCCGGGATGCGGCGGGCGCCCGGCACTGGTGGGCAGCGCAGCGGCTCCGGGGACATGTGCGCTGGCCCAGACCGCCCGTGACCATGAGCCTGACCGCCCGCGTCTCCTGCTCCATGCTCAGCTGCTTCGTAAGTGTTGGCCTGGCCTGCGGGGGCCCGGGGGTCCCAGTGCTTGCTGCACCCGCAGCCCTGCCCAGGGCCACCCTTGGCGATTCCGAATTTTAGCCCATCCCCCTTTTCGTGGCCCCCGGCAGGGGAGAGGGGGTTCCCTTTTCTTTCGTGGACTTGCTTTCATCTTTGGGGGCCGGGGATTATGGAAAGCGGGGGGTGGAAATTCTGTGACCCATCTTGGCCCCGCAGCCACTGCCCTTGACTGCAGATCTCCAGGCCCCGCCCTGCAGGGGTACATCCTTTTACCTCCGCCTCTCCATCTTGGTCCCACCCGCAGCATCCTTGCTTGGGGATGTGGGATGTGGCTGGGCTGTGATGTTAGAGGGCCAGTCGTGGAGCACAGGATGTCTGAGCTGTTTCCCTGGCTCCAGTCCCCTCCCCCTTCCACCACTCCATACCTCACCTGACACGCCAGTCTTTTCTCCTTGACTGTCCCCCAGACAGCCTCTCTTCTCCATCTTCCCTGCCTCTGCAGGGCTCCGTACCTCTGCATCATTCCCAGTCCTCCCCTCCTCCCCTCCTCTGGCTTAATGCTCCTTCCCAGCTTCCCCCATCTGTCCTCTTAGATGTTCCCACCCCTCCCCTCCTTACCCCCACCCCCACCCCCCGTGGGTGGCTGCCAGGCCTCCTCTCTCTCCCCCCTGGCCTTCCTTGGGTCTCCTGGTTTCTCCCAGACCCGTGGATCCCCTCTTCACCCCTCCCTGGTAGTTGGGAGAGGAGTTACTTCTGCTTGCTGTGGGTATTCCTTAGGAATTCCCCTCTTATCAGAAGGCAGGGCAGGTTGCTTGGTAGGTGGGTGGGTGGGTGGGTGGGTGGGGAGGCTCTTGAGCAGTGTGGGCCTAACTGGAAGATAAGCTCAGCTCCAAAACACATCCTCCTTTTGAAAGCATCCCTGAAGGCCCTCTAGAGGCATGGGACTGAATCCCCCAACCCACTTCTCTTTGTCTCCTTCACCTACCAGACTGAAGTGTCTGTGGCTTTAGGCACCCGCTTTCCCTCCTGTGCCCATATCCAGCTGCCACACCTGGTTCCTCTTTCTCAGGGCAGCACCTCCCATTCCCACTTCTGTCTTACCCTCACATTGTTTTCTGTGTTTTTCTTAGTTTTCTCTCTTCCTCCATTTGGGAAATGTTCGTTCTATTTGGTTCTGCTTCTCTTCGAGGAGTGCAGACTCCCAGTTCCTCTTCGGACCTTACTCTTCCCTTAGGCTGACTGGGCTTGAGCACCCCCTCCACTTTGCCCCTCCCACCAAGCCAGGCCCCTTTTCCTTCCTCTGGTGACCAAACCTTTATAAGTGTGTAGGGGGTCTGTGCAGGTTTATTGAGGGGAGGGGAGCAGAATGAGGTCTGCTGGGCCAAGTGAAGCCTGGTGACTTAGGGCTGAGGCTTTCCCCACAGGGTGAGGAGGGCCCCCCGAGCCTGGAGTACATCCAAGCCAAGGATCTGTTCCCCCCCAAGGAACTAGTGAAAGAGGAGGAGAATCTGCAGGTAAGGAGGAGTTGGGGGCCCAGGGTGGGGGGAGCTCTCTGCCCAGTTAAAAAGACCTTTCCTTCCCTCCCCCACAAACAGCATCTCTAAGGGGATCTAGTCCTGGGGCTTTGGCTTCCTGTTTCCGGGTCTCCAGGGGGAGGGGAATGTGTGTGTGTGTGTGTGTGTGCGTGTGTGTGTGCGCACGCGCACGCTATGAAGCCTTTGGCCCCAGGGAAGGAAGGGCAGCTTTCCTGCATGGCCGTTGCCTGGTGCTGCTACCCTGGAGAGGACTCTGCTGTTTCGCCTTGGCCCAGCTTTCCCGAGGGGATCCCACAGGTCGGGGTTGGGGAGGGCAATGGAGGGATGACTCACTTCTGGACTGAGGGTTCCTCTGTCCCTCGACAGGTGCCCTTTACAGTGCTGCAGGGTGAGGGAGTGGAGTTCTTGGGCCGGGCAGCCGATGCCCTCATTGCCATCTCCAACTACAGGCTGCATATCAAGTTCAAAGATTCTGTCATCAACGTGAGTTCCTGTCTTGTTCTCCCACACCCAAGGCAGAATCCCTGCCTGGTTTGAGGTGGGATTGCTCCAGCGCTGGACTTGATCATGTCTCCAAAGAGTTGGGGTTCCTTTCTTTTTCTCGCTTTTTGTTTTCCTGCCTCCTTCTCCTGGCTATGGGTCTGTCTTCCTGCCTCTCTCTTATTCTTCCTTCCCTTACTTTGTTGCTGACCCTTCTAAGGGGCACGGTGGCATTGTTGGGGAGAGTGCCGCTTACCAACCGTGTGGCCTTGGTTAAGCCACCCAACTGAGGCTGTTTCCTTCAGAATAATTTGGTGTGAAAATATCTGCTTTGCAGGGTTCTTGTGATTATTCTTTAAGGTCACATAGGTAGAGGACCCCGCACAGTTACCAGGCACTTAACTGGCCCTCAGTGAATGTCGGCTTCCTTCCTTGTCTTGGATACATCCCCATCTAGGCTGGGGTGGGGATCTGAGCTTTAGTTTGCCCTTCCTTTAAAGGTCCCCCTCCGGATGATTGACAGTGTGGAGAGCCGTGATATGTTCCAGTTGCACATTGCCTGCAAGGACTCCAAGGTGGTGAGGTGAGAACAGTGGGGCTTACACTCAGGTCCTCTGGCCCTAGTCTTGCCCAGACCTCTCTGATGCAGGGTTTCTCTGGAGCAAGAAGGAAAAATATTGCCTCACGTTCCCCATGTGGAAGAAAAGGTAGAAACCCTCTCTCGGTTGGGAGGTCAGTTTCCTGACCCACGGTATCTTGACTTGAGAAAAATGGGGATAATGCCTAGCTCATGGAGTTGTCATAGGGATTAAATAAGGTAGTGAAGGCACCTAGGATTGGCACGCAGAACTCACATGATGGTGGGTTCATTTATTCACTTAACATACATTTATTGAGCACTCTACTCTATGGCAGACTGTTATAAGCACAGGGGATACAGCAGGGAACTAGTAGAAAGAATTCCCTTCCCTCATGGAGCTTATATTCCAATGGGTAGTTATCAGCAGTAAATAATGAGTAAAATGTGTTAAATGATAGTAAATGTAAAGGTGAAAAAGCAGGGAAAGGGGATATGGAATGCCATGGGGGTGAAGGTTGTAGCTCTAAACAATAGGGTCAGAGAAGTTTGCATTGAAAAAGTGACATTTGCGTCAAGACCTGAAGAAAGTGACCATGTGGATATTTGAGTGAAGAGGGTGCCAGACAGAACAGTGGGTGCAAAGGCCCTGAGGTGGGTATTGTACCTGGCATATTGGAAAAAGAGCAAGGAGGCCAGTGTAGCTGGAGGGGAGTGTATGTGGGTGAGGGTAGCTGAGAGGTAAGGGGGGTGTCAGAGTGTCATAATCACTGGCTTTTACTTTGAGGGAAATGAGAAACCACTGCAGGGTTTTGAGCAAAGGAGAGATATGATCTGACTAATGTTTTATAGAATCGCTCTGGCTGCTCTATTGGGAATAGATGGGGGGGGTCAGGCGCAAAGGCAAGGGCAGAAGCAGAGGGACTAGTTAAGAAGCTATCATGGTGAGCCAAGTGAGAGAGCATGGTGGCCTGGCTAGGGTGGCAGTGGCCAAAATGGCGGGAAACGTTCAGATTTTTGAAGGGAGAGATGACAGGATTTGCTGACAGACTGGATATGAGAAAAAGAGGAATCTGGAATGACTCCAAGGATCATTGAAATAGTGTCCAGTTTAAAATCTGTCATGTGCTCAGGTCTGTAGGGATTCAGAAGGAGAATCCACACTGGCCTTCCCTTCAAGGAGGTTGAGGTCTAGTTGCTGAAGGAAGACTTAACAGTGGCAATATGCTGTGGGAAAACTTACTGTTTAATACTCTAAGCATATTAAGACTGAGAGAGGAAGGGGTCTGTAAAATGGGGTGGGCTGGGAAGGCTTCCAAGAAGATGGGAGACCAGAACTGTCTTTCAAGTGTCAGTAGGATGTGGCTTGGCCGAGAGGAGGCATTATCAAGCAGAAGTGAAGAAACAAAGACACAGGAATGGTGTGAAACAGGACTCTTGCCTGCAGCAAGAGTCATGAGAGAACATGGAGTACCAGGACATTCAGGGACATGTGGTAGAGTTTAGATTTGATATAAGAAGTGGTAGGGCCCCATTCGAAGGGATAAGTATGTCCCAAGGACTAGAGTTCTTGGGAAGACTGTTGGCACAAAGATAAGTCCTCTTGGGTGTTGGCCAGTGTCCCTGGTCTTCCCCAGGGTCCCCATGCCTTACCTCCTGCTTTAAAGCCTCCCCTCCCCGCAGCCTTCCGGTGGCCCTGTTTTTGACCCTTATGGCCCCAAGGCACACCTGCCTCTTGTCTCACTCTGTGGCTTCTCACCTGGCAGGTGCCACTTCTCCACTTTCAAGCAGTGCCAAGAGTGGCTGTCACGGCTAAGCCGGGCCACGGCGAGACCTGCCAAGCCTGAAGACCTCTTTGCCTTCGCCTACCATGCCTGGTGCCTGGGGCTGACTGAGGAGGACCAGCATACCCACCTCTGTCAGCCAGGTAAGGCCAGGCTGTTTTGTTTGGGAGACTTCATATCACTTGGTTCTTAACCCTCCTCCGCCCACGGACGTGGCGCACTTGGATGCTGACAGGCAGGCATGGGGGCTGTGTTGCAGGAGAGCACATACGATGTCGGCAGGAGGCTGAGCTCATGAGGATGGGCTTTGATCTGCAGAATGTCTGGAGAGTCTCCCACATCAACAGCAACTACAAGTGAGAGGGCAGGGGGTGGAGAACCCAAATACCAATCCAGACTCCGACCTCGCTGGGCCGAGCCCCTGGTTCTGTGACAGAGGAGGCCTCCTGGTCTCTCTTCCCACAAAGCCACCCCTGGGGATCTTGTTATCACAGGCCTTAGATCGTGCTTGGTGACCCCATCTGGTCTCTTCACAGATTGTGCCCCAGTTATCCCCAGAAGCTGCTGGTTCCTGTGTGGATCACAGACAAAGAGCTGGAGAATGTGGCTTCCTTCCGTTCCTGGAAGCGGATCCCGGTAGTCGTGTATAGGTGAGGCAGTAGGGGACAGGAAGTAGGGAGGACACTTTTTATGCAAGAAGGACAGAGTCAAAAGTGGAGATTTTGCCTGGTTGGCTGGGAATTGACACCCTGCAGGAAAGGAAATAATTTCCAATCAAAAACTGCCTTAGCTCTTTTCTTCTAAAGATGAGGTTTTTACCTCATGGGGGGAGGGGGCGCTTTACTTTACTTTACTTTTTGGAGGGTGTGTGTGTGTGTGTGTGTGTGTGTGTGTGTGTGTGTGTGTGTGTGTGTGTGTGTGTGTAAAATGTTGCATCATTGTGTGTACAATGTTGTGTGTGTAAATTGTTGCATTAGAACAGGGATGGCAAACTATGGCCTGGTGAACCAAATCCAGCCTGCAGCCTGTTTTATGTACAGCCCAGCGCTATGAATGGTTTTTACATTCTTTTTTTTTTTTTAAGATTTTATTTATTTGACAGAGAGATAGAGAGCACAAGTAGGCAGATAGGCAGGCAGAGGGAGAGGGAGAAGCAGACTCCCTGCTGAGCAAGGAGCCTGACGTGGGACTTGATCCCAGGACTCTGGGATCATGACCTGAGCCGAAGGCAGACGCTTAACCGACTGAGCCACCCAGGTGCCCCTGGTTTTTACATTCTTAAAGGGTTGCTTTTTTTTTTTTTTTAAACAAATCAAAAAGAAAGAAGAATGTGTGACAGAGACAGGCTGTGACATGTGAAGCTGAACATGTATTGTTTGTTTCTTTACTGAAAAAGCCTGCCAATCCCCTGCACTAGAACATTGTAGCTAAAATAGAGTGAGATAGCAGCTATGAGGTTTGGAGTTGTTCTGCTATGGGCTTAGGCTTGTTCTCTTGCTGGGATCTGTACCTGGAGCAGGTGCTGTGCAGATTCAAGAAGTCAAGGTCATCTTGGGAACAGACCGTTTGAGAAATGTGTATGACAGCGCTTTGTAAACTGTAGAGCCCTCTAGATATGTCAAGGGCTTTTAGTTGTTAGTATCATGGCCTGGGTGAACGGGTAGCCCCGGTTGGCTCTGGAGATCTCGGTCTGGCCCCCTGGGGCCTTGGTGGTAGGCCTGGGGGGCCGCTGGGGGCTGCAGATGGCAAGGGCATGATAGTTCCTTCCGTCTTGTCAGACACCTGCGCAACGGGGCTGCAATCGCCCGCTGCAGCCAGCCGGAGATCAGCTGGTGGGGCTGGCGCAATGCCGATGATGAGTACCTGGTCACCTCCATCGCCAAAGCCTGTGCCCTGGACCCGGGGACAAGGGCCACTGGGGGCTCCCTCAGCACTGGGAATAGTGATGCCAGCGAGGCATGTGACACTGACTTCGGTAAGGTGTTGCGGGTGGTGCTGACCCCCTGGAGAGCCCCCACCTTGGCCTCCTTGGCTTTCAGGGAGCGCCCCCTCCCCCCATGAGAGGACAGGAAGAAGACAACACACAGGGTGCTGGGGTCCCTGCCCTTTGGGAGGCTGTGGGAGGGCAGGGGTCTCCAGTTGTATGTTCTTCTCTGCTGAAAGAGAGTGTCCCAGGGTAGGCTGAGGCTGGACTAGCTGACCCAGGGTCTTCTCCCTACTGTGTGTTTAGATTCCTCCTTGACTGCATGCTCTGGAGTGGAGAGCACAGCAGCCCCCCAGAAGCTGCTGATCCTGGATGCTCGATCCTACACGGCGGCAGTGGCCAACCGGGCCAAGGGTGGAGGCTCTGAGTGCGAAGGTATTGCTGTTACCCGCCCCCCGTCCCATAGCTGGTCTGTGCTCTGGGTGGCTTCGGTGGGGAGGGGCCTGGGGGCAGCTTGTGTAGTGGAAAGAGCCAAACAAACTTGGCTTGGAATCAGAACTCTTCCACTTAACTAGCGGTGGCTCATTTGCTGCATCCGTCCAAATTTTATTGTCTTATCTGTAAAATGGGGATGATGATAAAAATTATTGACCTAGAACAGCCACTGTATATTGAGAGTTTACTATATGTTGTCATTACTAGTAGTACTGTGACTATCACTTGTCATTAGTATCCTTGTTACTACTGTTAGCATATGGCACCCAAGCATCCAGAGCGGAGTGGTCCGCCCAGCCTGGGAAGCCTGGTCCACGGGGACCACTCTTGTCCTGGATGCCTGTTTCTAGGACACGCTCTTAGGCTCCACCCTCGTCTGTATGTGTACAGAATACTACCCCAACTGTGAGGTTGTGTTCATGGGAATGGCCAACATCCATGCCATCCGGAACAGCTTCCAGTACCTTCGGGCTGTGTGTAGCCAGATGCCTGATCCCAGCAAGTAGGTGGTCCCTGCCTGCCCCCATTCCGTCCTCCCTCGTCTCGTCCTTCACCCCGTTCTTCTAGTTCTTAGAAGATGAGCTGGGGAGATGGGAAGTGTGGAGGTATGGGAGACCCGAGGGCCTGGTGCAGCGGGCCAGTTCCAAGAGCACGTCTTCTGGTCCTCAGCCAGCACTTTGGAACGGCCACAGTACACCGGGTTCCTTTGGTTTGGATCTGATGTCCTATGTAAAGAACACAGAGAACTGGGGGAAGGATGGCTAAATGTGCACGCGATGCTTCCCGTTCCTCCCTCGGTCCTGAGTCTCTTGTGTGCCTCGGGTCTTGTCTTCTTTACCTTCCTGCCAGATAGCTCCTGGCAGAAAGGCCACGGCTTGGACCTCTTGGCTTCTTTACCTTCCTGCCAGATAGCTCCTGGCAGAAAGGCCACGGCCTGGACCTCTTGGCTTCAGCCCTCACTGGGGACTTCATTCGGTGTGGCTGGCCGTGGGTGGCAGAGACCGGTGGAGCCTCAGCGCCCTTGGTGACGGACTTGATTTCTGCTCTCGTGTAGCTGGTTGTCGGCCCTGGAGAGCACCAAATGGCTGCAGCACTTGTCCGTGATGCTCAAGGCAGCTGTGCTCGTCGCTAATACCGTGGACCGGGAAAGCCGGCCCGTGTTGGTGCACTGCTCGGACGGCTGGGACCGGACGCCACAGATCGTAGCCCTGGCCAAGATACTACTGGACCCATATTACAGGACGCTGGAGGTACTGAGTGGGGTTGGGTAGGAAAGACCAGAGGGAAAGGGGGGTGGGGAAGGTGTTGGGCCCTTTGGATCAGTCTTGGGGATCTTTCAGTAGAGGACATGGGTGGCTTTTAGTCCCCTTCTAGGATCAATTCTGCTCTTCTCTGAAGTTGCCAGCTCCCTGCTTCGGGCATCCCCTGGGGAGTAGCACACTAGCCTTTCCAGAAAGGCCCTATGCTTGGACTGTCTTTTCTGCAGGGCTTCCAAGTGTTAGTAGAGTCTGACTGGCTAGATTTTGGGCACAAGTTTGGAGATCGCTGCGGCCACCAGGAGAATGCAGAGGACCAAAATGAGCAGTGCCCGGTGTTCCTCCAGTGGCTTGATTCTGTTCATCAGCTGCTCAAGCAATTTCCCTGCCTGTTTGAGTTTAATGAAGCATTCCTGGTAAGTCCTAAAGCCTGTGACCAGGGGCGGGGGGCAGGTGGCCGAGGCTCCTAGGTGCGAACTGTCTCGGCCCTCCAGGTCAAGCTGGTGCAGCACACGTACTCCTGCCTCTATGGCACGTTCCTGGCCAACAACCCCTGTGAGCGAGAGAAGCGCAACATCTACAAGCGGACCTGCTCTGTGTGGGCTCTCCTGCGAGCTGGCAATAAGAACTTTCATAACTTCCTCTACACACCTGGCTCCGACATGGTAAGTCCCCAACCTTGTCCTGTCCGTGCTACTTGGAGACCTACAGGGAGAATGGGCTGAGGAGTGGGGGGAACGTTGGGCTGAGAGAAGGAAGAGGGACCTGGGACAGCTCACAGAACACTGGTACGGGGCCGCTTCCCTAGGTCCTGCATCCTGTGTGTCATGTCCGGGCCCTGCACCTCTGGACAGCTGTTTATTTGCCAGCATCGTCCCCATGTCCGCTCGGGGAGGAGACCATGGATCTTTACCTTTCCCCAGCAGCTCCGAGCCAAGAGTTTGCTGGCCGCTCTCTGGACAGGTAAGAAGAGTCCTTGCTCTCTCCTCTCCGCCAGGAAGGCAGTGACTGCTTTTGGCCTTGCCTCCTGTTCTCCATCTTTTATAAGATATTTAAAAGCAACTTCTTGACTCAGTTGAAGGAGAAACTTGGCTCACGACTTGTAGCTAGCCTGGAGTGCACTCTGTGTGTTCTCAAGGTCCTCTCTTAAGATAAGATTGGTTACCTTCTGTCCTGGAGCTGCTGTCACCCTATGTGACATAGGCAGGGGAGAGGGGAACAGAACAGAAAGGACTAGTTCAGGAAGGTTTATGGGAATGGTCTTGATGTTTGTTCATTGATAGAAGACCTTGGGGCACTTGCTATCTTAGTAGCGACCTTTGCTATATGCAGCAATAGCTTCCGGAAGCATCTGATTCTCAGGGAAGTGGGTTCCCAGAAGATGGATGGCCTTCACATTCTCCCTCAGAAAAAGGCCAGAATTTAAAGGCAGACATAAAAATTAAAGTTATCTTCTGGCTAAATACTTGGGGGAAGTAGAATGGATGTTAGTTACATTATAAGAGTATTGCATGTTCCTAGTTAAAAAAAAGTCAAACAATGTAAAAGTAGACAACGAAAGTCCTACCTCTCAGACCCTTGTCCCCACAGGTGTCCACTGCTAACACTCTGGTGCCTGTCCTTCCAGATGTTTATTTCTACAGATATAGCCACACGTCACAATCTCATACAGAAACATTTTTGGGGCGCCTGGGTGGCTCAGTCAGTTAAGCTTCCGACTCTTGCTTTCTTAAAAAAACATTTTTAAGATGCAAAAACAGAGTATTTTGCATACTGTTCTGCAAATTGTTTTTCCCATGTTGTATTAGGCTGTACCCCTCTAAAGCACATATAAAGCTGTTTTATTTATTTATTTTTTAAAAGATTTTATTTATTTACCTGACAGAGACACAGCGAGAGAGGGAACACAAGCAGGGGGAGTGGGAGAGGGAGAAGCAGGCTCCAGGAGCCCGATGTGGGGCTCGATCCCAGGACCCCGGGATCATGACCTGAGCCAAAGGCAGAGGCTTAACGACTGAGCCACCCAGGCGCCCCTGGTGGAGGATTCTTAAAGTTAAAATATAACTTAAATTATTGGTTGAATATTATTAAGGAAAACATAAAAAACGCACCGCCCTAAATTATTGGTTTTAGGGTCTTGAGTCCATGGTCAGGGGCCCATGGACAGGTTTCAGGAATTCTGTGATTTTCTTCCTTCCCCGTACTATGCAGAATTTGGGTACAGGTTCATAAGTTTACTTTTCCAGGGAGAGGGCCCAGAACTTCCCAAATTCTCAGTTAAGTTCTATCACCCATTTAATAATCACTGCCTTAAATTAGTATCTAATGTCTTTCTTTTCTTTCAAGATTGTATTTATTGGGGTGCTTGGGTGGCTCAGTTGGTTAAGCTTCTCTGCCTTGGGCTCAGGTCACGATCCCTGGGTCCTGGGATCAAGCCCCGTGTTGGACTCCCTGCTCAGCAGGAAGCCTGCTTCTCCCTTTCCCTCTACCTCTCCCCCTGCTTGTGCTCTCTGTCAAATAAATAAAATCTTTAAAAAAAAAAGGTTTTATTTATTTGAGAGGGAGAGAGCAAGCATGAGTGAAGGGAAGGGCAGAGGGAGAGGGAGAGGGAGAAGCAGACTGCCCACTGAGCAGGGAGTCTGATGCAGGGCTCGATCCCAGGACCCCAAGATCATGACCTGAGCTGAAGTCGGATGCTTAACTGACTGAGCCACCCAGGTGCCCCTAATATCTAATTTTTCAATTCAGTTAATGTTTCTTTAATACCTACTAGCTGCCTACTACTGTACAGGTTTGTGGGCTATACCAAAGAGAAGATACTGATCCTATTTAAGATACTTTTTAAAAGCTATAATAAGACAGACATAGGTTGGCTAGAGATCAGTTCTAAGTTAGCATCTAAGCAAATAAGAATGTATGTAGTTCAAAGCTACTGGGAGAAATGAGAAGTTAAAAAGGGATCATTTGGTGACTGTTTACTTAGAGAAGTTTTCATGAAAGACCAGGCAGGAGCCTTGGCTTTTTTGTGTCTCTAGCATCTGGCTCGGCCTGGCACATAATAGGTGCTTTAGTCAATGCTTAAATGAACACACAAATGAATGGAATAAAGGGAGTTGTGAGCTTGGTAACAAGGTAGTGGAGGGGGTCCGAAGGAACCGGATACATGAAAGTTTAAAGAACAAAAGGAGACCCTCTCTAGAGCTGGCAGGGTTAGGAATGGGCCATTTTGAGGAATAGAAAGGAAGAAATACAGGATAGTTCATTGAGGGCTTTAAACGTTATCCTGAGGGCGCCTGGGTGGCACAGTCAGTTGAGCGTCTGCCTTTAGCTCAGGTCATGATGCCGGAGTCCTAGGATCCAGTCCCGCGTCGGGCTCCCTGCTTGGTGCAGAGCCTGCCTCTCCCTCTGCCCTCCGCCCCCGCTTGTGCTCTCTCAAAAATAAATACAATCTTTAAAAAAACAAAACAAAAAACCCCTATGTATTAAAAAAATAAAATAAAATAAACATTATCCTGAGGAATTTATTTAGATTCAGTTGTCAATAGTAAGTCATTGCAGGAAGTCATTGTGATCTGGCGACAACAGGATTTTTGGAGAATGGGTCAGTGAGGTGGGTAGTTGGAAGCACAGAGATCAGTCAACACTATGTAATTCACATATGAAAAGAGGAGTTTGGAAAAGAGAAAGGATTAAAATCAGAAACTTTGTAGAGAAGTCATTAGCAGACTATGGAGTGACTGTGGGAGGGTAGAAGTGAAGAGTAGAGAGGACCTGTCAAAGACAGGTCCTGAGTCGTTGAGCTTAAAAACTAGGTGGATATTGGTACCAACTCAAAGACATTGGGAAGTTGAGAAGAGTCAGTCTGGGCAGGAGGAGGAGATACAGGCAGGTTGGAATTGAAATATTAGCAAAGAGAAGGTATACTGTAGGCAATTCAAGATGGAGAGTTGGATTTGGAGGACCAAGTAGTATGCAAATAAAAAAAATGCTTTTTTAAAAACCTGACCTGACTTACCTTTGGTTCTACCTTTCCCTAGATCAAAAATGCCCTGAGCTCTTTTCTCTTTTTCCATTGAATTCCAACACATTCTGCTACACCCAGCTCAAATCCTACCCTCTCTGTGTAGCCTTCCCTGACCACTCTAGCAGGATCAATTGTCTTTGTTCTAGACTCCTCAGGCATTATCGTCTCTACCAGCATTATTATTACTATTATTATAAAAGATTTTATTTATTTGAAAGAGAGAGAGAAAGAGAGTACATGGGTGAGCAGGGGGAGTGGCAGAGGGAGAGGGAGAGAATCTCAAGCGAACTCCTCGCTGAGGGCAGAGCCTAACACAGGGCTTGATCCCAGGACCCTGAGATCATGACCCGAGCTGAAACCAAGAGTTGGAAGCTTAACTGACTGAGTCACCCAGGTGCCCCTTAACCAGCATTATTGATTAAATCTTTTGTGCAGTAGGAATCAGCTGTGGAAGATAGGAGACTGTTGATATTGTTGAATTTGGGTCAAGAGTACATGCGAGGTCTTCATACTCTTCCACTTTTGTATGTTTGAAAGTTTCCGTAATAAAAAAGTAAAACAAAAAAAGGAGAAAAAAAGACAAAGTTAGCTGTGGTACTTTTTAAAAATATAGGTGCCTGGTTCTCACTCTTGGCCATTCTCATTCATAGGTCTTAGATGGGCCTGGTTGTCTGTATATCTAGAAGATCTATAGGAACTCCTAATGTACACCAAATATTGAACCCCACTGGTCTGTTGCATTCAGTTGGTACCTACCAGTGGACACTTGATGTTAGATTTTAAGCTCATTTATTCATTTCTCAAATTGTTTGATTGGCTGGTGCTGGGGATTCAAATAAGACACAGTGCTGCCCTCAAAGCACTTTCAAAGCAGGAGCTAAATAAGTAAACAGTAAGTGCAACAATATGGGATGTACTGAGCAATGTGCTTTGAAATGGGTTATTTTGTTTAATCTTCACAACGGCTTTAAGAGGTAGGTACTATTACCTTTCTCTGATAGATGAGGGAACTGAGGCTTAGAGAAGTTAAGGTCACATAGTTAAAAAATCACCAAGCTGGGATTTGAGCCCAGGCTATGGGACCCCAGAGACTGTAATCACAACCACTGTTAATGCCTTCCTGGAATTTTTTTTACCACGAAACAAAACAAAATAAAAATAAAAATTGGTCACAAAAGTAAAATCACACATAAAAATCTTTAAAAAACACAGTACATTTCAAAAACCAAACACTTAAAAAAAATCAGCCGTATTTTAACTCATCCTTTGAGGAATTTTTCTGCATGGGCTGGACTGACTGAGGCATCTGAAAATAGGAGTCTGGTGAAGTCTCCACTGTTTCCTGGCAGGTTTCCCTGAAGTTTTCATTGCTCCAAGGACTTTTGAAATGTGTTAAAAATCAGACATTCTTGAAAATGTCTGTTACCCATTTGGTGTGCATGAATGCCTCTAGAACTCCTGAGTGCTTCGGGGAAGTTTCCATGGTGACTTAGGACTTCAAGGCACGCACTGCTGCTATGTGGTTGTAAAAGACTGTCTTGGTTTCTACCCTGATGAAGCGATCATTTATAATAAGGAAAGTAGTAAAAATGACAAGTCATGAGTATAGTCTTAGTAAGTTTCTTGTTGTCTGGGGCGCCTGGGTAACTCAATCGTTAAGCGTCTGCCTTCGGCTCGGGTCATGATCCCAGGGTCCTGGGATTGAGCCCTGCATCAGGCTCCCTGCTCCACGGGAAGCCTGCTTCTCCCTCTCCCACTCCCCCTGCTTGTGTTCCCTCTCTCGCTGTGTCTCTCTCTGCCAAATAAATAAATAAATCTTAAAAAAAAAGTTTCTTGTTGTCTGCCTATAGTTTGAATCCTCACAGCATCTCTGTAAGGTATAATTTATGATGATCATTTTATAGAGGAAGAAAGCACATGTCTGAAAGGCTAAATAACTTACTTGTAGTCATATGGCTAATCAGTGTCAGAACCAATATCATCTAGCTCCAAAATTGTTTTCCTTCTATGATAGAGGCAGTTGGACATTAGGTTTGAGACTCAGGTATAGTCTTGGCTGGCTGGCTGGCATAGTAGGTTTAGAAGGCATCAACATAGAAGGCATTGAAATCATGGGAGTGGCTGAGATTGCCCAGGGAGACTGTAGGGTGAGGACCGATAAAAGCTGGGGACAGATCCTGGATTCTGGAGGACAGAGTTCATGTCCTTCACTTTTTGCACAGTAGACTTGTTTTAGTGAACATCGGTTATTTGTAATCTTACATGTTTTTTTTTTAAGATTTTTATTTATTTATTTGAGAGAGCGAGAATGAGAGAGAGAGAGAGCACATGAGAGGGGGGAGGGTTGGAGGGAGAAGCAGACTCCCCGCTGAGCGGGGAGCCCGATGCAGGACTCGATCCTGGGACTCCAGGATCATGACCTGAGCCGAAGGCAGTCGCTTAACCGACTGAGCCACCCAGGCGCCCTTACATGTTATTTCTTATGAACTCTGGCTTTGATGGTCTGATTCTATATATTGGAGGTGGCTCCCATTTGCTGACCAGGAGGTGTTGTGTTTGTCATTCCAGATTACCTAAAACCAGATCTATGGATGATCTGCTTTCTGCCTGTGACACAAGCAGCCCCCTGACTCGCACATCCAGTGACCCGAACCTCAATAACCACTGTCAGGAGGCCAGAGTAGGCCTGGAGCCCTGGCATAGCAATCCTGAGGAATCCGAGACCTTTGTGGAATCTGGGGCAGGAGGTCCTCAGCAGACTATAGGAGAAATGGGTCTTCCTTCCCCTCTGCCCAGCAGCCAGAGAGACTACTTGAGCAATAAACCCTTCAAGAGTCACAGAAGCTGTTCTCCAAGTTACAAACTGCTTAGTACTGCAGTGCCCCAGGAGATGAAGAGCAACATCTCTGATCCTGAAATCAAAGTCCTGGAAGAGACTAAGGCACCAGCTCCAGACCCTCCTGCCCACAGTGAGCTGAGCAGGACTTTAGATGGCACGGAGCAGCCCCCTGAACCTTGTCCTGAAAAAGCAGCTGTCTGTGCACTCTCTGAAGTTGGTTCCAACAAGTGTCATGGAGTTTGTGATTTTCCTGAGTCTTCCCAGGACTCCCTGACAGGCACCCCCCAACAGGCCCTGCTGGATTCCATGCTAGGTGTGCCCTCCAGATGTGCTCCAGATCACAGTCTGGGCACCCTTTGCAACGCACCGAGTGCTACCTGCCAGACTCCTCCAGAGCCAAGCACTGACTTCCTCAGCCAAGATCCCCCGGGGTCTGGGGCAAGCATCTCCCACCAGGAACAGCCCAGTTCTGTGCCAGATCTGATTCATAAGGAGGAATACACTGGCAAAAGAGGGAATAATAGGAATGGGCTGTTACTGGAAAATCCTCGCTTTGGGAAAGTGCCACTGGAATTGGCCCGAAAGCCAATTTCTCAGAGCCAGATCAGTGAATTCTCTTTTTTAGGATCCAACTGGGACAGCTTCCAAGGAATGGTGACTTCATTCCCAAGTGGGGAGACCACCCCTCGGCGGCTGCTTTCCTACGGCTGTTGTAGCAAGAGGTCAAGCAACAAGCAGGTGCGGGCACCAGGGCCCTGCTTTGGGGGCCAGTGGGCTCAGAGAGAAGGGATGAAGTCACCAGTCTGTTCTAGTCATTCCAATGGACACTGTACTGGTCCAGGAGGAAAAAATAACCGGATGTGGTTGTCCGGTCATCCAAAGCAGGTCTCCAGCACGAAGCCTGTTCCACTGAGCTGCCCTTCTCCAGTGCCTCCACTCTACCTGGATGATGACGGACTCCCCTTTCCCACGGATGTGATCCAGCACAGATTACGGCAAATCGAAGCAGGGTACAAGCAAGAGGTGGAGCAGCTACGTCGGCAAGTACGTGAGCTTCAGATGAGGCTGGACATCCGTCACTGCTGTGCCCCTCCAGCAGAGCCCCCCATGGACTATGAGGATGATTTTGTAAGTATTCACCACAGCTGTCCATCTGTTCGTTTATTCTATCTGTCCAGCCTTCCATCCAACATTTATCCATTGGGTATTTGCTGTGTGCCACTGTGTTAGGTGTTTGGGCTGCAGGATGAAGGACGCAGTCTCCACTCTTCAAGGGGCTCACGGTGTATTGGGAGAGAGAAGCAGACAACTAGAATGACGGTCTGAAGTGTTACCATGGAAGGAAGCCTCAGGTGTTGGGGTCTGGGGTGGAGTGAAGGCTTTCCTGAGATGATGTTGTTTGAGCTGAGTGCTGAAGAATTTGTCATATTTGGCTAGGTACACAGTGAAAAGGAAATACCATTCTCAAAGGCATGAAGGCATTAAGTACTCCAATGGGATGGCTTGAACAAAGGGGTAGGGTGGGTGGGTGTGTGTGTGTGTGTGTGTGTGTGTGTGTGTGTGTGTGTGTGTCCACGTGCATGTACAGGTTAACTGGGGCCATGCAGGAGAGAGTTGGGTAGTGACGTGGGAGCTGATATTAGAGAAGTAGACAGGGATTGGAAAGGTCAGCTCGAGATCCCTTCTTGTTTGGATTCTGCCCTCAAGGCAGCACCATTTTTGGCCACTATCATAATCAGATTTGTATTTTAAGAATACTATGCTAGCAATAGTGTGTCAAGTGGACGAGGCAGTTGAAACCCACGTTGGGAGGCTGGTTAATATGTTTTGGAATAACCCAAGTGAGAGATGGTAGTAGAGACTGTCTAGGCTTCGCTGTGTTGAGAGTCCTCCAGTTTGGGGACACAGTTCTTGGGGAGCTTCTAGGAGTCAGCTTCTTGGCCACAGTATCCTGTCATGAACACAGGCACTTCCCTTCCTCCTGTTAAGACATTCCCACTTGCCTGTTGTCCACTTGCTGGGATGGGATGGTCAGCTGTTACAATACAAAAACAGCCATAGACAATACATAAATAAATGAGTGTGGCTGTCTTCCAATAAAACTTGATTTACAAAAACAGGCAGTGGGCTAGATTTGGCTTGTGGGCCATAGTTTGTGAGCCCTGGGTTTAGAATATAATGAGAAATATTTCCACGCTGTGATAAAGCATATTAGTTAAGAGCATGGGTCTGAAGCCAAAGTACAGTTGACCCTTGAACAATGCAGGGGTTAGGGTGCCGACCCCTTGTGCAGTCAAAAATCCACTTACAACTTTTGAGTCCTCAAAACTTGACTACTAATAGCTACTGTTGACCAGAAGCATTACTGATAATATAAACAGTCAACTAACATACATTTTGTATGTTAGATGTATTGTATGCTGTGTTCTTACAGTAAAGTAAGCTGGAGAAAAGAAAATGTTACTAAGGAGATCATAAGAAAGAAAAAATACATAGTCCTATACTGTATTTCTTGAAAAATATCTGCATACAAGTGGACCCATGCAATTCAAACCTGTGTGGTTCAAGGGTCAACTGGACTAGGTTTAAATTCCAGGTTTACTACTTACTATCTCTTGACTTTCTCAATGCTTAGTTTTCTTGTTTGTAAAATAGGGATGATAATAATAATAGTGTACATCATAAGCTTCTTGGGAGGAATTAAAGAAGTACATACATGTAATGTAATTAGAATAGTACCTGATGCATAGTAAACAATAAAGGTTAGTGATGGTGAAGATGGTGTTGATATCTTTGCCTTTTCTTCAGACATGTTTGAAGGAGTCAGATGGCAGTGATATAGAAGATTTTGGCTCTGATCACAGTGAGGACTGCCTTTCAGAAGCAAGCTGGGAACCTGTTGATAAGAAAGAGACTGAGGTATGTGCGGGCAAATGCATACTTATGTGAGGCACTGAGTTCTCATTTCTCAGATGAGTGACATGCTGTAGATGGAGCTCTCTCCTAGATGATTGTCTTTTTAGGCAAGTAGTGGCCAGCTATAAAGACCTTGTTTTCTCCTAAGATGCTTTCCTTGTTGCAGTGTTGCTCTTCCACTTGGTTGATAAGGACCTGGGATTTTTCTTTGTGCCTTCTGTTAGGTGACTCGCTGGGTTCCAGACCATATGGCATCACATTGCTATAACTGTGATTGTGAATTCTGGTTGGCCAAACGAAGACACCATTGCAGGTAAGACGTTCTATAGGATTCTGTGTGGCTCATAAAGCAGCAACATACATGTGTATGAGCTAAGTTGAGTTAACCTGAAAATGGAGATACCTTTATAGGGACGATTTTTTGTTTTCGCCCAACTTTTCTCTTTATTTACTCATGTAAGGCCTCTTTGAGTATCATTCATTCTCAGGATATGGGCATTTCTGATATACTGAACTCTTCCCTCTTTGTGCTTTGGCAGAAATTGTGGGAATGTGTTTTGTGCTGGCTGCTGCCACCTGAAGTTGCCCATTCCTGATCAACAACTCTATGACCCAGTTCTCGTCTGTAACTCATGTTACGAACACATCCAAGTATCTCGTGCCAGGGAACTCATGAGCCAACATCTGAAGAAACCCATTGCTACAGCTTCCAGCTGAATACCAGAGGAGATGACCTGTCCAATTTTAGCAGGTTTGAAGGGAGGATCTGCTTCAGGTGTAGCTTTGAAGGTTCCTTGGTATGGCTCATGAAATCACAGAGCTCAAAGATACCATCTTGAGAAATCCTCCTTGGTACCATGAGACTGGAGCAGAGGAATTCCAATTTGGCAGGAGGTCTTCTACTGGTGAGACCCTCACCTTGGGGTAATGGTCCTGGATCCAGACCCAGAGTCTGGAAGCTTAATGTTGAGCTGGTGACTCCCGCTTTTCTCCTGGGGGGTCACAAGATGATGATTTCATAGATACTGCCTGATGATGTGCCCCAAACAGCAATAGAAAGACATATGTATAACCAAACTCCAAGTGATAAACAGATCCATCTCTCCTCCACCTGGAAAAAAGCAGATTCTAGTATATAAGATAGGAATTCTATCCTATTTGAAATGAACTATAACCTGTTCCTCTGTGCTCTGTGTCTGTGCATGAAGGCTCAGTCTTTAGAGGCACTCCCTCTAGTTGCAGTAGTTCTGTCTTTCTGTGGAGTTTGGTTTAAAGACTGGTTCAGCAAGTGGAGGTTTTGCTGTATTTTTCACTTGGTTCATCAGCCAGCATCAGTGAATATTCAGTTTAGAGGGACAGTTCTAAGGAGTGAGACATTTTTGGGAGCAGAGGAAAACTCTGCTGATGTTCGGTTCTGGCAAAAGTCAGTTATTTTGAGCTGTGAAGGCAGTAGTCTCTGTTACTCAGTGGCAGCTCTTAAGGTATGCACTGTGAAGAATGAGAAGGGAAAAGCAGAAATGATCCTTGTCAAATATTTGCTGATTGTGCCCTGCCCTTTGCGCCTGACTTTTCCTGGTTGTCCTGGTGCTAACACAGGAGTTACACCTTGATCCTCTCCTGGCATGAAAATAAAACAATGGTTTTTTTTTGTTGTTGTTGTTCCATTGCCCACTTCCCTCATGTTGTCTTTCCCTTGGCTGCTGCCTCCTCTGGGTCACACTGCTTCTTATCCTGAACACTTGACACCTTGAGGGTAGAATTTAGCATTTGGTTTTTACCTCCTAGAATATGCTGTTTGGTATGTGAGGGTTTCAGTACAAATGCTGCTGTCTATTTCTGTGCACTTAACAATGGAACCCAAACAGAAGAGAATAAAGCCTTGATACCAAAATTGGGAGAGAAAATGTGTCCATTTGGACCAAACATTTTTTTTGTTGTTGTTGTTTTGTTTTGTTTCATCTTAATATTACCAGTGGCACTTAACCAAAAGATACAGTGACATAGCCATGTACTGTGGTTGGGACAGATATAGTCTCCTTGACCTGTAATGAAACCACTAGTAGTTCCTTTATACATTTTCCTTAATCCATTGGTATATAAAAGGTAAATTACACTTAGGCTTATCCTGTTTTAAAACTATGGTAGCTAACTGCTACTTTCATGTTGCTTCCTAGAAAAAAAAATTCATTTGAAAATAACTAGGATCTGCATTTAGAACAAGAATTGTTACTTGTCCTGACCTTTTCCTCAATCCTACAGAGAAGCATCTGTGCTTTTATACTTGTCATGGATGTAACCTAAAAAGTTTTGGCGTATTTAGGTCAGCCTAGCAGAACTTTTTTTGTTGTTTAAATGGAGTTGAATAATGGAGATTTGTGTCTGGGAAATTCCTGAGATCACTGAAAAAGTAACAAACTATTCCTTGTCTCTGATACGTAAAATTCTCCTAAGCATTTTCTCAATCATTAAAATTTACTGCCAGTTGAGAGTGGCTTTTTAATTAAATTGACTTTCATTGCACTTCACTCTGCCCATTTTCAGGGGGAGTAAGACTGGTAACATTTGAGGAGACTCTATCTGTCTACTTTTGTGTGGCTGTTTTGAGGGACTGTCCCATCAGTGAACATACTGCATGGCCTTGGAGAGAGACTCTGGGCTCTCAGCTCAGATGTATTCATCAAATACTCCTTTCAGAGCTCTTGTGGGTGTAAGTGACATGATGTGGCCAAAAATCCAAACTGTGCAGTTGCGTTGTGACAAACATGCAATGTGCTGTAAAAACTCAATACAATTTAAATAAAATCTCTATATTAGTGCTGCTTTGTTGGGTCTTTTTATTCATTTTAATTTCTAAGAAAACTTGATAGTCATGTTTTCTTTGACCACAAGAAAGTACTAAAACATACTCCTTCCTCCCAACCATTTACATTTCTAAATGGACCTTTCTTTTTATTAGCACAGCACCTGCTATATTCTTATTTAGGGATCGGATAGGGATTTATCCTTACGGATACTGTAGCATTCTATCCCATCTCATGTGAGGTTTATTTCTGTGTAATGTCTAAAATTGCACCGGCTGGTTGACCACGCACACAGGATTGTATTTATATTCTTCCGATTCCCTCCTCATAGGCACCTCAGTTCTCAGTAAACCTGTCCTGAGCAAAATATTGCCGTAAAAAGGTCTATTAAAACACATAAAATGGTACTATGTAAAAGGTGAATCGTTTACTCAGGATACCATACCCCCATCGCCATTTTTATTTTGGAGAGACAAGCAATTAAACTGTTAGTTCATACTTACGGTATAATCTACAGATTATAGAGTTTATACTACAGTATAATCTACAGATCGTAGAGTTAAGCCCTTTGTTCTCCAGAATGGCTGACTTTGAATTGCCAAGTGTACACTCTTAAGAATTCGAAATCCCCACACGCCGGTTGTGGGATAAACACGAATCTTCGTATTCCACGCCGGATAATCAGGCTCATTTCTTTGCAGATTTAACCTTACCTGGTGGGCAGCAACTCCGCCGCAGTCTGGCGGTTCGGGGACGCAGCCAAGGGAACGCGACTTGCAGCGGCCGCTCCCCACGCTGCTGCACGCGGCCGGGCTCCACGCGGCGTCGTCGGGCGGGCCGGGCGGCGCGGCGTCCAGGGGGCGGGGCGGCTCACGCCACATTCCGCCGCGCGGCGGGAACTCGAGGCCCCATTGGCCGCGCTGCAAGGTGCGGCGGGGGCTTGTGCGCCAACGGTCCCAGGGTCCGCGGCGGCCAGGCGCAGGCAGCAGGGGGGGCAGGGCGCAGCGAAGGCCGGGCGGGGTGGGGGGGGATCGAGAACGGGGTGGGAGAGCCAGGCTCGGCGGGGCGAGTCCCAGTGCCCAGGCGGGGGCAATGGAGGAGGCGCTGCTCTCCACCCCCATCAACCCCAACAACTTCCCCGCCAAGCTGTGGCGGTTGGTGAACAGTCCCCGGTACCGCTCGATACGCTGGGACGGCCGTGGCGAGGGGCTGCTTATCGACCAGCCGCTCTTCGAGGCCGAGCTGCTCAGCCCGCCCGGGGCAGGGACCGGGGGGTGGCGGCGTGGGCGGCGTGGGGGGCGCCGGGGCCGAGCCCGAACTCTTCAAAACCACCAACTTCACCAGCTTCATCCGCCAGCTCAACCTCTACGGCTTCCGCAAGGTGGTGCTGGGCGGGCCAGGCGCTGCGGGGCCCGGGCCGGGGCCAGGGGGTGGCGGGCCGGCGGGCGACGGGCCGCTCCACCACTTCCACAGCCCGCACTTCCGCCGCGACCAGCCGCAGCTGCTCGTGCACCTCAAGAGGCTCACCAGCGCCAACAAGGCCAAGCTGGCGGCCGGCCTGGAGGTGCCCTGCCGGCCGCCCAACCGCTTCCAGAGGCTCCTCATCACGTCGGCCTCGGCCTCGGCCTCGGCCTCCACCTCCCCGCTGCAGCACCAGGAGCCGCCGCCGCCCGCGGGGCCCCGGCCCGAGCCACACGGTGAGTCCTCGCCCGCGGCAGGGCACATGGGGCACCGGGGAGCAACCGCCACTTCCGAGGGCGTTTCGCACATCCTCCCCTGTGAGGTGATCCGCTTGCTGCTGTGCTTCCCGAGAAATACGCCACGTCACCTCCACCGTTTCCAGCACCCCTTTCCGCCAGTACCTCCCCTGGAAAGAGGCCATAAGCATTGAGTCCCTTCTGGTTAGTTGTCCACTGGCGGCCAAAGGGACCCCTGCCGTAGGCTTTCGCTCTTCCCGGCCCCTCTGGAACTCCAGACCTCCATGGCCATTTACCTTCTTGAGACCCTTACCTTACCTTGAGCGCCTAGAGTCAAGTAGCACTAGGTCAGGAAGAAACACCGAAGGGTCTCTGCTCTAATGTGAAGCAAAACAGAGTTACTGTAGAGGGTGCGAATATGATGGTCAAGGTAGGAAGGAACAGAGTCACAGCCACAAAAACTTAGAACGTTTATACCGACCGAGGGAAAGTGAACAAGGTACCTTGGGTGGAAGTGTGTCCTTGAAGGGACAGGCCGTCTTCCACCCCTCAGACACATCTAAGAAATCTTACAAGAGGTGTCCTGACACTAATCATGTTCTAGGTTTAAGGAATGGATAGAAAGGTCGACATTGTTTATATATCTTAAGAGCAAAAACATAGGAATATATTTAATTGTTTATAAGATACTGTTCCTGCATACAATGAATTGGCTAAACATCTCTTTCATTGTAACTAATTAGAGCTGATGTTTACTGAAGGTGTTATGGTTAGGCAAACATAAGGCAAAAATGGTGTTCTTTACTGTCAAGTTGCAGTTTATTTTACTTTTTTTTAAAGATTTTATTTATTCATTTGTGAGAGAGACAGAGAGAGAACAAACAGGGGGAGAGGCAGAGGGAGAGGGTGAAGCAAAGCAGACTCCCTGCCGAGCAGGGAGCCGGATGCGGGACTCGATCCCAGGGACTCGATCCCAGGACCCTGGGATCATGACCTGAGCCGAAGGCAGACGCTTAACCATCTGAGCCACCCAGGCACCCTGTCAAGTTGTAGTTTAAAAAGAATTTTGGAAAGTTCACATTTACAGTCTTTGAATCTTTCACTCTACACCTTTCAGTATTGAAAGAACTTTCTGTAACTGTGTATTTACGAAAAGCTCAAAAATTCTCTGTGGTAGAAAATTATTTTATCAACTTGATTTCTGGTGCTCTTCCCCCTCTTCTGGGAAGGTGAGGGTGGCAATATTCCTTCTCTCTGTGTAAAGAGTCCATGATATGAGGCAGTATTCCAAGAGAGCAACTGGATATAATAATGAGAATTGATTCTTTGCCTTCAGTAGAAACATTTTCACCATGTTAATTTGGATTTAACATAATGTGTAAGGATTATTTTTCAGGTATGGGAAACTTTAAAAAATATACAAACAAAAGTAGCACTTTGTTCAGTTTAACCTCAGCCAAGGGTTATGAGTGAGGCAGCATTTTGTTCATTTGGAATTTAGAAGATAAGGGATTATAAGCTTGTGTGTCTGTGGAGTTTAGAAGATAAGGGATTAGGTTAGAGTTCTAGTAACAAGATGGAAAAATAGCAGTGGCCTAGGAATGTTCTAAAGGAATTCTAAAGGAATATTAAGCTGCTTCCATGTGATGGCATTTGATTTTGGTGGGGTATTGAATGGGGAAAGGCAGTGGAGATAATACCATGGCATACATTTGGCAGAATCTCTGGCATGGATGTTTGTTTTTCAGGTTGTGTATCTGGTGGGCATAAGGAGAAAAGACTGGGAAGTGTGTTCTTGGGAGAAATAGGATAACCACTTCAAACAGAGAAACCTATACGTGCATACATAAAAAGAGGATCTTGCTCACTTTTTTCACCTCTCTGACTTTCTTTTTCCCTCACCTATGTTAAACCCAGTTGTATTCTAAGGATAGAGTCCATTTTATTTTCTTTGATTTTTATTTATTTATTTTAAAATATTTTTGTTTATATGAGAGCAAGCACAGGTGGGGGGAGGGGCATGAGAGAGCACAAGGTGGGGGAAGGGCAAAGGAAGAGGGAGAGGCAGACTCCCTGCTGAGCAGTGAGCCCAGCACCAGGCTCTCCGTCCCAGGACCCTGTGATCATGACCGGAGCTGAAGGCAAACACATAACCAACTGAGCCACCCAGGCGCCCCGGGTAGAGTCCATTTTTTTTTTTTTTAAGATTTTATTTATTTATTTGACAGAGAGCACAAGCAGGGGGAGCAGCAGAAGGGGAGGGAGAAGTGGGCCTCCCGCGGAGCGGGGAGCCCGATGCGGGGCTCGATCCCAGGACCCCGGGATTATGACCTGAGCCGAAGGCAGATGCCTAACGACTGAGCCACCCGGGCGCCCCAATAGAGTCCATTTTAATTAAAGAAATACAGGGGCTGCCTGTGGTCTCATTGTCTTCACTTATAGTTCAGTTGGGTGGCATTTTAAAGATTTTTTCTTTAAAGATTTTATTTATTTATTTGACAAGAGAGAGACACAGCGAGAGAGGGAACACAAGCAGGGGGAGAGGGAGAAGCAGGCTTCCCACAGAGCAGGGAGCCTGATGCGGGGCTCCATCCCAGGACCCTGGGATCATGACCTGAGCCAAAGGCAGATGCTTAACGACTGAGCCACCCAGGCGCCCCCATTTTAAAGATTATTGAATAACAAATTTAATTCATACTTTTGCTTTATCAATAATACATCAATCCACGTATAACTAGATCATTGTAGTTTTCATGCATTTACTATTTTTTACTGTCCTGCCTGTTGGTATGTGCAGAAGATCTGTCATTTGTGGATTGTCTATACCATAGGCTTGATTCACTAAGGGATTGTGTTACTGGTGTGGGTGGGATGTAATTCTAAGTTCAAGAATACTACTGGGCCAACTTTGCTTTAATTCTGTGCTCTAAGCCCTTGGCTCTTCTGTTTGTCTTTAACGTATTTTTTTTTTTTTACGTAATTTTTATTCATCTTGAATCTTTCATTAGTTTATGCCTGACTATACTGTTGCTTCTTAGTTTCCACTTTGTTTACTGTGTTCTACTTCAGCTTATGGTTTGAATACTTGTGTCTTTTTTTTTTTTTTTAACAATAGAATCCTTTAAGTACCTGTTTCTCTTATCAAGATCCATTGAACTAACTGTCTTGTTCACCTTTCAGGAATGTACTTGATAAGAAATGTGAAGACCACATGTTTTTCCTTTTTTTTTTTTGGTCCACTTTTGTTATTTTGCACTTAAGTGGCAATTTATTTTACAATATTTGTTAACAGTATTTGTTAAAACTTTCTAAACTAAGTAACAAATGTGAGCAATAGTAGATAATCCGTTTTGGCCTGGGGATACCAAGCTCACAGGAAGCAAGTTTTTCCTGGGAATTGATTAACTCAGATTCTTCTATATAGAAGGAATAGGATCTTTAAGAACAGAAATCCATCCTGCCTTGCATTTCCAGAGTTCTGGATTTGAACTTTGCCAACTATGTCTTGAAGATGTTCTGAAAACCTATAGATGATATTCTGTGAAGCTGGTCAGAATAGAACCCTATGAGATAACCCTTAACAGTAAATAAGAGCTGAACATGTTTTAGTTCTTTATTTAAAAAAAACAAATGAAAAGGAATGCCCTTCTAATCCTGTCCGCATTCTTATGTTAGCAGCATCTAAAAATCTATAAGTATTTAGCAATCAGAGTTTATTGTGATAGAGATAGAATTTATATTTTCATTTGAGAAATCAAAGTAGAGAATTCTTTAATTAGCTGCTTAAGTTGTTGACAATCTGCAAATTCATTAATAGCTTAACTCTAAAGAAGGTAGAAGAAGGGTTAGCTATTGCACACTGTAGCAATATGTAGTTTTAGCATGTGAAGCATCCAAGGAAGAATCAAGTGGTGGGTAGTTTTAGACCTCAGAAACAGCTGTTGTAAAGAGCAAAAAATGTTTCTTTAGGTCTTAAAGGATTGCACTGGTAGTTCAAAGTGTGTATACATATGGAATTGTTAGATACCATTAAAACTATTTTTTTGTACTTTAGAGGAAAAGAGGAAAAGCAGTTTTTAAGAGGTGATATCATTTGAATACATTCAATCTTCTGAACTAAGATTTTTTTCTCTGTTAGATTTAGACCTCTTGATTTCCAGGGCTCTAGAATTTGTATGTATATATGTATGTATATATTTGTTTTTGGCATTAATGCTTTATTCCTTTTAAATTTTTTATCATTTTTTAAGAGTTTAAGAAAATTGAATTGAATCAGGCAGTGCCAAACCAGAAGTGGTTAGGAGTACTCTTAATGCTTTAATTTAATTTAATTTAATTTTTAAGAAGATTTTATTCATTTATTTGTCAGAGAGAGTGCAGGAGAGCACTAACAGTAGGAGTGGCAGAGGGAGAGGGAGAAGCAGGCCAAGCCCCGACGGGTTGGGGGATCAACCCCAGGACTCTGGGATCATGACCTGAACCGAAGGCAGTTGCTTAGCCAACTGAGCCATGCAGGCGCCCCTATTTTATTTTTGAGAGAGAGAGAGACTGAGTGGAGTGGAGGTGCAGAGGGAGAGAAAGAATTTTTTTTAAGATTTTTTTAAATTTATTCATTTGAGACTGAGAGCGCGTGCGCATGAGCACAAGCAGGGGAGAGAGGCAGAGGGAGAGGGAGAAACAGACTTCTCGCTGAGCCTGGAGCCCGACTAGGGGCTCAGTCCCAGTACCTGGAGATCATGACCTGAGCTGAAGGCAGACGCTTAACCATCTGAGCCATCCAGGTGCCCCGAGAGAGAGAGAGAATCCTAAGCAGGCTCCACACAGGCACAGAGCCCCACGTGGGGCTCCATCTCGGGACATTATGACCTGAGCCAAAATCAAGAGTCAGATGCTTAACCAACTGAGCCACCCCGGTGTCCCCTAATGTTTTATTCTTTAGAGGAAATTAAACACCAAAGAAATAGAATGAAAGATGTATAACATGTTGAATGGGATTACAGTTTAAATATTTGGAAAAGTAGGTTTTTGAGTGCCATCTTTTACCATGTAGTTTAACAGATGAGTAGCACATAAATTAGACTTTTCCCCTGTTTTATAGATTAGTTTAATAAAGCAAATTGAAAGGAATTTGTGAACCACATGATTTAATACATGATGTCTTCCTGGAAATAAATTAGCCTAGCTTTATGTTCAAGAATTGCAGTCTGGGGCGCCTGGGTGGCTCAGTTGGTTGGGCGACTGCCTTTGGTTCGGGTCATGATCCTGGAGTCCCGGGATCAAGTCCCGCATCGGGCTCCCCGCTCAGCGGGGAGTCTGCTTCTCCCTCTGACCCTACCCCCTCTCATGTGCTTGCTCTCTCTCTCATTCTCTCTCTCAAATAAATAAAATCTTTAAAAAAAAGAAAGAATTACAGTCTGAAAAATAAGTTCAGTTTGCAACATGTATATTTTCTTTTTCTCTTTATATAGTATTGCCCTTTGTCTGTCTTCATCATCTCCACTTTTTAATTCCTTTCTACCTTACTAGATAAGAGAAAGCAAATATCAGAATCTTTGGGCCTGAGGATGTGGATTTTTAACAAACTCTCTAGGTGATTTCAGATGTAGTAAATCAGTGTTTGAGAGTTACTGATATCTAGGAAGGGACTCTACTAGAGATCCTCTGAAGAAAAAGACCATGGAAAAGTGTTGATTAATTTAAGAAAGGAAGAAGAGAACTGAGTTAAAGTTTTCAAGCCTGACTTTTCTGCAAAGATGATCATAAAAAAAAAAATTGAAGGGGAGTAAAGAACATTAACTTTCTTTTTGGTTTGTGTTATAGTTCTTGTTTGATCTACACTTATTTATTTTATATATACAGTTGAGTGTTTACTTTCATGCCTATTATTAAGGTTTCTAAATGATTTGAAAGACTGAATGGAATTTCTAAAACTTCTAGGAAGTAGCTTACAGATTGGAAAAATCTGGGTCAATCAGTTGAGGTAAAAAAAGGTAAGATGACTGAATCGTCTATAAAAGGCTTTGAACAGTGAATTTGACTTAATAATAGAGTTTGGCTACATTGTCTCTTATGACAGTAATATTGAGAACCAAGCAAAAGTTTGATTATTTTTTTAGCATTGTATGTGTATTCTGGATTCTGAACTTGTTTTTACCAGAACTAAATTTCTGTTGTGTTAAAAATGGCTGAGAATTCAACATATTCATATTTTGTGATTTTTGGTTTACTACATCCAGTGGTATAATGTAAAATTAGTAAATGTGTTCTTCCTTTTTTACGCAGGACCAGTGGCTGTAGGACAATTCCACCGGTCATTCCGGCGAGATAGTTTGTCTCCTTACTCCTACGTATCGACTTCATCCCACAACCACAGTACTTTCCCTCTGAAAGGTTTAGATCGGACCCCGATGCCTCCTAGAACATGGCAGAACTCCCTTGGAATGCACCCAGGACAAGTGGAAACGTCTCCCACTTTTTCAGATAAAGGGGTTCCATTTCCTGTACTGCAGAGGTTTCCAACTGAGGTTACCTATACTCTGCAGCCAAGCGCCACATCCGTACACGTTCAACAAGGTCCTCAAACAATGGTCAGCAACTCCCAAAAATATAGTAACTACACACCCTCAGCGCAGTACTCCCAAGCCTACTATCCAACAGGTATGAGAAATTCAAGTTCAGTGGCTTCTCTTAAAGTACTTTATAATGAACATTTATATTTTTAATGCATTTCTGCATGCTTAAAAATAGGAATATGCACCTAAGAAATGTCAAAGATTTCTGATGAGGGCATATTTTTAAGCAATATATAAAATTTCATTGTGTTCTTAAGGATTGTGAAAATTCTGTTGGGTACGTAAAAGTATATGTTTTTAGTATCTTTTAACTTTTGTATCTTTTAAATGTGTCCTAGTAATGAAATTAGGATGTGGTACATTGGGACCTTGTTTTAACTTTGCTGTTGGTGCAGTATTTTGTTTCTTTTCTTTAAAAAAAAATTATATACATATTATAGTTGACCCTTGAACAATGCAGGATTGGGGTGCTAACCCCCATGCAGTTGAAAATCTGTGTATAACTGTTTTTTTTAAAGATTTTATTTATTTATTTGACAGAGAGAGACACAGTGAGAGAGGGAACACAAGCAGGGGGAGTAGGAGAGGGAGAAGCAGGTTTCCCGCCGAGCAGGGAGCCCGATGCGGGGCTCGATCCCAGGACCCTGGGACCATGACCTGAGCCGAAGGGAGATGCTTAACGACTGAACCACCCAAGCACCCCTGTGTATAACTTTTGACTGCCCCAGAATTTAACTACTAATTACCTATTGTTGACTGGAAGCCTTGCCTAAGATGACATAAAGAGTTGATTAGCACATAGTTTGTATGTTATATGTAGTATATACTGTATTCTTACAATAAGCTAGAGAAAAGAAAATGTTATTAAGAAAATCATAAGAAAAAATGCATTTACAATACTGTACTGTATCAAAAAAATCCACATGTAAGTGGACCCACATAGTTCAAACTCATGTTCTAGGGTCAACTGTATATACTGTATTTTTTAATATTATAGGTGAGATTACCTCATAATGAAATCATTTTAGTATCTCAGTAATGAAGTTTAATAAAAGAACACACTATCTCTTAAAACTAAATTATATTCTTTTAGTAAAAACGTGATGGTGTGATTTGACAGTGCGGTCCCTTCAGTGTTAATCCCAGCCAACTAAGAAGTGCAGAGTAGGAGTAGCAGAGAAGAGAACCTGACAATGATAACTGACCTAAAGCTCAGCCAAGGGCATTGAAGATACACTGTAGATCTCAAGCCACTAATCGGGAATCCTTATAGTGACCATGTGTTTAGCTTCTTGTGGGGAGGGGAGTGTCTTTTGGGAGGGGTACAGTTTTGCAAGATTAATAGTCTTTCCTTTCCATTCAAATGTATCTTCGATTTTGCTGGAGCACCAAATAGTCACGGTGTGTTTCATCATGTAGAGTACTTTAATACTGAGTGACAAAATGGGGCAATGGAAATAAGACAAGGGTCAAGGCTTTCAGAAAAGACCAGAGAGAGAAGAAAGAGGGCATTCCTTTGTTAAGACTCTAGGAATATTAATTTTCTCAAAAATGTAGATCTGGAAGTGATATCTAGAGGTATTTTGTTAGACCATTTCTCCTAGGGAGGAGGAAATCAAGCTAAAATAAGTGGAAGGAATGTAAATTTGGTAAGGGAATGAAATAATTTGTTGACTTTTACAAGTTCTCAATCTGGTAACTTCTGTTTGTAACAGGACTATTTTCTAGCTGTATCATCCAACTGTATTCTTTTATTATTGGCTTATTGCATTCTACCTAAATATAGGTATTTATATTAAATATTTAACATTTTAATATTAAAATATTAAAATAATAAAACAAGAGTTTAAATTAGATTGGGTTTTATATATTTTTAGAACTGCTACTGTTTTGGGTAGATGGAGTTGAGAAGGAAAACGCAAAGGAAGTATATGGATTAAGGATGACTTAGCACTTTTTTTAATTTTGCCTATTAGAAATCTAAATTTTTTTTACCTTCTTATGAAGAAAAAGGTTGAAGTCTAGTATTTTTCCAGATTTTCAGCTACTTCTTTGAAAAACAAAAATATCTGTGTGATCTTTAAAAATAGAAGATGACTAAATTCATGTTAGAAGTTTTAGATCTTATGTATAGCAACAAATAGGGTCAGATTTTTATTGGTGAATAGTTTAATTCAACATTTTATTTTTTATTTGTAAAGATTTTATTTATTTGACAGAGACACAGCGAGAGAGGGAACACAAGCAGGGGGAGCGGGAGAAGCAGGCTTCCCACCAAGCAGGGAGCCCGACGTGGGGCTTGATCCCAGGACCCTGGGACCATGACCTGAGCCTAAGGCAGACGCTTAACGACTGAGCCACCCAGGCGCCCCCAATTCAACATTTTAATAAACAGATTAGACATTACTATCTAAATGATAACTTCAGCTCCATTCCGGGTATGCATAGAATGTATATACACACATAGAGATAGTCTGTGTCTTCCTTACACTTGCTTTACATTCTGTAGCCCATCAGCTGGATAATACTGCTACCCCCCTTTCTTTTACCAGTAAGTGTTTCTCTCTCCTTTCCTAAACTCCTTCCAAAGCCCCCTCCTCAAACTACTAAAGACTCAGAAGCTTCTGGGGAGTTTAAATTTGGAAGGACTGCAGCAAGAGAGATGTAGAAAGGTGCTTAACCTTCCAATTTGTAATTTTGGAGGCATTTTCCCATGGACATATTAGGGTGGTTTAGGAGCCAAATTAGCCTATGTGATGATGTTTCTACAGGAAAATGTATTTCAAGTTCCAGACAATCCTCTCGGAAACACTTGGTTCCAAATTTTATGAGAACCACTTATGTATTATGTACTAGAAAACACTACAAATAGTTAATATTATTCATTCATTATAGAAATACTACTTGTTAAATTATTATAATTCAGGATATGTTATTTTAAAAATATTTTATGTTAGCTTGGATATAAAATTATAAATTAAAAATTGTCTCCAAGAGTTCAAGGTAAGGACGAGGAGAGAGACATTAAAAGAACAAGTAAGTGCTGCTGATGTTTTGATAGCTTACAGGGCATGTGAAATAGAATCTTATGTTATCTGAATTTTTGTTTTGTCTCCTTTAATAGGGATAATTGAAATGACTATAATGTTTCTGAGTTTATGAGAATAAGAAATGTCATGATCTCATGATGACATCTAATACATAGAGTAGGTCTGTGATATAGTGTAATAAGCAAAACTGCTTTGAAGATTCTGAAGTACTATATAAATAAAAGGTATTGTTAAATACAAAAGACTTGCTATGGAAAAGAAAGTGCCATAAAAATACTGTAGAAGAATTTGATCCCTCCAAATTTTAGGTGAAGGAAGCAAAAAGTAGTGAGCAGTTTAACCAATATTTAGTGAGTACCTCTTTATGAAGAGCATTACAAATGACTTTTCCAAAGTTCAATAGAATATCCTTCTCAGAGGCAGGGTAATAATCACTCCCAAATCCAGCTCTTAAAGTAATAATGAAGTAACTAATTTTGGAATAATTGCCATACTTGAATCTTTTTGAAGGATTCGAGGTTTGGATCAAATTTTAGTAAACAGCAACACCTGACTTCATTTAAAAAATTATATTGACAATAAATTTGGATCTGGTCTTCAAATAATATAACCAGTAAATTTTGAATGTTGTAATATTTTATAAATCAATTTCTCTAGTAAAGCCAAAGATCGAGACTGGAAAATTGCTGGCAGACAGACTCGTAAAATGACTCATCTGTATCTGTGCTTACATTCGTCATTCCTCTCTTGAAGTGCCTGTTTTCTTTGCCTGGCTCACTACATTCTTTCCGCTCTTATCACTCCTTCAAAGACAAAATGTTGGAGATCCAGTATTGATTGACTCTTTTTAGTCTTGTTTTATCTTGGGTTCATTTTTTTCCCTCTGATGTTATTTATATAGCAGTCACTATGACCAAGCATTGTTCTGAGTATTTTCCAAATACCAATTCATTTAATCCTCATGACAACCTTACAAGATTAGAAATGTAATTATCCTCATTTTATAAGTTAGGAAACTGAAACACAACTAGTCAGAGGCAAGGCTGGGGAACAGACCCAGGCAAACTGACTCAGGAGTCCATTCTTTGGTCATTGCGCTCTGTTACCTGCCTGCCTCTCGTACAGAGAGAGACTTTTTGTTTTATCTTTTGAGAGACTCTTGCTGTCTCCTTCCTGGAGTTAGTTACTCCCAGAAAGGATAGACAACAGAAAATGATGGAGGGACCTACCCTTCTATGCTGCTGGTGGCCGTGGGACTACCCTGGATTATTGACTCATCCTACCCAAGCAGGGAGAACATACTCCCATCTGCTAGAGTGGGGGCCTAGCTTGGGGCCTCTGAGGAGTGGGGCTGCCTCTAATTCATTTCTGTATACCCTTCTACCTAGCATGGTGCTCGGCTATTATGATTCCCTAGTAAATAGTGTATTGAATGGAATGAAATAATTCTAGTGTCAGCTTTGTAGTTAATCATTTAACCTGATCTTCAGGGGATTATTTCATGACACTCCCCCTCAATTTCCCTTCCTATAAAGTGGCAATAGTAGTTCAGGTCAGGGATTAAATGAATTTCATGTATGTGAATAGACTTTATAAAATATAAAACACTATTTACATAGAAAGGAGAAAATATTTTAAAAGCTGTTTTTCAAATGAAACTACATATTAACATCCTAAAGTCTAAAAACAGTAATTTGTTAAGAATATACAACTTCTGCAAGGTACATATGATGCTTTTTATTTTTTATTGAAAAAATACATACTGTATCATTATTTAAAAAAATTTTTTTGACTTGAATCTTGGACAAAAAGAATTACTTATTATTGTGGGGTTTTGTTGTTGTTGTCGTTGTTGTTGTTTTTAAAGTAGGTTCCATGCCCAGCGTGGAGCCCAGCATGGAGCCCAGTGTGGAGCTTGAACTCACAACCCTGAGATGGAGAGCTGAGCTGAGATCAAGAGTCGAACGCTTAACTGACTGAGCCACCCAGGCGCCCCTATTATTGTTTTAAAGTACATTTAAATTCTCGGGGCGCCTGAATAGCTCAGTTGTTAAGCGTCTACCTTCGGCTCAGGTCATGATCCCAGGGTCCTGGAATCAAGACCCGCATCAGGCTCTCTGCTCAGTGGGGAGCCTGCTTCTCTCTGCCACCCACCCACCGACCCATCTACCCCCCACTCATGCTTATGCTCTCTGTCTCTCTCTCTCTCTGAAATAAATACATAAAATCTTTTAAAAAACAAAAAAGTACTGGGGGGCGCCTGGGTGGCTCAGTGGTTAAGCGTCTGCCTTCGGCTCAGGTCACAATCCCAGAGTCCTGGGATCAAGCCCTGCATCGGGCTCCCTGCTCGGCAGGAAGCCTGCTTCTCCCTTTCCCACTCCCCTGCTTGTGTTCCCTCTCTCTCTGTCTCTCTCTCTCTGTCAAATAAATAAATAAAATCTTTAAAAAAAAGTACATTTAAATTCTAAAGATTTTATTTTTAGGCTTTTAATTTTATATAGTGTACATCAACACATACAGCACCTGGAGTTATAAGAGCTTTCCAGTGCTGTCGTTCTTGCACTCAGGTAGCCTCTATTGTCAAGTTTCTTTGAAAAGGCCTGATTTTGTTCTTATGGAAAGAGGGACAGGAAGTTCTCTTTAGCTGCCAGAAGAAACTAAACAAAAGCACAATTATATTTGTCTTTCTTTTTATTGAGGTGAAATATAAATAACATAGAGTTTACCACTTTAACCATTTTTAAGTCTACAGTCCTGTGGCGTTAAGTCCATTTACATTGTTGTACTAGCATTACCACCTTCCATCTTCTGAACTTTTTCATCTTCCCCAACTGAGACTCCATACCCATTAAACACTAACTTCACATTCCCCGTCCCCCCCAGCTCCTGGCAACCACCATTCTGCTTTCTGTCTCTGTGAATTTGACAACTCTCTGAAACTCATATATGAGGAATCATACAATATTTACCCTTTTGTGATTGGCTTATTTCATTAAGCATACTGTTTTCAAGGTTCATTGATACTGTAGCATGGGTCAAAATTTCCTTATTTTTTAATGCTGAGTAATTTTCCATTGTATGTATGTACCACATTTTATTTATCCATTCATCCATTGATAGACCCTGGGTTGCTTCCACCTTTTGGCTGTTGTGAACAATGCTGCTGTGAACATGGATGCACAAATACATATATATATATATATATATATATTTGAGGGCCTGCCTTCACTTTTTTTGGGTATATGCCCAGAAGATCTTTACCCTACTGTAAGTGAGGAAGTATTGGGGTTTTAGATGTATAGTAACTTATCTTGAAACTAAATTTACTATTAAGATGTTTTTCCTGTTGAGCATTTATATTGGGGATTTTCTCACTGTTGTCACTGTACTGTTCTGGAGTAGATTCAAGTCTAAAACATTTTAATTATATATTTGAATTACCTCCATAGGATAAAAGAGTATGAACTTGTTTTCCTAACCTATAGTGGGAGTGAAAATTTTTACCATTAGATAACTTTTAGTGCTCCTGGATTTTTTTTTTAAAGATTTTTATTTTTATTTATTTGACACAGAGGGAGAGAGAGAGAGGGAGGGACGGGAGGGAGGGGGAGAACAAGCGCAAGTGGGGGAGGGGCAGAGGGAGAAGGGAGGAGCTCACCTCCCACTGAGCAGGGAGCCTTAAAAGGGACCCTGGGATCGTGACCCGAGCAGACGCTCAACCGACTGAGCCACCCAGGCACTCCTACTCCTGGATTTTTTTAATTACCAGAATTGTTTTTTAAAATGTCATTAACTGTTATATTTACATCTGAAATAGAATTCTGTCCATTATTTCCAGTTTTTCATTCTCCGTGCAATTTAATGCCTTAAGTGAATACTGCCATCAGGAAGACAGTGGAAGATCTTTATGCAGATGAATGTGCCTTAGGATATAGTGATAAACTTAGTTTTATAAATGGCAGTGCTTTCACAATGCTTTCATAATATAACTGGGTTAATTTGTCATATATTAAGCACACAGTTGCATTTCTATAGCTAGGTTTTTCATATTCGGTAAATTTACTAGTATCTTACCTTGTTCTGTTTTGTTGACTGTACAAAGTCTGACTGCACTGGTAAGGAAATAGCCACTGAGGAATCTTTTTGGATTATCTATTCATGTCCCCCTTTGCAGGTAGCTTTCCACTTTCCATTTGTTATTGGAAACTTAAAAGGACATTCAGCATTTTGCTGTTTCCTTAGATATCAAATCAGCTATCAGCTATATATTAATATACTCTCTGTTGTGTATTTTACTTTATCCAAGAAATTTATTTTAAAGTATACTTTAACAACTATTTAAAATGTGTAAGCAATGGAATCAGAACAATATCAGAAAAATAAACCTAATACCTTTCATTGATTAATTTGTAACAAAATACTATTTCATGGTACTCTCATGAGTGAAAACCGGCAGCTCCTGATTGAGTCTTTTCTTGCCACTAGGGGGCTAGGTTTTCCTTAGCTGTTAAAACTCTAGAAAAATGTCTGTTGTTTTCCAGAGTTTTGGCAAACCCAGCAGACCCCTCCTTGGTGTTTTCCTTTTTGGTTTTAAGTTCTTTCCCAGGATACTTATGCTTTCAAATACTGTGGGAAATCAAATTCAAATCTAAAACATTGAAATTGTGTATGTGAATAATCTCCAAAGGTTAAAGTGTAAGAACCTGCTTACCTAACCTATATTGGAAGTGATAAGAGCATGAATTTTATGTGGCCATCTTAGTAATGTCTGGCTTTTTTAATCACTGGAATTGTTAAAATGATGTAATTCAGAAAACATCAACCCTTACATGTGAATCTAAAGCAGAATTTTGTCCATTATTTCAAGTTTTTCCTTCCATGTGCAAAATTTAATGGCTTAAATTGCACATGATATTAGAAAAATATTTCTAGTATACTTTCATGAACTTCTGACATTTTAAAAATCAGTAGTCAATAATAGAGAAATAGGGAAACATTGCAATGAATTTTTACAATCCTTAGGCTAATTTACTTTCAAAGATCATAGAATAAGATTTAGTAATTTTATTAGCATACACAAAATAAAAATGTGGGCATAGAAAGTAAAGACAACTTAAAAATATAGTAGTTTAAGTATAGTCTTATAGTAAAGACAGCTTAAAAATATATTCATCAAGTGGAGTTCTAGTAAAATTAAAATGTTACATTTTAGGAAGAAGGAAAGATTAGGGAAGTATTGTACATTAAAGAGCATGTGCTTTGAGGTTTGATTGCTGGCTCTGTCACTATTAGCTTTGTGACTTTCAGCAAATTATTTAACATCTCTGAGCTTTAGTTTCCTTAATTTCGTAAAGTAATGTTAATACCTCATTCAATTGTTGTTTGGATTAAATGAAGCAATATATGTAAAGCACCTAGTACTGTGCCTGAACATGGTAGGTGCTCAATAAATGTCGTCCTCTGTTTAATCCAAAGGTGTGATCTGTTATAACTGATTCTCATTCGTTCTGGAGAGTCTCTCTCTGGAAAAGAGGAGACTCAACCTATTATTAAGACTGCATCTGTAAGTATAACTATCCCAGTACAAAGAGTTAATCTTTTTATGGTATCCTAACTATAAAGAGAAAGCTTGAAAAATGTACTTCTTTAGTTAAAATAATAGCAGCATTAGCTATTTATTTTTTGATTGCCTACTGTATGCCAGTACTATCCTAAGTGCTTTATACATATTAACTCATTCATTCCTCACAACAAACATAGTAGGGTATGTACTATTATTATCCCTATTTTATTAAGCTGCAGAAACTGAGGCCCAAAGAGATTAACCTTGCTCAAGTTTATACAGCTATTAAAATTTTGGAACTGGGCTCCAAAGCCAGACAGTCTGGCTTTAGATTAAAATTCTTAACCATTTCTTTAAATGGTTAAAACATTTTTGTCTGGATTTTACTCGATGCATTGTATAATGGTAGGAATGTTTGGAGAGTATTTCACTTATTTTATCCTTAAAACACACCCTCCTCCAAATGTTTGTTACTGTTAAAATGATTGAAACAATTATTTTGGAATTCCAAATATGTTCTGATATTTTCAGTAAAATGAAATTAGTTTCAATAAGAATAAATGTTCAGTTAGAAAGGTAACAAAATGTTTAGGTGCTAAAGAAATTATTAGAAAAGTAGACATGACCCTTTAAAATGATTTTTTAAATTCGTGTATTGCCATGTTGTTTTCAATAAATAATAGCACCGAGTCGGACTAAGTATAATTTTATTGCATCCACAAAGGAAAACTTTTGGAATTTTTCTGTCTAAGTTGAAAGAGGGGAGTGTGCCTTAAATGCCGCAGAGGTTACTTGTGGTTGATGACTGTTCTCTGTTTGAATCTGTCCCAGCTGTGCTACAGTGCTGCTCTCCTTCCACCCACATGGACGCTCTGAGTAGTTGTGTCACCCCCACTGCCTCTTCCTATGCACACTGCAACTACTTCCAGGTAAGATTCTTGGAACGGTGGACACACTCTGTACTTGACGGGGAGTATGATTGACCTTGCACAGTTTTAAAGTATAATTTTATCTTAATGAGTAGCCAGAGGTAAGCTGTGGATTACGGCTTCAGTTTTCTCAGTTCTAAAAAAGAGGGAGTTGATAGAAGTGATGTCTGAGGATTCAGATATCCACACAATAAGCACTAGTGTCCAAAACAGTAGGCACTAGTTACATGTGGCTATTTAAATTAATTAAAATGAAATAAAATCTAAAATTCATTTCTAGTGCTCCAAGTGTCATATGGCTAGTGGTACGGCACAGAGAGCATTTTCCTCATTGTGGAAAGTTTGAGCATTGCTGTTCTACGTTCTTCTATGGTAAAATGACTATCAGATAAACTTTAAAAGTATGTAAGTCACCAAATGACAGTTTCTTCCAAGATGATACAGATAATTACTTTTTTTAATGAGAAAGGGAAAGTGAAATAAAAATGAGAAATTTAAGTGGTGATCCCTTTCTGCTCCCATATTGTAAATACTATACTTCAATTATTTTCTCATCATTTATTGGGGAGCAATTGCATTGATTTAAATGTTTTAGATGGCTATTTCCAGGATAAGATTAAATTCCATGCTTTGTAGTTTTATGCTGTAATTGCTTAAAGATTGGAATTATGTGTTTGCCTTTGATATCATGTAGTTGAGATAGCTTCTGTTTTTAAGAGAATATCTTACTAGTGGCATTCTGGAACTGAAAGAAACATTCGTTTGTTTTTTGTTTTTGTTTTTTGAGAAAATTACATGGGATGTCAAATTATAATCAGATCGTTGTTTGAAGAGCATAGAATCAGATCAAAGGGACTTAGCTGGACATTTTTAATGGCAGGTACCATCAAGCATGATAGTCCAATCTGTTCATCTTCACTGGAGGGATATGTCTGTCCCACAAATTAGATGCTTTTGTTTGTGGATCTGGACACACTCTCCCTTGGATCATACTGGAGATACTCCTGATGGTGTTTATGTTTTGATCATGCTTATGTTTTAAATAAATTATTTAACATATCCTTAGAAATATCCTTACTAGAAAGAGAATACATGTTTGTTACAGGAAAATAAAGATAAGTAGACATAACATTTTTGAAATGAAAAAAAGAATATATTTTAGATGTGATTCTGGAAATAAAAGCAGTTGGTTTAGTTGCATCATAGATATTGGTGAGAGTGTGCATGAATGATCATTATAGTGTAAAGGTTAAGAGCAAGAGCTCTTAAGTCAGGCAACCATGCTTGAAACCTGGATCTGTCAGTTATTTCATTGTGACTTTGGGTAAATTACACAGTTTCTCTGAACTTCAGTTTCATCATTTGGAAATGGAAATGATCACGTTTTATAGACCTCTTGAGCGGATTAAATGGAATAATGTATATAAAGTACTTTGCATGTGCTTGGCACATAGTAAGAACTCAGTAAATAAGTGGCACATAGTAAGAACTCAGTAAACTCACTAAACCATTTATTGAGTGGCTTGATGCTTAAACCATTTAAATTTACATTATTTGGCATTAATGTCCTTCTAATAACTGACGCAGTCTTTGTTGTGTATTTGGCAACATCAACCTATTACACGTTTTATTTATTATTACTCTTCAGTATTTTATATTCATAGCTTGAGATTATTTATCATCAAACATGTAATTAAATGCCTACTCTGTGCAAAGTACTATGTATAAGAGAATACATCTTAAAGATATAAAGAATACATCTAAAAGAGCTTTTTAAAATCTATTGTTTTATTATTAAAAATAAGCAATCTCAGGAACCAAAGGACATTCGATATTCCATCCATTTTTTCCCAGATCATTTGGAACAGAATATCAGTACCTCCCCCTGAATCTATAGAAGCATTGGTGGACTTGTGAGCATCCTGTGTTTGAAATTTCCTTACTACGTTCCTAAAATAGTATATGATAGATATAAGTGATGTTTTTGTCTGTCAACTTTTAATGGAAGAATTGGGTGTATAGACATTTTATCAGCAAATAGGTATTTGGGTACTATAGCTTTTTGATTTGGTATACTTTAACCCTGAGAATTATTGGTCCTTTCCAGTATTAAACTTAGCATAGTGGTTGACATATATTAGTGGCTAAGTAAATGTTAACAATAGAATTGAAGCTACCATTGCTGAAAAGTTGATTGGTGTTCAAGTTTTCTTAGTGAGTTTTAGTTAAAATTTAATCTATCTGTTTAACATTTATCAGCCTAAACATTGTTGCTTTCCTCCTTAACCTCATATTCAATTTTCTATCCAAACAGTCCTATTTTCTCTTTTCCCAGAATCCTCCAATGCAATCCTCCTATCCAGTTGAATTTCTGCCTTCTAATTGGCCTTGCAGTGCTACTGATGAAAATAAAAAGACAGAAGTAAACCTAGAGGCTGTTTTTCAGATAGTAGATGAGTTGCATTCCTCCCCTAAATTGGAGATGGTGAAGGTGGAGCCTGTTGAGAATCAGTGCCCAACATCTCAGTCTAACAGAGGCCAACATATCCTAGCTAATTCAAACAACAGCAATCCATCTTCCACAAGTCAGGCTAGCCAGCTGGAGCCACTTACTCCCGTAGGCTCAGATATTACATCTTTTGTAGTCGGAGCAGAACAAGCAATTACCTGCTCTCTACCACAGTCACCTGAGTACATCTATACCATCCACACAGCTCAGCCTGTTGAAAATACTACAATGCAGGAATCTGAAGCCATCCAACAAGCTCATGTCAAACTGAAGGAGCAGCTAAGTCATAATCCATCTCCATCTTCAGTAGTATTTGTGCAGGAAGGGCTACCATTCAGCACACCCCAGGTAAGGCAAAGAAAAAAGTCCTAAAAAAGCTCAAAGTACCTAGTGCTTCTTGCTAAAGACCGTTCTAGTAAAGAGTTTGTTCACATTTTATTTGGGTTTATTACCAGTTCATTATGCTTTCTTTTTTTTTTTTTTAAGATTTTATTTATTTATTAGAGACGCCAGAACCCAAACCAGGGGTGGGGGGAGGCAGAAGGACAAACAGACTCCACGCTGAGTGCAGAGGCTGACATGGGGCTTGATCCCAGGACTCTTGAGATCATGACCTGAGCCAAAGTCAGACACTTAACCGACTGAGCTACCCAGGTGCTCCCATTATGCTTTCCAGAAGGATCATGTCCCAGTGATTCTGCACAAAAAATGCAGAAAGAAGTAACCTTAAACCCCAGACATCTTTTTACTGTTATGGTCTGAAGTCAGCCTCTAGAGAGGCAGTAGGAGCATTGTGGTATAAACCTTATTTTCATGTTAAAAGCATCCCTTGAGTTTTGCTTCCTATCTTAATTTGGATGGACTAGGTGTGCCTGGCTGATTAAAATCCACTACTCAGAAAGGATGGTTTCTCTGGCAGATAATATCAGGACTTTCCTAGCCATTTGTAGCATGGAGGTAAGGAGATGGTTAGGGTCTTTTCATATTTTCTTATAGCATTATTGAATTCACATTTGACTTGTGAGCATACTATGTTTGAATTTCATTACTAATATCTACATTCTTTTTGTTATTGTTACCTACATTCTTAAAGCAGAATTCTGACTCTCCTTTGAGAGACATTTTCTGAAGGTAGAAGCTAATTCCTTTATTGCTGCTGGTTTATGACGAGAAAATGAATAAAGTTTGATTCTAAATAAAAGTACACCTAAATTAAAATCACTTTTTGTGAATTAACTTGTTTTTTCCTACTTTTATTTTTTTCTTGATCTTAGCCATATATATATATATTAAATTTTGGATTTTTTTCTTTAATGGGACTGAAAATATCATCACTGTTAGATTCCCAAGATAACTTTTGGACAGTTGTGTTTTTTTTAACACGTTTTTTTAGCTCTAATTTTAGATCCAAATGTCTTAAGATATCTATCAACTCATTGTCCTCTTTGAGCCCAACTGTCGAGACCCAGTATATCGTGTGTTAAAATAATAAATATAAATTATAAATTCAGTAGACCAAAGATAGGCCCATTGTGTTTCAAATATGATTGTGGAAAGAACATAAAATTTGTCTTTGTTCCTTCATAGTCACATCCAAAATATTAGATTTCATACCTTAAAATTGTATTCATGTAATTACTTTCAAGATCTTTAAAAAATATATTTGAACATTAGAGCCTTTAAAAGTTATGTTTTTAACTTTTAGCTTTATTTCATTATATAGTTTTATTTAAAATAAATTTAAAGAAATAAGAGTAGTTCAGAAGTTGGTCACCTTGATGAAGGGATTTGCATTCCAAAGAAAACTTAGGAACTCCAAACTCATATCTCATAAGCAGAACAGATCTAGATTTTATAGGGGCTGAAGCTTATACAATTTTGAGGACCTCTTTAAGACAAAGAATACAAAATTAGTAGAATAAAGTGTCCTCAGCTCCACTGACATCATCCAACAGAATTATGCCAGTGACCATTTCAATATTACCAATGGGGGTGGAAATCTGATGAAAGGGATACTAGAGTGGAAAAAGATAGGGGTCTTAACCAACTGTAAATTTGTGTGTGTGTGTGAATTTTACCAAAAAAAAAAAAATCAACAAGCTTCATGGTTAATCTTCCTCTGATCATAAGTAAATGTTTTAGCTCCATATATATTTCAGTGGTTTGTGCATGGGGAAATATATATCCTACTACTGAGTATTCAGATTAAACAAAATCAAAGGTAGTATCACTCATAAGAATGAAAAGCCTTTTACAGGTATGTTTGTTGGATCATGTTTCAATAATAGAACTCCTCTGATAAAATATCTTAACTTTTAGTAGATATTTGGGGTAAATTCAGAATAATGAGTGGGTTTAATATTTTAGGTGGATGCCAGTATAAAATGCCAGACCAATCCACCTGAGAATATCTTGCCTTCAGAACAGATGGGATTCCTTATTTCAGAAATGGGGCCTGCTAGCAAGCCTAGTAAAGACGCAGGTTTATCCACTCCAGCCAGATACAGAGAGCGAAGAAGCAACTCACAGCAAGGAAAGTCCCCTGGTAAGGATTATTGTGCTCTAGAATACTAGAATTAGAACCATGGTGTAGAATTAATATATGAATGACAGTTTTTTTCTGAATCTTCATTTTTTATTCATAAATATATTTACCACATTGCTTTTTTACATAACTGTAATTCTAACTCTATATGTTTTCTTAATTGTCCGTGTAAAGTATGTAAAAGTTATTTTCCTAGTATTGCAGGTGTTTTCCTACTATTGCAAATTTGAGCTTTCAAAGAGCTAGAACATATTAAGTAAAAGCAAAGGAATTTGGGTTATTTAACTTGGAGAAGGCAAGGATGAAGGGTGATTTAATAGCTGCTTCAGGTGCCAAAGACTTTGTAATTATTGATGTACTTGTTCTCTTATTAACAGACTGTAGAACAAGAGGTGATGTGCTTAAATTGTGGCAGAAAAGAATTAGATGGTCATTAATGACATTATCCTGAGCACATTATAAAGATAGTATAAAGTATGACTTTGTATCAGTGGGATTGTTTTTCTTGTGGTTCTTAAGAACTCAGAATTCATGATTGTTTTAGGCACATAGAGTTGGTTCTACTGTTTATTTATTTTAATTTTTTTTAGGGAGAGTGAGAGGGAGTGGACACAAGTGGTGGGGGGGAGGGACAGAGGGAGAAGAGAATTTTTTTTAAAGATTTATTTATTTTAGAGAGAGAGCATGAGCAGGAGGGACAGAGGGAGAGAGAGTCTCAAGCACACTCTGTGCTGGCTGCAGAGTCCAACATGGGGCTCCATCTCACCACCCCAAGATCACGACCTGAGCTGAAACCAGGAGTCAGACACTTAACCAACTGCGTCACGCAGGCGCACCAGCGGGAGAGAATCTTAAGCATGCTCTATGCTCAGCATGGAGCCTGGCACAGGGCTCAGTCTCATGATCCTGAGATCATGACCTGAGCCAAAATCAGGAGTCAGACACTCAACCGACTGAGCCACCCAAGTGCCCCTGTTCTGCTGTTCTGCTGTTTCTAAGGCACTTGGACAAAACCATTTTTAAAGAAAATAGTAACATCTAATAAAACATGTTTCTTTTTTTTTTAAAGATTTTATTTATTTATTTGAGAGAGAGAGAATGAGAGACAGCATGAGAGGGAAGAGGGCCAGAGGGAGAAGCAGACCCCCCGCCGAGCAGGGAGCCCGATGTGGGACTCAATCCCGGGACTCCAGGATCATGACCTGAGCCGAAGGCAGTCGCTTAACCAACTGAGCCACCCAGGCACCCTAAAACATGTTTCTTTATGTGATCCAAAAACAAGTCATCAAAGTCTCCAGTGGCCAACTTTAATATTCTCAAGTTGTATGCATGACAGAAGCATGCAATCCAGGTAGCATTAAGGTCAGACAATCATTTTAGCCTATAAAAATTGAAAAATTGAAATTCTCCAAAAAGTAAACTAATAGTGATATGATCAAGATCTTGCTCAGGCTCATAGGGTTCTTTCTGCAAAACACCTTTTAGATGAAGAACTATCTAGATCACTCATGTTGTTTATTAAACTTAGCTTGTATAGTCACTTTTAGTTGACTATATGGCCCAATCCATGATGAAAGATTAAGATTTCTCACCATTGAAAATGTTTAAGACAATGGCATAGACTTTGAAGGCAGTTTAGAAAAGGACAGGAACTAATTTTTACTGCATACCCATTTTTATGCCATAAACAAACATTGAAAGTGGTATTGTCATCACTTTAAAGATTGGGAAATTTAGGCTTGGAGAGGATAAGTAACTTGTTCACAAAGAGAAACAAACAAGATCATACATTAATTAATGTAGCTAATATTCTACTCACAATCACTGTTGATTGTATCCTCAGATACGTAAAAGTTTTTAAGTTTCATGTAGTCCCATTTGTCTTTTTGGGTTTTTTTTGTTTTTGTTTTTGTTTTTGTTTTTGCTTTTGTTGCCTGTGCTTTTGGTGTCCTATCCAAGAAATCATTGCCAACTCCAATGTCATGAAGTTTTTCCTCTATGTTTTCTCCCAGGAGTTTTATAGTTTAGGTCTTACACTTAGGCCTTTAGCCCATTTTGAGTTAATTTTTGTACATGATGTAAGATAAGGGTCCAACTTCATTTTTTTTCGTGTGGATATACAGTTTTCCCAGCACCATTTGTTGAAGAAATTTCCTTTCCTCATTGAGTGGTCTTAGCATCTTAGTGGAAGATCATCTGACCCTCTAATTGCGCATTTGTTTCTGGCCTTTCTGTTCTAGACCATTGGTCTGTTTGTCTGTATGCTAGTACCATATGATCTGTTTAACCTCTCAGTTCTGCCCTTATAGCACAAAACCAGCCACAGGGAATACTTAGGTGAATGGTTGTGGCAGTGTTCCAGTAAAGCTGTATTTACAAAAACAGGTGCTGTGCCCAGTTTAACCCAGGGGTCATAATTTGCCAACACCTGAAGTAAACTAACAGCTTCTTTCTGAACAGCAACAATGGAAACCAGAAAAGGGTAGAATCACATTTTTGCTATACTGAAAGAAAACTGCAATCCTAGAAGTCTCTACCCAGCAAAAAGATCCTTCAAGAATGAAGGCAAGATGATGAAAACATTTTTAGATAAACACAAAATTGAGAGCATGTGCCACAGCAGATCAGCACTAAAGGAAATTCTACAGGGTATTCTTCAGGCAGAAGGAAACTGTGGTAAAGGTACTGATTAATATGGGCTTTGATGAATCAAGAGTGCATACTGTAGTTTTTAGGGTAATCACCAACACAATAGAAATAATCCAAAAGAAGGCAGGAAAGGGGGAGAAAAGGAAGGAAAATAAAGAACACAAAGGGAAAACAAATAATAAGAATGGCGGACCCAAATTCAACCAGTACAGTGATTATATGTAAATGGTCTTAAAAACTTTAATTCAAAGGCAGATATTGCTAGAATGGGTAAAACAGCAAATTCCTACAATAGGCTGGCTATAGGAGACATGTAGGTTGAAAGTAAGTGGATGGGAAAAGGTATAACATGCAAACAGAAGTATGAGAAGGCTGGTATGGTTACTTTTAAATATCAGATAAAACAGACTTTAAGAGCACATATAAAGGGTCCGCATCATAATGGTGAACAGTTCATCACAGAAGCATATCAATTACAAATGTTTTTTTTGTGTAATAAGAGCTTCAAAATATATGAAGCAAAAATTGACAAAAGGAGAAATAGACAATTCCTCAATATAGTAGGATATTTTTTTAAAGATTTATTTATTTTAGAGAGATCCCATGCACATGTGTGGAGGGGGAGGGGCAGAGGGAGAATCTTTAAGCAGACTCCCTGCTGAGCGTGGAGCCCAGTCTGATGACCCATGAGATCATGACCTGAGCCAAAACCAAGAGTTGAATGCTCAACCAACTGAGCCACCCAGGCATCCCTATAGTAGGATATTTTAACATACTATCTGAGTAATTGATAGACTAACTAGACAAAATATTAGTAAAGACATAGATCTGAACAACATAATCAGCCACCTGATCTAATGGCATTTATAGAACATCCCAAAACTATAGAATATGCATTATTTTCAAGTGCACATGGTATGCTGACCAAGATAGGTCATACACTGGGCCATAAAACAAGTCTCAATACATTTACAAGAATTAAAATCATACAAAGTGTATTCTCTGAATACAACAGAATTAACTTAGAAATCAGTGACAATTGGGTGCCTGGGTGGCACAGTCAGTTAAGTGTCTGACTCTTGGTTTTAGCTCAGGTTGTGATCTCAGGGTCATGAGATCGAGCCCTATGTCGGGCTCTGCACTCAGTGCAGAGTCTGCTTGAGATTTTCTCTCCTGCCTCCCTCTCCTGCTCATGCTCTCTCTCTAAGATGAATAAATATATCTTAAAAAAAAAAAAAAGAAATCAGTGACAAAGTACTAGGAAAACCTCCAATATCTGGAAATACAATTATATACTTCTAAATAATTCATAGCTCAAAGACAAAATCTCAAGAAAAATTAGAAAATATTTGGAACTGAGTGATAATGAAAATATATGAATTTGTGAGATGCATTTAAACAATGTTAGCATGAAATGTGTAGCTTTATTATTATTTTTTTATTTTTTAAAGATTTATGTATTTTAGAGGGAGAGAGTGCGTGTGCGAGTGGGGCCAGATGAGGGGCTCAAGCTCACGACCCATGAGATCATAACCCAAGAGATCATGACCTGAGCCAAAACCAAGAGCCAGATGCTTAACTGACTCAGCCACCCAGGCGCTCTAAAATGTGTGGCTTTACTTTTTTTTTTAAGATTTATTTATTTATTTATTTGACAGAGAGATAGCACAAGTAGGCAGAGAGGCAGGGAGAGGGGGAAGCAGGCTCTCCGCTGAGCAGGGAGCCTGACGCGGGGCTCGATCCCAGGACCCTGGTATTATGACCTGAGCCGAAGGCAGATGCTTAACCAACTGAGCCACGCAGGCGCCCCTAAAATGTGTAGCTTTAAGTGGTAGTATTAGAAAAGAAGTAAGATCTAAAATCAATGATCTGAAGTTCGCTATAAGAAGTAGAAAAAAAAAAAGAGGACAGTAAACCCAAAGTAAACATGAGGAAGGAAATGATAAAAATAAGAGTAGAAATCAGTGAAATAGAAAACAGTTGAGAAAAGTAACAAATATAAAACTGGCTATTTGAAAAGATCAACAAAATTGAGAAACCTCTAGCTAGACTGATCAAGAAAAAAGAGAACCCAAATCATAACTATCAAGAATGAAAAAGAGATTACCACCTCAGAATTTATGGATATTAAAAGGATAACAAGAGAATACTGGGGACAGTCTTACATGAATGAACACAACTTAAATGGAATAGACACGTATTTTGAAAATTACAATTTAACAAAATTCACACAAGAGCCAGATGGAGAGCTCTACATCTATTAAAGAAGTTGAATTGGTTATCAAAGACTTTTCTTAAAATAAGAATCCTCATGACTATAGTTGCAAAAATCATTAAAATATTAGCAGATTGAGTCCAACAATATTTAAAAAGGATAATACTCCACAACCAAATAGAGTTTGTCTCAGGATTGCAAGGCTTGATTGATCTTCAAATGTTAAACAATGTTAGTTGTTATATTAACAGAATAAAAGAGAAAAGCTCTGATGATTTCAATAGATGCAGGGAAAGCACTTGACAAAATTCAGCAATTATTCACAGTAAAACTCTCAACAAAGTAGGAATAGTAGAAAATTTCTCAAACTGATAAAATAGCATCTCTAAAATATGTATAACAAAGACCATAGCTAATGGTGAAAGACTAAACTATATACGTTAGAGACTGGGAACAAGGCAAGGATACCCACTTTCACCACTTGTATTCAGTCTTGTACTGATGGGCCTACCATTGCAATAGTCAAGAAAAAAAAAAGGCATAAAAATTGAAAAGGAAGAAGTAAAAGTATATGATTGCTCATGTAAAAAAGAATATAGGGAATCTACAAAGCAGCTGCTAGAACAAATAAATGAATTTAGCAAGGTTGTAGGACATAAGATTGATATAAAAAATTGTATTTTTCTAAACTAGCAGCACACAATTGGAAAATGAAATTAAAAAAACACAATAAGACCAAAATCATAAGATACCTAGAAGTAAATTGAACAAAAGATATCTAAGACCTCTACATTGAAAAGTATAAATTTTTGGAAAGAAATTAAAGAAGACATAAATGGAAAGATATGCCATATTCATGGATAAGAAGATCCAATTTTCTTAAAGTGACAGTTCTTTTGAAATTGATCTATAAACTCAGTGCAATCCCAATCAAAATTCCAGTGTACTTTTTTTTTTAATTACAAGCTGATTCTAAGATTTAAAAGGAAATGTAAAGGCCAGAGAATTACCAAAGCAATCTTCTAAAACAAAAGGTTAGAGGAGATTTTATCTGATTTCAAGACTTACCATAAAGCTACAATAATTAAAATAGTTTGATATTGGTGAAAAGATAGACATATAGATGAATGATACAAAGGAGTGCAGAAATAGATCCATACATATGTTGTCAATTGATTTTCAACTATGGTGGCAAGGCAATGTAGTGGAGAAAGGAAAGTCTTTTCAACAAAAATTAGCATTGACCCACAACTTAAATAAAAATTAGCTTAAGGGCGCCTGGGTGGCTCAGTTGGTTAAGCGACTGCCTTTGGCTCAGGTCATGATCCTGGAGTCCTGGGATAGAGTCCCACATCGGGCTCCCTGCTCAGCAGGGAGTCTGCTTCTCCCCCTGACCCACCCCCCTCTCATGCTCTCTCTCTCTCTATCTCATTCTCTCTCTCAAATAAAATCTTAAAAAAAATTTTTTTAATTAACTTAAAATGATTTACAGACCTAAATGTAAAACACAAACATATAAAACTTCTTGAAAAAGAAGTAAGAGGAAAAGCTTTGCTACTTTGGAGTGGACAAAGATGTCTTAGAACACAAAAAAACATGATTAATAAAGAAAAAATGGATAAATTGGATTTCATCAAAATATAAAACTTTTGCTCTTTGAAAGACACCATTAAGAAAATGAAAAGCCCAGGGGCGCCTGGGTGGCTCAGTCATTAAGCGTCTGCCTTTGGCTCGGGTCAGGATCCCAGGGTCCTGGGATCGAGCCCTGCATCGGGCTCCCTGCTCAGCGGGAAGCCTGCTTCTCCCTCTCCCACTCCCCCTGCTTGTGTTCCCTCTCTCGCTGTGTCTCTCTCTGTCAAATAAATAAAATCTTAAAAAAAAAATAGTTAAAAAAAAAAAAGAAAGTGAAAAGGCAAGCCATAGTCTAAGAGAAAATATTGACAACACATATGTCAAAACAAAGGACATATTTAAAATGTAAAAGGAACTCTTACAATGCAATTCAAAAATGGGAATATATGAACAGACATTTCACAGAAGATATACAAGTGGCCAATAAGCACATGAAGAAATGTACCATGTTTAATAATTTGGGAAGTCAGATTAAAACTATAATGAGATATCAGTACACACCTGTTAGAATGGCTAAAACTTTTAAAGAAAAAGACATGACCATGCTAAGTGTTGATGAGGCAGCTGGAACTCTTCATACATTTTTAGTGGGAATTTAAAAATAGTGTAACCATTTTTGGAAACCATTTAGCATTTTCTTGTTTTTTTTTTTTAATTTGGCATTTTCTTAAAAATTAAGTTAAAGATACACTCATCACAAATTACGAATTACATACAAATTATAGTACATCCATACAACAAGGGAATACTACTCAGCAATAAGAAGGAACACATTATTATTATATACAAATCATTACGTTGATGTGGTCCTTGGGGAATATACATTCCTTTTCTTCATTCTTTTTTTTTAAGATTTTATTTTTTAAAGTAATCTCTATACCCAGTGTGGGGCTCGGACTCACAACCCCAAGATAAAGAGGCATATACTCTACAGACTAAGCTAGCCAGGCACCTCTGGAATATACATTTCTTTGGAACAATCCAGTTTTTTTGCCTACTTTTTGCTAGAGTGGATCTAAAAGGTCTGAGGATTACTTTAGAGGCTGAACAGTCACACATCTTAGCAGGCCAGGCTTGTTACTTATTTGGCATTTCAGTTCTTTAAAAAAAAAAAACTGCTTTGTTTGCCTTTGGTCATTCCAGATGTGAGTTATAACAGGGATCTCATTTAGGTAGTTTTTAAGCCTGACAAGTCTGGTATTTGATTTACTGTCTATACTTTGCCCATCCCTTTCATTCAGCCTAATGGAACCTATATTGAGATCATCTGAAAGGATGGGTTTCATTGGAAAGATGACATCCTTAGTCTGATCTTTGCCACAGAGCTCTCTCCCATTGTCTATTAGTAGTACTTGAGAAAAGCTTGAGGACCTCTTACCATTATTTCAAGTTGGAATAATGAAGCAATTGGGTGCATAATCCAAATTACTGAACTCTAGACAATAGGTTTTCAACCACAAGCAGAGAAATATTCCCTTCCATCTCTGCTCACACTCTGGCTACCTCTAGCCTGAGTTCATCTCTTGTTTTAGGGCTTTGTTGAATGTGTCAAGAAATAGCTAGCACACTGCAAATTTTGTCAGCCTTTCCCCTTATGGTTACATGCTCACTTGGCGTGTGGTCTGCCTTCCAGGGTATCACAGCAACAAATTTTTTTTTTAAGATTTTATTTATTTATTTATTTGACAGAGAGAGACACAGTGAGAGAGGGAACACAAGTAGGGGGAGTGGGAGAGGGAGAAGCAGGCTTCCCGTGGAGCAGGGAGCCCGATGTGGGGCTCGATCCCAGGACCCTGGGATCATGACCTGTGCCGAAGGCAGATGCTTAACCGACTGAGCCACCCAGGTGCCCCTCACAGCAACAATTTTATCAAATGTTTTGATACGGATTACAAAGATCATCAGCATTCTAGCTTGCTGTGTCTTAATTACTTGCTGTCTTGACTACTAAGCCAATACCATGTATTTTAATTTGAATAATAGCAGCACTTCACTTCTAGATTCCAAATTCCATATTAGTCCACATATAAGTTAGGCTACTGTAACAAACAAAACAAAAAACCAGTAGCTTAAACAGTTTAGAAGCTTGTTCTTCTCAGTCTGATACAGTCTGAGAATAAGCTCTGGAGAACCCATGTGGCACTCTCTTCGGTAGCCTTCAGGTATTGCATGGTTAAAAACAGCTCCCCTCTCTATGAGTATGTCAGCCAGCAGCCTGCTATAAATATCCTTTCCTTTTATAAGCATAATCATCACTTATGTTCACACCAGTTTGACTAGAACTTGGTCACACGATCAAACTGGCTGCCGGGGAGCTTGGAAATGTAGTCTTTAGCTGGGGACCACTTGCCCGTTTAAACAACACCATGATTTAAAGGAAGAATAAATATTAGGAGACAACTAGTTGTATGGACTAAGAAGATATTTACAACAAAATATAAAGCATTGTATTCATAATACATAAAAGCTTCTACAAACCACTAAGAAAGCGTCAACCCAATAAAAGTAAATAAAATGATGCTAATGATGTGCAGGTCAGAAGAAATACAATGACCAATATGCATATAGAATGATGTTAAACCCCTCAGAGAAATCAGTAGAGAAATGCAAATTAAATCAACCAAAAAGATTTTTTTTGCCAGTTTGATTGGCAAAACTTAGGCTATTGGGTGCCTGGGTGGCTCAGTCGTTAAGTGTCTGCCTTCAGCTCAGGTCATGGTCCCAGGGTCCTGGGATCAAGTCCCACATCAGGCTCCCTGCTCCGTGGAGAGCCTGCTTCTCCCTCTCCTGCTCCCCCTGCTTGTGTTCCTTCTCTTGCTGTGTCTCTCTCTGTCAAATAAATAAAGTCTTTAAGAAAAAAATGAAAAACAAAACTTAAGCTCTTCCTAATATTCAGGTTTGATAAAAGTTTAGGAAAAAAAGGAACCTCTTCTGTACTGTAACTGGAATGTAAATTTGTATAGCCTTTTGGAGGGCAGTTAATCATTATCTGTAAATAATTAAAATGCTCATGTGCTTTGACTTAGGAATTCCACTCTTAGGAATCTCTCCTAGAGTTCACTATTGTGTCATTTATGATAGCAAAAATTTGGAAAAAGCATAAATGCTTGACAAGAGGGATTTAGATATGAAAAATTAATGTAATACTGTGCAACCACTTAAGAATATAAAATAGCTTGTTATGTTGTTACTCGGAAAGATAGGAAGTGTTTATAATATGTTAAGTGAATGAAGCAAGTTGCAGCACAGTATGTCAGGGACAACCTCCTTTCTAGAAAGGAAAACATATATACTGTATAATTATAGAAAAAATATGGAAGTATATGATAAAACTGATTCATGTAACAGTGGTTACCTTTGGGAAAGTAGAATTGGAGGTGTAGAGAAGTACTTTTTTACCTTTCAGTTTGTGTATGAATATACACAATGGTGGGATTATGGGAAATTTTCACTTCCTTTTTGTATTTTTCTAGATTTTTTAAATTGAAGAAAAAAGAAAAAATATTGAAAAGTGTTTAAATATTTTAAAGTGCTCCTATAGTATAAAAGCATTAAAATAATAGGAATGGGCAATTTAAAGAATATTTTGAAAAAATACTTATATTCCAGATTTTTTTAAGATTTATTTATTTAAGAAAAGAGAGCAAGCAGTGGGGAGGGGCAGAGGGAGAGGGAGAGAGAACCGTGAGCAGACTCTGCGCCGAGTGTGAGCCTGATCTGGGGCTCGATTTCATGACCTGAGCTGAAACCAAGAGTCAGATGCTAAACTGCGCCACTAGGTGCCCCTGTATCCCAGTTATTAACCTGACTTCTGAGGTTTAGGTATGATTGACTCAGACTAACCTTATCCCACACCCAAAATGCTTTTCCAGGATTTTGTAGAATTTCTAGGGCTTCCAGAGACGTTTAAAGTTTCTGTCAAATTCCAGTCCGTCCATTTCTCAGCAGCTCTTCTGCCCTGGCTTTTCCATGCTGCAACCAGGCAGAACTTAGCCCTCTTCCTTGGCTTTCTGCCCTCCCCCAAGCATTTACAGTAGGCGTTTGTGTGTGTCAGCACTTCTCTGAAGGAGGGAAGGAAGGGTTTGCATTTAGAATACTGCCAATAATTTTAAATGGAATGGTATCCATCTTTCTTTTTATTTTTAAAAAATTTTTTAAGATTTTATTTATTTATTTGAGAGCGAGCAAGTAAGTGGGGTGAGGAGCAGAGGGAGAGGGACAAGCAGACCTCACCCTGAGCTCAAAGTCCAAGGAGTCTCAGGACCTGTTCGTGACCTGAGCTGAAATCAAGAATAGAGTGTTTATACCATACGATCCAGCAATTGCACTACTGGGTACTTACCCCAAAGATACAAATGTAGGGATCCGAAGGGGTACGTGCGCCCCAATGTTTATAGCAGCAACGTCCACAATAGCCAAACTGTGCAAAGAGCCAAGATGTCCATCGACAGATGAATGGATAAAGAAGAGATGGTATATATACACAATGGAATATTATGCAGCCATCAAAAGGAAGGAGATCTTGCCATTTGCAACGACGTGGATGGAACTGGAGGGTGTTATGCTGAGTGAAATAAGTCAATCAGAGAAAGACATGTATCATATGACCTCACTGATAGGAGGAATTCTTAATCTCAGGAAACAAACTGTGGGTTGCTGGAGTGGTGGGGGGGTGGGAGGGACGGGGTGGCTGGGTGATAGACATTGGGGAGGGTATGTGCTATGGTGAGCGCTGTGAATTGTACAAGACTGATGAATCACAGATCTGTACCTCTGAAACAAATAATGCAATATATGTTAAAAAAAAAAGAAGAAGATAGCAGGAGGGGAAGAATGAAGGGGAGTAAGTCGGAGGGGGAGACGAACCATGAGAGACGATGGACTCTGAAAAACAAACTGAGGGTTCTAGAGGGGAGGGGGGTGGGTATTAAAGAGGGCACATTCTGCATGGAGCACTGGGTGTTATGCACAATGAATCATGGAACACTACATCAAAAACTAATGATGTAATGTATGGTGATTAACATAACAGTAAAAAATTATTAAAAAAAAGAATAGAGTGCTTAACCGACTGAGCCACCCAGGTGCCCCTCCATCTTTCTTTTTAAAAGGCCTTCAGTCATTTTACCATTTTCTCACCTTTCCTTGTCACTAATCACTATGGCCTTCACCATGCTGTTGTCTTTCTGTGTACTAGCACTATACCTTCTCTTCTCTGGTCTTTTTTTTCTTACTTAAGGAGAGAACTTAGGCATTTCATCTATTTCCTAATGTCTTTGAGGCCTTATCTTCCCCACCCAAAACAACCTATCAAGATACAGTCTCTACAAAGACAGTTACCTCCCCATGAGGAATTCTGGTACCTCCTGTTAAAATAATAATTTCATCTCTTTCATTATTATGGTTATAAGTGTAACTGATAAAATAATTAACACATTAATTATCCTTATTAACTCTTCATGTTGGTTTTTTTTTTTTCCCCTAAGTAAAATCTTATCCTTTGGTCAGTAGTGTTGAGAGCTGAGTCTTAATTGACCTTGGCTTCCTGCTGGGAAATAGAAGAGTTGTGACATATTGGCATTATTAGGACATCTAATCACATTTCCATTTTATTAGGGGCAAGGAGTAAATAACTTATGCTTAAGCTAGAACCTCTTTGCTAAAAAGTTAGCTTTTGTAATGAGAATGTAAGCAGAAATACTACCTTGTATAAGTATAAAATTCTACCTTGATAGAACTTAACCTAATGGTCTATGAAAACATGGCTATATATAGGGTTCTGTGGGATTAGAAGACCTTAACCAAAGTCCGTGTAAGATTTATATACTGTCTACTAGAGACAGTATGGCATAGTTGATAGGAAGAAAGCTTTTGGTTTTAGAAAAACCTACATTAAAATTAAAACCTAGGTTCCTTCATTCATATCTCCATCCAGCTATTACTCCATTTTTGTGTTTCCCATAGAGGAAAGCTCCTTGAAAGCATATCCTTTCCTTGGGTTTTCATTCCTGTTACTCTGCTAAAACTCCTCTTGTCAAGGTTTCCATTGACTGTCATGTTGCCAGGTTCTCAGTCCCCATTTTACTGGACCTCAGTGACATTTGAACAGACCACTTCACCCTTCCTGAAGTACTTTCTTTGCTTGGCTTCTGCAACATGACCTGTTCCTGATTTTTCATCACCTTCACTGGTCACTCCACTTCTTTTACTGAATCTTCTTTATCTTTCCCGACTTCTAATTATTGATGAGTCCCAGAGCTCAATTCTTGGACCTCTTTTCTTCTCTTTCAGTTCCTGGGTAATCCCAACCAGTCTCATTGCTTTTATCATCATCTTTATAGTGATGACTCCTAAATTTATATCTTAAGTCTCAATCTTCTCTGAACTCCAGACCTGCATACCTTATTGCCTATGCTACATCTTTGTTTGGATGTCCCATAGGTGTTCTAAACTTAGTATATTCCATCCTTTTCCCAGTTTTACTTATTTTAGGAAATAGTACTTCTAGTCACCTCTAGTCAGCCAAAAATCTTGACTCTATTCTCTCACGTCCAACCCATCAGCAAAATTCTATCAGTTTGATATCAGTGTAGATCCAGAATCTGACCATTTCTCATCACCCTTGCATTGCTATCACCATGGTCCGAGCACTACCATCTCTTGCCTAGATGACTGCAGTAGCTTCTTAACCAGTCTTCCTGCTCCATAGTTGGCCCCTAACGCCTTTTCTTCACACAGCAGAGTCATCCTTTTAAAACATGAATTATTTCCCTGTTTAAATTTTTCCAGTGGTTTTCCATCACATTTAGAATAAAATCTAAAAATCCTTACTATGGTCTGCAAGATGCTGAATGATTTGGTTCCTGGCAACTGCTCTGACTTCATCTTCTACCACCTCAGTTCCCTCATTTATTCCAGCCACAGCCATCTCTTCATTAGTCTTTGAACACACCAACACATTCTTGCCTTCACACGTGCTGTTGTTTGTTTTATAAAAGATTTTACTTATTTATTTGACAGAGAGACAGCGAGAGAGGGAACACAAGTAGGGTGGGTGGGAGAGGGAGAAGCAGGCTTCCCACAGAGCAGGGAGCCCGATGCGGGGCTCGATCCCAGGACCCTGGGATCATGACCTGAGCCGAAGGCAGACGCTTAATGACTGAGCCACCCAGGCGCCCCGACACTTGCTGTTCTTTGTGCCTGAAATGTGCTTCACCCAGATATTTGCATGGCTTGCTCCTTTATTTCATTCAGTTCTCTGCTCAAATGCCAGTTCATCATAGAAATCTTCCTACCCTGCTATGTGAAACAGCAACCTATTGCCCATGTCCTGCCCTACCTCAGTCTCTATTCTTTATCCCTTTTTGTTTTTTTTTCATAGTATTTCTCACTACTTGACATCTTCTATTTATTATTTTTCTCCCCTCTTGATGGTAGTTCCAGGAGGGCAAGGACTTTGTTTTGTTCATTACTGTATCCTCAACACCTAGAGGTTAGCTGCAGCACTCAGTGTTTGTTGAGCAAATGAATTGCTTTTTTCCCCACTCTTACCCATCTACTTAAAAAAAAAAAAAAATCCTTGGAAAAAAGCAATCTTTTAAAAACAAATTGTGGTAAAATGTACATAACCTACAGTTTACCATCTTAACCATTTTTAAGTGTATAGTTCAGTGGCATTAAGCACATTCACACTGTGCTGCCCCATCACCACCATCCATCTCCAGAACTCTTTTCATTTTGCAAAACTGAAACTCTGTACTCATTAAACAGTAACTCCCTATTCCTCCTCATCCCCCAGCCACTGGAAACCACTATTCTACTTTCTGTCTCTCTGAGCAATCTTTTAATTAGCCACCAAAAGATAAGTTTTAAACATATGAGGAGTCAAAGCACCCCTCAGGTTTCCTTCAACAAGTACTTACTGAACAACTAACTGCCTGGGGCTTGGTACCACACTGGGTACGATAGGGCCACACGAGTAGTGTCCTCTACACTTCTATGCTTCTGGAACCGGGAATTGTGCATTCTTACTAAGAAGCCATTTCATATCTTGTTATTATGCTCTGACATTTAAAACTGAGGTATATTTGGTTATGAATTTTACTTTTCGTAGCCATTTTTCCCCCTGTCTTTTTGTCTGGTCATTTCAAATTAACAGGAAAATATACATTTTTTAGATAAAATTCACAAAACATAAAATTAACCATTTTAAAGTTCAGTGGCATTTAGTATATTCACAATATTGTGCAACCTTTACCTCTCTCTGGTTCCCAAACATTTTCAGCACTCTAAAAGAAAACCCCAGGGCGCCTGAGTGGCTCAGTCAGTTAAGCGACTGCCTTCGGCTCAGGTCATGATCCTGGAGTCCTGGGATCGAGTCCCGCATCGGGCTCCCTACTCGGCAGGGAGTCTGTTTCTCCCTCTGACCCTCTTCCCTCTCGTGCTCTCTCTCTCTCATTCTCTATCTCAAATAAATAAATAAAATTAAAAAAAAAAAAAAAGAAAAGAAAACCCCATATTCCTTAAGCAGTTATTTCCATCGCCACTTCCCCCATGCCTTTGGCAGCCACAATCTGTGTTCTGTCTCTATGGATTTACCTCTTCTGGGATATTTCATATAAATGAAATCATGCAATATGTGACCTTTTGTGTCTGGCTTATTTCACTTAGCATAATGTTTTCAAGGTTTATCCACACTGTAGCATTTGTATCAGAACTTTCTTTTACGGTGAAATAATATTACATCATATGTATATACCACAGTTCATTTATCCATTCATCTGCTGATGGACATTTGGGCTGTTTCTACCTTTTGGCTATTTTGAATAGTGTTGCTGTGAACACATGTGTACATGTAATTGAGTACCTGTTTACACGTCTTTTGGGTATATACCTAGGAGTGGAATTGCTGGGTCATATAGTAATTCTGTGTTTAACTATTGGCCAAACTATTTTCCATAACAGCGGCGCCATTTTGCATTCCCTACAGCAACATACAAGGGTTCCCGTTTTTCCATATCCTCATTAACACTTATTTTCCACTTTTTATTATTGTTATAGCCATCCTAGCCAGTGCGAACTGTTAATCTCATTGTGGTTTTGATTGCATTTCCCTAATGATTAGTGATATTGAACATCTCTTCATATGCTTATTGGCCATTTGTATATCTTCTTTGGAGAAAAGATAGTTTTTTTTACAACTATTATAACAATATTCTATTTGATAAAATCTGTTTTGGTTAAATCTCTCTCAATTATAGCCCTGTGAGTGCAACAAGTTAGTAAACTGTGGCCTGTGAACCAAATCTAGCACACTGCCTGTTTTTATATGGCCTGCAAGCTAAGCATGGTTTTTACATTTTAAATGGCTGGAGGAAAATCAAAAGAATATTTCATGTCACATAAAAATGATAGAAATTCCAATTTCAGTGTCTATAATAAATAGTTTAATTGAAACACACAACCACACCCATTCATTTATGTATTGTCTGTGACTGCTTTCACACTATAACAGCAGAGCTGAGCAGTTGTAATTGAGGCCATATGGGCCACAAAACCTAAGATATTTACTATCTGGCTCGTTACAGAAAAAGTACAGACACTCTGTGCCTTATTCTGTTCAGGTTGCTATAACAGAAACACCATAGAGTGGCTAGCTTATAAACAACAAAAATTTTCTCAGTTCTGGAGGCTAGAAACCCAAGATCAAGGCACAGTAAATTCAGTGTCTGGTGAGAGCCTGCTTTCTGGTTCATAGATGGCAATCTTCCTGCTGTCTCTCACACAGCAGAAGGGATGAGGGAGCTCTCTGGGATCTCTTTTACAGGGGCACTAATATCATTCCTAAAGTTCCACTCTCATGACCTAATGACCTCCCGAAGTTCCCACTTTCTAACACCATCACATTGGGGTTAGGTTTCAACCTATGAATTTCGGGGAGATAAACAGTCTATTGCACCCTGTTTAGAAAGTCATTGTTCTTAGCTTCTGATCCTTGATGACCAGAAGAAGTCTTTAAGAGAGTAAGGAGGTACTTCTGAGGAGGGCTCAAAATCGACTAGTGTTTAGTTTAGTTCTTATAGATGACCAAATGTTTTTTATTTTGATACTAAACAAGATTTTAGTAGTAATGATAGGAACCAAATGTAAAATTCCTAAAGTATCACTTAAATTTCATCTGTCACTAACAGGAGTATCTCCCCTCAATAGGGTTTCAACTTTCACAATACATTGTTTATGATAAAAATAAAGAAATTTCGTGAAATAACCTCTAAAGACTCCTTTGCCTCCAAATTCTGAAATCCTATGATTCTAACATTAACTGTTGGAATATCATTATGTCGCTCAGTATCCCATTGAACAGGGGCATCCTATATTCCAGAGCTTCTCAGTGCTCTTCTGTTACTGAATTATTTTGAAAATGTGTCTGCCCTGCTTAACTAGTGGCATCTTCTCACACTTCAAGCTTTCTTTGACTTTTTTTCAAATAAGAGACTTCAAGTTGATTAAGTATAGAGATTGTATTGATTTTAATAGATGTGTGTTTTGTTAGAAGGAGATTGTCAATCACAGTCATTGCCATGCTGTGTGTAGGCTTTTTGAGCACATGTTAACTTAAGGAAATACATTTTGGATCAAAATTACCAAGAGGTAAAGAAAGTTAGATTCAGTCATTTTCCTCCAAATTCTGTAATGATATCACCCTAAACTGGATATACCCAAAGATTAATCTTATGGTAAAACCTATACTCACTCCTGTTTTGATGGGATATTTACTTTCTGGTTAAGGGAAAGTGAATGTTTACAAGCAAAGTTCTATTCATTCCTAAAGAAAGGACTTCCCGGGGCACATGGGTGGCTCAGTCCGTCTGCCTTTGGCTCAGGTCATGATCCCAGGGTGCTGGGATCGAATCCCGCATCGGGCTCTTGGCTCACCGGGGAGCCTGCTTCTCGCTCACACTCTCCCTCTGTGCTTTCTCTCTCTCTCTCAAATAAATAAATAAAATCTTAAAAAAAAATTTAAGAAAGGACTTCCCATTTTGTAGCTGTTGGATTATGGATGAGACTTCATTAAAACAATAATCCCCAAGCCCTAGAGGGTGCTCTCAGTAGGAATTAACATTCCCAAACAAGTAGATGCAATGCTCTTGTCCCTCAAGGCCTTTCAGCTCTCAAACCAACTGAGCTACTGTAATCCCCAAATATTTAACCTTCTCAGATGAGTATGCAAGCTTCTCTTCTAAATGAAGTCATATAAACCTCGAGTAGCACCAGGCTAGTCTATGTCTTTTTGTATTTTTATTGGTGTCTGTACTCTTAACTCCCTGACCGGCAGCTTTGTTAATGAAAGAAGCTCACTTTAATAAAATTACTATGTTTAGATGCTCGTTATTAGAAGCTGCATGCCAAATGCTAATTTAAAGCCCAGTCATTAAGGTTAAGAGGGTTTGTTGTGCACACTCCTTTACATAACTCATTCTGAGGCTGTTATAGAGCCATACTGGCTATTGCCTTTTTAAACAAGCCTGTCTGTCATATGTTCTTGTCCATGATGTGAACCTATCAATGTGATAAAGTCTTAATAAGCATGAAATCAATGACATTTGTTCACCGGGAAAAAAAAAAAAGAGGGTTTATTGCTGCTATTCTTCAGTTTGCCTCCCCATATGAAATCTGTAGTGGCTTTACTAGCCTTTACCTGTAATATGTTCTATTACCATATGGCCTGTCCTTCTGATATGGAGCTGAGGTGTTTAGAGAATGTTCATAATTAGGTGTTATTCCTACATCTTTTGGTCAGCTTTTAGAGATCCTGATGCCTAGGTAGCACTCCACACCAACTGAATCAGAATGTTGGCAGTAGGAACCCTAGGCATCAGTAATTTTTTAAAAGATCCCCAGGTGATTGCAATGTGCAACAAGGTTGAGAAACCACTGGCTTTACTTATTAACCATATAGTTTAGAGTAGAGGTTCTTACTCCTTGTAGCAATTTACTCAGGATTAATTGACCTTATAATAATGTACTTTACTTGAAAAAAAGATGTTATATAAATATAAGACTGTTTTTTGTTATATAGACTGTAAAAAAGCACTGTTTTGGGGCCGCCTGGGTGGCTCAGTCGGTTAAGCATCTGCCTTCAGCTCGGGTCATGATCCCAGGGTGCTGGGGTCGAGCCCCACATCGGGCTCCCTGCTCGGCGGGGAGTCTGCTTCTCCCTCTCCCTCTGCTGCTCCCCCTGCTTGTGCGCTGTCAAATAAATAAATAAATCTTTAAAAAAAAAAAAGGCACTGTTGTGGTAAAATATACATAACATAAAATTTAGCATGTTAACCATTTTGTACTATTCAGTGACATGAAGTACATTCACATTGTTGCACTACCATCACCACCATCCATCTCCAGAACTTTTTTCATTGTCCTAAACTGAAACTGTGTCCATTATACAGTAACTCCCAGAATAGCCTGCAGCCCGTGGCAGCCACCATGCCACTTTCTGTCTCTATAAATCTGACTGCTCTGGGTACTCGTATAAGTGAAATTATACAGCATTTGTCTTTTTGTGACTGACTTATTTCAATTAGCATGATATCTTCAAGGCTCAACCATGTTGTAACGTGTCAGAATTTCCTAAATTTTTTAAGGCTAATTAATATTCCATTGTATGTATATATACCACATTTTGTTTATCCATTCATCTGTCCTTGGACACTTGGATTGCTTCCATCCTTCGGTCATTGTGAATAATGCTGCTATGATCATGGATGTGCAAGAAGTGGATTTTAAGTAAAGATAAATAAGATGCTCATCTGGATAAATCACTTGCTCTTCTTTTTTAAGATTTTATTTATTTATTTGAGAGAAAGAGAGTGAAAGCATGAGCAGGAGGCAGTGGGGGAGAGGGACAAGCAGATTCCCTGCTGAGCAGGGAGCCTGATGCGGGGGCTCGATCCCAGGGCTCTGGGATCATAACCTGAGCCAAAGGCAGATGCCTAACCGACTGAGCCATCCAGGTGCCCCAAATCACTTGTTCTTTACGGATAGGTTGTAGTGTAGTTCACCAGATGAGTTCACCTACCCCTAGTGACTGGCCTGCCTTTTACAAAGTAGGGCAAGAATTAGTTACTATTCCATATGCTTTCTGGATTTTCTCAAATATGTTAGAATTATTTTATTGAATTAGCTCTCTTGCTCAGTCTGTAGGCCAATCCCACAAAAGCTGTGTTCTAGAAATATAATGATAAAAGTCTGTATCTAGAATTAAATTAAGGACTCATGTTGTATAGTTTAGTTTAATTCCCAAGTGCTACTACAGCAAAATTGTAAACTTTAAAACAAACCTAAAAGCATTCCCTGGTCTAGAAGTTATAAACCAGAAGTACGTATGTTGCTCTAGAAGTTGTAAACTAATTAGCTTGAATCTAGAAGCCACATTATGATCTCTTTACTTCTGCCTGTGTTACTCAGGCCCTTTAGCCCTGCTTCTATACAGGATCCTAGATTTTTGTATTACAAAATCTAGTACCTAAGCTAAGGGTTCACTTTTTAGTTCTTTCCATTTTTTTTTTAAGATTTATTTATTTATTTTAGGTGGGGAGGGGCAAAGGGAGAGGGAGAGAGAAACCCAAGCCGACTGCACTGAGCTCAGAGCCGGAGGTGGGGCCCTGAGGTCAAGACCCAGAGATCACAACCTGAGCTGAAACCTAGAGCAGATGCTTAAGCGACTGCACCACCTAGGTGCCCTTAGTTCTTTACATTCTTGGTGAACCAACCTTATTTGTCTCTTGACTTCCATGAAGGGTATGTTTCTTTTTTACGACAGTTTAGATAGGTGTTTCTACAAGAGAGCAGCTGTGTTGTCAGTAAGTGGAAATTTTATGGAGTCAGTCAACTTTGGAAAAATAGTGATTACTTATTTTAACATTGTATTTCTGAAGGCATGACTTTTTCATATTCCCACATATTTTTCATATTCTACCCACTCTTTGTTACAGTATCAAAGAAATGAATTTTCATTTGTGTGTGTATATTTCACTTTGATCCCTTTGACACTTTTCCTTAATTTTTCACTTCTAGTAAAAGGCAGTTGAAAAGAGGCTCAGCCACATCACTGAAAAGATATAAATTGTACACTTTGCTGGTCTCATTGGGTTAACTGGGCTGCATCTGTGCGCTTTAGAGGTACAGGAATGACTGAAAACTGAGAATCCGATGAGATAATATAATTTTAGATCCAGTTCTACATTTAAACATGAGCAACTTGTTCTTGTCTGAAGACTTATCTATCGAACTCTACAGTCTGAGAGGCTAAGAGTGAGTAAACAAACCTTCTTTCTTTCTAGATCTTCATCTGCTGGTGGATGTGGCCTGCAAGCAGGAGCACTTTCCAAAGGAGGAAGAATTAAAAGAGTGAGGAATGGATGACAAATGTGACATTGTGCACTAGCTGTAGCTGGAGGCAGACTAGCCTTGCACATGACACACTGTTGGGATTTTTTCAGTTCTGTTAAGGAAAAAAAAAGTATTTTTGTTTTGTTAATTGAGAATTTTGTTAATTGAGAATTGGGACTTTGGTATTTACTACAGCTGTTCAGTTCAGATTATTTACCTTGACAAACTACTAAACATCAAGCAGCACCCCCCCCTTTTTTTCTTTTTGCTGCCCAGATCCCTTTCAAATGAAAAGTCCTGGCCTTCTGTTACAGTCAAGAAGCATCTAAAAACTGCTGCATCTATGTACTGGAGAATAATCTGTGTGTGTGTGCTGATTTGCCGTCTTGCCACTCTCAAACTGTAGTCAGCACAACTCCAGTGGCGAGTTCAGTCTATCTGTTTCAAGTCACAGTGTGATCCTTCTAGAGAAGATTGTGTGAGAAACAAAGGCATGTGAGGTCACCAAGATCACAGGTCTAAAGGGGTCAGGAATTCCAGGGAAGAAACTCTGAGAAAGAGCTAATTTTCTAAGTGATGAACCAGGAAATGCTCTTACTTCCTAACCCAGCATTCTGTTTCAAAAGCAAGGCATCCGGACTTGGACCATCCATCACACTTAACAGCCCCTGATTCTTTTATATTAATGGGGGCATTCTTTTATTTTCATATCTTTCTTTAATTTTAATGATATATTATCATAAATGGTAAGAAGGTTTTGTTACATATCACTTATTTAAATGTCTTCTAAAGAAAAGCAATTTGTTTATTATATTTATAAATGCTGGTAGATTTAAAAGTTTTAAAGCTTTATATTTTTATTAATATTTCAGGATAGAAGGATAAAGGATGCATGTGTAAGATATTTATTTTGAAGGGGAAAATGTGTGAACAAAAACATTAAGAGATTTAACACTGTTTTCTTGCTTTAGCTTTTTATATTCAGTCTGTATAAATTCTCATCTATATGAGATCTTGTGTGCAAATTTTGGGAAAACCTTGATTAGTAGTCATTTAACAGAAGCTGTACCTCTGACATTTTTAATAATTTATGTCTGGTTTAAGCTTCTGAGAGAATTTTGGATAATGGGATAGACCATAACATTTTTATTTTATCCCCTCTGTTGGATTCTAAATTTGAATTGTAGGATTGTGGGACCGGTTTTTAGGAGAGGTATCTTGGGTGTCCACTCTCTGTGGTTGATCCCTCACTTGCTCATCCAATGACAGCAAGAAACTTTCTGATTTTAAAGTCTTTTAAACTGGCTAAAACGTTCTTATTGGATTTTGTTTCAGTTGTCCTAATAAGAATTGCAGGAACAAAAGGAAAGCCTAAGAATATGAAACTAATTAAAAAGAAAAGGCATTTAGTGATATGACATAAATACTATGCTACTCTTTGTGAGTGTAACAATTCATTTCTTAAATCGCACTGTGCCTTCTAATGATGTCAAACCATAGAAATGTTACAGAGATAGTAGTTTTTTGGAAAAGGATGATTTCTGTATTGGTGTGCAGTGACTCAGTTTAGATAAGAAAGTAGGTTCTGAAAAGTGACCTGTTTCGTCCATCTGATTAGACTAGTTGATATCCATGTGATGGGCATTTATTCACCTTTATTAGCAAGGTTTAAAAGATGAACAAATTATCAAGACTCCTCCATCTTTTGGCCAGACTATGTATTTTGGCAGAGTATGTGAAGAGGAGACCCAATTTCCAAATGAAGGAACTTTGTCTTTTCTCTGTCATGTTGAGAAGCTGATAAACGGTGTAGCTGACATTCCTTCCCTTAATATGCCTTTTTAGCTTTGTATATGTTGAAAGAAATAATATCTTTTGAGGAACATGTGTCAAGCAGAAACCTTGGCATGTATTTGGTTTCAGTGGTTTTAAGGCTTAATTAATGAAATACCTTTATCAGCTTTCCAAACTTTTTTATATATGAATACAACAGACTAAGGAGCTGGATCTCCTGCCATACTCACATGCCTGCTACCTATCAACTAAAGCTATCATCACTGACTTGGGAAAAATGGCAAAAGATAAAATAAAATCTTTGTGTGAATTAACCAGTAGGGCCTGACACATGCTAACAAGGTTTCTGACTAGCACCTCAGTATTTCAGCACCTTAAGCACGATAAATTTCAATCAGTCAACAATAAAGTGAGTGTTTCAACTGGACTTGTCTTGCTTGTTTTTACTGTTTTATTGGTGATCAATAGAAACCTCAGTTGTCATGACTATTATTAATAATAGCAAAATTTTAAAGAGAATGTATTCTGTTTTTCAAAGAATCTAACTTTAAAAAAAGTGTCAGTTTTTGTTTTTTGTTTTTTTTCATTGGCAATTGAACAAGAGATTGAACAGAGATTGAATCTTTAAAATGCTGTTAGGGATAAGGACAATTCTTGGACATGTTTATAGAAACCTGTTTCTTTTTTTTTTTTTTTTTTAGGAAAAGGATGAATAGTCTTCAGTAGCTTTAGTCAATCCAGATGTGGAAATAGACCCTGAAGGATGATCTCTCTCATGGATAGGATTAGGTAGAGTAGACATCAGTGAGATGGGCATTTCATTACCACAGAAATGACATCTTTATGTCATCCCTTGGAAGTTGTGATCTATCAACCCCTGCGGGATAGGCCAGAGATCTCTTGCTTGTCAATTCTGGTGACCTAGTAAACACAGTATATCAGGGAAGTAAACTATATAGGGCTGTTTGGTTGGATACTGAGTACCTCACGGGATACCCAGGTTCATGAAACATATTATCATCATTCCTAGATCTTGCGGTTTCCTCAAGAGAGGGCAACCAAATCTATATTTTTTTCCTTCTTTCACCTAAGTGTGTATATTAACTCTTAGGTTTGTTTAGGTCTCTTAACTCCTTTGCAAGTTTCAAGCAGGAATAGGTGAGGCAAAGTCCATTGGTAGGTCACTTTTTGTTTAAAGATGTTTTTGCCTCTATCAAATATGTAGTAATGTATATTTTACATTATTTATGCTATGCTATTATGCAATATATATAAAATTAAAAATACTAAACCACAGGAGATTTTAAAAAATTCTTTTGAAAAGAGTTGTAAAGGTTATAGTTGCATTGTGTTCTTAAGGTCCAACCAATAAAGAAAACGTGCTAAATTAAGAATTTATTTTAGAGCTTATTTCTCTGCTCTATGTCAGTTATTAGGCCAAAATGCCAAAATTATTCCCATAAACCTTCTTTAGGGAAAAAATGCTCAAGATAAAGAAAGCACTCATATTTTTTTGCTCTAGAGGCATTATGTCATTGTTTTATAACCTACAATGCAATTATTGTTATCCACATTTTACAGATGATCAATTTGTATGCTCTCATTTGTACAATTAAAACGTTTTTTAATCTTCTGTGCTTCTTACCACAACTAAAATTTAAGTGTAAAAACAGTTTAAGTGTATACTTCAATAGTGTTAACCACATTCACATTGTTGTACATTTATACGGTTTGGAGAGATTATTGGCAATAGGTAAAAAATAAAGTGTCTGGACACAGTCGAATGTAATCTGGTAAATTTGAAAATTCAAATTTTAGAAACATATATTAGAAACTTTTGTATTCTAATGACAAGGTAACTAAAAAAGTTCATGATTGTGGTAGTTGGCCAAGAATTGGTTTTCTTTTTGCCTTACACGCTTCTTATGAAGCATATATATTTTACCCCTTTGCTTATATTTATGACATAGACTTACTTGCAATCTTACATTGAGGGCATAGGTGTGATCCATAGTATTATTTCACTCTCCAAAGATGTGAGAAGAAAGTAATAGGTTCCAGACCTCTGATATCAATCAACCTGATCTAAAAGCTCCATACAGGCACAGTTTAGAAAAGAGCTACTGGATTTAAATAAGTAAAAGCTGAAGAAAAACTATGTGTAAAATGGACAGGGTTCTTGCCAGGGTAGCAGACCTGAGACAGCAATAAGGACTACAGCACTGAATCACTTTATTCTAGCATTGTGCTGTTTATAGACACTAAAACCTGAAAAGAGCAGAAACCCCTTTGAAATTATATTTGTAAAATCTTGTGTCCGCTCTTTCACGTTCTGGGTTTTCATTATTTTATTCTCTTTATTTCCTCATACCACCATTTGTGTTCTCTTGGGTTCAGAACCTGTTTAGATATCTGTTTGAGTGGACTTGATTTACGTGTGGTAACTTGCTTACCCAGAGAAAGTTATTGAGCATTGAACTGGATGCAGTTTGGCTGTGGCTCAATAGAGGGAGTAGAGGAGCTGAGAGAGCAGAGAGAGCAAAAGAACGTGCCCGGCACAGTAACTGCACGCCCTGAAGCCCTGGCCCTAGCAGCCAGCCAGGAGGAGGGGTGGGGCGGGGCAGGGCGGGGGGTGGGGGGGTGGGGTGGTGTTGGTTGCCTCTAGCTGCTCCACCCTCACTTTGTGTCAGCAGGTAGAGAGCGTGATTGCAGTCCCAGGGGAGGGAGTCAGAGCTAGAACACCAATTACAAACCACAGGCTTCCTCCTCTAGGGAGTTGATCCAGAATTGTCTTTCTGGAAGGGAAGCACTTGAATCTTTCCGAACTTTCCAAGCCCATCCATGATTCAGAGATACTGCTTTTTCCCTCTGGGATTTTCTGTGTTCCTGGTAGTGAATTGTTGCTGGTGTATTTGCTACTTTGCTCCTTTTCTCTCTCAAGATTTGATCATTTTATATGCTGTTCGGGGAGAAAAAGAACTTTTGTTAGGAGATTTCAGAAATGATTTTGGATCCTCTATAAGTGCTCTTTAGAATTCTTGGGAACAGTAGCTCTAAGCCTGGAGTAAATGTTTGCCTTTGACCTGCATGGATTATTTTTTCAGGCTGCGGAATTTCTCGGCACCTACCTGCAGTGTGGGGCCCTTGGTCTGGTTGCAGAGTAAGAAGGTGGAAGAATGAGCTGTACTTGGTTAAGCAGTTGAAACCTTTTTTGAGCAGGACCTATAAAAGCATAATTGAATTTGTTTCACCCCCGTGGATTCCGGTGGGCCCGACAGCGCAACAGGTTTGCAGATTTCTTTTGAAATTCTTATTTTTCTCCCTCTGCCTCAGCAAAAGAGAAGGATCTATATAACAGGTTCATGTTCAATTGCTTGGCTTTTCAGCACTTATTCCGAAGACTTTATAAGATTTTTTTTTAACTTGACCTCTGAACACGGCGGGCTTTGTGGTTGAAGTGCATTTATATTTACTTAGGGGTGCACATTTTAATATCTTTTATACGGTTTCTATATCTTAGAACTAAGATTTTGTTTGTACAAAGACCCAAATTCTCAAGTGTGCCTAGAAATAGCACAGATCTACTATACTCAGGCTTATTTTTACTTTTTCAGGATGTTCTACTTAGAGCCTGTACACTAATCACCTCCCTACTCCCCCTATCTTTTATTCCCCACCCCCTCAAGGAATTTGAAAACGTGTTAGGAATAGTCCTTTGTTTTACTTAAGAACGCAGAAAATTACAGATTATAAAATCTGGATAATAAAGTAGTTTCCAGAAGCATCTCATGGGAAATCAAAGCGCTTGGCATTCTCAAGCAGGAGAGTAAAAGCTGGAATCCCCAGGAGAGAACGGAACATAAAGATAGAAATATCATTTAACCGGGAAAAATAATTGGAAAGCTAACCTTTTCAAGTACTCTTCTAATTTTGAAAGTTGGAAAAGGAGGTGATACTCAGGATTATCCTGTAATCTGTGAAGACATAAATTAGCATCTAATTTATAGGCAAATTTAGGTAGAACATTAAAAATGACAGTATATTTAACTTCATGGAAAGTATTATAAATTCAGTGGGCCTAGAACTTTGGCTGCCCTAAAATACAGTTTAATGTGGAAACTTTTGTGAATACATGTTGCAGCATCTTTGGACGTCTCTCAAGGTGTGGCCTGAAGTATCGTACCCTCTCCTCCATTAAAAACAACAACAACAACAACACTTTTTTTCCTGTGATCTTTAGTCTTTTACCATTGACAAATTTTGTGGCTTAAAGAGGACCATCTCTTCATTTTCCGAGCTGGCGTTTTTCACTCTCACCTTTGATGCATGGCTTTCGTTACTTACTTTGCCTTGCTTTGTTCATTAACATTGGGTTTAATGGTTCAGCAACTTGATGCATATGGAAGACCAGCACCGAGTGAACTGACATACTAAAGATTCGGGATGTGACATTCCACCTCAAGCAAAGTTGGAAATTCCAAAGAGAAGTGGTGATACCTTTACTAATCACAGTGAAGATGGGAGGAAATGACAGACCTGCAGCAGAAGTGGGCTGAAAACACCCTCTGCCCTGACAGATCAGGAATGCCACCTGTTCTTGGGAATATACTTTAGAGAAAGGAAGGGCCAAAACTACGACTTGGCTTTCAGAAACCGAAGCATCAATTCTCTTTTCTTCCATTTGTCTGGATCTGAGAAGCTGTGTTTGGAATTGGCTCGTGGAAGCAGTATGTCTGGCCGAAGTGCATTGCTGCAGCTGGTAGCATGAGTGGTGGCCACCAGCTGCAGCTGGCTGCCCTCTGGCCCTGGCTGCTGATGGCTACCCTGCAGGCAGGCTTCGGACGCACAGGACTGGTACTGGGAGCAGCGGTGGAGTCGGAAAGATCAGCAGAGCAGAAAGCTATTATCCGAGTGATCCCCTTGAAAATGGACCCCACAGGAAAACTGAATCTCACTTTGGAAGGTGTTTTTGCTGGTGTTGCTGAAATAACTCCAGCAGAAGGAAAATTAATGCAGGTAAGGATAATTTATTATATTTCACTTTCCATCTGTTCGAACTATGCTTTTCTTCTTTTGTCTCTCAAACCAAATACCGTACAAGAGCTTCTGCTGTTTAGTTTTCTGTTTGTTTCCTCTTTTAAGGATGTTGCCTTATTGGCATTCTAAAACAAATCCTTATTTCTGCTAAAGAAAAAACATATAAGATTCCACATTTTAGAAGATCATCTGCTTATTTTTAACTCTGCGATCACATTGCCTTTTTAGATCCACATAATAAGGCCATTCTTTGCAAGTGATGTATTCTGGACACTATTTTTTGATATATTAAATATATATGGACTTGTATTTAATTGACATGAGGATCATACTTTATAACCTGTTTAAATTTGAAGTGAACACTGAAGAGGTTGATTTTTTTTTTTATTGAGGTTAAATTGGTTTACAACATTATTCAGTTTTAGGTTTACAACATAATTTGATATTGTATGCATTACAAAGTGATCACCACAGTAAGTCTAGTTACCATCTATTACCATACAATTGTGAGGAGGTTACAGTGGTCAGCAGCACCCTGAAATTCTAGAATGTCCTTGGAGCATATTTGATCACTGTGTCACTTTTAAAATTCAGTCAAGCTTGAATGCCATGGCTGGCTTCATACCACGTGTAGCACCCTATTGCTAAGCCCAAAATGGAGAGGACTGCATTACAAAATGGACACAAGGTAGAAACTTGCCTCCTTTGGTCTTGTCTACACATAATTTTATTTTTGAAAAAAATTTAATTTACCTTTTTTATTGACCCTCAAAGCTTTTCAGACACAGTTTCTTAGGCTTTCAGGTTGTGAATTTTGTCTATAATTCATTCATAGCCTACTCTTTATGTATTGAATTTATGAACTGACTGGGGTCATAGCTCTTCATAGATTAATTGCTCATTCCCCATGGTGAAGATAGAGCCCAAAGGGCTGTACTTTTTTACTGTGGCATTCTAGTGTGTTATTCCTTAGAATTATGTTCCTTATTGATTAAAATTCATTTTATAAAAGGGCACTTCTTGCTGTAGCTCTTGGGCATAGGTTACAATGTTATTAAATATGATTTACTTCAGCATCCAGCCTCAGATTTTAATTGTGTGATATGAACAGAACCAAAGTATTGTATGAATTCAAATTTTTGTCTACTTAAAGATGAGAAAATTTGACAAATTATAGAACTCTTCCAAACATGCATTTTTACGTATATGATTTTGTGGTTCTTCATGATCACTTTTTAGGCAGTATTTTGAAACCGGGATGAATGATGTGGAAGGAGAATTAGATGAAATGAAGGACTTGGCTATTCAGAATAATAAACAGACAAAAAGAATGTATCTGGAAAAAATGGCAAAAGAATTTTTGGATCAGAGTCTATTTATTCATTTAATCTGAGCTCTAGGATGGAATTAGGAATATTTAAGAGTTGAAATCACAAATAATTTGGACTGTAACTGGAAAGGAAACTTTCTTGCTGACCTTGCCTAGTTGATACTCTGAAGTGTGAGGTATATGCTCCATTTTCATTTTTTTCCATAAGTAATTTTACTATAAAACCATATTTTGATATTTCCGAGGTCTTTGGGAGCCATACTAGCTTTGTGTCTTATTAATGTCCTGTGGCAGCATCAGTGGGTTAATTATATGCTGCATAAAATAGAGTCTCTTTTATTTTAAATGTGTTGTCTTCTGTTATCATAAACCTCTGTGTATCCATAAAGGAAAAGGCATATAACAGAGACTAGCTGGCATTCTCTTTGCCATTCATTATTTTACCTGTCTTGATCATATCTTTCCTTATTCTACCCTTTTTCTTACTCTGGTAAATCCTGCTAATCTTTATTTATTTATTTTTTTTTTAGCTATTGACGTTTTAAAATGTTTCTTTACTTTGTGAGGAGGAATTTCATCATATCTATTATTAGCAAGGCCTTGCATATTGTATTATAGGGTAGGTTTGCGTTCATTGGCAATTTTTAGTCTTTCTTCACTTTTTGTGTTCACATAAGCTTCTTTTAGGTCATTAATAAATTTGTACACTAGCCTAATAATTGCTGGAGACTGTCAGTATTGGTCCTAGTTTATTGCCTATTAATCAATTTTTAATCCACAAAGCTACCAAATTGTCTTAATAGCCTCTTATGAGAGACTTTATTTTAAAAATACGAAAACAACCTTTTGGATGATATGCACCAGTTCTTCTTTATCTACTATTTGATTAATTCTTTCAAAGAACTCTAATGTGTTAGGGACACATGGTTTACACTTCTAGAATCCATGCTGTTTGTTCCTTATCAGATTACAGTGCAGCTCAGGTTTACTCAACTGTGGTTAACCAAGCCTTCCATGTAACTGCAGTTTATATCCCTTAGAGTTGTGCTTTGCTGCATTTCAGCTTGCTTGATTGATAGCTGTACCCTGGTGTCACAGATCTGAAGGCAGTCTTCTCTACTGGTCTTGAGGAATTTTATTTTTTATTTTATTTTAATTTTTTTTAAGATTTATTTATTTGAGAGAGCGAGAATGAGAGAGAGAGAGAGAGAGTACATGAGAGGGGGGAGGGTCAGAGGGAGAAGCAGACTCCTAGCTGAGCAGGGAGCCCGATGCGGGACTCGATCCAGGGACTCCAGGATCATGACCTGAGCCGAAGGCAGTCATTCAACCAACTGAGCCACCCAGGTGCCCCTGGTCTTGAGGAATTTTAGACAATTCTCCGTATCCTTTTGCCTATGAATTACTCTAGCTGCCGGTTAAGTTTGTCTCCAAAGATGTAGTCAGGCCTTTGTAAAATTGGCGATGCTCTGCACTGGCAAATGTAAAGGTACAAGAACAGTGATTTAAAAAAAAAAAAATAGTAACCTTGTTGTGGTTTCTGGAATTCCCAGAGAGTTTCAGAAAATTTGATATTTCTTTACATTTTGTTCAATTAGTCCATGTCAAGGAAACTTTCCAGATCTCCTAACTCCTTGTCTGTGTCCGATAAAAAGGACTAAATGATAGTGATTATAACTTCTTACTGTTTTTATTTTTCATTTGAATATATTTTTTTTCTCCTGGTTTCTGCCATTGTATATGGAAAATATGCTAGAGCTTATGCGCTTATCTAACTGTCCAGTTTTCTGGTTTATTTACCTCTTGTCAATGTTTGTTTCTATTATTTCTAGTAATGTTGCTGCTGCCACTTCTGTAAATGATTACAGTCCTATTTTCTTTTTCAATTCTTGTTCCTTATTTATAAATGTAATTCAGCAGGACAACTCAAAATCAATCTTTTTTCTCGAAGCAAAAGAGTGAGATGATCGTAGCTTTGCACAAGAGAGGTCAACAGTTCTTTGACCGTCAAGCTCTTCCTGCTTAGCGGGTTGTCCTGGATTTTCTTAGACTCTAGGATAAAGTAGGATCAAGATTAGGATGTATTGTCCTGAGGCTTCAGACCTACAGTGGCAACTGTGGTGATGTAGCATTTGGCCACTAACAGCGAACACCTCCTGGACAAATTCCCCCTCGTGCAGTGTCTCTGCTTGCCCCTTAATTTACCTATTAGTCAACACGTAGCTGTCTTCTCTTTGCATTTTTGCTTTATTTGTAGTCAGGGCCTGAAATAAATTACTTGAGGAGGGAGAGAAATCTTTATAATTAAAGATTTGGCCAAAGCCAGAGAGATGATGCTTTAGCAAACTGTAGTTGACGAAGTGACTACACTGTGACTCGAGGGGCTTGACTTTTAGCTTTGACTCTGTCACTACGCAGTATGGTGATTCAGGACAAAATGATTTTTATCTTTCTAGGCTTCAGACTCCCCATCTGTAAAAATGAGAGATTCAAATATAATAGTGCATTGCAAACTTGTGCTGTTCACTTCACATGTATTAGCTCATTGCATCCTCATAATAACTCTGTGAGAGAAGTACATTACTTTTATTCTTCACATTTTGCAGATAAGCAAACTGAGACTGAAGGTGTTATATCTGCCAAGGTCGTGTGGCTAGTAGGTGGCATAGTTGGAAATTGAACCCTAGAGCCCAAGCTTTTCCAACTCTAAAATTCTGTACATCAAAGAATGCCACAAATGAACAGAACACCAGTATGGGCTTTGTAGAAATGATTCATTTATTTCCAGACTAGAAAGGAATGAAAATGATGAGTACTGTTTTCTGAGGTTGACCCAGAATACCCTATATTCTGCTGATTTCTAATGATCTCTGTATTCCTTCTGTTTCTTCCATTTGTGTTTCATTTGTAACGATATTTGTAAATCAGAATGTTTATTTAATCACTATCTACCTTTTTATGTAACAACTTTCATTATCTTTCTCTTTGTTTTATAACAGGCCATGGTAAGTTATCTAATACAGGAACCTGACATCATAGATTTTGAAATAACATATGCATTGCTTTGCACAAGTTGGGGCTCCTTGGAAGCAGAGTTTTCAAAGTTTTGGGATTTTGTTTTGAGGCCAGCCTTTAAAATAAGTATAAGTATTCAAGGCACAGTCAACCGTCAAGTTATTTATGTTAATGGAGGTGCAGAATATCCAATTAATTTATAATTGACTCTGGAACAGAGTCAGAAGTACACCATCAGACATAGTTCCACTGTGTGCACTAACAATCTTAGGTGCATGCCTTCTACAGTCCCAGCTCAGAGCCTCCTTGACTTGGCTTTGTTGTTAGAAGCCTGGCACCTAGAGGAGAGAAGGAAGCTACAGAATATGTTTAATGATAATTTTTCAAGTTAAGAAGGTATCTATTTTATAAGCACCCATCAAACAGATTTGTATACATAATAGTTCTTTATTTCATGTGGAAATCCAGCAAATATTTTGTAAATTCAAATTCATAAATTGCTGTGGTTAATAGGAGGCAGTAAATGAGCTGTACCTCTGGCTATTACACCTATCAGGCTATTTAGTGTTTATTTAGCTGATTCTGGGGGTAGACGTTTCCTTGGTTTTTGTAGTAAAGGGTTTGTGTGTGTTGTAATTTTCTTTATGTAAAAATTAGCCATAGTTTACCTTTTTTTAAAAAGATTATTTATTTATTAGAGAGAGAGTGTTAGCAGGGGAGGGAGGAGTGGGAGAGGGAGAGAGAGTCCTAAACAGACTCTGTGCTGAGCATGGAGCCCAACGTGGGTCTCGATGTGGGGCTTCATGCAGGGCTCAGTCTCATGACCCTGAGATCATGAGCTGAGCTGGAACCAATAGTTTACTTTTTATGTAATATTAAAGACATTTCTGGGGCTCCTGGCTTTTGTTGTTGTTTTTTAAGTAGCTCAGTGCCCGCCGTGGAGCCCAGCGCAGAGCTTAAACTCACGACCCTGAGATCAACCTGGGCCGAGATCAAGAGTCAGACTCTTAACTGACTGAGCTACACAGGCGCCCCTGCTTGTTCTTGTTTTTAATAGAAGGGCTTTTACATTTTATTCACTGGAAAGTGTTGGGACGTTTTTTGCGCTTTTTTCCCCCTCTTATTTCTTTCAGATTGCTAAGTACAGTAGAGGAAAAAGATGCTATAAATGAGTACAGTACTGTTGTATATGTCCTGTTAGGAACCAGAATTGGTAGAGCAGGGTATTGTTAGAGAAGAGTGTGTTGATGATGTTCCATTGAATTTACATAGTAGTTTTCTTCCAAGAAGCTTAAAATGATTCACAAATACCCGCAAGCCAGATAAGAACAAGTGATATTTACTCCATTTTACAGAAAAGGAAACATAATGGGGGAGAGAAAGCAAATAAATTATCTAAGAACAAAGTTGCACAGAGATGCACCCAGTCTGCTTTGCAGGAGATAGACTAGGAATCCAATTTTTCAGGTTTCCAAGGATGTGGATTTCTCTGGAATCAGTTCTACGGAGTGGGAATTCTAAAAAGCTAAAATATTGTCAAAGGCTGAGATATCTACTCTGTTTGGGCCTATGTTGCTCAGTGTGATGATCCAGTCAAAAATCTATTGGTGAAACAGTTTGCGAACTTTATGTTTCAAAAGGCCTTACGAGCCCGTGCTCTGACCTGCATTCGTTGTTCTTTTCCATGCTGTTATTGGGGCAAAAGCCAAAGTCTTTACAACGACCTGTAAGGCCCATCAGGATCTGCCCGGCACCCTGGCCTTTCACTTCTTCGCTCTGCTGTAGTCACTCTGCCCTCCTTGTTGCCCTCCCGGTAAGCCAGGCGCACCTCTGACCCAAGGCCCGTCCGCGTGTGAGTCCCGCTTGTACCCCAGCTACTTTCTTCTCGTAGTCTCTCAGATGTCACCCCCAGGTATCAAATACACCTTCTCAGTGAGGCCTTTCTAGACTGTCCTATGCTGAAGGGCTCTTGCTGTTCCCTCCTGGGCTCATATTCTCCTTCCCTGCTTTGTTCTTCTTTATAAACATTGCCCTGTGACATACAGTAATATTTACTTTTGTACTTGTCTCTGTCCCCTCAGTGGAATATGAGCTCTGTGAGAGCAGGGATTTTTGTCTCCTTAGTTCAGAGCTGTATTCTTGGGAGTAGTGCCTTAGTATACTTAGTGCCTTAGATGTAATAGGTACTCAATAAGTCTTTATTGAATAAATGTAAGGAACGTGATGGTGGTGCTGAGTAACTCTGATAGCTGGGAGATAACTGTAGGATGAAACAGATTTATTTATGTCATCACATTTCTAAGTATACTATGAGGTCAATTATTTTGAGTGCTTTGGGTTTGATATAACATGCTCCATTCCTTTACTCCTCTGACTTTCAGACAGCACAGTGTCTCCTTGATTGCTGCTGCTTAAATTATAAACATGGCTATAGTCAGTATGTTTGAGGTGCTCCTTTACACAGAATTTATTTGGTTTAATAGAGAGCTCAACCTCTGCTTTGTAGGAAATTCTGATTTTCCAAGAAGGATTTATTGGGGTACTACTTTAAATCTGTGATTATAAGATATTGGCATATATCCAAAGGACCTCACCTTCTTAGTCCTTAAGGTTGTGATTCCCAGTTCTGGTTTTGAGATACCCTAACACAGTGATTTTTTTTTCTTATTTTAAATTTTTATTGTTATGTTAATCACCATACATTACATCATTAGTTTTTGATGTACTGTTCCATGATTCATTGTTTGTGCATAACACCCAGTGCTCCACGCAGAATGTGCCCTCTTTAATGCCCATCACCAGGCTAACCCATCCCCCCACCCCCCTCCCCTCTAGAACCCTCAGTTTGTTTTTCAGAGTCCATCGTCTCTCATGGTTCGTCTCCCCCTTCAATTTACTCCCCTTCACTCTTCCCCTCCTGCTATCTTCTTCTTTTTTTTTCTCTTAACATATATTGCATTATTTGTTTCAGAGGTACAGATCCGTGATTCAACAGTCTTGCACAATTCACAGCACTCACCATAGCACATACCCTCCCCAATGTCTATCACCCAGCCACCCCGTCCCTCCCACCCCACCCCCACTCCAGCAACCCTCCGTTTGTTTCCTGAGATTAAGAATTCCTCCTATCAGTGAGGTCATATGATACATGTCTTTCTCTGATTGACTTATTTCACACAGGATAACACCCTCCAGTTCCATCCACGTCGTTGCAAATGGCAAGATCTCATTCCTTTGGATGGCTGTGTAATATTCCTTTGTGTATCTATACCACCTCTTCTTTATCCATTCATCTGTCGATGGACATCTTGGCTCTTTCCACAGTTTGGCTATTGTGGACATTGCTGCTATAAACATCGGGGTGCATGTACCCTTTCGGATCCCTACATTTGTATCTTTGGGGTAAATACCCAGTAGTGCAATTGCTGGATTGTATGGTAGCTCTATTTTCAACTGTTTGAGGAACCTCCATACTGTTTTCCAGAGGGGTGGCACCAGCTTGCATTCCCACCAACAGTGTAGGAGGGTTCCCCTTTCTCCGCATCCTCGCCAACATCTGTCGCTTCCTGACTTGTTAATTTTAGCCATTCTGACTGGCTAACACAGTGATTTTTAATCCTTTTTTGGTGTCACAGACTCCTTTGAGGATTTGAGAAAAGTTGCTGACCATACGTACTTACAATTTTGCATAAAATCTCAGTGAGTTGAAAGAGTCTTTGAGATATAGGGATCTAAGGACTCCAGATTAATGAGTGCTATCCTAGAATAATCCCAATTATTTCAGGAAACAATACCAAATTCTCAAAACTAATTTATCCTCAGCTTACTTAATTTAAAAAGTTTTGTATAGGGGCGCCTGGGTGGCTCAGTTGGCTGGGCAGCCGACTCTTGATTTGATTTGGGTCATGGGATTGAGTCCCTGTCGGGCTCTGTGCTCAGCATAGTCTGCTTGTCCTTCTCCCTCCCCTCCCCCCGTTCGTACATACTCTCTCTCTAAAATAAATAAAATCTTAAAAGTGTTTCTATACATTACTCGAAGTCAAATAGACAACAATATTATGATGCAGTTATAAGAAGGTTGGCCTGACCTAAGATGACCTCAGATGTAAAAATTGGTATATGACAAGCATCTACTTATATTGATTTAGTAAAGGAATTGTGCTCTCCAGATATTAAGTGGAACCACATCAATTCAAAATGTGCTTACAACCCTTTCATTATGGTGTTTTCATGGAAAGGTCTGTAAGAATAAAGAATATTTTACTAATTAGTTTTGATATAAGTAGAACAATTGTGGCTGTATGTGTCTGTTTGATTACTAAATTCAAAAAAACAGAGACTGTAAAACTAACTTTGGTTACTTTCTATTTTTTTGGTTTCTATCCTTGACTCTCTACTGCTTTCCCTAGGGTAGAATTCCTTGGGCCCTTAAATTTGTTTGCTATAATGGAAAACTTTGTATCTTTAAAAGAAAAATTTTATTGTTCCTTGCTTCTTTGTTTTTAGAAATATCAGATAAGCTACTTTACTCTAATTTTGATCTGGGTTCTAAACATTACAGTTCATGAATACATTTTGTTTTGTTTGATACTTTTTAATATATTAGAATTTGTGTTTAATATGTAAATTCGGAAACACCAAAATAATCAAGGTGATTTAAGTTAGAGGTTTTTTTGAGAGTTATAAGCACAGGCTCAAAAAAAAAAAAATAAGCACAGGCTCACATTTTTCTTGGAGACAGGAAATTAGATTATTTAGAAACTCTGATCCCTGGAATTTGAAGCAGTGGTAGTTGTTTAAGATGGCAACATAACTATCTTCAAGACCACTATTTGTTTTTTAAAAAATCTAGGATACTTTTGTTACGATGGAAAGCAACCATAATACAACTATAATTTAAGTAGCATAATCAGTTATCATGTGCCTACCAATTTTATGCATGCTTATATATCAAAAGGGTACTATTAGGCATATATAAATATATGATAATTGGGAAACACTGTTGCTGTTGTTATTTCTGTGGAATAATTTGGATGAGACTGCAGGCTTTATGTTTTATGCCTGTTGATCTTGCTATTTCCTAAAAACTGATTATGGATTCCCATTCTTTTTTTCCCTAAACCATTTTGTTCAGTCTTGTGAATTATCCTCTCAAAAAAAAGAAAAGAAAAAGAAAGAAATCTTTTATGTGATACAGGTTGCAGGTTCTTTCATTTTTGTATCTTATGCTTAGAACCATGCTGGTATCTGAATTTACAGTTCTGTGGCCAAGTTTTTAAAACTTTGTGAAGGACTTATACTAGAATTAAATCCTATTCAGTTTTCCATACCTAGGGTAAAATACAGGTCAGGCTATTCCATTTGTAAAATATAATCATCAAATTTCAAGCTAGAAAAAACACCTAATCCAATCATTTCATTTTACAGATGAAGAAATAGATTAGTAGTTTGCCAAAGAGCTGCCAATCTACTACCATATTTTACTGGCCAGCATTTTTAACAAACCTTGTTTGTTTATTTTAAACTTTTTTGGGGGTCATTGCAGGGAGATTAAAAAGCAGATGTTGGCAGAGATTTTCTCCTGAGCATTCCATTAAGAAGATACTATAGATTGCCATAGGGTCTCTTTCCTCTTTGATCCCTAGTCAACCAGAAGGCATACTTTAAAATAAGTGAACAAACAAAAAATACCTTGCCACAACTTAGCATTACTTGACATGGTGCATATGTCATTTATTCTGCTGTAGATAGCCTGTTGACCTGGATTGTCTCCTCAAAGCAGTAGAGACTTTTTATGAAATCTAGGCTGAGAACCTTACCCAGACTGGGGGCTGCACTGGATTCTCCCAATGTCTTCTCATGTGGGTTTCCTACTGTGTGCCAAACGCTGTGGCAGGGCTGGTAGGTATATAAAGAGTAGCACCCTAGCCTAGTCCCACCGAGGAAAACAGCCGTGTGAGATAAATGCCAAGCAAGAGGTGCAGGCATGGATGTGTCAGAGTGCCGATTTTGGCTCTCTCGGGAGTCTTTCACATGACTGTGGTAGTTCTGTTTCACAGTTCCCTAGGACTAAAGAAAAAACAAACAAAAATAAGATTTTGACTAGGCAACTTCAAGTAGCTTCAAGCTAGAGGACAACTACAAGCCAGTCATATCTTCTAATTTGCACTGTTATCAGTTAAATATAGGTTATAATATTGCCTGTATAAATATTCCTGTATGTATAATGCTAATCTGTAGCATTTTCACTAGAATTTCAAATAAACACCATGGTTTTCTTCTCAAATTGGAAGTTTTCTAAAATGTACAAAAAATTCTTAAGTTGCAGTAAAATTAAAACAAAATTTAGCTTTAAACAGAATCCAACATATTAGGAGTTCTGTTTGAATTGAGAATCTCACTAGCTCAGTTTTAATTCTTTTCAAACTGCATAAAAGAAGAAATAAATACTAAGACTATGTAGAAGGTGGATGGTATTTGAATATCATCTCTATTCAGCAAAATTTGTTTCTAATACCAAGGTTTTAAAAAATTATTGACTGTAGTCATCAGCATCTGTTATTTCCATTCTCTAAAATGTGTTGTGACTTTAGTATAATATGAGGGATATAGAAGTTAACTCTAGAAGAATGTACGTGTCTCCTGTAACAACAACAGTAGGCTGTGACCTGCTCTGAAGTTAGTAAACTGTATGGTTATACATCATATATTTTTATTGCCATTAGAGATTATGTGGAATTTAGTTGTCCCCTTTGGGTATATGAAAAGTCCACAGGTGCCTTGTGACCATTTAAAAAGTAAGTAATATAACCTATCATCTGTTGGGGTACAGTTGGTAGGGTAACTAAATGATCTTTAAGATCCTGGGGCACCTGGGTGGTTCAGTCAGTTAAGCATCTGCCTTTGGCTCAGGTCATGATCTTGGGGTTCTGGGATCGAGTCCCGCCTCGGGCTCCGGGCTCAGTGGGGAGCCTCCTCTTCCTTTCCCTCTGCCCCTCCCTCTGCTCAGGCACGCTTTCTCCCTCTCTCTCTCAAATAAATAAATAAAATCTTAAAAAATAATAATCTTTAAGATCCTTTCTAGCTCTAAACAGAGTTTATGTTTGCCCTAGAAATACTTATTATATTAAAGGGACATGTAACTTGCTTATTTATTTCTTTTCCCTGAGATAAAATTTATCTGGTAGGTAGTACAAAAAATCTGACCAAATTTCTTAAAGTCACACAACAAATTGGTAGCAAAATGAACCATCAGACTCAGGTGCACTCCCAGTCCTCTGGTCCTTTACTGCCTTTACATTCAGTTAAAACACACAAAAATGAGTTTTTCTCTGGAGATTTATATTTTAAAATATCTGCAGTGGATTGAGGACCCTTATTCTAAATTCTTCATCAAGATGTCTCAGCGACCAAACCACACTGATTTCAATCATGAGCCGACATCTAAGTGAATCTGAACCTTCAGAAAAGTTTGGAAAAGCCATAGATAACCTAGAGCCAGTCTGGGCCATAGCAGTAAAAGGATGATGTGTCTGATGCTAAAATACTTTGTGAAGTTGAATTATCAGAGATAAGCGAAATAATTACACTAGAAATAAGGATTTCAGAGCAGCTGGTAGGTTTTCATGTGTGGGGCTAGGGGCTAGAGCTCTAGTCTGCAAGCATCTGGAGGTCTCTGGGAAGGAGTGGAAATGGGGCCATCTGATTAGTAACTATGCCTTGTTATTAAACCGTGACTTTCTGCATTATATCCCCCAGAGTTGGAAAACTTCCGCTGGCAAAAAAAAAAAAAAGAGAAGGGCTGCCATGCTGTTGCTGAGGGCCATACAGTAGACACAAAAGTGCCTTCTTACAGGCGGGCAGCAGAAGCAGCCTGTACAGGCAGGCCCGGCGCTCTCAAAAGACTGGGAATCCGATTCTTTCCCCAGGGGGTTTCCAACTAGTTTGCACTTCAGAAAAATCTTTTCTTTCTCCTGCTGTTCACGCCCTGCAAAGAATTTTCTTCCAACCAAAGAAATTGTTTTATAATCAAAGATCCTTGTCCTTGGTTGTTGGACATCAAAGAAAGTTTGGAGGAGACTGGGGGATTATGTGAGTGCCTAGAATTTATTTTGAATGCAAATTTGCAACATTAGCAGGTACCCCCAAAGAATGTACTCATTTCAGAGTTGGGAAAGAGCCCAATATAACTTAAGTGTGTATTCCTCCTTGGTTGGATGTACCCCAGTAAGCTACAAATGAGATGAATAGCTCTATCTGGACTTAATTCCTGTATGTTTGGTTCTTGAGGTTCTTACTGGAAGAGGGACCCTTACTCTACCTGCCCTTTTTGGTAAACTTGAAACAACAAAAAAATCTTTTTTAACCTTCAATACTTCAACTTTTTGGGAATTCGGGGTTTCTCCCAGGGCCGTTGATGATATCACAAATATTGGGAGCCGCATTCCCTGCATTTTCTGCTGTCTCCAAGGTGTTGATGATGTCATTTTCTCTCACAAAGGAAAACCTCAGCACCCTGAGGGCCTGAACTCAGGTCTTGGCAGGTAAATGAAGGAGGAACTTACTTCTGGGTTTAAACCGTTTGATTGACTCAGGCATAAAGATGCACAACCATATTAAGTTCTAGCTTCACAGCCTCATCTCTGGGGCCTGAATAGACCATTTATTATTTAGGGAGAATTAACACTGTAACTTGAAGAAATTATTTTCTGCATCAGAACGATGATTAATATTTTGGTTCTTGCAGTCAGGGCACTTATAGGCCGTTGTTCCAAGAGATTATGGCTGCTGCTTAAATATCCTCCGAATCCATGAATTTTTCCAAGCTCTTCCATTTGTAGGTTATCTGACTTTCCTTCCTAGAGTAGATTAACAACAAAAACAAGAATTAGAAAAGATAAAGTGATGGATAGGACAGATGTAGGCAGAGTTATGCCCTGGACAAAGTACATTCTTGTTATTTTAATCTTGGCTCTGTGGTTATGAACAGAAGAGAGCATTTGGTCTAGGAGATCTCTTCTGTCCCTTCATTGCAACCACAAAGTAGTGGTTGGAAACAGAATTCCAGGAACACCAAAAATGCTCAGAGTTTCCAAGAGTGGCAGCCCCAGTGCCCGCACAAGGGTTCTTTGAGCACGCTTCCTCATAGCCTTATTGTGCTGTCCTTGTGGCTAGGAGCCTACATCATCAGTCACAAAGGCTTGCCCTGAAGACAAACCTGCTAAAAATGTCAGTTGTCTATCTTTGCCACCAAAACCAAATCCTTTATATTTTTACTCTGTTCTAAACTAATACGCTCTAGGTTTTTAGAGAAAAGACAGTTTCTTTAAAGGAATCATCAACTGACCATTCTCACAAAATTTTAAGAGCACTAGTTTGTACTAGGAAGGTAAGTCAGAATGTGCGGGGTAGGCAGGATTTGCCAGAAGTTTTTATTCCACTCAGCAGTGTCAAACTAACTTGCCTGCGTTACTCCTCTGCAGGTATTCGATTACAGTTTGGGGGGTTTTCTTACACTAAGAATATATGGGTAAAATTCACTGAAATTTAAGAATGTCCCTTTTAAAAGTTTATAAAGGGGAATAGGGAATTGAACTGTAAGGGAAAAGCCTAACCTGCAACCTTTCGTTTTCATAGCCGTATTTCTCCTGAGTTGATATGTACTTGAACCAAATTAATTACATATGAAATGCCCTAGTTTTTCCAGCAATATCAATCTTAAAGGCATGGAACAGGATTTGGCATTTTGTTTCCATTTTTATTGTTTTGTTTTCTAAAGGAAGTTTGAGTTGGAGCCTGTCTGGCAGGATTCCATACTTCTACCAAACCACCTGTCCTGGCAGAGACAATGGAATCAAAAGTCAAGTTCTTTATGACTGCACCTGCCTTGTTAAGTGCTGCCAGAAGATCTGATTTTCTCCTGTGGCCAAACTCTACCCAGAAACTATAGTAATTGGCACCCAGTGGGTGCATATGCCCAAGAACATGGATGTCCCAATTTCAGGAGGGCTAGTACTAGTTCTCCGTTTCTCAGGTAGTCTTTTGCATCATATTCAATGATTATTTTACTGTTTATCAAATGGAGGAGATGTAGCCTTCTGGTTCACTGGTTTTCAAGATTTTTGTCAGGATCTACCAAGGATGATGGATCGTTTGGTAATTTGTTATTTAGAAATTGTCTTGCGCAATTATGCCTCTGCTAATAATGAAGGAGAAGAAGCTACCATTTGTCCCTGCTGCTTTTTCTGTTTCCCAGAAATATAAGTTACCCTATGGGTCACCAGTTGTGAACTCTCTCTGGTTAGGCAATTGTTTTGGAGGCTAGCTAACTTCCTTGATGAGGATGTTTTCCTTTTGAATTGTCAATGTCTATCTTGGGTTCCCTCAGGGCAGAGTTACTTCATTGTGTTCTAACTTTATGTGTAACTGGAGGCCTTCTGGCCTAAGAAACACAATTTCTGTCAACCAATCAGATAACTGAAAATAATATGCCCACGAGATAGTGCTCTTTGCACAGTATTCACATATAATGATATAATAATAAGGCATAAAGGGTGTTCTAAAATGAGTGACAACATCCTACAGTGAACAGAGCTCTCAGTGGCCTTGTGTTTTGTTTTGGGTTTTGTATTTATTTATTTTGGAGAGAGAGAGCATGCGCAGAGAGGGGGGTGCAGAGGGAGAGGGAGAGAGAAACTTAAGCAGACTCCACACTGAGCATAGAGCCCAACATGGGGCCCAGTGTGAGCCTGACGTGGGGCTCAATCTCATGACCGTGAGATCACAACCCTGAGATCACCACCTGAGCCGGAACCAAGAGTCCAATGCTTAATCGACTGAGCCACTCAGGCACCCCAGTAGTCTTGTGTTTTAATCTCAGCTCTGATCCTTGAGGAAAAATGCTTAACTTCTTTGAGCCTGTGTCCTTATGAGTAAAATGAGGATAATAGGTGCCTGGGTGGCTCAGTCGGTTAAACGTCCAACTCTGGACTTTGGCTCAGGTCACGATCTCAGGGTCGTGAGATTGAACCCGGCATTGGGCTCCGCACTCAGCGTGGAGTCTGCTTCTCTCCCTCTCTTTTTCCCTCTACCACTGCCCGCCCCCCACTCACACTTGCTCTCTCTCAAATAAATAAATCTTTTAAAAAAATAAAATAGGGGCTTCTGGGTGGCTCAGTCGTTTAGTGTCTGCCTTCCACTCAGGTCATGATCCCAGGGTCGTGGGATCGAGCCCCGCATCGTGCTCCCTGCTCCGCGGGAAGCCTGCTTCTCCCTCTCCCACTCCCCCTGCTTGTGTTCCCTTTCTCGCTGTGTCCCTCTCTGTCAAATAAAAAAAACAAATAAAATGGGGATAATAATAATAGTCTGCCACCCTGAAATAAAATGAGAATTGTCTTTGGAAAATTGTAAATGTAAGGTATTGTTATTATTAATAGTAATTAGACTTGAGCTCTTTCTCATTCACCTAATTACTGTAAGAAATATCATTAAGTTTGAGGGTTACTGATTTAAGCTCAGTTAACCTATTTGAATTCAATTTGGCATTATTCTAAGATAACTAAGAATAAGACCGTTTCTGTTTTTTTAATGTAGCTAAAAAGACAGTGCTTTAGATTCAAAATTTTGTGGGCCAAAGGGCAGATGAAATGTTACCCAGACTGTAGTAACAGGTAGCCTTAATGGCTTAGAGGATGACTAACGGCATGTGGGTTCTAGGGTGGGGACTTCAGTTCTGTTAGTGCCTGGATTGTGCTGCGTTGAATCACTTGCCCTCCCTGGACCTTTGTACAACATGTAGCTGGTCTACACTGGTGAGCCATTAGCTTCCTTCCAGGATCAATGAGGTGATCACTTACACAACACAAAACAGCTATATTCCTAAGTTTTTACTGCTCAGAGTCAGAGGGGTCCTAGAACCATATTACCTATCACTCTTACATTTTCCCTTTGTGAAATTTTGGAGTATTCTTTTAATTGCTGCTACCCTGAAACAATTGCTCGGGATGCAGAAGCTCCCAGCTTCCTGTGTAGCTTTGCAGCTGTGTTCTAAGGGATAGAAGGAGAGGCATTCAGGACTGTGAAGGGAACTAATTTACCCAGTTCATTATACTTGTACTGTGCTGGTCCCAACATGTTTTTCTTTGAAGCTCAGCAGGTAAGTTTCTCTAGCCTGCTTGGAAATTACCCCACAAGTCCCTGAGACTCCCAGTTCCCCATCTGAGAAGTATTAGATCAAAATGAGAATAAGCAGGTTCAGTCATAGCGCCTATGCGATCTTTGTGGCCTGGAAATCATTTTTAGGTAAAGATATCCTTTGAGGCATCTCAGAGACTAATATTCTGCAGTATGGAAAAATCTGTATTCCACTGTAACTTTACCAGTTTGAAGTCTCTCCCCAAAACAGGTAAATAATGGGATAAAGGTAATTATGGGTTTTCTCATCTTTTCTACTTACCTGTTCCTTGTTGTGATTAAACACACGTAGCTCATAACTCTTTTAGAAACAAACAGAATTACCATTATTACCCTTTCAACACTTGGATGGTGTTATAATCCATTTCAATCACAGTTTGACACAGTGGGAGTCAGGAGACAAGTGTGTATGGGGAAGATGGAGGGGGCAACTTTTTCCCTTGTACTGGTTTTGGGAAGAGTCCTTCTCTAAGATACTTCTTGGGGAAATCTGTTTCCTTCTCAAGGCCTAATAAAGATTAGTGAGAGATGTCTGCAAAGCATCTGAAGCTCTTTGAAATAAAGGCATAGATAAACACTCAGTATCATTGTTATTATCATTAAAAAGGAAAGCCCAGCATGTGATGTTTTGGGTCACTTCCAGCGACCTTTTTTGATGTTCATGATTTCTTTTTTGACCTTTACCTCTTGATATCTTTATACATTTATTGACGCCATTGGACAAAGTCTTGAGATGCTAATAGAGTATTAAGAATGAAAGCCTGCTAGCCTCCATTTCTATAGGTGGAATGTCTGAAAATGTATTCAAAGTATATAGTTCAGGGGCACCTGGGTGGCCCAGTCGGTTAAGCGTCTGCCTTCAGCTCAGGACCTGGGATCGAACCCCACATCAGTCTTCCTGCTCAGTGAGGAGTCTTCTTCTCCCTCTGCCCCTCCCCCCAACTCATGCATGCTCTCTCTCTCTCTCTCAAATAAATAAAAATCTTTGAAAAAAAATAAATAGTTCAGGTTTCTGTCTTTGGATAACTTTATTGTTCACATTTGGTAATCTTGGTGCCAAACTAAATTTAATATCTGATCACTTGAATTTTTATTTCCAATTCTATTCCTTCCCAAGTTTTATAGGAAAATTTTCACCAACTAGAATAAATACCAAATAAACTGGGATATCCATCCGTATTGCGTTTATGAGTTAGAGATAAATTAAAAGGAAGAAGCTGATATAAAGGATCTAAAAAACAAGTAATATAAGAACTTCCTAGGGGTACCATTGTAAGTTCAGCCAATCTCCTATACTTCAGAATGTAAATTAATTCATGCTAAAAATGATTGTAATGATATCCTTATACCGAAGATACCAAATAAAAGCTAAATATGTTCGGTTATAATGTATTTAGGCAGGAAAGTGTACCAATACATTTTAGAAAGGGATTCTGTGGTACAGATTACATTTTAAAAGACTTCCTTCTGGTCCTTAGCAAGCTAAATAAATCACAAACTTTTATGCCTTCTGTATTCAAGGACTTGGTGCTAATCAGAATATTCTCTTCCATGATTGGCAGCCGCCTTTAAGAATTGAGTAGAATTAATGCTCAATTTCTTCTTTTAATGCTGTTGGTCTTTCCTTTTGAGTTTGTGGTGTTGCTGTGTGTTTCATTAAGAAAAAAGAAAAGAAAAGGCGACCCTAGTCGATGAGTTGTTTATTTGTTTTAGATTTTAAATGGTTATTCTACAACAAAGTTTGCTTGTATACACACATATATTTTTCCCCTCTAGCTTTTCAACGGAGTTTGTTTTTTTTCAATCCCCACCTCAATTTCTGCATCTCTACGCACACAGATTTTTGTACTTCTAAGCTTAGCTTTCACCAAAGAAAGGTAAAGTAGAAAAAAAATTTGAAAATATTCATCCGAACCAGAGGAAACTCAACAGATTCTATAGGAAATTGGATAGGAGGATGGAATACATTATGCCAACCACTATAGAAAATTATGTGAAATTCACATCATGTTTAGCAAAAGCAACCTACCCTGAAACTATTAATAATGGTAATGGTATGTGTTTATGTCCGTATACAAATGAAGGATTGAAAATGAGTGTTTAGATTAGAATGAATAATATTTATTAGATATATACTTGTAAATAACATTGTATATGTTATATATAGAATTTATATTCATATACATAGAACATATATATGGAATATAGTATATATGTACATATTCTAAATACTTATTTTCCATCCTTTAGGGGAAGCTACTTCCTCTATGCAAACTTTGGACCAGTCTCTGAAAATAGTTGCCTTTCGAGACCCTAAAGCCAAATTACTTATCTGGCTTTTGAAATTTTGCCTATTGAGAGAAAGGATGGTCACAGGCAAAATGGATAACCTTAGGACAGTCCCCCCATGTTCTTTTCCCTGACTCCCGCTCTTCCACCCATAATTTCAGTTAAATTTACTTAGTTGAAAATGATCAATTCTAACCTCAAACTGATGTCTTTTGCTCTGTTTCAGCCTTGTCTTCCGATTCAGCGTGTTGGAGCTGGCTTTCTTCTCTTTCTTGTTAACTTCTGCTTGCTCATCTCTCCATAGTGGTGTGGACTCTTTCCTTAGGAATTTTTACCAGGGTGGCTCAGTAGTTAAGCATCTGACTCTTGATTTCGTTCGGCTCCCATCATGATCTCGGATTGTGGTTGCTTAAGATTCTCTCTCTCTCCCTCTTCCTCTGCCCCTCCCCCCCAAAAAAGAATTTTTACCTACATAATGGTCCTTCTATGACGTTTCTCTCATTTTCATTTTGGGGTCATAAAAAAAATCTGTGCCCACTGTCAAAAGTCTCTTCTCACTATGAAAATCTGCTATCACTTTTGTTATCCTCCACATTATGTTGATCTTATTTAGGTTGGGATTTTGATGACCTGGCCTGTTCCTTGGTATGTCATGTAGTGTACCAGATTCACTGTATATGTTCACTCATAATTTTGTTGAATAAGTTGGTGTGTTGTTGCTATTTTCATCTGGAGACAGTGTTCCACAGGCTGCGTTAACAGGCAACTGCACGTTGGGTTACATGCTGACAGCTGTGTCTTCCCATCAGAAAGAAAGATCCTTTTTTCCTCCCTATCAAATGAAAGCTTAGATTTTAGAAAAAATTACAAAATACAGCAAATGAAAGAGAAGAACTGAAATCACAGCATCTGTGGTTTTCTCTATCCTTAATGGTAAAGCATCTTCCTAGAGAATTTTATTGTAATATGTTGATGAAATGTTTATAGTCATCCCTTTGCAGTTTGTTTAGAGAGTAGTTTCTAAGCAGCAGTTCCTGCATCATCTAGAAAACTTTTAGCTGGAGAAACCACATTTCTTTTCCTTCTCAAGTGGCAGAACCGGTCTAATTTTTTTTTTTTTTTTGAGTTTGTTTAATACTTGATCTTTATGGTGAAGGACTAAGTTACATGATCTTCCTTCCAAAAGAATGTTTCTCAGATTTTTGTGTTTTATAGCTTTCTGATTTCATTGCCATCATAGGTTTACTTGTCAGGGAAGTGTGAGTATCTTTAGGAGTTCAAGTGTGCACAATAATAAACTGTCTTTCATAAAGAAGGAATAACTTCATGCTATTGCTATGATAGTAGGTTTGGATGCATCTTACCATGGATCCTGAGCTCTAACCAGAAATCACTGAGCCATGTGTATGTTTAAAAGCTAGGGAACTTGCCAACACATTACATCGCTTCATATTGATAATGCCCTGTCCACAATCTTTGGATAAGACCATTTGGCTCCCTTAAAGCCATTACCTTATATTTTTCCTCAAAGGAATTTCAGATCCTGTTTAATATTTGCTAGTTTTACTAAGTAGTGAAGGCAGAGAGGTTCTAGTAGTAATCTTGTGATGAAGAAGGAAATTGGTATTTCTTATCTATTTTCCATATATTGTCAATCTGTCCAAGTAAACCTATTATATGGAAAACTGATAAGGAACTTTGTTTTCTTCTTGATATACTTGCCTGCCCAGCACCATGCCCCACGTTGGAGAACCCTGTGGGAGAGTGTCGGCTCTCTAGATAAGGTTTCCGGAATATCTGTAAAATAGCTGAACCATTGTGCCTCCATAGATTTGCACAACCCTGAAGGTGAGAGGAGTTGGGAGGATGAAAGAGGGCCATCTCCCTGCCCCCAAGACTCCTAAAGTTCAAAGACACAGCTGGTGTTCCAGTGGAACCCATGCATCTGGAGCAGTCCAATTTCTAGTGAGGTAACACTACAGGCTTCCTGGTATCCTTGAAAGTATTCATTTCCTGGCCCTTGCCTTTCCCTGGGAATCATCTCCTCAAGTCCTTCCATCCTTTTGTTGGCCTGCTTTGAACTTCTCGTGTATTAATCTCTTTTACAAAGCAAGGGCTGTAAGCAGTGGGTAGTAAGTACTGCAGTTGTACTCTCAACCGCCCAATCTGAGGAGGATTGTTGAACTGTCTTGTTTTTGCATAATAAAAACTGCAAGGGCACCTGGGTGGCTCATTCAGTTGAGCATCTGACTCTTGATTTCGGCTCAGGTCCTGATCTCAGGGTCAGGGGATCGAGCCCTGCATTGGGTTCCCTACTCAGTGGGGAGTCTGCTTGAGGATTCTCTCTCTCTCTCCCCCCCTCTGCCCCTCCCCCCACTTGAGCTGCTCTCTCTCTCTCTCTCTAAATAAATAAATAAAAATAAAATCTTAAAAAAAAAAACAGGGGCACCTGGGTGGCTCAGTCGTTAAGTGTCTGCCTGTGGCTCAGGTCATGATCCCAGGGTCCTGGGATCGAGCCCCGCATTGGGCTCCCTGCTTGGTGGGAAGCCTGCTTCTCCCTCTCCCACTCCCCCTGCTTGTGTTCTCTCTCGCGCTGTGTCTCTCTCTGTCAAATAAATAAATAAAACCTTTAAAAAGAAAAAACTGCAATAACATCATTCTTAGTCCTTGTATACTTGACTTCTTCCGTTTCCCTAATGATTTTCTAAATTATTTTCATTTGTACAATATCCAGTGCATTGCTTGTTTCATTCTATCTGATACCAAGTCATTGCTAACCACCTATTTAGAGAGGCTAGAGGCATCTTCTCTTCCTTCTTTGAAGCTATTTTCTAGAAGATTATGGGGCCAAATTCTAAGGGATTATCTGGAATTTCTTCATAAAATTCAACATCAACTGATAGGATTTACTTTTGTAATTTTACCTCTCAAGCTTACCACTGAGTCATATTCTTTCTACAGTTTCAGTGCAAACAAGATTTTGATTTGTATTCTTTTTTTTTTTTTTTTCTAAAAATCAAACTGACCTCTATCTAATCTTACCCACCCCAGGAGAGAAGAGTATCCCCATATAGATAGTAGTCTAGAGAATGTTGGAAGTGCTTTTTTGAAGCAACTCAATATCTAATTGTGTTTCTGTTCAAGCCTTGTGCAAGTAAATGCACATGGGTTGTGGTCTGTTGCAGAAAATATAAACATGAGTCTCAAAAATCAGGTCAGTTTCCTAATCTATACTGCAATCAAAATAATAATGTCAAATTCACCCCCACCTCAAGGTAGATAGTCTGAAGAATTATCTTCTAACATGATGTCCTATCCTCCACTACACAGGGTAGGTCACCAGCTGCTCCATAATAGCAACATTGCTCAGCAAGTTAGGACAGGAGAATAAAACAACCATTTCCAGTTGAGGCTGTAAAGAAAATTCAAGGAAACACAATGTACTAATGATGATTATATTCATATATGGATAGAAGAATATGAATTGCATGCACTGTCCCCAAATTTTCTTGTGAGAGCATTTTGTGATAAGTTATATAACGTCTATTCCCTCATCAGGCCATGTATGGAAGTAAAAAAAGCCATATAACCCTTCCTTAGCGTTTGAAGACAGGTATTCCTCTTTGGAGAGAGTTCTGGAGTGCATGTGCAACTGTCTTATCTATTGACTTGAGATTTCTAAGGCTTAGGTGTGGGGGCTGCCATTTACTCCACTTCCAAATGTATTCAGGGGCCAGTAGGTGGTTCATAAAGAAATAGTAGAAACTCCCTACTATCTTACTTTGGAGTCCACAAGTTAGCATTTAGTTAAATAATAACTAGACTTGGTGTTCCCTGGCTCGAGTGCTCTTTAATATTTGCTGCCCCCAGAAAGCTTTTCTGGCATTCTTGGTGTTAAGTCTCTTTTTCGGTCGTAAGCTAGCCAGTTTTCCATTATATCTCATGATTAACTGTCTGTATTTGTGTGAAAAACATTTTGATACTGCTCAAACAGATGACATTTGGTCTCTTGAGACTCACCTCAGTAAAGAGGTGTCTTCTTAGCCTCCCTTAACTTTATTTACTATCACTTTTGAAGTCTCTTATTCTTTCTTGGTCTTGAGATGATGTTCTTTCTCAACTTAGCTATTGCTCTTAGAAAAAAACAATCTACTTCCCTCCACCCTCTGTATGCTGCCCCATAATAAATCCAGCCTTGCAGATCTGATGTCTTAGGGGCTTCTGTTTCATGTGGTGGTGCAGATTTCTGCTTCACTTCAAGGGTCTTGTTTCCCTACGCTCATCAACCTCTAGCTGCCAGCAGTGAAGACTCTTACTTACCTACACCTCCTAAACTGCTTAGAGAGGAATCCGGTTCTTCTGGCCTCAGTGCTGACCTTGACCCCTTTCCCCAGTCCTGAGCAGTTCTGGAAACTCTGCCCCCCTCAGCACCTAATTCATGCCTGATTCTCTAACTTTCTTGCCCTGGCCTCAGGAGAGAGAGCACATTCTGAACACTCCTCCTTTTGTGTCGGCATCTCTGTGAGGTGCTTTGGAAAGACTCCAGCCAGGCATGGAAGGGCTCTTTGATAATATCTGACGGGTGGGTAAGAATTTCGGGCACCTGGCCAAGATACACATAGCCTGTAATCGTTAACTCAGTCTGTAAACAGTTCAAACGGCACTGAGAGGCCGTCAGTTATTACATTAGAAGAAGCCTTTCATCTCTCTTGCTTAGAAGCCAGGCGTCCAGCATTGGCCCTCACTGTGGCGATTGGAAGCATAGCCACCGAGGCCTGAGACATGCAGGGCCGTACAATGGACCCTGCTCCGACTGACTGACTTCCAGACTTTCAGCATTGGAGCAATAACTAAATCATTCATTTCCTTTTGTTCTGCACCTGGCTGATGCTGGAAGGAAAAGGGGGGGGGATGGGAAGAAAGAAAACCTTGACCAGGAATACATAGTGGGGAAGGAATTATCATCAGAGATTGGAAATTTCATTTTCAGTTCAATTTTCCTACCCACATTCGTGTTCTCAAACCTTTACAGCCTCACAATTGACGTGCTCGTTTGCTCCAAATTGAATCCAACTTTGGTCCTCAGTATACTCCATGTCTTCCATTAGCTTTACAGTTATTCAGTATTACTGGACCCAAGTACAAGGCACGAGGCTCTGCTCTGGAGAGGGCCCAAAGGAGCATAAGATAACAGACGTCCTGCCCTCAAGGTGCTTACTGATTGAGACCTTAAGATAATACTAGATATATTCTAGAGATAACTACCACCATGAGAGTTTATAACACGCGCCAACTAAGGCCTACAATGAGTTTCTGTGGGAGCTCACAGTAAGGAGAAAGAACAGCAACGTGGATAAGAGTGATCAGGGAAACTCGTTTCCAATTCTCTGAGAAATCTTACATTCAGTCCTTTTCTTTTTATTACTTTCTTGTCTTTCATATTTCTCATCAGTTTTCTTTTGCCTTTTTCATTAAATTGCTGATTTTGCTATAGCCACATATTGAGTGTTCCAGGCATATAGTAAATGGAATTGTTAAGCCTCTTTTAGAATTTTTCTGATGAATAGAATTTTGCAAAAGTAGAGTTATGAGACCTGCCTTCCCACGGGGCATTCTGATACCAAGTGCAACTTACTCTAAGCATCTTAATTGTGGAAGACCCTTTCCTGATGAATATTTTTAAAGATGTTCAGAGTAGTTTTAAGGCTGTCGTTGCTGAAGCAGTTTATGGTACAAAGCACAGGAGCAAAATTTAGATTAGGCCATAGGTTTTAAGTGAAAGAAAGAAATAAAATCCTACACTCATTGTATTCAAGGTGAGCACCAAAGCCCCAGATTTTGCCCCTTACACCAGACTCCCAAGTGTAAAGCAGCTAGAGTCTTTTTCTCTACAAAACAGTATCTTAACACTTGCCTCGTTTACTTCAACTGAAGGAAAAGGATACAGCCATAAGACATTCTTCCAGAAAAAAGCCAGGACTTTTTTGGGGGGAGAGCTGCATTATATAGTCAACTTGACTAGGGGCCCTCATGACTTAGTTAGAAAGCTCTGATCTCGGGCCTCTTTATTTTCTTTGTTTCATTTTCCATTTTGCTCAGCTTTCTGGATCACCTTTTCATTCCCTTTCCATATTTTGGGGTTTGCTTCTGACTTACTATCCAAGTTTCCTTTGCTGATTCTGAATGTAGCTTTAGAGGAGCATTGATATAATAAAAGAGAAGGCATGGCTTGAGGATGTGCAACCTTTTGCTCCATCCTGTGTTCTGCTTCTGATTTACCAATCTGCTGAGGATGAGCCCTTTCTGTTATCCAGGATAACTAATACTTTCCCCTAATTCATAGAAAAAAACAAAACACAAAACAGCTCAGTCTTAAAAAAAGAAATCAAGTCCTTTAGAAGAAAACAAGTACTAGAGAAAACAAAACCAAGTTTCTTTACCATTTTCTCAGCATTGTTATTTGTTTATAGTAAACAGGAGAGTGGTTATTTGAAAGGACGTATTAAATCACATTTATACAGTAGAATTGTAGAAATACAAAATTCATAAGGTACATACGTACACAAGGAAGCTTCGTGGCTTGCTATCTGATCCACCCAGTTCAATGCCCTGGCTAATTCTGAGGTCATTTACAGTAGGGTTTAACAGGAGGAAACAGTGGAGGGAGTCCCTGCTCTTCTACCCCAATATAGTCTGTTTTTGATCATTCTTGAATTTTGGCTTCTCATCCTCATTGTTTTCCTTATGCATGTACTAAGGCAACTGCCTAGAATCATTTTGGTCCCTCTAGATCAGCACTTCACAGATTTTAAGGTATATCAGAGCCAGTTTTAGAAGGCTTGTTAAAACAGATTACTGGGCCCTACCCCCAGAGTTTCTGATTCCATATGCCTGAAGGGAGGCCTGAAAATTTGTATGTCTAACAAATTCCCAGGTGATACTGATGCTGCTGGGTCTTGGGGACTAAATTTTGAGACCCACTGGTCTAGGTTACTGCCTCCTTTATAAGCACGAGGACGTTAACAGATAGCCACAGCATCCCACTTGCATTGAAGTGACTGTGACTTTACTACCTGAAAGTGAACTCTTGGTGAGGAGAGAATTTGTCCCTGAGTGACAGGGACTGAGTGGCCTGAAGGCTAGATCATTTACCTACAGGTCCCTGGCAAATGGCTTACTGACTCTTTGAAGCAGCAGGTAGCTTGTGGGTGCTTCCTTTTAGAAAAACTACTAGCTGGCCTACAGACCCAGCAGAGGACATAAGGAGAATAAAACCAATGCTTTTGATTAGCTTCCATATCTTCCTCAGAAGATTCCAAAGTTGCCTTGCCTTTAGGAGTTCTCATTTTTCTTCTATCCACTTCCCTGAGCCACAGAACCTTTTAGGTTGTACATGAGGTAATTTTAGAAGCTAAGTGAGTGGAATTTCACTCTCGAGAGGCAGGCTACACAGCACCATCTCTTCTGGATTTATTGCAGTGGGACTAGTTCAAGCGAACCAACAACCACAAACTCTGCTTTTAAATTGGATTCACTGATATAGCCATTTTAACTTTTTCTAACTTAATATTTAAAATGTTGGGGCGCCTGGGTGGCTCAGTTGGTTGGGCGACTGCCTTCGGCTCGGGTCATGATCCCGGAGTCCCAGGATCGAGTCCCGCCATCGGGCACCCTGCTCAGCAGGGACTCTGCTTCTCCCTCTGACCCTCTTCCCTCTCGTGCTCTCTATCTCTCATTCTCTCTCTCAAATAAATAAATAAAATCTTTAAAAAAAAAATAAAAATAAAATGTTATAGCAATAGTACTATATCTGGAGACATAAACAGTATTTGGCAGATTTGTATCTCCAGTCCTGTCCCTTGCACTCAAACTCTGATTCTTATTTCAAATTGCGTATAGGATTTAAATGTTCGTCTCTAATTCAGCATTTCCAAGACTGAATTAGTTTTCCCTGTGCAAAATTAACTTCTTTTTCCAATATTCTTCTTTGGGTTGATGCAACTCCCCACCCTCTCACCACCTCCCGCCAATTCTCCAGGTGTAGAACCTTTAGCTCCCTTATTCTTACAGTTCGATCCGTCAGCAAGTACTTTCAACACTTCTTTCATAATTTCTGTGATTCATCCTTTCACCTTTTAACTGTTACACTAGAGTTCAAGCTCTCATCGTGCCATGCTGGATTCTGGAACTCTCTAACTGGCTTTCCTACCCCCAGTTTCTTTTCATTCCACTATAGTTTTTACTCTGTTACTCAGTTGTGTTTAAAATACTGTGTTTAGTATTTTAGATTCCCTTGCTTAAGATCCCCTTGCTTAAGAATTTAGAGTGATTCCCTTTTCTCAAATGCCAGCAAGGTCTAGCTCTTATCTCCGCCTTCAGTGGCTTTCACAATTTGACCCTACCTCAGCTATCTAAACTATCTCTGCAGGTCTATTTTTCATTCATATAAGTCTTCTTGTACTTCGAAGACTTGAGAGAAACTGATCAAGAACCCTGCTTTTCCTCTCACTTGGCCCCATGTTTTTTCTCAAGGGTGTAGCTGGGAAGTTCCCAAAATCCATTTGACAGAACCTATGGATCAGTATGCCCTTATTTTACATATGTGGTTATTCTTCTCTTACTCAATTCAGTCTTCCTTAGGGGCTAGCTTAAGAATCATCACCTTGGGGAACCTGGGTGGCTCAGTCAGTTGGGTGTCAGCCTTTGGCTCAGGTCATGATCCCAGGGTCCTGGGATTGAGCCCCACATCAGGCTCCTTGCTCAGTGGGGAGGCTGCTTCTCCCTCTCCCTCTGCCTGCCACTCTGCTTACTTGTGCTTTTTCTCTCTGTCAAATAAATAAAATCTTAAAAAAAAAAAAGATTCATCACCTCCACAAAGCCCACGGGACCTATTGGCTGTGCCACACAATGTGACACTCGATAGTATACCATTGTATGCCACCATTTAGTTGTGTTCATATGTTACCTCCCTAATAAGACTATAACGCCTGGGCTGGATCTAACATAATTTTGGGAAGAAGATAAATGTTCATCAAACACTTGCCAACTAAGAGACCGTATTGCAGGCTCAATCTGATGTGCCCATGGGGCAAATCTTCATGTGTTTCCATCCAGCATCCTACTCAATAGCAATATCACATGACTCTCTATATCTTGACAAGGAGCATTTGGGAGCTATTGATCTTCCTTGTAACAAAGGGCTTGGGAAGAAAATTGTAGCAGCTGCTATTTTAGGGAGAAAGATGGCTCCAGAAATAGGCCTGATAGTGTCCAGGCTAAGAATCAGACTTAGTGATAGAGAGCAACTCTGCTAGTTAGGTATTTGGCTCAGTAGGGAGTTCAGCTCTGAAGTATTTCAGGTAGGTGTGACTTGAGCAATTAGATATGTTACTACTTTCTGAAGTAAGCCTACCTAAAGGCAAAAGCATGGCCTGATGACAGGGTGATTACTCCCGCACTGTGAGTTCTCATTTATAAGCTACACAGAGGTACCCACCCGAACAAACACTAATGAAGAAGCAAAGGAAAAGGCCCAGAACCTAAATGTAGTCACTGTGTCAACAGCAATATCAGATAAGGTGATTTTTATGGATTGGGGGTGTGGTGGGGAGAAGAGTCGACGCACCTGTGGTTGGTGATTCAGAAACTTGGTGCCACATTATATGGCACCATGAAGCCACCTTATGTTCCAGCCACCCCATGGTGGCTGATGTCATATAATTACCCATTTGCTAACCGGGCCAAGAGGAAATGGATTGGATGAAAGCCAGAGTAAGGTATAGTTACCTTGTAGTTGAGCCATAGAACCTATGAAACCAGATGGCTTTGGGGGACTTCTTCCTATACCAGTGAAGCCATTGTCATTGTCAACCTCATAGTGGTTGATTTCTTATAGGTGTCATGCATTTTTGCTTGCCTATTCCTAAAACAGATCTGTTCTTATCTGAATTTATTCAAATGAGCTCCATGTCTCACAAATTGCCAAATTATGATATCTCAATCAGGAACAGGGTCCAGACAATTCCTGTTGGCTGAACTAGGACTGAACTTAATTCTAGACTGACTCAGCTTCTCTGTTAAAGTTGTTTGAAATTCTGATATCCCACCAGAGATTGTTTCTAAAGAGTTCTCAGTGTGAAGTATGAATCACAAACAAATGGACTCTCGGGAGACCAAAAGCACAAGCTCTCAATATTAATTCAGCACGCATTTATTGGTTGCCTGTTATATTAAGGCAATGTGCTCTGTGGGATATAAAGAAAACCCTGCCTTCAATTTAGTAGCTAAGAATATAAAGGAGAAGGTGAAAAGTGCCACACCATAAATACAAACAAGTTGATTGGGACATTTCAGATGAACAAGAGATTCTTCATGAGAGAGGTAGCATATAAATGTGCCCTTGAGTGAAAAGTAGCATTTTAAAAAGTGACAGGATAGGAGTAAAGGCATTCCAAGAGGATGCGAGAGAAGAGTAAGACCGTTTGGGTTGGACAAGCAGTATAGTACATTTAGGAGGGAAGTGGGAATAAAGCTGAAAAAGCAGAGGGGAAGAGGAAGGAACTAATACTTTTTGAGTGCCTACTATGTGCAGGAAATGCTGGTACTTTAAATATGTTATTTAATCTCTACAATGATATTCTTGCATGGGTAGTGGTACCTGCATTTTTTTTTTACCCATAAAGAAACCAAGACTCAGGAGGTTAGGATACGCACTCAAAGTCACACACATCTTTCAAGTGACAGAGCTGAAATGTGAAATCAGGTTGTCTGATTCCAAAGCCAGTGCAGAGAGCATTGAAGCCTTGATTTGATAGGCTAAGGAGTTTGAATTTAATTCAGAAGGCAGTGGAGAGTCATTGATGGTATTTGAACAGGAGAACAATATGATTGGTGCTATATTTAGGAAGATTGCTTTTGCAGAGATACAGAGAGAGCTTTAGAATGGTGAGAGACTGGAGACTAGTTAAAAGCCTATTGTATTGCTTCAGACTCCAGGGACATAGAGAAAGTAGGTTTCCAAGAGGAGTTTGAGTGATTGGATGCAGGAAGGGGGGGTCCTAATGACTCTGAGGTGCTCAGCCTGGGTCTCTAATGACAGTGCCATTAACAAAAACAGATGAGTTAAGAGAGGTTACTGGTTTAGGATGGAGTACAGGAAGAAGATGATATGTACGTTTGGTGTATTTGAGTTTGAGGCACCAGAAAGACTTCAAAGAAATAATGTGTAACAGGCATTTTGTAGTGTAGGATAATTTGACTTAGGAGACAAATTTTGGAATTTGTGAAGATATTAGAGTGAATAAGAACCCCAGAAGAAAGGTAATAGAAATCAGAGAACATCTCCTTTTATTTATTTATTTATTTTTAAGATTTTATTTATTTGAGAGAGAGAGAGAGCATGAGCAGGGGGAGCAGCAGAGGGAGAGTGAGAAGCAGACTCCCTGCTGAGCAGGGAGCCCGATGCGGGGCTTGATCCCAGGACCCCAGGATCACGACCTGAGCCAAAGGCAGACACCCAACTGACTGAGCCACCCAGGCGCCCCTGCATCTCCTTATATTTAAATAAGAGGAAGAAGAAGAGAAGAGGAAGGCAGAGGCATCAAATGAGGGACAGAGAAGTGGGGAGAGGGAATAGAACAGCATTATGTGACAAACAGCAAGTAGGGAGAGTGTGAAAGAAGGGATGTTCAACACATCAGAAGTAAGTTAGGGATAGTGGTCTTGCCTTAGCATCAGTCCACTTTCTTAGAAAACAACTGGCACCATACATCCTTTGTCCCCTCTTCTTTCAACTCTGTTATGGAGGGAATTAGTCAACCAGGAGAATTGTTTTCCTGTTAAAGATGTATTTGGTGATCACATTTTAGATTTAAGCTAGTGAGAGCTCTCAGTTTTGCTGCTGGCAAAATAAAGTGAACGTTTCAGGTCTTGCTCTAAATCATTGGGGGTTTAGTTCCCAAGAAGGCTCTTAGAATTTTGCCGCTTTTACTCCTTTACTCTGTGGCTCTTCCTATGGTCTGCCACATCTCCTTTCATTATATTTAATACATGTAATCCATGCCCAGAATTTGGGATTCCTGGTTGCAAGCCCAATATGCTTTGTGCTTTCTCTTCAACCTAATTTGTAAAATGGGTGGTACTAATAAGGGAGAATAAAATAGCTGATGAAGGATTGTAAAGTACTTTGCTAATAAAAAAAAACACAACATCAAAGCCGAATAATAGTCTTAATTCAGGGCAAAGGGTTCCATTAGCAGGGTAAAAATAAAAAGGACAAAGGGTAGTGTTGCTTTGTACCTTGATAACAGTGTACAAATCAGAAGTGCTGCTATTGATCCTCATTGCCCTGTGAACTCTCAACCCACAAATTTGGCTCCACTCCTTCCTAACTCTCCAAGGACTTCCCTTACCCACTAAGTCTGGTGATGGCACCTCTCCGAATGTCCTGACCAACGCAAACAGGAACTTCTGTTCAGCAGAAGCTAACTGAGAAGACTCCTCTTCCATTTATCAGTGCTTTGATTATCTTTTCATATCTTTTACTATCTGCACTTAGCAAGAAAAATAAAGAGGTTTGAGCAATTAGGAAGTAACAAAGAACTCATAGTTCACAAAGAGCGAGTCAAAGGATGCTTGGAATATTTGAACATACAAGCACCTCTGGCATGAGGTGGCCTGTCTACATCGTCAGGACCAGAGTGGGCTGGAGGGCCGAGCAGGCTGCGGGGAGGCTGAAACAGGAAAGGCGATGATACCAAGTGGCTCCTCAGCTAAAGCCTTTAAAATTTGGGCTTCAGACACATCAGCTTTTCAGAGTAGAAGGATGGAGAAAAGAAATATGATTCATCTCTCATTCCACTTTAGGTAAGAAAAATGTTATCTAAATACGTTATTTCATTTCATGTTAATCTGACCCACTCAGAAAAAATATGGAGTACTATTGGCAGTAAATCAGCTCTGAGTCTTTCCAGACCTTTTCCATGCAGATCACTGGCCCGAGTCCTCATAAAATCTTGGTAGGAACCGAAGTTCACCGGGGACACTCAACCAACACCATGGCCTGTGGCCCGTGGGGGGCAAGAGTTTCTTTGAGTCAATGCTGTAGGGATAAAAAGCTAAATAAAATTGTTTTTAATAGTCTCTAATTGGTTCCTATCCTGGAAGAGCTTCCCATCAGATCTGGGAGATTAGACAAAAGGGCCCAAAAGGCCAAGGGAGCGCTTTCAAAATAACATCACAAGAATAAGTTATTCTGCCCATTCATTCTGCATTGTCTCAGTGCGGATGTGCTGTGATCTGTGAGTTTGCATGCGCCGTGTGTTGTTGGACAAATGGCCTTGAGCCCTTGTGTGCGAGTGTGTGTATGCATGAGCATAGACTTACAGTTAGGCTTTAGTCTCTAGAAAGCAGGAGCCCACTCCCTTTTTTGGCAGGGGGAGATGCTTTCTCTCCCATTAGGGATTACGTTCAACTCAGCACACTGATACTGAGGGAAGACAATAAAAGAGTAACTGGCAGGGGGGGGCGCCCGGGTGGCTCAGTTGTTAAGCGTCTGCCTTCGCTCGGGTCATGATCCCAGGGCCCTGGGATTGAGCCCCACATCGGGCTCCCTGCTCCACGGGAGGCCTGCTTCTCCCTCTCCCACTCCCCCTGCTTGTGTTCCCTCTCTCGCTGTGTCCCTCTCTGTCAAATAAATAAAATCTTTAAAAAAAAAAAAAAAAAGTAACTGGGGATGGGGTATTAAGGAGGAAGATTTTCCTGAAAGAAGTGAGTTTTGTTCAGGGTTATGGAGGAGATTTAGGTGTGATATAAAAAGGAAGGGAGCAAACTCTCCCTTAAGAGGTCAAAACACTGTAAAGCTGACTTTAAAACCTAAACTTACAGGGAGTATACAGAAGGTTTTCGAAGAGAAAGCAGAAATCTGAAAATAAGCATATCCTGATCAAATGACAAAGATACCACCAGATTTATTTGATCTCACATCTCTTTATTAAAACAGATAATTCTACATGCATGCATTTTTTTCTTCACATCTACTGTGTGTCTGGCATTATGCTCATTGATGAATAAGGCCTAGTTCCTGACTTGAAATAGGTCAGGATCTACTTTAGAGGGAGGAGGAAAGGGCTAATATTTTATTGAAATCTAAGAACCAGGCACTGTATTGATACAACTGTAAGAGGTAAGTGTTGTGTAAGAATTTTGAATCTATCACTTTAGGGGACCAGTGGGGGAAGTGTTTAATTCCGAGGACTGAAGGCTGCTCAGAAGATTACAGAAGGACTTGGCTGACAGGTTGAGGGTGAAAAGGGGTGGAAAGCTGCAGGACTCAGACCTTGGAGTCTGGCTCACAGGGGAAGGGGAGGTGCCTTTTTTTTTCTCTGTAGAGCCAAGGAGATAGGGAAAGGCCCATGAGAAGAAAGTAAAAGGAATTTAGCAGAGAACCAAACTACTTTCCCAGCTCATACTTTTTTTTTTTTTTTTTTTTTTGGTAAACGACTACTTCAGAGCCAAGACACTGTTTTTCTGGTTTCATTGTCCTTAATGTTAGAACCCTGCCAGAAGAGGCCCCTTAGAGATCTTACTCTTTAATTCCTAGGAGCCCAAGAGATGCTGCTATGAGGAATTACTAACATCTTCAGAGGACGGAAACATCACTGGCACCAATGCCAAAAATCCAGGCACTATGCACGGAGACCCAGTGAAGTGCTGATGCCCAAATGCAATCCCCTCCAGGCTCTCACAACACCATCTTTCACTTTTTCTTTTATCTCCTGCCTGGAAGCCTCCACCGTGGGTGGGAATAAAAACCTACTCTCCTGTTGCATCCAGGCTGCTGCCAGTGGTCTGTTTGCCTTGTTCTTTCCTGGCCGGTCATTAAACAGTTCCCCCAAAGCAGGCCTCTTCCCCAGGGCCACCCCATGGACAGGGATTCAGAGCTGTGGTCAAAGGGCTGTCAGCAGTCAGGCTGGAGCCTTTGGGTTGTCTCCAACACAAGCGTCTTCTGACTGTTGCCTCTTCGGAACAGAAGCCTCCTTGGCCCGATCTCAACCCCCAGTGGCTTCTGAGGACAGACTCTGGGCATCCGATTTGGCCAGTGGCTTGAATAATTTTGTCCTTCTCCTCCTAATGGGATTTCTTAGTGCAACTACCTTATGTCCCCTCTGTTGTTTCTTGACCAAAGCGCAGGCCCATGCTCCATTTTCTCCCTGCTCACTTTCCAGTGTAAATGCAGCCTTGTGTGTTACTGCCCAGGAGCTGGGGATGGGGCTCAGCCAAGCAAATACCATAACTCCCCATCCCCGCTCACAATGTGGCAATTAGAACCTGAGCATTGATTTAGTTGAGCTGGCCCATCTGGATAAGGTATCTGCCCTCAGAGGACATATAAGCATTGCGGCAAGCAACTGGCACAGAGTTTGCAGGGCAACCTGAAATTCCTACAACCTCTGAGCAGCAGACTAGGCCTGAAAGACATGGGATGTGTGAAATAACCAGATTAATGTAGCTACTTCACACTGTTGCATGTAAACTCACATGCAAAGTAACCGTACTTAGCAATGCTTGAGTAGCTCTGCTGGTAGTCCTGATATGCCTCTGGCGTACTGAAGTCAATAATCTGATTTCCTCAAGTTTCATTTCTTTGGTCTTTTTTCACAAAGGCTGTCTAGTTTTAGTCTTTGGCCTTTTCAGCATTAAAATCTTAACATAAATAATTACTTAAACAACAACAACAACAACACTACCTGGTTCCAGCAGGGCTCTGAATTCCCACCATCACTGGCATGAATTTGGCCGCAAGAACAGCAAAATTGTAGAGCAGACTGTGTCAAGGCTGTCCTCAAGGAACACACTGGGTCAAGCTGGAGCACTGTGGGACTGCTATTCACTACGTTACTGCGGTAAGAGTGAAGGCCATCCCCTAGGAGGAGCCCTGGCCAAAGCCTCCTGGAAATGGGAGGGCAGGTGTCACCCTAGCAATACTGTCACCTGTGTCAAGACCTCAGCTCTTCTGCAGATGACCTCTTTTAACAAGACTTAGGTAAATGAGGGGCCTCAGGTGGTGCTTCCTGAAGGATGGAGGTCAGTGAAGGGGGTAGGGTCTCCCGGGGACAGTGGTCACTGAGTGGCAGAACACAGCTGACATCTCGGGACCTCTTAGTGTGGGATTCTTAGAGGTTTGATCCCTGAGATCCTCACCTGGTGGAGGAGAGGAGTTCACACTGCGTGACTAGGGTGTCTTCTAAGGTCTTGACCTTCGTGGGCCTCAGAATCATGGCATCCTATTTCATAGCCTTCCTTCTAAAGAGCATTGATGTAACCAAAATGATATTTGGTGAGCTCCCTCTCCTTTGCTCCTAACTTGATGAGTAGCTTCCTGGTGCCCCTGTAACCAGAGGTCATTCTGGGCTGAGTCAGGACAAACCCGGTTTCTGTGTGGGAATAGAATGGGCAGAAGCCCTACCTCTTGGGTTGCTGAGATTTTCCTCCTTCTCTCTGTCTGATTATTGCCAAATAAGATTCTTTTCTGATATCAGTTTATTTCAAAAGCAACTTAGACAGTTAGTTCTTTCTACTCTCTCCTCCCTTTCTTCTTCCTGCTCATGACTCTGCTTATGACCCGGTGAACCACCCATCCATAGATGCAAAGCAAGGTGTGGGGTCAGGAAAACCCCACCACGGGGGCCATTTTAGCGTCATGAGGTCCATTTACATCATGGAGCTTGGCCAGGATCCGAGACTAGGAGAGATGGAATTTTAAGACTGAAGAATGAAGCCTTTAGTGTGGAGCGAGACAGTGAGGGAAATTGTAGTCTGGCTGAATGACCATTATTTGGGTCTGAGCTTCTGTGACCTCTAATTTCAGGACACACCTATTTCATCCTAAACAAACATGGACTATCCACTGGGAAAGCACCTCTGAGCAGTGTCTGGGTCTGGCTGCCTTTGTTGTGGCTAGGAGAAGAGATGAGATAAGCCCTAGGGGAGGGAAAGGAAGCCGGGGCTGCTGGGCAGAAAGAGCCTGGGCCCGGAGGGAAGATGAGCAAACAGACCTTGCTTCTGTGTTGTTGCTAAGAATGATTCAAGTTTGAACATTCTACAGATGGAGGTCCTGAAGCCTTCCATCCATGCATTGCAGCCATGCATACAGCGTCGGCTAATGCTTGCTGCACCTCACAGAACACCTCCCGCTGCATGCACCCGGACGTGGCATGGCAGGCACAGAACACCTCCCGCTCCATGCACCCGGACGTGGCATGGCAGGCACAGAACACCTCCCGCTGCATGCCCCCGGACGTGGCATGGCAGGCACAGAACACCTCCCGCTCCATGCACCCGGACGTGGCATGGCAGGCACAGAACACCTCCCGCTCCATGCACCCGGACGTGGCATGGCAGGCACAGGACACCTCCCGCTGCATGCCCCCGGACGTGGCATGGCAGGCACAGAACACCTCCCGCTCCATGCACCCGGACGTGGCATGGCAGGCACAGGACACCTCCCGCTGCATGCACCCGGACGTGGCATGGCAGGCACAGGACACCTCCCGCTGCATGCACCCGGACGTGGCATGGCAGGCACAGGACACCTCCCGCTGCATGCACCCGGACGTGGCATGGCAGGCACAGGACACCTCCCGCTGCATGCACCCGGACGTGGCATGGCAGGCACAGGACACCTCCCGCTGCATGCACCCGGACGTGGCATGGCAGGCACAGGACACCTCCCGCTGCATGCACCCGGACGTGGCATGGCAGGCACAGGACACCTCCCGCTGCATGCACCTGGACGTGGCATGGCAGGATAGAGAGGGTACTGGGATTGAATCCTGGAGACCTCCACCTCCTTTAACTAGCTGTGTGACCATGGGCAGTCTGTGACTTGAGTCTCAAATTCCTTATCTGTGAAAAGGAAGTTTTGAAGGGCCCCTAGAGGCATGAACCAGGCCCAGCAATTAGCAATTTATATCTCTTTATAAACTGTATGGCAGCTGGATTCAAATGAAATTTTATTAATTCTTTCAGCAAATACTAAGGACCTCTAAAATGCAAAGCCCCAGGCTGGACTTTTTTTTTTTTTTTTAAGATTTTATTTATTTGAGAGAGAGCGAGCAAAAGTGAGCAAGATCACAGAAGGAGAGGGAGAAGCGGAGAGCCAATAAGAGGCTTGATCCTGGGATCCTGACCGTAGCTCAAGGCAGACGCCTAACCTACTGAGCCACTCAGGCACCCCCCCACACACACACACACTGGACTTCTGATGAGCTCATTTTCCCTCTCAGACTTTGTCCCCTTTCTTCCTGTTGGAAGCTGGCACATCATTTCCGTTCTCTTGTCAGCACTCTTGCTGACCTGTCTGCCGGGAGGTTTTCTGGATCAAGTGAGAAACACGGGAGGCCTCGGTCACCCGTCCTCTCTCTGCCAGTCTACTCTCGTCAGGGAGCCCAAGGCTTGTCCAGCCCACCGATACTATTTTCTTTTGTACTTTAAAAAATTACACAATTAGGCAGGAATACCTTTTCTTGTTAAAAAATTAACATAATAAAGGGAAACTCCTTTTGACAATCTCCCAGCCTCCCAGGTTAATTCAGTAGGGAACTCAGCCATCTCAAAGATAGTAGTGACAGGCTAAGGTAAGGAAGATAATAAGGTCTAGAGGTTTCCAAATCCAAGCCTGATCAATCACCCTTAGGCTCTAACCTGTGGTTGTGAACATTGGCCTCTTTCGATAAAGGATAAGGTGACCAAACTGGGCCTCCCTGGCTATTCTGGAGCTGCGCGCAGGAAGCCGCTGCTTCAGGCCCATCTGTTTCCCAGTGCCCGAGGTGCAGGAGCTTGACTTTATGGTACTGGTGTGTCCTACTGCTAGAGATAAGAGTCAGGTAGTTCTAAGTGCAGGTAATGGAGGTTGCACAGGAGAGATTGATTATAAAATCTGAAAAGAGGAAATGGGGAGAAAGGTGCCTTTGATGCCTGGCCAATGTTCCTGATTACAAAGGCAAAATTGTAGCAGGCAGTAAAGTTACCTGTCCAAGGCCTGGGTGAAGGTCCGTATGTGGAATCAGAACTAAGAGGTTATTGCAGCAGAGGTGGGGGCAGGCGGGTGGCTGGAAACAAGAGACGGTAAGAATTGCTTGCAAAAGCACACACCCTAAGATGAGGAGATGCCGCAGATAAAGAAAGACCAGCATTAAGTTTGGGGCTCTGTTGAGCCCTGGAATGCCCTTTGTGAGGAGGTAATGAGATCACATGGCCTCCTTCATGGGAAGGAGGCGGGCTGAGAACTGGAAGAGCTTGTTCAGTGGGGTTTGGAGGGCTGAGCACAGGAGGGAAGTGACCGTGGATAATGAGCTGCACCTTGTAGAACACTGGCATTCAGAGGCACTGTTGACAATCACCAGGGGAGTAGCACTCAGAAAGGTCTTGTCCCTTCCAGCGACAAGGAGAGATTTTACTGTTGCAAATGCAACAATAAGACAACTACCATTTAATGAGCATTTACTGAGTTTTGGGCTCGGTGCTAGGCACTTATATCCATTATCTCCCGTCTTCATGATAATCATCCCATTCTGCAGGCAAAGAATGTGAGGCTCAGAATGGCTAAATAACCCGCCCAAGGTCACACAGGCAAATGATGGAGTCAGAATTGGAGCCTTAGGTCTGTTTTGGAAGGGAGGGAGAACACCAGAACAAAGAAGTTAAAGGAGGAACACAGAGACATGGAGAACAGATCCAAGAACAGGAAGTACAACGCACACTGCTGAACATACTGCTGAAGGACAGTATTCATGTCTTTACATAGGCATGTAAAATACATGCGCAAAGCTGACTTCTCAGCCTGAGTGGCCTGGACCCTGAGACCCAGCTCAGGCTCTTATGCATTTGCCCCTCATGGCAGCATCTGGGACAGGGCGTCCCAACGCCTGGCCTTTCGGGAAGACACAGATAGCCAGTCCTTAAGCCCATCAAGTGTTAGGGGGCCCTCCCCAGCCACACCTCCCTGAATGCTACCAGCCTCTTTCTCTTGGCTCTTCCTGGTGTCACTGACAGGACAGGGGCCTCCTCCTCATTAGGAGACCTTGCATCCTAAGGAGGCAGGTGCATTTGGATCTATTTTCTTCTCAGGGGCCCTCTTTCCAGCTGAAATCCCCTGGAGGAGGGAGCAAAGACAGCCTGTGTTACACCCAAGGAAGACTGAAACTGCTTTGCTAGGTAATGAACAGTATCCTGCTTGAATGATCTTTTTTTTTTTCTTTCCTTTTTTCTTTTTTCTTTTGGTTTTGTTTTTAATCTGAGAATATTTGAAAAAGTCTTACTGTAAAAGAGTCAAACCATACAAAAGTGTAGTGAGTGTGGTTTTCATGCCACAAATATAACTATACAAGAAATATGTTTTCTTTTTTTAAAGATTTTATTTATTTATTTGACAGAGAGAGACACAGTGAGAAAGGGAACACAAGCAGGGGGAGCGGGAGAGGAAGAAGCAGGCTTCCCGCTGAGCAGGGGCCCAATGCGGGGCTCGATCCCAGGACCTGAGATCATGACCTGAGCCTAAGGCAGACAGACGCTCAATGACTGAGCCACCCAGGCGCCCAAGAAATATGTCTTCTTGAGAGCTTCCCCTCACAGAGCAGCTGAAACAGAAATATCTAAAAGACCCCTCTGACATTTGTCCCATGCTGGTCACCACAAATGTGCCCATTGTTCAAGCACAAGTGTTCCCTTGGAATCCATGGAGGTGCATCATCTTTGCCTGGGTCCAGCCTTCCGGAATCTACCGCTCCTGGGGCCCAGTCTGCAGATTCCCACAACTTGGCATATCCCCAGACTCTGCCCCCCCATCCTGTAGGATTCCAGGGACTCTAATGGCCCCCACATCACCCCCATACACACTCCTTTCTGCCTCCAGGACACTCACATTTTCCTCAAGGAGTTCAGTCTTTCACAAAAGCCAGGAAGCTAGGTCTTTAGCAATACTTGCTTTGGGCAAGTTCCCGTGAGGCAGGGAAATAGACGGAGAGGCTCTCTTCTTGGAATGGCAGGAGAGAAAAAGAGAACAAATTATAAATAGCTCTCATTCTTTTCTGTTCTTCCAGCTAAAACCAAACTCAAATTGATATCTTGGTATATCATCCTGTGATTGAAATGTTCAAAGCAAAACGCAGAAGTCTGTCTTCACTGTCTTCTCTCTATATCCTCTCCCAAAGCCACATTGCCAGAATTTTGGTGTGCAGTGTGTTTCCTTTATAGTTAACTGTCAGCTGTCTGGTTGTAGACCTTTAGTACTTAAGTATTAAAATATTGACCGAGTACCTACTGTGTGGCAGGCACTGAAGGGGCGGCGGGAGCCAGTTATAGCCTGGGGGAGAGGGAAGTAAGCAGACATCTGCAATACCACCGCACAGAGCTGTGATGGGCGCAATCCCGCGTGCTGACGGGGCCCAGAGGAGAGGCCTCTGACCTATCCTGGCAGAGCTGCAAAAGCCAGAAGTGTTCAGAGACATGAAACACGTTATTTCTGGACCATGGGTTGCAAGGGGGGAAGAAGTATGGGAAGGGAATGGTAAGCCCAGAGCAGGCAGAGCCTTCTACGCTGTGCTTATAAATACAGACTTTGTTCCAAGAGCTATGAGAAGCCTTTTGAAGAGCTTAAAGTGGAAGAGTGACACACTCAGGTTAGCATTTTAGATCACTCTGGCTTCAGTGTATAGAACTGTGGGGGGAGATGACCCCAGTTAAGAGGTTATTTCAGTAGACTGGAACAGCCTGTATTAGGGTAACCAGACCAGGATCGGAAGAAAGAGGACACAGAGGGGACATGTTTGGGAGATACGATTGTTAGGATCCGGTGATTGGTGGCTGTTGCTAGTGGGGGTACGGGTGAAGGAGCGAGCGGAGGCTAGGAGGACAACCTCTGGCTTGCGTAGCAGGCGGATGGCGCTTCCGATCCCTAAAATAGGGAACACAGGAGAAGCAGTGTTGAGGGATAAAATGATTAGTTCCATTTTGAACATGCTGAGTTTGAGATGTCTCACTTAAGGGTCTTCAGGCAGACACGTCCAGGCCCTACGTGTTGGACATTTGGCCTGGAACTCGACAGGTCTGGGCTGCATATATGTGATCAGCGATCTCTGTGTGGAAACCAAAGGCATGCACTGGCTGGGGTCCCCCAGGGGGTGCATGGGGAGTAGAAAGAGAGGAGGGCCGAGGACAGAATCCTGGAGCTCGCCACCAATATTTCAGGGACTCGTTTAGGAATGTAAAATTAGGATGGCCATGAGCTGGGGGAAGGCATCGTGTTTTCAAAGTTTAATGGAAATTATTCTTAATTTATTATGATATTTTTTATATTATCCTACTTTTCATTTCTTCTGATCTCAGCTATGTAATTCTGGGCATGTTACTTAACCTTGGGTTTTTTTTTTTTTTAAGTTTTTTTAAAATTCTAGTTAGGTAACATAAAGTGTGTTATTAATTCCAGGTGTAGAATTTAGTGATTCAGCACTTGCATACAACACCTGGTGTCCATCACGACAAGTGCCCGCCTTTATCCCCATCACCTCTTCAGTTCATCCCCCCACCTCCCTCCCCCCTGGGTACCATCACATCTCTACAGTTAAGAGTCTGTTCCTTGGTTTGCCTCTCTCTCTTTTTTCCCCCTTTGCTCATCTTTTTTTTTTTTTTTTAATTTGACAGAGACAGCGAGAGGTTACACAAGCCAGGGGAGTGGGAGAGGGAGCCGAAGGCAGATGCTTAACAACTGAGCTACACAGGCGCCCCTTTGCTCATTTGTTTTGTTTCTTAAATTCCATATATGGGTGAAATCATATGGTATTTGTCTTTCTCTGAGTTATTTCGCTTAGCATAATACTCTCTAGCTCCATCCACATCATTGCAAATGGCAAGATTTCATCCTTTTTTATGAATAATAGTCCATTGTATTCATATACCACATCTTCTTTATCCATTCATCAGTCAGTGGACACTTGGGCTGTTTCTATAATTTAGCTATTGTAGATCATGCTGCTGTAAACATCAGGGTGCATGTATCCCTTTGAATTAGTATTTTTGTATTCTTTGGGTAAATACCTAGTAGTGCGATTGCTGATTGTGGGGTAATTCTATTTTTAATTTTTTGAGGAGACTTCATACTGTTTTCCACAGTGTCTGCACAGTTTGCATTCCCACCAACAGTATAAGAGGCTTCCCCTTTCTCCACATCCTTGCCAACACCTGTTCTTTCTTGTGTTCTTGATTTTAGCCATTCTCACAGGTGTGAGGTGATATCTCATTGTAGTTTTGGTTTACATTTCCCTGATGAGTGATGACGAGCATCTTTTCATGTGTCTGTTGGCCATCTGTATATCTTCTTTGGAAAAATATCTATTTATGTCTTCTATTTTTTAATTGGATTATTCATTTTTTTGGATGTGGAGTTGTATAAATTTTTTTTCCTTCAAATTTTTATTTAAATTCTAGTTAATCCACACACAGTGCAATATTGGTTTCAGGAGTAGAATTCAGTGATTCATCACTTATATACAACACCCAGTGCTCATCACAACAAGTGCCCTCCTTAATGCCCATCCCCCATCTAGCCCATCCCCACCCACCTCCCTCCATCAGCCCGCAGTTTGTTCTCTAAGAGTCTCTTATGGTTTGTTTCTCTCTCTCTTTCTCTTAGAAATTCTTTATATATTTTAGATACCAACCCTTTATCAGATATGTCATTTGCAAATATCTTCTCCCATTCTGTAGGTTGCCTTTTAGTTTTGTTGATTGTTTCCTGCACTGTGCAGAAGTTTTTATTTTGATGTAGTCCCAACAGTTTATTTTTTGTTTCCCTTGCCCCAGGAGACATATCTAGAAAGAAGTTGCTGTGCCCGATGTCAAAGAAGTTACTGTCTGTGCTCTCTTCTAGGATTCTTATAATTTCAGGTCTCACATTTAGGTCTGTAAACCATTTTGAATTTACTTTTGTGTATGGTGTAAGAAGGTGGTCCAGTTTCATTCTTCTGCATGTTGCTGTCCAGTTTTTCCAACACCATTTGTTGAAGAAACATTCCTTTCCCCCATTGGATATTCTTTCCTGCTTTGTTGAAGATTAATTGGCCATATAGTTGTGGGTTCATTTCTGGGTTTTCTATTCTGATCCATTGATCTATGAGCCTGTTTTTTGTGCCAGTACCATACTGTTTTGGTGACTACAGCTTTGTAATATAACTTGAAGTCCAAAATTGTGATGCCTCCAGCTTTGTTTTTCTTTTTCAAGATTGCTTTGGCTATTTGGGGTCTTCTGTGATTCCATACAAATTTTAGGATTGTTTGTTTAGCTCTGTGAAAAATGCTGGTGGTATTTTGATATGGATTGCATTAAATCTATAGATTGCTGGGGCACCTGGGTGGGTCAGTCCGTTAAGTGTCTGCCTTTGGCTTGGGTCATGATCTCAGGGTCCTGGGATCCAGCCCCACATTGAGCTCCCTGCTCAGTGGGGAGCCTGCTTCTCCCTCTCCCTCTGCCCCTCCCCCCTGCTTGTGCACTTTTTCTCTCTGTCAAATAAATAAATCTTTAAAAAAGAATAAATGAATCTGTAGATTGCTTTGGGTAGTATAGACATCTTAACAATATTTGTTCTTTCAATCCATGAACAAATGTCTTTCCATTTCTTTGTGTCATCTTCAGTTTCTTTCACCAGCATTTTATAGTTTTCAGAGTACAGGTCTTTTTCACTTCTTTGGTTAGGTTTATTCTTAGGTATCTTGTTGGTTTTGGTGCAGTTGTAAATGGGATTGATTTCTTTTTTTATTTTTAAAGACTTTATTTATTTGAGAGAAAGAGCACGAGCAGGGGCAGAGGAGAAACAGGATCCCAGGACCCTGGGATCATGACCTGAGCCTAAGGCAGATGCCCAACTGACTGAGCCACCCAGTTGCCCCAAATGGGATTGATTTCTTAATTTTTCTTTAAATGCAACAGATTTCTGTACGTTGATTTTGTATCCTGTGACTTCATTGAATTCGTGTATCAGTTCTAGCAGATTTTTGGAGGAGTCTTTTGGGTTTTCTATATATAGTATCATGTCATCTGCAAATAGTGAAAGTTTGATTTCTTCCTTGCTGGTTACTTAACCACTTAATGCCTCAGTTTCCTCATCTTTAAAATGGAGACAATTGTTTCTAGCATTATCATCATCATCATTAGCATGGACAATGGAGGGCTGACTCTGTGTTCATTTGGAGTTAACATGACTCCAGAGGCTGGAGTCAGATAGAGCTGGGTTCTAATCTTGTGTGACCTTCACTTCCCTGTGCCTCAAGCTTCATTCTCTTCTTTAGATGGGGATGATCACAGCTACCTCATAGTGAGATAACATCTAGAGGGCCTGGTATGCAAGAGGCATAATGGCTAATTTCCTCCCCTTCCCTCTTCCATAGCTTTTCGTTCAGGACCAGACAAGTCTGGTGACTCTGACACTAGTTTTTTTCTCCTGCATCTCATCAGAGGCTTCCTACAATATAGCACTGCTTTGTATATGCTGGTTCCCTCTGCGGAGGTCTGGGGGCAGAGTGGTGGTTAAATATTTGCACATCTTTCTCTAAAAACAACTCTCCTCTGAGGTGACTGTCCCCCTCAGTTGACTCCCTGGCCAGTGAGAGGCGTGTTGGAATTATCTGAAGAAAGCTGACCATGGGTCGTGGTAGGGGAGCAAGCAAAGCAGTAGACGCCCATGGCTGCAATTTGTCGTTCCTGAAGGAGGATCCGCCACCTTTTGTTCTGTTGGGATAACTGACTTCTGCCCGCTCACCACACCAGACAGTCTTCTATCAGCACCTGGGAGCTCCTTCTCAAATGCAAATCTGCAGTTTCTGCTCCTTGGTCTGGTGCTTGCTGACCTTTCCAGCCTCATCTCCTGCCTTCCCTTCCCCACCAGACCTAACTGCCTGCTGTCCCTCCCAGCCCCCTGCCGGTGCCTCCGTGCCTGGGCACAGGCTGCTTCCTCTGCCAGGAATGTACCTTCCCCCTTCCTGGGGATCCAGCGGGTGAGCACATACCTATTCAGTACCCAAGGGAGCACTGAAGTCACTCTGCCCTCCCACAGGCCCTTGAATGAACCTGCGTCATAACATCACAATACAGTGTGTTTGTACACTTGTCTTCTGGGCTTCTCTAAGGCAAAGATTCTATCTTACTTATTGTTGACTCCCCCATGGATCGTACAGTGCCTGGCACCAAGGAGGCCTTCAGTGTTGGTAGAATGAAGAGATGAAGGGATGCCTGGTTGGGCAAATGGGCAGACAGACAGACTCATGGGACTTGCTGAGACAGGGGTACAGACTCACTGAAGTGAGAACAACCTGGGCCCTGAACTTTTTTGAGGGCTGGTGGGGGGATGTGTGTAATTTTTCTCCCACACTAAACTTCGGTCACCACAAGACTAGTACTCCTTAAATTCTGGGAGCAAGAATGGCACTCTCATCTCAACACCGCCTGGCGGAAGATGTGTATTCACAAGGCTAGACTTCAAAGCAAGGTGGTGTGTGTGTTTGAGAACCCACTATGTTCAGGGGACTGCAGGAACACAGTGAGAATAAATAGCATGAAAGTGTCCTCAAAAAGTCACCGCGCTCTTAAATCCATCATCGGCATTGGCATCTTCAGAACGTCCTCATAAATTCAAAATGCCGTCTGGTTCCTCTGATGGTTCTTTCTGGAAGTCCTTTAGACTGCAGCAGCAGGAGAGAGGGAAGTATGGGCACCTCCCTCATACAAAATCCCCTTTCTTGCAGCATACACTGGGTTTCCACCACGTAGGAACCTCTAGCCCATAGCATTATCTAGGGCCAAATAAATCATACTTTGTTCTCACAGCACCCTGGGAAAATTAGATTCAAGTGGGCGTTTGAGTCACCTTGAATGACAAGCGAGTATACAGAAAGGCACTCCTGTCCCTCTGCAGAGGGGATCCTCTGGTCTGTCAGCACACATCGGGCCCCCTCGCCCCTGAGTCATTGCTCCACACCGACTGGGCTAGGGGCACAGGGTCCTGGACTGGCCCTGCCACACCCTCAGAGCAGAGGTGCTGGGCTGGCTCCTCGCCACTGCATCATTCCTGAGGACAGGACAAGCTCCCAGTAAGTGTGACGTTTAAGGCTGTTGGCCAAGCCTCATCCGCAAGTAGGGTCTTCTCCCTTCCCGTGCCCTGCTTCATCTCAGGTTGGGCCCAGGGCAGGGGCAAAGGGAGATATTGAGAGGAAAGGGGCAGCACCAAGTGAGAAGACCCAAGCCACGTGAGAGATGGGGATCTCAGGGGCACCCCGAGAAGGCAGGAGGCACTGGTAGCACCCAGAACTGCCCTGGGAGGGCATGGAGGGAAGGCAAGATTCTGAAGGTACTGACGTGGGCTCTTAGCCTGGGGCTTTGGAGCACGTGGAAGAAGTAGGAGGTGAGAGAGGCTGGGCCAATGTGAGGGTTGTTGGGGTGGCTTTGCAGCAGACTCTTCATGGAGGTCCCCCTTTTGGGCACCCCTCCTGCCCCCCACCTCCACGTATTCTTGGCCCTGGCACCCCTGAAACGACACCTGATGGTTACTAGCTTCCTGTGAGGCCATCAGATAAGAAGGCCCACTCCTTCATAGCACTATGAGACCTGCCTGGCCCTTGCCTGGAACAGTGGGCAAGTGCTTGGCTCCCACCACTTCCTGCTACCCCCTAGAGCCTCCCTAACCTCTCTTTCTCTCTCCCTCTCTCTGCAGTCCCACCCCCTGTACCTGTGCAATGCCAGTGATGATGACAATCTGGAGCCTGGATTCATCAGCATCGTCAAGCTGGAGAGTCCCCAGCGGGCCCCCCGCCCCTGCCTGTCCCTGGCCAGCAAGGTGGGTTCACACCTGACCCCCCCACACACTCTGAACTTCACCCAGATCCAGGCCACGAGAGGCCCCTTTGTTCTCTGTCCCCTTGTCGCCTAGCAGTGATGTGCCCAGTTCACTCAGGTTTTCCTAACTCATGATGGGTCTGAGAGGGGTGGAAATTCAGGCCCCCGTCCTTTCCCCACCAACCACTATCTACCAGCAGAACCTTCTGACTGTCATCTAGGGCATGCTCCCCGCCCCATAACCTTCCCCATCACCTGGAAGTTCCTAGACCCCTTCTCCTGCCCAGCATCAGAGCAAAAAGGGGTCAGCTGAAGGGCTTTTCCACCTCTCAGAAATATTAACTGAACATATGCAAGAATAGCAGAAACAGAAGCTGTTGCCCTATCTGTAAACAGTTCACATTCTTCCTCCAAGATGGCAAATGGGGGGCTCTTCATTTCCATGGGGCACAGCTGGCTGGGGCTGGCAACAGCTGCCCTCCCCCCGCCCCGCACCTGGGCTCTCCCCTTTGCCGTGCTCCTCCCTGGCCTGCTACCTCAGAGGCCCTGTGAACATGTGCATTTGTGATCCCTGCTCTAACGTTACTTACTGTTCTCTGTGCTCTGACTGTGGGCCAGGTGGGACAGATACTCTCGTTTACTTTGTGCAACAATCAGGAAAGCTAGACATTTTTATTCTCTATTTGACATGTGAGACAAGTGAGGGTCAGAAAACTGAAGTAACTGGGGCACCTGGCTGGCTCAGTCAGTGGAGCATGCAACTCTTGATCTCAGGGTTGTGAGTTCGAGCCCCACCTTGGGTGTAGAGATGACTAAAAGAATAAGGAAACTTAAAAAAAAAAAAGAAAGAAAGAAAGAAAAAACTAAGTAACTTGCAAGAGATGGCTAGGAAGGGGTGGAGCTGGGATTTGACCTAAGCCTTGTCTAGTTCCCAAACCTGGGCTTTTAATCTCCCTGCCCTGTTGCCTCCCATTCTGGCTGGGAACACTGAATGTATATGAGAAGATTCTCATGGTGACCTAAGCCAGAGTGTTGTTAGATTCTGTGCGGCAGACTCAGGTCGACGTGGGGCAAGGGGTCCAGCTCCCCAGTGTGGTAAAAGAGGAAGCTGACAGTCCCCAGCCCTAGCCGGTGCACCTGCTCATTGTGCTGAGGCCCAGATCCCCCTGGGGGTTTCCTGATCCTCCTGAGGTCTGCTTCCTGAGCCAGGAGTCCCAAGAAAACAGCCTGCGTTCTTCCGCGAGCCCACCAAGGGGGGCAGGGTTGTGGACGGGATTCTGGATGTGGCCCCACACGTGGGTGAAGAAATTCTTTTTTTTTTTTAAGATGTTATTTATTTATTCGACAGAGAGAGAGAGCGAGAGCAGGAACACAAGCAGGGGGAGTGGGAGAGGGAGAAGCAGGCTTCCCACGGAGCAGGGAGCCTGATGGGGGGCTCGATCCCAGGACCCTGGGATCATGACCCGAGCTGAAGGCAGACGCTTAACGACTGAGCCATCCAGGCGCCCCCTTTTATTTTTTTCCTTTAAAGATTTTATTTACGGGGCGCCTGGCTGGCTCAGTTGGTTAAGTGACTGCCTTCGGCCCAGGTCATGATCCTGGAGTCCCGGGATCGAGTCCCGCATCGGGCTTCCTGCTCAGCAGGGAGTCTGCTTCTCCCTCTGACCCTCTTCCCTCTCGTGCTTTCTATCTCTCATTCTCTCTCTCTCTCAAATAAATAAATAAAATCTTTAAAAAAAATAAAGATTTTATTTACTTATTTGACAGAGACAGACACAGCGAGAGAGGGAATACAAGCAGGGGGAGTGGGAGAGGGAGAAGCAGGCTTCCTGCCGAGCAGGGAGCCCCATGTGGGGTTTGATCCCAGGACTCCGGGATCATGACCTGAGCCGAAGGCAGACTCTTACTGACTGAGCCACCCAGGTGCCCTGTGGGTGAAGATACTCTGCCAGGCTGGCCGTGCTGATGCAGAAGGGGGCCACGTGGGGATGTGGGAAATGGGGGCCAGGACACACCTGGAAGAGGAAAGAGAATGGTTTCTATGCAAGACTGTGTGGGTCTTGGGGCACCTGGGTGACTCGTTAAGTGGCCGATTCTTGGTTTCAGCGCAGGTCATGTTCTTGGGGTGGTGAGATCAAGCCCCACGTGGAGCCCCCCCTTCATTGGGCTCCGTGCTCAGTGGGCTCCGTGCTCAGTGAGGAGTCTGCTTCAGGATTCTCTCTCCCTCTGCCCCCGCCAAAAAATAAATCTTAAAAAAAAAAAAGACTGTGTGGGTCCTTAATGGCAGAATTTTGAAGTTACCCTGCTTTTGGCTATTTCACTTCCCTTGCTTTACAGGATATGGGCAGATGTCATTCATTTATTCATTTGGTAGATGAGTGCCTAGTGTTTGGTAGTATGAGTGTGAGGGCAGAGAGTGTGCGTGCGTGCCTGTGTGTGTGAGATGCCGAGGTGGGGGCGGGGAGAGAGATGGAGGAAGAAGGGCTCAGAAAAGCTCTGCTGTTCTTCTAGAGCAGTGTATGATTCCCCATACCTGGGAACACCGGGCCACGGCAGGATGCCCTCCACGCGGGAGGTTTCCTTCTGGCCCTTGGAGGAGCACACTTCGGGGGGAGAAATAAGGCACGTGCCCAGAGGCTCGCAAGTCAAGGAGCAGATGGTCGGTGGTCTTTGAGGCACTTTACCATATTGCGCCTTTGTTTCCTCCGCCATAAAATGGGGCTTTTATTTTCTACCCCAGTGATCATTGTGAGGATAAAAATGATGTATGTCAAGTACCAGATAGTGCCTGAGCTAAAACCAACACAGAAACAAAAAACCATTAGGGGTTCAGAAGAAGTGCCTTGCCTGCTGCTCTGGGACTTGTTTTTCTTCCACAGCCTTTGCGGTCGCCACTCATGCTTCCTGCCCCCGCACGCGCTCCTCGGCTTCTTCATATGGGGCTTCTCCCTCGCCTCTGTGGGCGGGGCCTCTCCTCGCCTCTGTGGGCGGGGCTTCTCCTCGTCTCTGGGGGCGAGCTCGCCCTGGGAGTTCTACAACGGGTCAGGTGCAAGGCTTCCCTCAGGCCTCATCCTTTGACCTCACCGAGCAGCTCCTACCTGGGGTCTCCTGGCCCAAAGGAGGTTTGTGAAGGTAGTAATGGAGGTCTCTGATGGAGGCTACTTCAAAGATTTCATAAGTCTCACAAGTTTAGCTAAAATATTTGTTGCTTTTGGTTACAAGTTATCTCATAGGAAAATAAATTGTACATAATAAGTGCAGTTAGTTTGGTAAAACATTAAAAAGAAATATATGGCTGGGGTGCCTGGGTGGTTCAGTCGGTTAAACGTCTGCCTTTGGCTCAGGTCATGATCCAGGGTCCTTGGATCCAGTCCCGCATCAGGCTCCCTGCTCAGCGGGGAGTCTGCTTCTCCCTCTCCCTCTGCCCCTTCCCTGCTCATGCTCTCTCTCGCTCTCTATCTCAAATAAATAAATAAATAAAATCTTTAAAGATAATTAAAAAATAAAAAATATATGGCTTATGGGAGGCATAGGGGAAAGGTGGGTTTTAGCGATAAAAGCTTGAAAACTGCTGATTTCAATCAGCTCTGCTCAGGAATATCTATTAGTATTAGTGGTGTCATCACCATCAACAGAGCTTGGGTTCTTGAGCTGGTCAGCCCTGGGCCTGAAGCCTGGCATCTCCACTGCCCCTCAGTGTGACCTGGACATTTTAGCTCACCTCTCTGGGCCTCTTGTTTCCTCATCTGTAAAAGCGGAATAATAATGGGACTTACATCATAAAATAGTTATGAGGATTTAATGAGACAGTGCAGATAGAAGCTCTTAGCCCCATGCCAAGCACATAGGAATCACTCAATAAATGATCACAATTATTCTCATCATCATCCCATGCTTTTATAGTTAACAAGATTGGGTATTTTCTCTCATTGGCACCTCTCTTGATCTTCTCTGAAACCCTCACCATAATTTTTCTGGACTCTTCCATTCCTGTCTCTGCCCCCCATCCCCCAACCCCTGCCTATCTAGTCGTCCAAATTGGTTTCTGTTTCTCTATTAGCAACTCCACAGCCATCCTTGTGATTACCCAGGCCCTAAACACCTCATGCCTGGACTAGAGCGATGGCCTTCTACCTGGTGGAAGGAGCTGGCTCTGGAGGCAAGGCCCTGCCTCTCTTACCATAGAGACCACTACCTGGTAATCAGGCACTTGGAAGACTGAAGTCCTGAGTGGGAATCCTGCCTCCATTGCTTATCAGCTGTGTGTTGCTGGGCAAGTTGTTCAGTCTCTCTGAGCCTCGGTTTTCTCAACTCAAAACTGGATGGACTGTCTTACAGAGTTGTGAGGAGTAAATGAACTCATGTACCCAAAGCATGTAGTAATAGCTGATATGACAATAACTAATACTTAAGGGACACTAATTATGTACCAGGTACTATGATAAGGCTTTATGTGGTTTAATTTATATAGTCTGCAGAACAACCCCGTGAAGTAGGTCCCATTATTATCCCCAGTTTACAGAAAGGAAAACTGAGGCATACAGCAGTTAAGTGACACGCTCAAAGTCTCACAGCTAATAGTTGGTAGCAAATTCAGGACTCACACCTGAGCAGTCTGGGCAGAGTGGGTCTCAGTGTAGGTTATATCCCTTCTCCTTCCTCCTACCCTTGCTTTCGAGCCCAGGTGAAGTCCACCTCTACTACTGAATCTTTCCTGCCTGGCCCAGCCCAGCTAGCCCATTAGGGGCAGAACTCCCTCTCTTCTGGCACACTGCCAGGGTCTCTGTCTGCTCTACACACCAGGTTTTAGGGGAGGGGGAAACCAAGGCTCTTTCTTCACTCCACCCCCATCCTCAAACTCAGCTCACTTTTATTGTGTATTGAAGATTTGTGTCAGATCGTGTGTGTGTGTGTGTGTGTGTGTGTGTGTGTGTGTGTGTGTGTGGTAGGGGGAGTGGAGGGAAGGGCTTTCTGCAGTGAAGAAAGATTTGGGAACTATTGGCCTATTTCATTCATTTATACTCTAGAACGTTATCAACATTATGTTATGTATATGCCTTGTCTCTACAGCTAGATGATGAGTTGTTCTAGAGGGCCTGGCCTTCCCTGGCTTGGTGCCCTGGGCACAGTAGGTCCTCGGTCAGTCTTTGATGAGGAGAAGAGGACAGAGACTGCCACTGTGTCCGGAGAGGAAACCTACAGCCCACAGAGGAGAAGAGGGTCATGTACAGTTCCCGCAGTGTACTGATTCCGGTGGCTAGAAGCCATGGGCAGCCAGAAGAGGGCTGGCTGATTCTTTGCAGCTCCCAAAGAGATCTCTGCATTGTTTTTCTAGAGCCCAGTCTTCCCATGCAGAGGGCCCACCCACCCTCTCTACCTTCCAGATTCCAGTCTCCGAAGAAGTGCTTCTTTCCCTCTCTCCCAGTTCCTTGGGTGCAGATAGACTGGAGTGTGGGCTGCCATCTGGCCCCAAGTCTTGCTGTTTGATTCCTAGAACTCTGGACACAGGTACCCACTGCCTGAAAGTCCTGTTTGTTTCCCCTGTTGGCCAGTATGCTCTCTTTGATCTCTTTTACAACTTTGTAATTATGGGCTGTAATGGGCTGGGGTGTTTGAACATCAGGGTAATTACTTTCCACTGTTCCTAACCCAATCCTTCAAAGAGAGGGGGGCTGGGGAAAGTAAGAAAATCTCTGGAGAAGGAAGACTGTGCCCTTCCCTCATGCTCTTCCAGGCTGGGTTGGGTGTAGGGTCTCAATCTGGGCATGAGAAACATGAGGCCTTGGCAGCGTGCAAGATCCAGGAGTCAAATCTTTCACTACTGGGGTGACCTCCCCATGCCTTGGCCAAGTCCTAGACTGTGACATTAGCAGTGGGAGCCCCTCTCCTTGTCCTCTGGGGCTGCTCCTGTACCCTGGCTTGGGGGTTTCTGAAGCCTGGAGAGCTTCTCTTTGTCTGAGGTCCCCTAGTTGGGCTGGACTTCCTGGGAGTAAGCAGGCAGGAGGACACCGAAGGCCGAGACCTCTTAATTTCTTCAGCGATTCCATTCTGGAGTCCTGTGAACTTCCAGTCAGTTAGGTTGGCGAGCCTGGGCCTGGGCTGGGCCTGGGTGCTGCTCAGTGGTCCAGCCAGGCTCCTCAGCAACTCAGGGAGGGAGGAAGGGGGAAAGTCACCCTCCTGACCCCAAACAGGGCCTCACTAGAGTGTCTCCACCACCTTCCAGGGCTCCCCTGCCTGTAGGCTGTTCTGAGGGGCCCCCTGGTCCCTGCTGCCTCCTGGGGAGTGAGGAGCAGGAGCCAGGAGCCGCTCCCTGGGCCTGCCAGGCAGGAGACCTGCCCAGACAGGCTCTCCCCAGGGAAGGAAAGCAGAGATCAAAGGCCTGAGCGTGTAAGTAGGCTCCTCTGCTGCCACCGCTGCTGGCAGAGGGATTAACTCCTTCGGTGCTGCAGCCCAGCCCCAAAGACTCAGCAGGCCCCCAGGGTCACGAGGTCCCAGCCTGATACCCTTACAGGATGAGCCTGGGCTTTGGGGAGAAAGGCTGGCGAGTGGCGGTGCTGGGCAGGGCGGCCCGATGCCGAGGCAAGGTAGCATCTGTCTTGCTCCTTTGCCCTTATGCTTCCACCCAGCCCTTGCTCTTATCTCCCGTCTCTTACCCCACACCCAGAGCTGCTAGATTCCTGCCTTATTTCTCTTTTTGGCTCTGCTCTGCTCTGCCTGCCTGGCTAGATTCCGCCGCCCCGCGCCTGCTCTTGGAGCCTTGGCGAGCACGCACGCACGGTTGTGCCCTTGTGGGAACAGCCCCTCAGCTTCCTCCCCACTGAGTCTCCAGTGCCACCTCAGGGAGGGGGCGCAGGGACAGAACACTGGACAGGGACCCCTTAAGTCCTTGAATTGGAGCCAGGAAACGTGTTGACAAACTAGAGTGTGGCAGGGAGAGATACACCAAGGAACAGGCTGAGCCTGGGGCTCTGCCACGGAGACCTCGGGTGGCAGCAGGGTCCCAGGCCTCTGGGGGATGCCCTGCAGGCTCCTCTCGTCAGGCAGGGTTGGACCTTGGAAAGCCCAGCTCTATTCTGAAGGAGCTCTCCATCTGTCTTTTCTCCCCTTCTCCCTCTCTGTACTGGGGACTGGTCACCCTTCCCCACTCCCTGGGGGTGCTGGTCATTCCCTGCTTTCTGTTCTCACAGCTCTTGGTGAAGGCAGACCTGTGGTACTTTGAGGGCAGGGAGATGTCTTATTTGTCCTTAGCTCTAGAGTCTAGTCCACTACCTGACACCTACTAAGTCCTTGTTAAGGGTTTATTTGATTACAAAAGGAAGGATTGAATGTTGTTGTTGAAGGCAGTGGGAGCTGGGTGAGCTCAGGGCAGGACAGGGATCCTCGTCCCACTGCCTTCTGGCATGTGTCATAGAGGAGTGTGCAGAGATGCGGTGTGTGCAACGTCCTAAGAAGGGATAGACATGTGAGGGTTGGGTCAGGGCATGGGTGGGCTGTGTCCTCCCCTGACCCCAGCGGGACCTCTGCTGTGTGTCTCTGCAGGCCCGGATGGCGGGGGAGCGAGGAGCCAGCGCCGTCCTTTTTGACATCACAGAGGATCGAGCTGCTGCTGAGCAGGTACCCAGGGACATTGGGGTGTTTGAGGAGGGAGCTGGATGGAGGGAGATAAAGTCACCTGCGGAAAGACAAGTCAGGACACAGCAGCCCTTGCGGGCACTTTCTCTCCTGCAGCTGCAGCAGCCCCTGGGGCTGACTTGGCCGGTGGTGTTGATCTGGGGTAAGGATGCCGAGAAGCTGATGGAGTTTGTGTACAAGAACCGCAAGGCCCACGTCAGGATTGAGCTGAAGGAGCCCCCAACCTGGGTAAGCACGCCAGATCTCCAGACCCTGCCCTGGCACGCATCCTCACCGCCACTTCGTCCTGTGGCGACTCCCATCAAAAGCCCCTGGACTCCTGGAACCAAAGAGAATTTAGAAATCCTACAGTTCAACTTCATCCACCAGCTGTGTGCTTCTGGACAAGTTTCTTCCCCCTCCAGGCTTCATCTGCAGAATGAATAGATTGGGCCAGCTGAGTTGTAAAGTTGTTTTCAGCTCTGTGGTTTCATGGCACAGAGTAGCAGAGCCAGAATGAAACCCTGGGCCCCAGCCCCTGATGCCCTGGCTGCTGTCTCTCCACCAGCTAGAAGTCTCACCCAGCTGGTCCCGGGAGGCTCCCACTCTGCAGGGGAGTCCCTTTCCTCTTCCCCCAAGCACGCGGGTCTTCAGATAGTACCTCTGGCAGCTGACCTCAGGAGGACCCTCTCTTGTGAGTGCCTGTGGGCAGAGAGGGACCACCTAGCCCCACCTGCATGTTCCTCCCCACCTCGTCCCCTCTGCTGGAAGACTCAAGGGGACCTCCAGCTCTCTGTCTCCTCGGCACCTGAGTTTCTCCCAGAGTGGCCCAGCTCCTTCCAGAAGTATGACTCTTTGCATCTCCGCTCACCCCCGCAGCCAGATTACGATGTGTGGATCCTCCTGACAGTGGTGGGCACCATCTTTGTGGTCATCCTGGCTTCAGTGCTGCGTCTCCGGTGCCGCCCCCACCACAGCAGGCCGGTGAGCAGGGTGGGCTCCCTGGTGGAAGTGGGCATGTTCCTGGGTGTGGGCCGGTAAAGAGCAGGAAGGGAAAAGGGAGGAAAGAAGGTGCCCTTATGCTCTTGAAATCATTTACATCTAAATACCCTGGCATCTGACTTGTTGATCTCCAGCAGCCCCTCCACATAGGTTTGCCCATTCATTTATTTATTCAGCAAATAGCGAGAGCTCCTAGTATGGACCAGGCACGGTTCCCGGCGTTGGCGATAGCCCGGTGAACAAAAAGAAGATCCCATCCCTCAGGGAGCTTTCATTCTAATAGGAAGAGATAGACAATAAACAAAATAAATAAACGATGTAGTATTTTGGATGGTGGTACGTGCCAGAGAGAAAAATAAAATAGAAGAAGGAAGAGGGAATGTAAAGGGACAGGGTTAATTTGTAAAAACAAAGCCAGAGAAGGCTTCATTGTGAGGGTGGCATTTACAGGAGAGACCCTAAGTGGGTGAGGGGGTCGGATGTGCAGATATTTGGGGAGAGTGTGATCGGACAGAGAGCACAGAAGAGGCAAAGGCCTTGAGGCACAAGTGTGCCCAGTATGTCTGAGGAACAGCTAGGGGGCCATGTGCCCAGAATAGAGCGAGTGAGAGGGCAGAGCAGGAGGTGAGGACAGGAGTTTGCTGGACTGCTGAATCCATTGGCAGGACTGTGTTTTTTCACTCTGGTGAAGTGGGAGCTACTAGAAGGATTTTGAGCAGAAGTAGTACCATGATCTGACTTAAATTTTAAGGGGGGAGGATGGGTGTGTTGTTGGGTGGTTAATGGGATTAGAAATTCAGTTTGATGGGCCTATTGGATATCCAAGTTAAGATGTCAAGCAGGCAGTTGGATGAAAAACCTCTCCTGGGCCATCAAGGAAAGGAAAGCTTGATGGTATGGATGGGGGGTGGTGGGGTGGGAGGACTTGGCTGGCTTGGCCGAGCCACGTATGAGCTGCAAGGGGACAGACTCCTAGGGGTAGTCAATCAGCCATGTGATCTCACTGGGTGACTGGGAACCGAGTACAGACCGAGGTCCAGGGGTGAGGGGAGAGGAGTCCTTGCCCTATCCTGAGCCCCACCCCTCTTCCCAGGATCCCCTTCAGCAGCGAACAGCCTGGGCCATCAGCCAGCTGGCCACCAGGAGGTACCAGGCCAGCTGCAGGAGGGCTCGGGCTGAATGGCCAGACTCGAGTAGCAGCTGTAGCTCAGCCCCCGTGTGTGCCATTTGCCTGGAGGAGTTCTCTGAGGGCCAGGTAAGGCAGGCCTCGTGCTTGCCCTCCGTGACCGGGCTGGGGAGGGAAGCTGGAGCGTGGGAGGCCAGGTGAGGCACTGAAGGCCGCTGCACGTGCTCTGGTTGCATCTGTGTCCTGTGTATCTTGCGTGAGGCAGAGGGAGGGGACAGCCCTGAGGTCTGGCTCTTTTCCTGGTCTTCCAGGGAAAGAGAACTAGTCCTTGTTGAGTGTATACCGTGTGCCAGGCTCTGCAGTGGGTGCCGTAGAGGCATGATCTCATTTTAGCCTCATGACAATGCATGGTGGGGGTAGATTCAGTTTTTATCCTCATATTAGAGCAGAAAACTATCTGTTAAGGAACTTGCTCAAGGTTGTGCAGCTAGGTGGCAAAATCCATGCTTTCCTGACACCAAAGCTCTTACCGTTTCTATTCTACTATGTGGTATTTTACAAGAAGGTCATGGCAAGAAGGAGAGGTCTGGTTCTACTGCTGTAGCTACAGATAACTTTGGTTTGGATCCCCCTGTGTTCTGCAGGAGCTACGGGTCATTTCCTGCCTCCATGAGTTCCATCGTGTGTGTGTGGACCCCTGGCTACATCAGCATCGGACTTGCCCTCTCTGCATGTTCAACATCGTAGGTAGGAGGTGGGCCAAGCAGTCCCCTGTGTGCAGCCAGAGGGGTCTAGGACAAGGCTGCCCTCTGACGGAGGGTGTTGCCTTGAAGCTGAGGAGAAAGCAGGTCTGCCTTAATAGTTCTTTAGGCTGTGCACTGTTCAAGAGAGCCTCATATGAAGGGGGGCACCATTCACATCGTAGACTTCTTTATTACTTTAAAAATTGTTTGTATTTTCATGACAACTTTGTTGATCCTAAACCTAGATAGTTTGTGTATTTATAATTCTGGTTTTCTGGCAATAAAGTATCTTGTTCTAACAAAACCAGGATAGTAGGAGAATTTCCTAAAAGATGAAAGTGAAGTATCTTGAGGAAAGAGAGCCTTTTTCTAATTTACCCAGAGGTGCGCTACGGGCCAGTGGTGGCCCTGAGTGAAAGAGCCCCACATGGGCTGGTGGGAGGAGCAGGGATGGACATGCATAGTGGACTCCCAGGGAGAGAGACTGACTGGAAGGAACCGGGCATCCCAGGGCATAGGCAGATTAGGAGTGTAACTTGGTCCCCCAACTCTGACTGAACACGCAGGCTATGTGGGCTCAAATAGGTGTAGTGCTGCCACCTTCCACAGGTTTGTGGACTCAAACACCTATGCTTTTCGTTCTTTCTTCCAGAGGGAGATTCGTTTTCTCAATCCCTGGGACCCTCTCGATCTTACCAGGAACCAGGTCGGAGACTCCACCTCATTCGCCAGCATCCTGGCCATGCCCACTACCACCTACCTGCTGCCTACCTGTTGGGCCCTTCCCGGAGTGCAGTGGCCCGGCCCCCACGACCCGGTCCCTTCCTAACGTCCCACGAGCCAGGCGCAGCCCCCCGGCACCACCGCCTCCCCAGAGCTGCACATCCCAGGGCTCCGGGCGAGCAGCAGCACCTGGCAGTGGCCCAGCACCCCTATGCGCACGGCTGGGGGCTGAGCCACCTCCGAGGCACCTCACAGCACCCCTCTGCTTGCCCAGCACCCCCACGCCGGGCCAGGCCTCACGACAGCAGCGGTTCTGGAGAAAGCTATCGCACAGAACGCAGTGGCTACATGGCAGATGGGCCCGCCAGTGACTCCAGTTCGGGGCCCTGTCACGGCTCCTCAAGTGACTCAGTGGTCAACTGCACGGACATCAGTCTGCAGGGCATCCACGGCAGCAGCTCTACCTTCCGCAGCTCCCTGAGCAGTGACTTTGACCCCTTGGTATACTGCAGCCCGGAAGGGGAGCCCCGGGGGGAGGAGACTCAGCCTAGTGTGACCTCTCGGCCCCGGTCTTTGGACTCAGTGGTGCCCACAGGGGAAAGCCAGGTTTCCAGCCACATCCACTACCACCGCCACCGGCACCACCACTACAAAAAACGCTTCCAGTGGCATGGCCGGAAGCCTGGCCCAGAAACTGGGGTCTCCCAGGCCAGGCCTGCCATTCCTCGGACACAGCCCCAGCCAGAGCTGCCTTCCCCTGATCAGCAAGCTGCCAGATCCAACCCAACTGCCCCTTCAGGGCAGCTCCCCAACCCACAATGGCCCAGGGCCCTCGTGGAGGCAGCCCTAGGTCCAGCTGATGCCACCAACCCCAGTCCCAACAGCCTCTTCCATTTGCAGAAATCCAGCCTCCCTGTTCGACACCCACAAAGGAAAAGGCGGGGGGGCCTCTCAGAGCTCACCCCAGCCTCTCGGCCCCAGGACTTGACTGCACACCCAGCTTGCCAGATTTTTCCCCACTACAGTACCAGCTTGGCATACCCTTGGTCCCCGGAGGCCCACCCATTGATCTTTGGACCTCCAGGCCTGGACAGGAGGCTGCTACCAGAAAGCCCAGGCCCTTGTTACTCAAGTTCACAGCCGGTGTGGCTGTGTCTGACTCCACGCCAGTCCCTCGGACCACACCCACCTGGAGAGGGGCCTTCCGAACGGAGATCTGGCACCCCAGAGGGCAGGCCATGCCCTTACCCACACTGCCAGGTGCCACCAGCGCAGCCTGGTGAGTTTTCAGGGGGAGAGGGTGTGATGAGGAGAGGATACTGGAGGTAATTGCAGCCTGGGGGAAGTCAGCTAACAAGGGGTTGACAGAAGCTGTGAAGGGGGCAGTGGGGCAGTGGGGTAGCATTCAAAATATTGAACAACGGGCATAGCATAGGATGCTGCCTGAAGTGCTGTGACTCTGCCCGCTGATAGTCCTTTAGTTGCCAGACCAGAGGGAGCTCTCAGGGGAAGCACCCGTGTGGATGAAACATCAGAAAGCACCTAGGTGGTTTGAGGCAGCAGCTCCAATGTAAGTGTTTCAGTATTGTAATAATTAGTAAAGCTGTGCACACAGTTATCAGCTCTAGAGATTTATTTATTTATTTATTTGAGAGAGAGAGAGAGAGAGAGAGAGAGAGAGTGGGGAGGGGCAGAGGGAGAGAATCTTCAAGCAGACTCCCTGCTGAGCGCAGTCTGACGTGGGGCTCAGTCCCACGACCCCAAGATCATGACCTGAGCCAAAGCCAAGAGTCAGGTGCTTCACTGAGTGAGCCACCCAGGTGTCCCCAATTATCAGCTTTAAATACAAAGAAGGCCAACAAGTGTTCCTTGCTCTTGAGGAGAGCACGGAGAAGTAATTACTGATAGCTATAATTCTGGGCAATATGAGGTCTTGTAGGAGAAATAATTGCAGATATCCATAACACTAGGCCATATGAGAAGAGCTATGTAAATGATTAGAAAGAAAGAGAAAAAAAAAGAAAAGAAAAGAAAAAAAAGATCATGGGTGCTTCCCAGCATCCCTGTGGGTCCTTAGGGTTTCTCCTCTTCCTCTGAGGTAAAAGAACAACTAAGGCTTTCCTTCTAAGCACCGATGTTAATAAGACCAGCCTCATTTTCCTGGGGCCTCAGTGCATCCCTGATAATTGTACTACAACCAATTGTGATAATGTAAACCCTCAGTTTTACCTGGGTGTTTCTTTGCTCAAATGCTCCTCTTCCTCCTCCAGAGCACCCCTCCCCATTTTCCCCATCTTCTCCCATGGTGTGGATGACAAAGCTCTTTGCCTACAGCTATCACTAGGCACTCCAAAAGGGAACCCAAATGTCCTGAAATATAAGACCTCATGGTCTAGGAACCCTACAGTCAAGACCTAGAGCTGTTATCATTCATTCATTCACTCCTTCCCTCCTTTTTTCTTCCTGCATTGGATGCTTACTATGGGCTAGGTTCCAGGCTAGCCTCTGAGGACATGGAACTTGTCAACCAGGAGATCCAGGTCTGTGGGGTCACAGGCATGTACACAGTTACAGTAGAGAAAATCATGGCTTCCATGGAGCCATGCAAAGCAAGCTTTGGCCATGTGTTTGACGATCCATTCGGACCCTGTCACGTGTGTGCTTCCAGGGCTGCTGGAGCCAGACCCCCACCTCTCCCGTACTTAGAACTGCTTTCGACACCTCCCTCTTCCCTGCTCCTCAAATCCAGTCAGTGCCAGTTTCTGTTAACTCTGTCCCTGAGAGCTTTTTTACCTTCTCCTTCAGAACTGATGGCCCCTGCCCACGTCTTAGATGCAGCCTAAAGATCAAGGCAGGAGCCTCCTAGCTCTTCCCTCCCCTCTTAACAGGGCCATGAAGGGGGGGCCCTGCACATACAGTGACCCTGCTCGCCTGCTGCTGCCAGGCTCATCTTGCTCAGATAAGCTGTCCAGAAATTTCCACATGTTCTGTTTTCTCCACAGTAAAGAAAAACTGAGGCTGGTTTGGCCTTCAAGGCTCTAGCACCAGCTAGCCCCCATCTGCCGTCCCCATTTTATTTTTCACTCTTCCCCTTCCCTTCCCCTGCCCCATGCTTTAGCCAAACCTAGTAAACACTTCTTGCAGTCCTTATAACCCAGACTATTCTGCTGTCTTCCTATTCCCATAAATCCAGTTCTTATCTATTTCTGCAGGACCAGCTCATTTATCTTCACTTTCAGGAAGCCCTTCCTGATTGCTCCACTTGAACATGATCTGTCCCCTTTCCGGGAAAGGTCTTATGATCCAGGCCTGTCCCACTGCATAATTTCCCTTTGTATGCACACCTTCTTTCCTGCAAGATTATCAGGTCCCTGCTTATTCTTCTATTTGGCACATGATAACAGGCCGGATTCACAAGTGCTTAATAAGTATTTATTGGGTTAATGAGCGAATAGTAAGTATTTGTAACACTGGTTGCTATATATGTTTCTCTTTCTTTAGCTTTTTTGTTTTTCTCTCCCCCGTGTCCCACCTGGGGCCCCTCCCAGCTTTCAGGCTAATTGCCCCTTCTGGACACATTCCCTGCTCCTCCCTCTCTGTGGTTCTCTCCCAGCCATACTGTTTTGCAGGTGGGACAGGAAGGCGGCTGGCCTGACCCTCAGTGACCTCTTTCCTCCCCTTTCTCTAAATGCAGGCTCAGAGGAGGAGATTGAGGAGCTGTGTGAACAGGCTGTGTGAGATGCTCAGACCTAGCTCCAACCAAGAGCGTGCTCCGGATGACTCGGGCCCTACCTGGCACAGAGTCCTGCTCCTGAGAGAAGAAAGGACCTCAGAAAACAGCCCTCTTTTTTTGCCAGACTTCCTGGAACCTCCAGAAGAGGAGTGGTGACGGTGGGTGGCAGGTGTTCCCTGCTCCCAGCTCTGGACCTTGTGTGCAGAATGCATCTGCAGTGCGGCAAAGTCTGTGTCCAGCCAGGCAACCAGCTACTACCTATGTGGGCTGGCTCCCTTAAAGGCTGTTTTTTGAGAACAGGAAGCTAGATATGGGTAGATAAGTGTTATAAAGGTGCTGCTCCTTTCCCCAGGCCCGGCAGGCCTTCCTCATCCCAAGTCTCATGTACATACCTGCCAGTGGGTCCTTCTTACCTCCTTTCTTGGGTGAGTCCTGCACACCAGCTTTGACTCCTCGGTAAAGCTGCTGCATCAGCAGCAACCCCAGCTTTTATCATTTCCCTTCTTTGCAAAAGGATCAGGAACATAGGTGAGCCCTGAACCCTAAAAAGGGAGGCTCCGCAGCTTCTCCAGGCAGTACCTGCCCTGGTGCATAAGGGAGAATGTTTTTCCCTTCTTGTCCTTAATTGTCAGATCCACTATATTAAGTCAGAGGGGAGGCTCTGGGAAGCCAGGGTGTGGAGTTCTGTCCCTAAAGTGGTACTGCACCCTGAAGAACCTGGGATGAAGCCTCTGACTTTCAAACTCCCTTGTCACTCCAGCAGCCCCAATTCCTCTGGGGGTTGGGGGGTAGTGGGGAGGGAATAAATTCTTTCCTGGAGATTACCTATCTCAAAGCCCCAAAGTAGGTGGAAAGAAGAGGATTTCTGCTGGACTGCATCTAGAAGAGGGAGGATGGAACGAAGATAGAAAAGACAGAATTACAGCTGACCAAGGACAACAACAAATTCTTCTCTGGGAGTTTTCCCAGAGCAGGGATGAGGAACAGGGGAAAACAAAGGAAAAGCAAAGTGGGACATTTGGGTTTAGATGGCTCCAAGGCCCAGCTTCCCATGATAAGCCATACAGGCCAGGGACACCCAGGAAGGTGTGCATGCAAGAGGTTGTGCATGCAGGACATCTGGCCCGGGTAGCTGGTACCCGAGTGGGCAAGGGCCGAGGAGCCTCCTGAGGGTAACATTCACCCCAGGGCAGCTGGACTATTGCCGGCTCCTCAGGCATTATCCCATTTGGAATGTGAATGTGGGAGCTAAGTGGGCACAGGACCCTACCTGGGAAACTTCTTCCCTTAAAGTCAGTGGGGAACTAGCACCTAGGCACCCACATGGGTATTTATATCTGAACCAGACAGAAAGACGCTTGAATCAGGCACTATGTTGAGAAATGTATTTATTTGCTAATATATTTATCCATAAATGCAGTCTGGTCTCGTGGTTTTGTTCTGTCATGACGGTCACTCAGGGTAACAGCTTCATCTTCTACGTTGACAGAAGTAAATTATTTCTGATATCAGAAGTTAGGCTCTGATTTATGAAAGGATAGGACAGAGTGGTGGGCTAGGCAACAAGAATTGGTTTGTAAGCCCCTAAAAGCATGGTTTAGTGAGATCAGGGAAGGGGGAAAGCATGACTGGATTCTGTGGTCCAGTCTTTATCTGTATTATTCTACCTTTTACTTCACACTCTTATTTGTGATGCTTCGGTGACTTTTTGACCTTTGGTAAATACTCTATGCCTCACTTTTTCCACCCATAAAATAGGCCTATTTCACAGAGTTGTTGCAGGGCTCCCCTGAGATAAGAGTGAAAGCATGTTTGGTGGTGGAAAGTATCCAGTGCTGGAGAACATTCTAACCCCAGTCACAGAGCCCATCTGAACACAGCATGGCATGGGCACAAGAAGCAGGCCCCCCCTTGAAGAAGCTCTGTTTCAGTTGGGAGGCCTGGTTGGGAGGATAGAACAGCAGGGCCTGAAACTATTTATATCCCAGAGCTCCAATTCTGATAAACACAAATGACTGTGCTCTGCCTACTCGTGCGACTACTGTGAGGATCAAGAGCTGGTGCTAAGTTGGTATGAATTCCACAGAGCCTGGGGCAGTCTTTGCTCCCATCCTCACAAAGCACATTTTCCCTTCTGCTTCTCCACGAAAGATTTCGTAGGGGTGGTCATTGTCCGTTGCCCAGTTTTGAACCACAGAGCAAAGGAGCATCTAGTTTTCTATAAGGTGAAATTAAAAAAAAAAAAGACACACTCTCCTATCCCCTACAGATGTTCTCAAGTAAAGGAACTGTCTAAATGCTAAACGCTGCACAAAGCCTAAATAATCAGCTGGAACAAGGAAAGTACGTAAAGAGTTTTAAAAAATAATTAAATATGCCTGTTACGCGCCACCGGCCCACAAGCCCGCATTCCGGCGGACGGCAAATGGAAACCCTATCCTGCTCTCAGGAAGAAAGGGGCTGTCCGTGATTTCTTTCCCTCTCGGCAGAGATAACCCAGAGGGAGACAGTGGACCCTCTGGCCCTGCGCTTTTAAAACGGCAAGACAAAAAAGAATCTCGGCTGGCATGTGGGATCCTCCTAAGAGGACCGGCCACCAGCGGCCAGCCGCCTACATCAAACGGCCCGCCCGGCCGGGCTTCCGGCTCCGGCCGCGGCGCGTTCTCGCGCAGGCGCCAGCCGCACCGCCCCTCCCCCACGGGCCCTGCCCACAGGCCCAACGGCCGCCACGGCCTCGCCCTCGCGCCAGCCCAGGTGGCGGGTGCGCGCGCCGGCCCAGGTGACTCCCGGCCGGCCCCGCCTCCAGGCGGGAGAAACCATCTCCTTAGGCGGGGGGGGGGGGGAGGGGGAGGGCTGGGCCCTGCGGCTTCCCACACCGGAAGAGGAAGTCCTAGACACCGGAAGTGGAAGGCGTTCTGGGTAATTCGCTGTTTACTTCCTGCGGCTGAGGAATCTGTGGCCCAGTCCTTTGCTGTTCTTTTGTCGGAGAGGATGGCCCTGGAGACGGTGCCGAAGGACCTGCGGCATCTGCGGGCTTGTTTGCTGTGTTCGTTGGTCAAGGTGTCCTTCGGGGGGCTGGTTGTAGGGGCGATGGGGGAATCCAGGTGGGGGAAAAGGTGGAACGGGGCTGGGAGATAGCGAAGAGAAAATTAAGGTCCAGGATCCCGGGTTTGGCAAGGGGTGTGGGAAGCTGCTGGGGACCATTGTTTAAGTCTGTAGGAACGCAGGCAGTCTTTACATGCCTTTGAATCCTCAGCTAGCACAGGCCTGATCCTTAACAGACGTTCAGCGAACTTCTGTTGAAGCTGAAGGCCACTGGGAGTCAGATGAGGGTGGTGATCTGCAGCTGAGGGGGAGTAGTCGGAGAGGATGCCTGGCCCCGAGGAGACTAGGGAGAGGACTAGGTAAAACGCAGTTAGGAACAAGAGAGGGAGGACTGTGAGGGGGGGTGGAACTTTAGGAATGGAGCTGTGGGAGTGGGGCGTGGGGAACCTGATGAGACAGAGCCAGCATGGGGGGGGAGCCTTCTACTTGACTAGGTAGAAGTATGGAGAGAGCTAGTTATTCTTTTGGCCTTGTTTACACTCACCCCTACCCCCCCCCTTTGTCCCCCCTCCCAGACTATAGACCAGTTTGAATATGATGGTTGTGACAATTGTGATGCATACCTTCAGATGAAGGGTAACCGGGAGATGGTATATGACTGCACCAGCTCTTCCTTTGACGGGTAAGCCCCTTTAGATTCCTTCATTCACTTTCCCGTTACTCCCACCCCACGCCACCCCACCTAGTAAATGCGAGGTAGACCATGATCCTGGTTGTTCTCAGTTATTTTGAGACACACTAGTCCTGTGCTGTCTAGTACAGTAGCCACTGGCCATGCCTGGCATTGAGCACTTGAAATGTGGCTAGTCCAAACAGAGTTATACTCTAACTATAAAATATACACTAGATTGACAAGATTTAGAACAGGAAAAAGAATGTAAAATATTTTAATTTTTTAAATATTAATTATACCCAGATGATAATTCTTTGGGTAGACTGAGTTAAATGAATATGTTATTGAAATTAATTTCACCCTTTTGTCTTTACTCATAAACGTGGCTACTAGAAAATTTTAAATGACTTGTGTGGTTTTTATTTATTTTATTTCTGCTGGACAGTTCTTCATTAGACTGTCAGCTCATTAACGGTAGGGACTGTGTTTATCTTGTGCACACTGGTTTGGCACAGGGCCTGGAAGGTGGCAGAGGGCTAAGAAATGTTTGTTAAATGCATGAAGATCCTTTCTGAAAGTGAAGGTAAGGTAAGGTACAGTAATGGTAAATTATTACCTGAAAGCTGATGCTGTTAGATATGTCTGAGAGACCCCATAAGAAAAGTTTTCCCTTGGTGAGATTGTCCAGTGGGGAGAAGGAGAAATGAGAGTAACATAAGTGACCAGATCTCAGTTTTTTTTCCCCAATGTAGGAGCCAGAGGGTAGTATTCTTTGGGGGTTAAGGAGATACTGTGTCTTTTGGCCTCTAGGCCAGTTAAGGATTTACACACAGAGGTGCCTGGGTGGCTTAGTCAGTTAAGTGTCCGATTCTTGATTTCAGTTCAGGTCATGATCTCAGTGTAGTGAGACTGAGCCCCACGTTGGGCTCCACGCTCAGCAGGAAGTCTCCTTGAGATTCTCTCCCTCTCCCTCTCCCCCTCCCCCTGCACGCTCTTTCTCTCTCTCAAATAAATAAATCTTTTTTTAAAAAGATTTACACACAAACTGGGCTCAAACCCAGTACTTAGTAAGCTTCCTTCAAGGTGAGGCCACCTCCATCCATTCCTTCTTTGACTTCCTTTAAGGAAGAATGAAGGCTTGGGCAAAAAAGATGTTGCCATGGAACCTTACTTCCTACACATGCATGTGCACAGTCAGATACTCCAGTCCCTTTGTTGATTTGTTAGCATGGTAACAAAATGGCTGACGAATAAAGGGACTCCCATCTATGGTAAACGACTGTGTTGGCTGCTGTCAGGGATGTCAAGAGTTACACAGTGATGTACTTACTAGTAAGAGACACAGTATAAAGTTTTGCATATTAGAGTTTTAAAAAAAATTGTGGCAAAATATGTGTGACAGAAAATTAACTTTTTAAAAAAATTTTTATTTATTTGAGAGACAGAGCACAAGCAGGGCAGAGGGAGAAGGAGAAGCACACTCTCCACTGAGCAGGGAGCCTGACATGGGGCTCGATCCCAGGACCCTGGGATCATGACCTTAGCCAAAGGCAGACACTTAACTGAGCCACTCAGGCTCCCCTGAAAATTTACCATTTTTAAGTGTAGAATTCAGTGGTATTTAGTATATTCACATTGTGCAGCTGTCACTACAGTCCATCTCCAGGACTCTTTTCATCTTATTTTCCCCTCCCCACTGCCCCTGGCAACTACCATTCTACTTTCTTTCTGTATGAATTTCTTGTGGTTTTTGTTTTGTTTCGTTTAAGATTTTATTTATTTATTTGACAGAGAGAGAGCAAGAGAGCACAAGCGGCAGGAGTGGCAGAGGGAGAGGGAGAAGCTGAGGAGGGGGCCCAACATGGGGCTGGATCCTAGGACCTTGGGATCATGACCTGAGTCAAAGGCAGATGCTTAACCGACTGAGCCACCTGGCACCCAGGCGCCCCTCTTGCTGTATGAATTTGAAGTGTACTATAAGTGCTTCATATAAGTGGAATCAAACAATATTTGTCGTTTTGTGCCTGGGTCATTTAATTTACCATCATGTCTTCAAGGTTTATCCATATTGTCGCATGCGTCCATATTTTTCTTTTAAGCTGAATAATCATTTATCCACTCATCTGTCGATAGACTCTTGGGTTACTTCTATCTTTTGGCTGTTAGGAATAATGCTGCTATGAACACAGGTTTACCAATATCTGATCAAGTCCCTGATTTCACTTCTTCAGGGTATATATCCAGAAGTGGAATTGCTGAGTCATTCTGTTTAATATTTAGGGGAACTGCCATACTGTTTTTTCGTAGCGGCGGCACTGTTTTCTGTTCCCACCGGCAGTATACAGGGGTTGCAGTTTCTCCACACCCCTGCCAGCGCTTGTTATTTTTTGTTTTATGTTTTGTTTTGGTTTTGATAGTAGCTACGCTATTGGACATGAGGTGGCATTATTTTGGTTTTGATCACCTTTCCCTAATGATTAGTGATGTTAAGCATCTTTTCATGTGCTTATTGGCCATTTGTGTATCTTCTTCGGGAAAATGTCTGTTTTTAAATCCTTTGCCCACTTTCGAAGTGGGTTATTTGACTTTGTGTTGTTGAGTTCTAAGAGTTATTTGTGTATTCTGGTGGATATTAGATTTGGGAGAATGGGTATATCAAGGGCTAAAGGAGACCAGAGGAGGGCCAGATGAGCTCAGCTAGAAGCAGAGGAGATACCATGTGAATCAGGCTCTGAAAGAAAGAAGTACAGGATTTTTGAGGCGGTTGAGAGAGCATTTTAGAAAAAACATTCTAAACAAGGAAATGACTTGAGCAGAGTCATGGGGTGGGAAGACCAGGCGATGTCTGGAGGATGGTAGGGATTCTGTTGAGGTTAAATCATAAGGTTGGGTGACAGGCACTGTAAGGCTAGAAAGATTGCTTGTGAAGAACAGAAGAGACCATACTGTTGGTCCAGACAACAGCCTGTGTGTGTATGCCTGCCCCCAGTCAGTCTGCCAGGCCAGGGCAGGGGTTCCCCTGCTTAACCACCAGGGAGGGTGGGGGCAGTTCCACTCCCAGCAGATGGCTGAGAATGTAGGATTTGGATGGGGAGGGAGGCTCCCCAAGTAAGAATCCCAGATTGTTGCCAAGAGAAGAGGGAGTGGTTACTGACAAAAGTTGGTGTCTGGGACAGACCTGTCACGGCAGGCAGGCAAGCATTTGATTGAATGAATGATAGAAATGACCTCTGTCGCTTCTGAAAGTTCCTGACGTTGACCTGTCAAGCTTGAGGGGCAGCCTTCTAGCCCTCATGCGGCCTTTCTGTTGCCCGTGCTCTGGGATCAGAGCTCTCTTGGGAAGAACTATTAAGATATAAGTAAGGACAGCTAATGCTTATGTAGCTAGCACTTACTCTGCGCCAGGTGTTTGGCATGTATTAGCTCCGTATTTGAGTTTCATTGCACACAATTCTGAGGGAGATGTCCATACGTGTGTTAGGCTGTACAGCTCATCAGAGGCAGACCTTGGCCAAGTCTAACTTACTTCTGGTAGGAGGACCCATGGTTTTCCTTCACCCTCCTCCTCCTCCTTTGCACTAGGGCCCAGCCCCCTAGTGGTCGTGTTGCTTGTAATTAGTAACACTGGCCATCTACTTTTAAAGCTGTCTTGTTTCCCAGAGAATCTGGGCTAAGGATGTTTTTTGAGCCAGATGAGCTAGTCCTTTGGGAATGGTAACTGACCTGTGTTTGGCGGGCAAAGAACCTTTGTCGGGACTAAGTTTGGGTCAGCCCCTTCTCAGCATTAGTAGTCCGTTTCCCCTGCTTTCTAGTGGAGACTCAATACTTGGCTTTTTCCTGTGTTTCCTCTCCCAGAACTATTTTGCTGGCTGAAAGCAGAGTAAAGTGGGCATTTTCCTCCATCTCTCTCTTCTCTAGTAGGGGAGGCTCAGGTTGACTCTCTGTTTCTTTTCCCTTCCCAGAATCATTGCGATGATGAGTCCAGAGGACAGCTGGGTCTCCAAGTGGCAGCGAGTCAGTAAGTATCTCCCTTTATCTTTGTCCTGGCTGAGTTGTGTTGTTGCTGTTCCTCAGGTCTAGTGGGGGCGTCTTAGATCAGAGGGTAAGTGGCCGCAGAGTGAAACAGATGGGGTTGTAGGAAACACGAGGAAAGTATCCTGTGCCCTGTCGTTTGACACCAGAGCCAAAGAAGTGACTGTTCTTGTCTTGGAGTTGCAGCATTCCTTTCATTTTTAGCTTAAACCTCCCTTTGGTCTTTACGCTTAACTTACTCTCACTGCCGTCTCTCTTCTCTCGTAGGTAACTTTAAGCCGGGTGTGTATGCAGTGTCAGTCACTGGTCGCCTTCCCCAAGGTAATAATCGTCATAGTAGTGGCCAATGTTCACTTAACTGCGCCAAGCTCTCCGGAAGTCCTTTGTGGGACTGCACGCTGGTCTTCACAGCTCTGAGGGAACTGAGGCATAGAGAGGTTCAATAACTTGCCCAAGGTCATCCTTTGGGAACGGTAACTGACCTGCACTCTAGAGGAGCTAGAATTTGAACCCAGGCATTTTGACCCCAGAACCCTTGGTTTTAGCGACTACGACACGTAGTCTTTTCCTTCTTGTTCTTACCAAGTCGTTAGCAGACGTGTGCCTGGATCTTCAGCGGTAACAAGCCAACCAAGCAGGACTGTAGATGAGCTGTGTAGGAACTCCAGTTTGCTCAGGAACACCTTCCTTCCTCCCTCCCTTTCCCGTCCCCACCAAAGTGGTAGTAGAGAGACCTTTCTTAACTTCTGGGATCTTCCTCCCTTACAGAGCTGTTTCTTGTCCTTCTGCAGGAATTGTGCGAGAGCTGAAAAGTCGAGGAGTGGCCTACAAATCCAGAGACACGGCTATAAAGACCTAGCAAGATGCATGGCTGCCATTGTCTCTCCTCCCCACCTCCTGCATCTGCTTATTTTTTGTTACGGAACTAAATGGACAGAACCTAAGATACTCCCCACCCTCCAACTCTGAGACTCAGCGGACTATTGAGAGACCACAGCGTGTCCCTGAGCCATTTTACCTTTGGACTGCTGCTGGGGGCAGGGGTGAGGGGGTTTGGGCTGGTTTGGGCTGGTGCATTAACAGAGACTGAATTGAATGGGGGGTAGGAGACCCAGTCTGTGCCCTTGCCCATGGGTAGGACTCTGGGTCAAATGCCAAATAAACATGAACCCCTAGGAAAGTTCTTAAGCCCATGACAGATGCCTTGACTCCTTTCTACCTGGGCGCAGGAAGAACTCACTTAACCCTGTAAGCACTTTCCCAGAGCAGTAGAGGCCCTCCTGCTCCCCGTTACCCATCTTTCAGCCTTCCGGGGTTGCAGCCTTTCCAGTGTGCTTCCTTGGGTCTTGTTGGAAGGTCTGCTGTCCTGAGTCTAGGCAGGCCCATCAAGCTGGTAGTCTTGGTGTCTGGGGCTTGCAGACTTGCTCTAGACCTGGCACAGCAAGTGTCTTGAAAGAAAGCCTGAGGCTTCTCAGTATTCTTTGCCTGTTGACCATATTTAATACTCTCTCCCCCCCCTTTTTTTCCTTCTTTTTACTGCTCTTCCTCTATCTTAGGCCAGTCAGTGGTATCCATGACCCTCGCTCACCCACCTACACACCTTATGCTGCATTTCCTCTAACTGGAGACCCTCAGGTGGCTGCTGGGCCATCGTCTGGTTAGTGAATGCCTTTGTAGGAGTTGGGCTCCTCCTTTCCCCCTCTGGCCTAGTAGGAGGTTTTGATACCAGGTTATTGGTCAAGGTGAGTTATTTGTTTTAGAATGAAAAATTTACCAGAAATTCTTTCTTACTTAAATCTCCACAAAGAATCCTATTAATATCCCTATATTGATTTCCTAGGTTTCTTGTTCTCCATCTGTAAAACAATGATAACACTGCTTGTTTACTTTAGTATTGATAAAAACGAAGCAATGTGAAAATTCTAGAACTTAGGTTTTATGAAAAGTAAAATTCATTTACTCTTTTTTATTAGCTATTCTTTAATACATACAGTATGTGCACAGTTTAACCAAATAGTGGGAGAAATGCTCAGAATCACCACTGCAGAATGAGCTCATGACTCAGCAGAGGTGTCTGTACTAGGGCTTTGTGTCTCTTAGCCACCTGGTGTTGCTAGTGAGTCAGTGTCCCTTGTTACCTGTGGCCTGGAGTGTGTGGGAAGGAGGGAGAGGTGCTGATTCTCCAGTGACCCCCTCCCACCCCTGTCCTGTCAACTCATAGGCCCATGGGAAGGAAGCTGGGAGTGGCCCAGGATGCTCATGTCGCTCACAGATCCTCCTCAAACCAGAACCATTTTTGTTGATGCCTTCAAGCTCTGAGGGAATGGTCCATTAGCCCCAGTTTCAGCTGAGTTTTTAAAGGCGTTCCTCAGCCCGGCAAACTGAAAGAGCTCAAGGGGTGGTGGTTTCTGTTCAATTTCAATCTGAAAGGATCCTTGGGAAGTAGCCCCAGCAGGCCAGCCTTACGCTCTGGAGGGAAGAAGTGGGTTTCGGCAAGAGTGCCTAGGCCATGCAGCCAACACCCCACTTTCACTGGCTTTTCTCAAAAAGTCCCTTGGAAATCCCCAGCTGCTGTCCTGCGTGTCTGACCCGGACGTGGCTGCTCAGTGAGAATGGAAACAGTTGTGGGGAGGGGAGGCAAGAGGAGCTGTGCGCAAGTAACCACACTCGGGCTGCCTCAGCACCGCGCCGAGCTGAGGCCCTAACTGTTAGCCTCGCAGGAAGCGAAAGACACGGGCCCGATGGTTGTGGGGGAGGGGGGCCCATTCGGCGGGACCGGATTTCACAGACTCAGTGCCAAGTGGGCTCTGCCTGGAAGCTCCTTCTCGATTTGCTTTCTTACTTTTTCTGGTCCTGGAAGCTGCTTATGGTGCTGCTCGGCAGCCCAGACAGGCCATGGGGTGCTAGAGTCCACCCAGTGCGGGGAGCCCGAAGAGCCTGAAAGAGGGACTGCTGGTTCTTCACGGCTCCCGTGAGGGAGCGGTGTGATGTGGACGAGGAGATCTCCGCTGCCGCTGCCCTGCGCGGCACGTCCCTGAGGCCCATGCCCTGCTCCTTGTGCCTGTCAGAGGTTCAGGCCCGTTCTGACCACGGAGGTCCCACATCTACCCAGGGTCTTGGTCTCCTGCTCAGTCGTTTAAGCTTCTCTACCTCAGAAAGGCAAGGCTCCTCCTCCCTAGTTCCACAACGACAGATGCGAGTCAGGCTAGTGACTGAGCTGCCTTCCCCTCGTCTGCTTATTCCTCATTCTCTTCTTAGCCACCACTGCCCGTGGGGTTAAAAAACACTCCATGGCAGTTCATTGCTGAATGCAGCCTCCATTCCTTGGCAGTGATTGATGGCTGATGGAACAAGGGTCGGAATGTTTCTGGTCTTGGAGGGAAGCTGTTTCCGAAGAGTAACGGGGATGAGCTGGGGAGGAGTAAGCTCGGGCTGGGCTCTTTAGGTTTGGCCTCATTTCCTCTGGGCATGGCCACTACCTTCTCACTCCAAGCCTGTCTGTAACCTGCCATTCAATCCTCATGTCTCCTCCTGACACCTGATCCTGTGAGCGTGTGTAAGAGACAGGTAGGTAATGTTGAAGACCAGACTAGTATCTTTGGAAGTCTGTTTCATGTTTATCAGTAAAACCTTTCATTTAAATGGCATTTTACAGTTGACAAAAAGGCTTTCATGTCCATTATCTTATTTGATCCTCACAAAACCCCTACGTCATAGTTAACATCCTTACGGAGTGAAGAGACTGAGGGTCAAAGTTAAAGTGACTTGGCCATGATCAAGAAGTAGAGCCTGAAGTCAAGAAATACGTTGCTCACACCCAATCTGGGGCTGCTAACTCCTTCCAACATAGTTATCCCCAGATGCAGTGGGCTTGCTCCCTTTATGAGGATTCCACAGAACCAGCATGAGGCGTTAGTTTATCACTGAGTGAGAGTTACATGTCCCTATACACTGAGTCCCCCGAACACCCTATGCCTACCACTTACATCTCTAGTCCCCAAGTCACAATTACCCAAAGAGAGGTAGGCAGTGTGGGGAAAGGGTCCAGGGAGGTGATCCTTGGGATTTACTCAAGGATCCCCATGCAGCACATTGGGAAACTGGTCCAGCCCTCCTCCAGTTCCCACCTGGCAGCGTCTTCTCTTCTACTCTAGCAGTTCTTCGGTATCTGCTGACCTGTGCCCCATACTCCCCAACCTTTTCTGTTTTTTCCTACTCACCACCTTTTGCAGCCCAATTATGGCACCTTCACACTCCACTGGAACACAGACTTGTGATGAAAATATACAGACGTATCTAATTAGGGGCATTGCCCCTGCCTCCCAGTCACTTCACTGCTCTAAAAGTTTCCTCTCTATAAAATGCAGCTGACAAAACTGCTTTAGGCAGCAGGATAGTGGTTACCCGCGACAGGTGGGGGTGGAAAAGGAGATATGAGGGGATCCTGAGGTTATGGTCTGTTTCTTGCTCTGGATGCCAGGTACATAAGTTCACTTTCTGAAGATTTATTGAGTTATACACTCACGATTTGCTCACTTTTCTATTTGTATGCTAACCTCAAATAGAAACTTCACTTAAAGACACAGCAGTCCTATCTTGGGATTGTTGTGAGAAAGACATTAATTTATGTAAAAGCAATCTGAGAGTTACACTATTACCTGTATCTACGGAATCACATTTATCCAAAGTTGTCCACCTCTAGGTAAGTTCTAGGTAAGTGTGGCAAGAATGGCATCCCTGTAGTATTGTTGGACAATGGATGTTCCAATACATCTATCATACAGAAATATATCACAACGGACACATTTTCCTTTAAGTACCATGGCTTTTAATTTTAATCGCTCTGTTCTCTTGTTTTTTTATGACATATGTTGTTGTTTTTTTAAAATATGTACTTCCTTGTTATTTGGATACAAGGTTCTAGATGTGACTTAACCTCTACTTGGCTCAATGTCATTGTTAGAAACCTCCATTTTTGTATCATGTGGTGAAGTGGTTCTGGAACTGATTGTTTTTCTACCTCTTGGATTCATGTGAGCCTGTCACTTCTGCTGCCCATGTGTGGCTGTCCCCCCTCCAGTCTTGTTTGAGCTAGGAGAACAGATAGCTACACTTGGTAAATTGCTCTAGGGTGAGCCAGTAAGGCATAGACTGAGGAAGAAAGCACATGGCTGCCTGCCTGGGCCTTTGGGGCACAGAGGCCTTCACCAGAGTGTTGGGGCTGTAGAGTGACAGCAGATCATACAGAGCATGTGAAGGCTGAGAGAGTCATGACTTAGGCCAGCGCCCCCTTCCTTGTGGGTGAGAAGACTGAGCACCAGAGGCAGTGGTCAACCTGATCCCAAAGGGGTCACTGCTACTTTATATGTCCTACACTACCCGGCCTGGTGCTTTCTGCCTAGAGATGCTTGTATTTCTCTTTGCTTTAAGATCCCAGAGAGCAGGAACTGAGGGCAGAGAAAACTGAGGGCTTCTAGCACCAAGATGCCTGATCCTCTGAGAAATGTGACAGAAAACCTCTCTCCGGCAGACCTCTGGCACTCCTATTCTCAACGCTACCCCCAGAGTGGAGGGCAGGCATTACGGGGTCATGGACAGAGGACTTGGGGGTCCATCCCACAGATGGAGGCCTGGGCCTATAAGAAGCCAGGGGCCTGGCAGGCCCATTTTGAGAGCTCCTATGTACGGCTTCCAGCCTGTGCACACTCTCCTTCCTCCACCCTGAGCTCTTGTGCCAAAGAGAGAACTTGAGGGAAGGTAAGCAACAGCTTCAGACACCAGGGTGGAGGGACCCCAGTGTCTCTCCCAAATGGATTCCTTATTCTTCCCTACCACCAGCCATTGCCACCCTTTCAACCCCTCCCCCCATGCTGGAAAATACTTGGAAGGAAGTGAGTGCTCTGGGGCCACCAGCCTGAGGAAGGGGTTTAACTGTCACCTGGTCCCTGAGGGCTTGAGGAGCAGAGGGCAGAGGGGGGAATGCAAATCGGTGCTGGGAACAGAGAAGTGCCCCCCCACCAGGGGAAGAATCTGGCAGCCATTGCTCAGCTCTCCTCCTGGGTAGGGGGGTCCCAGCCAAGGCTGGGAAGGCCGAGGCAAGGGGCTGACACAGGTCCTGGAGAAGCCTGTGCTGGCCTCTGGGATGCTGGCCCTTTCTCTGGGCAGCTGAATAGACTCACTTTTTCTGCCCTGCATCCCAGGGGAGCCGGGAGGTGGGGGCAGGGTGTGGAGCTCAGAGGCGCCTGGCCAAGGTGGTCAAGGTGGGCACGTGGCGTTTCCGGTGACTGAGACTGTGCGAAGTGTCTCTTCGGCTTCTGCAGCAGGAGGGGCTGGACTCAGATTAGAAGGACCCCTCTGACGTCCACATCTCCCCTCCCCTGCTGTAGACACCAGGGGCCACGACTGAGAACCACATGGTGTCCTTGCAAAGGGCTCATTCACAAAGGGCAATTGGGAGGCAAGAATAGGAGAAGCTGTTCCTGGGCTTCTAATAATTTACTGCGTCACTATGGCAATTACCAGGTTCAAAACCGGCCACTTTCATGATTCATCCGCTCCTCGGCACCATCTGTGAGGTACTAGTCCCCTTTCATGGATGAGAAAACTGAGTTTCAGTTCTATCCCTTGCCCAAGGTCAGTGGCCAGACAAAACTGCACTGGTGTGTCAGCCCGGCAGTCCTTATGGCCTCCCTGGATTTCTGCTGTGGCAGACGGGGATCTAGGGCCCATAACTGGGGCAGGGGTGAGGGAGTCCTCCTTGTCTTCCCTTCACCCCCTTGAGCCCCAGCCTGTAGGTGGGGCTTTCGGGGGTGCGGGTCTACTGACCTCAGGACCAAGGTCTTTGGGGATGAGGGCCTCGACACCTCGCGGTGCTCACTCATTCTCGGACCCTTCGTGGAGGGCCTGGGCCCCCTGCCCCCGTCCCCAGCTCCCATTTTGCCCCAGGCCTCTCACCCTGCCCCTCCAGCCGCAGCCCCATGACGTGGCTGCCTGCGCCCCATTGGTCAGCCTGGGAGCATTTGCCCTTATTTGGCCAGGCCGGCTCGTGGCTGGGCCTCCTCCACCCCCCGGCCCGGCCCCACAGGCTCTTCTCTCTCACTTCGTCTTTTTGAGGTTTGGCTCTGGGGCCCTGGCAGGCGGCGCTTCAAACGCACTTTCTGGTTGAGTCATTTTTTAACGGCTCCAGGGCTGTGAGCTGCTGCTGTGGCTGCTGGGGGCCCCCAGACTTCGTGGCCAGCTCTCCCTCATCTGACTGCCTAATGGGCTCTGAGGGAAGGGGCTGGGGGCGGGGGCCGGGATGGCATTTGCTGTTGGAGAGATCCTGCAGACCTCTTGGTTACCCACTTGGAGCCCTCTGCCTTGCCCGCAAGCCCGGGGAGCAGGCTGCACCCGAGTTCCTCCCACGGCCCTTTCCAACCCCCTTTTCCGGCTGGGTCCGTGAGCAGATGTAGGCCACAGCTCCCCTCTCTGTTGGGTAACCTCTCTGAGGTCTGCTTCTTTTCGGGGGCACTTTGAATTGAGTTCCTTAGCGGGGACAGAACCGGGAAGCAGACTGTTGGCTGGTTTTCAGGAAGGTGAAACTTAACGCTGTGTGAGTTTCCGGTTCTTCATCTCTGAGACGGGGATACCATCATTTACATCATGGGCTCAGCGTGCTGATCAAATGAGATTCAGATTGAATGTTTTATTAAGTTCTCTAGAGGCCTCAGCTGTTGCCCTTCCCCCAGCTCGGTGTGTGCAACACAGGGGGGTGAATGAAGCAACCGAGCCCAGAGCAGTTCACGGGGCAGCCTTCACCCTCTGCCTCCCCAGCTGTCCCTGGCATGTGAGGGATCCTGTTGGGGGTGCAGAATGCTGGCAGGAGGGGAGAGATAGACCAAGCAGTGCCCCCAGCCTGTGTCCCTTGTTCCCAGTCAAAATAAGGGGAGGATTCTACTCTCGATCCTTTCCTAGCCACCTGCCTCCTCTGAGGAACGGGAGCTGTGCCCTTGAGCCGGCTGGGGAAATCCGTCAGCTACCCAGGGGCTGGGCAGGTCTTGGAACACAGACCTTTTCTGCTTCCTCTTCCAAGGTTCCTAGGGCCCCTCGCTCTTGGGAACTTCCCAGGTCCTTGGTCAACCTCCTCCTCAGTTTTATAGGTGAAAAAGGCAAAGCCTGCAGGTTGGGGGTCAGATTGTGTGAATGGTCCAAAGTCGTACTGTAAACAGCCACAGCGTGGGGGGCTGGGCCCCTCATCTCCTGCCACCTGGTTTTGCCTTCTGTTGGGTGGTCCTGATGGTGCGGTAGGGAGTTAAGCTGATGAGAGATCATGGTGGTTTCCAGGCAGGGACCAGGCCCCAGCTCTTGGGACACACACATACAATAAACACAGAGTTCATTCACAGCAGTTAAAGCTGGAGCAGACGCAGCAGGTTAAACCAAGCACCTCTGCTGGAGAGAGCCGGGAGGGCGCTTTTCCCGCTCGTGTCCCTGGGAGATCCCAGTGGCCATCTGGTTCCGTGGCCACTCCCACAGCAGTTGTCAGGGTGACTCTCTTCCTCACACCCACACCCCCTTTCCTACCCAGCCCATCCTGCCTCTTCCCAGATGCTATGGACAAAACCCTGAACTTGGCATTCACTTGCATTGTGACCTCAGGCTGCCTTCTGCCTCTCTCTGGGCTTGCAGATCAGCTTCCTTGGCTCAGGCCAGGTTACTATGCCCTGAGCTTGCTGCTTAAAAGACCTTTAGGACTGTGGTCTGGAGAGCTGAGCCCGAACCCTGTCCTAGGGCAGGGCCGGCCTCCCGGGGTGTACTGCAGCTGCCTCTCATCCCAGCAGAGCGGGAGAGCATGGCCTTAAACCTGCAGGATGCCTGGGCAGTGCAGACAGGGCGAGGGGAGAACGTGCCCACCCTCCTTGTCTGGAGGCCTCTCGGCACGACCGGTGGTCCCCAAGGCTCTGAGATGAGTCAGGGGACCTGCTTCAGTGCAGAGTTGACCTCTGCAAGGGACGTGAACCGTCTTGGGTTCTTGAGGCACTTTCTTTTCTCAGACCCCGCTTCCTTAGCGGCCCTTCCAGGGAGAGTGGTGAAAGGTCCTAGCATTTGGGACTCTTGACCCCACTTGTCTTGAGCCCCATTCTGCCATGCTGGGGGCTCAGTTTCCCTCCTTTGTAGCCAGGCATGCCCCCCAGCCCTTGCTCCCCTGAGGGCGGGCCTGCTCTGCCTTCTGACTTCCTGTTTGTGAGTGGTTAGGTCCTGTGGCTTCTGTCGTGTTGTCTCCTCACAAGGCGGGTTATCTGGGCTGCCATCTCTGCCTGCCTGCCGAGCCAAGGCCCCAGACCCGTGCAGCTGCCTTGTGCCTTGCCCTTTCTCCCACCTTCTGGGCCTGCTCTCCCTTGCAAGTGTTAGGCCTTTGAAGGGCCATTTTCTCCCTGTTTCTCCCCCTTGCCCAGCCAGCTTCTCCCCTCTCCCCTCTCCTCCCAAACCCTCTTCCATCCACACTCGCTTTCTCCAGGAAGCCTTATCTGATGGGCCTCCGTGACCCTGAGGTCGCTACTGTAACATCTGTCAGTCCAGCCCTGTGGGCCCCTCCACCCCAGCCAGGACTGATTTGCCCTCGTTGCTGTAATTCTGTAAGATGTAGGTACACGTGGAGGTTTACGTGCGTGCGCTCCACTTTACCTCTCAGATTCAGCGTTTGCTCAAGTAGGAGCCAAGAGTCCGCATCAGACCTGAAGCCCTGCGCCTGCTTTGGTACGAAGTGCTCTCACACCCACACCCAAAACTCTCATACCCTGCGTACCTATCTGTGTCTTGTCTATCAGAGTGGGAGTCCCTGAAGACGGGTCTTGTGTCCTTTTCTCCTCAGGGCCACTTTTACCGACCCCCAGTCTCAGCCTGGCACACAAAGATGGCTGTCCCCTGGCTCAGTGAGAGTGGGGTAGACATGAGGGATTGAGAGCCTGGAGCCCTCCAGGATCCCAGCCCCCAGGGGCCTCAGCCCTCTCACGTGGTGAAGGGCTGTTCCCACTGTTTTTTCTGATGCCAGAGGCCCTGCCTCTACTCCTAATCCTGGTCCCTCCTCCTCCCCTTTCGCTACCTCTGAGCAGGACTATGATCTTGGGACTAAGAGTGTCAGAACTAGAAAGGACTGTGGGGGACGCTTCCTAGCAGAGTCCAGGCGAGCGAGGCTGCCCAGTGAGTGTCTGGTGGAGCCCTGACCTGTTGCCAAGGGGCGGAGTTTGCGGAGTCAACTTGAAATCCTCTCTCCTCCACGAAGAGAGGCATCCTTTCTCAGCCACCTCCTCTCTCGGCCACCGGCCCTCACTTCTCATCCTGGGGAACTGAGGCAACAGACAACTTTGGGGGCAGGAGGGGGAGCCACTCCTCTCACGCAGATGGGCCCGTGTTCTGAAGCCGTCCCCGGCTCCCTCCAGTCACCCTCGAAGGGCTGACCTCAGATTCCCAAGCGAACCTTCCCGGGTGTTTCCGGGAAAGAGGCAGGGGTGTCCAGGACGTGCGGCGGGGTCTTCCTCGAGGTGTGTCTGGAGGCCTGAGCTGAGCCATGACCCACAGCATGTCTGTGTGGCTCTGGGCCCTGTCGGCTGTGTCTCTCTGGAAAGGAGACTGTGAGTCTTTGGGGCCTTGTGTGTCCTTGTGTGTGTGTGTGTCTGCGTAGGCACCCGCTGCTCGTCCCTCAGGCACCTGCTGGTCAGTTACGCGGGACACACACACGGGTTGTGCCAGCCTGGAGTGGGGCTTCCGGCCCAGTGTTCCTGTTCCATTCACCCGGGGGGTTCTTACTGTCTCTGTGTCCTTATTTCAGACCAAGCCCCTTCCTTGTCCTTGATTTTGTCTTTGACACTGTCCTGTTCCTCCTGGTTTGAGGCCCATCAGAACTAGGCGCCATTGCCAGGCCCGGTGGGGGGGAGAAGTTTGGGGTACAGAGACACTGAGCCCCACTTCTGCTCCATCCTCTTCAACCCCAGCCTGGGGGTGGGAGCCAGCAGAAGCCCCAGCCCCTCCAGAAACCTCCTGACTCCAGAAACTCTGGGGTGGAGACACTGGACCTTAGTCTCTCTCCTAAACCAACCAACCAACCAACCAAACAAACAAACAAACAAAACCCACAAACACAAAAATCAGTGGTGGTCTTTGGCCTTGGGCATTGAGGACCTATATGAAAGAAAAGCAGGGGAGCAGACATCAGGGACATCTTCACCTCGCTCAGGACAGGAGAGGGGCTGGGTTGGGGACTGTTGAGGGACATGGGGGTCCCTGGGAAGGAACCTGGCGTCTGACTTGCTGCAGGTCACGTGTGGTGGCAGTCTGTAGCAGAGCTGGGCCCTGAAGTCAGGCCCCTGGCTCCCAGTCGGTGCCTCTTGTTTGCTGGGACAAAATACCTCTGAGGTGATAGCTATGAGAGCACTCTTAGGCCGAGGGTGGTGGTGGGAGGGCAAGATGCTCCAGGAGGAGGGGCCCCGAAGGGTGGGGGTCCAGGAACTCAGGTTACTGCACAACTTTGATATTCTTATCCTCTTATCGTGGAGGGCAGCCATTTCCCCTCCACCCAGGGTCTGGAGCAGCAGTGGTCTGTTAAAGGAGCACTGTCTCATTTCTGGCCATCTTGCCCTCCTCACTGCTGTCTCTTCAGACCCAGTGGATGAAGGGCCCTGTTCTCTTTTTCTCCATCCCATTTAGGGGCCTGGGCTGGATCACAATTCTCAGGTTGAGGATCCTCTTTCCCGAACGAAAAAAATGCATGGCAATCTCCCTCCCCACTGACCCCTAGTCCATGCCAATCCTCTCTTGGCCCTTGAATCTGAGAGTTCCCTGAAGTGTGTGTGGGCCTGACCCTGAATGGGGGACCCAGAGAAGAGGCCCACGGCCTTCTGGGAAGGAGTCACTGGGTGATTCTTGGCCATGCATGCCACACTTCCATCCCGCCCCCCCCCCCCAAACTATTCCTCTTGATTCCAGAAACAAACCCACTGAGAGGCTCAGAGAACTTTGGGGAAAATGTGTGGCCTAGACCTAGTCCGTCCCAGCCCCCACCCAGCCCCACACCCTGTTCCCCTCCCCCAGCCAGGGGCCCTGGGATGGGCAGCTTCCTGCCTTCCCCATGGGGAAAGCGGGGGTGGCATGCAGGTGGGCGGGCCCCGTGCCCACATCCGGTGGCTGCCAGAACCTCCCCTTGGAGTTTCTTTCCCTCCACTCCTCCAAGCCCAATGGCACGTATGCCCTGCCCTAGACCCTCGTCCTCATCACTGCTCTGCCCTGCCCTCCGATCCCTACAGGCCCCAAAGGAAGCATAAACACCCAGTCTAGTGCCAGCAGGCCCACCTGGCCCAATGGGGCCTCCGTACTGTGCTGAGGGCACAGGCCTGGGCTTCCACAGGCTGGGCCTGGGGGAGGGACGGCTTTGTGGGGTGCCGAGGCCTCTGACTATGTGAGGGATATTGTGATGTGCTGGCCTGGACCTCCCTTCACGCATCTGCACCTTTGTGGCCTCTCTAGGCAACACTTAGAGAGGAGCCATGGCTTGGTTTGAATGTCACTGCTGTCCCGAAGGGAACGGAGTTTTCTGGGCTAGGGTCAGGGGGCTGGGACTCAGAGAAAAGGTCCTTTTCTTGTGCTGCATTCGGAACCCTGTGTTCTGGGCACTCACCGAAGGCCCTGACAGGGAGACCTTATCTCCTAGAGTCACTAACCCAGTACCTTGTGTCAGTCCCAGGCTCTTGAACCATCCGCTGGACTTGGTGCCCTGGGGGAAGGGCAGGCCCCGGGGTCCCGGAAGCCACCTGCCAGGGCATGTGAGATGGTCTCTTCAGCCCCCCTCCCGCCAATACCCAGCCTCGTCGCTGGTTTCCTGTCAGTCTGTCCTCCCCAGGGAGGGGAGGGGCGCGCTAATCTCCGCTGCGGTGTGGGGGCGGGCTCCAAGACCGTTGGGCGCCCTGAGATCTGGCCCACGTGGCCTCGGGGTTATAAGCCCTGACCGCCCTGAAGGGAACCCCACTTAGGAGCCTGGAGCACAAGGCTTGCTCCCCTGGGCCTTGCAGCATCAGGTAAGGTTCTGAACCTTCACTTCAGCCCCAACCGGGGCTCCTCAACTCTTAGCTTCGAGGCGTGATGAGGGGTTTGGGTTGCAGGCCCTGGGTGGAGATCCTCTGGGGAGGGACTTTGAGAGCTTGGGTGCCAAGGCTTACTAGCAAAGCTCTAGGCAAAGAGGTGCAATAACCCTCAGATCTATCGGCTTTCGGCTTTTCGTGGCGGGAAATCAAAATCCTGGGCCTCGACTTCCCGCTAGACAAGGAACGTGAAATGACTCCTGGCCCCAGATGAAGAAAGGAGGGGTCCTGGGTTTCAAGCGACAAGGGCCAGGGAGCAGGGTGAGGACACCAGGGGGTGGGTGGAGGCTGAAAAGTGGGACTCCGGCTCATCGAGGGGCACTAAAATGTCTCCCTCCACCCAACATGGCCACCATCTCTGTTGTGGTAGCCTTGGGCTTCTGTCTGGGTCGCTGCTGGGTGGTGAGGGACTCAGGGCCCTGGGCTTGTGAGGACGCTGGGGACAGAGGCCTTGGTGGGAGGAAGCTGTGGCTGCCTCAGTTGGACTCTGGAGGGCAGATAGTGTGGCTGGAAGGGGTCACCCGGGGAGGGGGTCAGAACTGGGGTCAGAACCAGAGGAGCTATGGTCTCTACCTGAGTGTTTCCAGAAGTGGGGGGATGGGGTGGAGCCGCAGGGGGAAGGGAAGAGGGAACCAAAGAGGAAGTGGGGGGAGGGAGGGAGGGGAGGCAAGGACTGGCGCCATGCTGAGTCACCGCCCACAAGGCCCAGAGCAGACCCTCTGGGGGCCGTGGGGTCGGGTGGTAGGGTCTTAGGGAGCCACAGGGAGGGCTGGGGGCTCTCGAAGCAGGAGTCAGGAGGAGCGGGCGGCCTGAAGAGTCCTCGCAGACGGACAGACAGACAGTGCAGTCACCCATAAAGTAGAAAGCACTACTAACAGCACTGGAGGGTGTAGTGTTTCCTACTTTATGGATGAGTGTACTGTGGGCTTCGGAGACCGCGCCGCCGCCGCCCGCCGCCGTCGTCCTCCACGCTCGGGACCGTGTGCCACAGGTGAGCCCCTCAGGCACCCTCCCCTCCCCCCCCAGCCCAGACCCCTGAAAGGCCTCCAGCGTCCCCCACGGCGCTGGCCCTCCTGGTTGCGGCCAACCGGGAAAAGCCCACGTGAGCTTCTCTGCCGCGCAGAGGTCTGGCAGGGCTGCCCATCTGGACTGGCCCCGCCATGGAGCAGCCCCGGCGTGGGGGCCCAGCCGCAAGCCCACAGATGCCAGGACGAGGAAGAGGCTGGAAAGGAGGGTAGATGGAGGGGAATGGCGGGGGTGGGGGTGGGGGGGGAGTGCCAGGGGTCCCAACACTAATAAAGAATGGACTCTGCTTCTGTTTTGTCTGAGACTTTGTTGTTGGGGTCGGGGGCGCTGAATGGGCTTAGCAGGCACCTGGATGGGGTGGGCACACAGAGGGGCTGGGAGGGAGACTCACTCACTCTCTTGAGAGATAGGGGTTTGGCCCTGCCTGTGAGACCAGAAGAGAGCTCTGGGCCTGGGAAGGAAGGAGGGGATGGGGTGCGGGTTGGCGGGGGGCGGTGGAGCGGTGAGACCTCCCTGCAAAGCCAGGAAAGGGGGCAGGACAGGGAGCGGCAGGGCTAGGAGGGGCCCTCCGACTTTGTTCCCTGCTCTGGCCCTGCCCTGCCCTCCACTCACTTTCCACACCCCTAAACTGAAAGTGGCCTACCTCCAGTTCTAATCTAAGGAAGTCCCCTGGGTCCTTGGTAGTCTAAGAATTGGGTAACTGTGGCACACACACAAAGCATCTTGTACATAAACGAGGGCACAGATACTAACACACAATATATATACACACCATCATGCATGTGCATTTCCACACAAGGACCCCCTCACCCTTGCCAGCAACACACATGGACAGCACCATATGCATGGGACGTGCTTGGCATGTCAATCAATGACAGAGATATACACACCCTCAGGACACATACATATGCAATAGTATACACAGATGCAACACCATAAACACACGGGGTGTGCTACACATAGAGGAGCATACAAATACACACACAGTGGGAGTCACGTCATAAGCACATTGGTTCCACACACATATGTGTCTACACATTCCCACATGATTATCCATATACAGTAGATACATGGTGGCGTATATATCTACATACATAGATCTAAATAAAATCATGTCATTATCATTACACATGTGTACATGACTGCACGAGAGTGTGTCATATATTGCGAAGTGTCCAAGGACGGCATGCGTCTACATGTACTGACATACATGTCATAACCCTATACTCACAGTCATAACCTCACAAACACATAATAGCACACATATATGCATGCATGTTTCTGTGTACATACGTAGATTAATACAACGGCCCCCTCCCGTGCATAGAGATAAATACATGCCTATTCTATACATGCGTACTAAACACACGCGTGCAAATAACGGCATGCCTACGTGCCCGCTCATAAACATCAGCAGCATACACGTCGTGGTGCACATACTGATGTACATACTACTTTAAGGAAGTGAGGATACCACCCCCTCCCCATGTACTCCCCCGCCCCCGCAGTTTCATCCGCTCCGCCTGGGTGGAGCCCACAGTCGGGGGCTCTGGGGCGCAGAGCCGCGGTTGCTGTTCTCCAGGGCGCCACACGAGGGCCCCCAACCTCGGCGGAGACTGGCTTGTGTGCAGATGGACTTAGTCCCGGGTTCGGAGGGGACAGGGGCTGCCTCCCCGAGGCCCCTCCCAACACCCCTGTTTCTGGGACTCCATCTAGGCCCCTGCCCCCACATACAGGTCGACTCGTGGGTAGGGGAGTTCCCATGTCCTTGTCCCCAAAAGCCATCTTCCCATAGCACAAAGGCCTGAGGCTAGACAGAAGATGAACTTCCTTGCGGTTCAGGGCAAAGCCAGCCCAACAGGCAGGCCATGTGGTCTCCCCGGCTGGCCCAAGAGGGCCAGGTTGCCCCCAGAACGAAGTCTGCCAGGAGGAAGCCAAAGCAATTCCAATTTCTACCTCTGTCCCTGTTCCTGTCTTCCTGTTCTCATTCTTTTGATTTCTCTGTCTCTCTCTCTCTTTGTTTCATCTCAAATCCCATCTTTTCTATACCTATCCTTCTCCACGGCTGGCTCTGTCTTACCGTCTCCTGTCTCTGTCTCTACTGGTCTCGGGCTGGGGCCGATGTGGGGAGGACCATCTGCAGTCCCCTCGCCTCTGTACAAGGAAGGTGCAGGGGCGTGTGGGGACGAGGGGTGGGAGGCTACATGTCGGGGGTACTGGGCTGGGATCCCGTGAGGAAGCAGCTCTTCCTTCTGTCCCGACCCTGCCTGCTGGTCCAGCCCACCAGTCCAGCGCCATCACCATGGAAACCAGCAGCCGACTTCCTATTGGTGGGCGGGAGAAGAGGGGGAGGGGAAGGCTGGCTCTCCCCTGTTCGCGCCCCCCCCATTCCGAGGCTCAGCCCTCCGCTGCACCCACCATCTCGGGGCTCCCGGACCGTAGGGGACCCCTGCAGTCCCCAGAGCTGAGGTCAGCAGGGACAGAGACTATGAGGCAAGCGGCCCACCGACCCAGGCCTCCTTAGGACCAGCCGACCGCCCAGCGAGCGGGAAAGCAGCAAGCAGCAGCAGAGAGGGGGCAGGAGATAAAGGACCCCAGCGGACGGTTGAGGATCACCCCAGCAGCTCCTGCACACCCCAGCCAGGCTGAGGGTCGTGATGGATGGCCAGACTCGCAGACGCTGACGGACATACAATGACACCGTTGCACACAGCTGCACGACGCTGAGCGGCTTGGATACAACCAGTGACAGCATCACACGCTGCCACAGCCCTGCAACACGGACACCCCCACACACAGAGAAACAACCGGTAACTCCGAAACAGGCACAGTGACACGCAGAACCACTACCCCCAACACACACGAGTGGGGGCATCGGTCCTCCAAACACACACAAGGCAGCGCTGCTCGGGACGCACGGAGCTGGAGAGACACGCCGACCCTCACCCGGGCGCTACTGGTGGTGGCCTCTGCCATCCGCCCTGCCCCCGCGGGGACACCCTCGCGCGTCCACACACCCGCGCACACACACAGCCACGAGCAAACATAGCTCGCATACCCCCAGCTTCGGCTCTGGCAGCTCCGACTCCTGCAGCCTCCTTTGTGGGTGAGGAAGAACGGCCAACCTCAGATGGAGCCTCGGTGAAGCCAAGAGCTCAGAGAGGACAGGGTCTGGCCCGGCATGACCCTCGCCAGTCCCTCCGCTTGGCTGGGTCATGTCCCCCGGCCCGGGTCCTGGGGCCTCTTGGCAGTATCATGGAGCAACTGACACCCCTCCCACGGCTGGGGGACCCCAGAGCCATGGAGCCATGGGCCCTGCCCGCCTGGCAGAGCTGGACTCTGGGCCAGGGGCACGAACATGGAGGTGCGAGCCCAAGCATTGCTGATACTCCGGCAGCTCTGCAGGGTGGAGGGCTGAGGCCCGAGGAGAGCTCTGAGCCTGAGGGAGCCCAGAGCCCTGGGGCTATGGGGGGCATTGACGCCGAAGAAACCAAAACTGGGCTGCCCGGTCTGAGGCACCAAGCAGCGGGCTCCAGACCCAGCTGCCCAAGGCTGGAGGATGAGGAGGTGGAGGCTCTCCCTAAGGTAAGGGAGCTGGGGTCTACGTGGGGGGTGGGGGGGCTCTCATGATGCCCTCCAGCCTGGGCGCGATATGCAACCCCATGGCCCATGTCTCTTTTCCTGGCCTGTCTCTGTCTGGGGGTCCTTCTCTGTGACTGTGTGCCATGCCCTCTCTGGGCAGGAATCTCAGGGGCTCCATTTTTGCTGTATGTCTGTCCTTCTGACTCTCAGCCTGTCTGCTACATCTGGCCCTGCCCCTACCCCTTCCCTCTGTGTGTCTCTCTCCGATGGTCTGTCTGTCTGTGTCTCCTCCTCCGAGAGTCTCTGTCCTTGGGGGCTGGAGAATCCGGGGGGTGGGGGTGGTGGGGGTTGTGGAGGTGTATGATGGAATCAGAGTTCAGGGGAGGGGGCTCAGTACTGGGCTGAGCCATGTAGGACAAGGTTTGGGGTAGATGTGAGCAGCCTCCTATAGAAGATGGAAGGACCAGGGCTTTGCGGGAAGGAAAGGGGACACAGGGCCCATAACGAGCCTGGAGGGGTGGGGCTGGGAGCTCTGGCTGGCATTTCCCAGGAAGAGATGGGCAGAGACAGACAGAACTGGGGACTAGCAGAGAGGGTCCCAGGACTCGGGGAGGCCAGCGTGGGTCCCTTCTTGGCCTCCTATGCTCATCTCGGAAGGCCTGGGACATGGGGGAGAACCTTCTCATCTCCATGTCTCCCTAGACCGTTGGCGGGCAGGATGCTTCCATACGGGGGGCTTTGACTGGGGAGGGTGTGTTCCTGGGGTGCTGTACCCTGTCCTTTGCCATGCCAGGGCAAGCTGAACATGGGCTGCGGGGACAGGCCCAATCCGGAGCTGCTGAGGGCCCTGGGGGAGCTGCAGCAGCGCTGTGCCATGCTTAAGGAGGAAAATCAGATGCTGGTGAGGCTTGGAAAGCAAGTCCCGAGTCCTGGTTGGAGCTGGGGGAAGGCAGACTCAGACACCCCAGCCCTCTGCCTCAGCGTCCTCCTCATCCCATAAACTATGCCTCCAAGTGGGGGCTACATGGAGGTGATATGACCCCAAGACCCAGAGAGGGTGAACCCCTATCTTGAGTTGCCAAGGACCCCACTGTGAGCCCAGGGCTCTAACCCACATCCTGGATGGTTAGGATTGGGTCCGTGGGGCACTCCCCACATGCCCCAATTCTGGCTGACCCCTTGTCAGAGGAAGAGCAGCTTCCCTGAGACAGAGGAGAAGGTGCGGAGGCTGAAGCGGAAGAATGCCCAGCTGGCGGTCATTGCCAAGCGCCTGGAGGAGAGGGCCCGGAAGCTGCAGGAGACTAACCTGAAGGTGGTGAGGATGGGAGGCTGCCGGATGGAGGCGGGGTGACCAGGGAGAGAGGGGAGCCAGGCCGGGTCCGAGGGGGTGGGGCTGAGGAGGCGTGGACTCCTAGCTCCCAGGGGAGCAGGAAGCCAGGGGCCAAGGGCTAGGCAGGGCAAATGCCGGCTGGGCTAGGAGGCCAAGGGTTTCTGGAATTACCGGAGGGAGGGCAGAGCTGGGCAGGGAGTTCCTGAACAGGCAGGGAGCAGGTTTCTGGATTACCACGTGCTGGTGCTGGCTGCCACCTCCCGCTGAGCTCATCTCCGGGTGCAGAGCTGGTGGGGGCAGGGATGAAGACCCATGACAGAGGCAGCCCTGAATTAGCAGCATCCTTCGGGCCTGAACTAGGATGTGGAGGTAACCCCCTCAGTCCTGTCTGAGGATTTGCGGGGATGGAGTCAAGTGAGGCTAGCGGTCCCCTAAAGCCCCCAATACAGGGTGGAAGCAGGAGGCAAAACTTCCAGGTTTTCATCCTTACCCCTCCGTTGAGAGGAGCTGAGGAGTGGGAGAAGTGCCCCAGCCCTCAGATGATCGTTGGCCTTACCCCTCCTCTGGCCAGGTGAGCGCCCCTGTGCCCCGACCTGGGGCCAGCTTGGAGCTGTGCCGGAAGGCCCTGGCCCATCAGCGAGCCCGGGACCTCAGTGAGACAGCCAGCGCCCTGCTGGCTAAGGACAAGCAGATCGCTGCCTTGCAGCGGGAGTGCAGGGAGCTGCAGGCCAGGCTCACCCTGGCTGGCAAGGTGCGAGGCCCTGGTCACCGCTTCCTGATCAGCCCTACACGGGGGCCGCCTGCCTGGCTTGTGGGATGTGGACGAGATGTTGATGAGATGCAAATGAAGCGGGAAGGTGGAAGCTGCTGGGGAGTAGGTTCCCCTGGCAACGGCCCAGGTGGGAGCTGGGAGAAGGAGCCTGAACTGAAGGGGGTGGAGCCACGAGTCCCAGACCTGGGAATTTCTGTGCTCCAGGCTTTGGGCTGTATGCCAGCGGGTCTGGCTGGATGAATCCACACATACCTCACACTTGTGTGAGGCGATGTTCACAAGGCACTTAGCACAGTGCCGGGCACACCGTGAGTGCCCAGTAAATAAGTCACTGTGACCGCACACGGGCTCGCGGAAGCATGTGGCCACATACGCGTGCACCTCTGACCAGGCCTGTACGCAGGGGAGGGTCTGCACGTTCCCGCGCGTCGGAGCTCCTCCAGCAAGGGGAAGGGCGGGCTCTGCCGGGGATGGCGTGGGGCGGGCCGGGGCTACGCCTGACTCCCCTTCTTCTTGTCCCCCCAACCCCAGGAGGGTCCCCAGTGGCTCCACGTGCGGGACTTCGACCGGCTGCTGCGCGAGTCCCAGCGGGAGGTGCTGCGGCTGCAGAGGCAGATCGCCCTGCGCAACCAGCAGGAGCCGCCCGCGCCGCCCCGGCCCCCGGGCCCCACGGCCCCGGCCAGAGTAGGGGCGCCCGCCCCCGGGGCCCCGGGAGAGGTGAGCTCCGGCGCGGGGGCAGGCGTGGGGGCGTCTGGGGTGGGGGCGGGGCTGGGGCGGCTCCGGGATCTCCCCTTACACGACACTCAGAGCCCCGAGGACCCGCCGGTGAGGTGCGCTCTCCGAGGGCCCGGGAGCTTCCCCGACCCCGGAGGGGAGGGTCGGCCGTACCTGCGCCGCGCCGACCCCGGCCATTCGGGGTCCGCCCTCCGCAGGCCTGCGCCCCGCCGCCCCTGCCGCGCCGCAGTGGTACGGCCCGGCCGCAAATCCCCGGTTGCCCTGGCAGCCGCCCGGGGCCCAGCCCGCGCCGCCGCCTCCCGCCGCCGCCGCAGCGCGGGGACGCCCCCTTTAGCGCCCGCCTGGTCCGCCAGGCCCGGCCCCGGCCCCCCGGGGGTGGCGGTGCGTCCGCCTCGGCTCCAGGTACGGGCGACCCTCGCTGGGCGCTGGGCTTAGGCAGCCGCTGTCGCGAGAGCTTGGGACCCTACGCCGGACTCCCAGAGCTTAGAGGTCTGGCTCCATTCTCTCTACTTGGGCGGCCCCTAGGTTCACCTTCTTCTGGGAAGAGGGGTGGGAGAAGGGGCTCCATAGCGACCAAGGCCTCCGGGCGGGGGGTGCTCCTCGCTCAGATTTTGCCCCTCTGCCTGGCCCAGGGAGGGAGATGCACCTCCCATCAAGAGCTGCCCTCCCCTGGAGTTTGCATAGATAAATCTCAAGTGCGACAGGGTGGGCTTGGGGGAAGCTAGGACGAGGGTCTGGCCAGGCTTGCAGTGCTCTAGGCAAAGCCCCAGCGTGGATGATCCAGAATTCCAGCTCTGGGAGCACCACATCCCCGGGGGGCCCAGGCAGTCTCCCAGCTCTCTGCCAGTCAGCGAAGGACACCCAGGACGGTTATTGAGTGCAGAGCAGGGCTGCTGTTGGAAGCTAAAAACGGAAAGCTTTGGCCTGGATAAGGGACACATCTCCCAGGGCACTCATGGGTCTCAGGATCTCAAAGCAGTATGTCTGGAGGACACAGGGGTGCTACCTCTGCACTTCCACATCAGCTGGAGATGTGTGCAGGCAGCAGGCCCCCTCCCTCCCCTCTTGGGCAGGGATGGCTTTGCTGACTGTGAGATGGGGTGGGAAGCTGCCACACACAGGCCGGGCAGGGGGGGGCAGGCTGCCCCGGGGGGCCCTATTCTCAGGTGCCAGCCCCCATCCCTGGGCATTTCCAGGCCACGGCCCAGGAGGATGTGGAGAACCCACCCGCGCTCCTAGGGGAGCCTGAGAGACAGCAGAGGGTGCAGCAGCTGGTAAGTCCCAGGTCAAGGGCTGGAGGCGACCAGCTGTGGCCAGGTCTGCCTTCCCACATGAGGAGCCCTTGGTTCTGACCCCACAGGAGTCAGAGCTCAGCAAGAAGCGAAAGAAATGCCAGAGCCTGGAACAGGAAGCCCGGAAAAAGCAGAGGCGATGTGAGGAGCTGGTGAGCTCCCCAGGGCCTCCCCAAGGCCAGCCAGGTGGTGGGCTCCCTCTCAGCTCTGCTCTCACCCCTCCTATCCTTCGGGGCTCTCCTGCCCTGCCTGGCACAGGGTCCAGGTGGGGGAGGAAGGCCTTGTCTGGGAGGGCCAGGTCCTCTGTGTGGGGAGAGGAGGCGTGTGGGTGCTGGGCTCCCTCCCCAGAGCTCCCCTGGTTTCTCAGGAACTGCAGCTGAGAGAAGCCCAGAATGAGAATGCCCGCCTCGTGGAGGAGAACTCTCGGCTCAGTGGGAGAGCCACGGAAAAGGAGCAGGTAGCCACTCTGCGCATGTGCTGTGGGGCCTGGGCTTCTGCTGGAGCCCTGGTCCGTGGGCACGGGGCTGTCTTCTCTGCCCCCTGCACTGGGCTAGAGTATGAAGGGTACTGCTCCTCTGGTGAGGGAGCTGCTGGGACAAGGCGGACACACCTAGCTCCCTGCCCCTCCCCCCTCTCCAGGTGGAGTGGGAGAATGCAGAGCTGAGGGGCCAGCTCCTGGGGGTGACGCAGGAGAGGGACTCGGCCCTTCGCAAGAGCCAGGGCCTGCAGAGCAAGCTGGAGAGCCTGGAGCAGGTGCTGAAGGTGAGGAGACTATGGACGTGGGGGGAGGGTCTTGGTCCCTGGCACAAGGAGAAAGTGGGACAAGGAGAAAGTGGTAGAATGTGCCCTATGTGGGGCAATGGGGTCTGAGGTCCAGTCCTGGCGCCGCCAACCCCTGCGCTTCTCTGGCCTCGGTTTCCTTTTTAACAGAGGGTATCTGGAAGCCATAGGGTCTGAGGCTCACTCACCTTAGAGCTACAGAAACGGTGGGCGGGGGGGAGGCCCTGGCCTTGACCCAGGGTCTTGTGTTTTAGCACATGCGGGAGGTGGCCCAGCGGAGGCAGCAGCTGGAGGTGGAGCATGAGCAGGCCCGGCTCAGCCTGCAGGAGAAGCAGGAGGAGGTCCGGAGGCTGCAGCAGGTGGGGGCCCGGGCGAGGGAAGGGTGGTAGGCCGCCGGAGCCCTGGGTCATCCACTGGCCCAATGAGCTTTTCCTGAGCACCCGCTGAGTACCAGGTTCTGTGCTAGGCACTGGTTCTAGACCAATCAGCAAATAAGCAGATGCTTGAGTGAGACGACCCTAGTCACTGATGGGCCCAGCGGGGGACGTGAACAGGGTGATATGACAGCGTGACAGGGATGGGGCCAGGGGCCACTTTAGAGAGGCCGGTAGGGAAGGCCTCTTAATACCTTAAGGGTGAGAAGGAGCCCGCTGAGGAGCGCTCCAGGTGGGAAAATCTAAGTGCAAATGCCCTGTGGCAGGAAGGAGTGTGGGGTCCAGACCAATGTGGCTAGAATACAAGCACAGGAATTAGGCAAGAGCCAGGTCTTGTCAGGCCTTAAAGAAGAGTTTGGATATTTTGTTCTCTGAGCTGTTGGAAGGTCCCAAGCGGGGAGATAGCATGATCTGATTCGTCATTTTAGAAGATCGCTTGAGCAGCCCTACGGAGGAGGGGTTGGGGGAGTGGGCGAGGGGGCAGGCGGTCGGGCCGGTGTCGAGGCTCCTGCCGGAGATGATGTCCGTCTGAGCTAGGGTGCAGGCAGGGCAGGTGGAAAGGGGGAAGATTTGAAATATATTTTGGAGAGAGAATTGACAAGGCTCCATAGGATTCTAGTAGAGCTTCTGCTCCTTTCAGTCTACCCTGAGGGACAGCCCTGAGGAGGTGAAGGATGAAGGGGCAACAGGCGTGAGAGTTAGGGAGTCCCGAGTCCTGAGTTCGATTTTGGCTAAGTTTGGGGTGTGTGTGAAACATACACGTGGACGTGTCCATAGACAGTTGGATCTGCGGGTCTGGAATCATGGGGAAGTTGGTCACGGAGGTTTCGGAGTCATCCGTGTGTCCAGTCGTGTGACTAGATGGGACCCTTGGGAGAGAGTGAAGGGTGTAAAGTGGGCCCAGCCCTGTGCCCTGCGGCTCCCTAACATTTAAAAAAGATAAAAGGCAGGGAGCAGGTGCAGGAGACTGAGAAGGAGCGTCCCAAGAGGTAGGAGGGAAACCCAGAGGGTGGATGTCCCAGAAAGAGAGAAGCAGTGTCAGCCTTGCCTCTCCTTGACACCGTTACCTTCTGACCTGAGGTATGGTTCCGGGCTGGGAATTTGGGAGGGCAGGGAGGAGAACCCTCAGCCTCCCCCTTCCCAGCTCCCCTTTCCTCTTCTCCCCCCCTTCCCCTCTTTCTTCCCTCCCTTTGCCCCTGCTGCCCCTCCTCTGTCTGTCCCCCTTTAGCCCCTCCCCTGGCCCTCATCCCTCCCCTCCAACATTTTGCTTCCTCTTCCCTGTAGGCCCAGGTAGAAGCCAAGAGGGAACATGAAGGGGCCGTGCAGCTGCTGGAGGTAGGGTCCCTGCAGGTGACCAGTGGCAGCACCAGTCTGGGGGGGGGAAGGCGGGGAAGTTCAGAGAGAGCTGGAATGGACTCTGTGGCTGTGGGGGGTGTGGGGTTGCAGGAGGGGCCCTTAACTGCTCCAGAGCCTAGGGAATTCCCTCCACCACTGGCCTACTTGTCAGGCAAGGGCACCCCAGGGCAGGGGCTCCTGGGTCTGGTGGCAGCGGTCTTCCCCACTGCCACCCACCCCCAGAGGCCGCCTTCACCCTGAAATATCCTTCCGTTTAGGAACTGCCCAGTCAGTCCAGGGAGCCGACCAGGTAGTGTCCACTTGGGCCCTTTCTCCCTCCCTCCCTCTCTGTGCAATGACCCGCAGGGTGAGCAGTTCTAACCTGTCCTCTGTGCTTTCCTTTCCTGCCACAGTCGACCCTGGATTCCATGCAGGTACAGCCCCCCGCCCCCACCCCCCACCTCCCTGGGCTGTCCTCTCCCCTACGCCTCTCCAGGCTGGCTGAGCTGCGTCTCCTTCCTCAGGTCCAAGTGGCCCCAGCTCTCATGTCCAACAGAGGAGGGTGTGACTGGTAGCAGAGACCCAAGACTGTGTAGATGGGCTGGGATTCCTGCAGGACATGTGGGCCACCTCCTCGACCCAGACCTGCCGCAGTGCCTGGCAGACATGGGGCTGTCCTTTCTCTAAAACCTAGCCACTCAGACCATGAGGAAGTTCATCACCAGTCTAACCCAGGATCCTCTTGATCTTGGCCAGGGGAGAGGCCCCAAATGTTGGGACTAGAGGCCCCAAATGTTGGGACTCTCCTGAAACCTGAGAAAAAAATTCTTTTGAGCATTGGCTCCTTCCTGCCACAAAGATGTCCCTAGTTCCTGTGTGGGATCTCTCTTGAGGGTAGGGATTTGGGTCACTGACTGTGGGAGGGTGACAAGCAGCAGAGCCGAGGAGACTCCTGAGGAGGGACCAGAAGTGGAGCTGGGAGTGGGCGCCATTCCTTTTGGCCTAGAAGCAACTAGAAGCAGGAAGTGCCACTGCCTGGGGTGTGAGGGTGTGCTGAGTGGGAGGCGGGCCCCCCACAGGCCTGGTACCTCCCCCCCCCCCGCCCCCGGCTCAGACAATACTAAGGCAGTGGGGCAGCAAGGCTGAGGGCTGGTGCCCGGGCCTAGGGCTGGGCGGATATGAGCTGAGGCCTGCTCTGGGCTCCTCATGTGTGGACATGGCACAGGATGGGACCAGGCAGCTTTGCTGGGCCTGGTAGCTTAGGGGAGGTCTTGGCCCAGGTCCGGGTTCGAGAGCTGGAGGAGCAGTGCCGCACCCAAACAGAGCGCTTCAGCCTCCTGGCACAGGAGCTCCAGGCCTTCCGCCTGCACCCCGGCCCCTTGGATCTACTCACCTCTGCCCTGGGCTACAGTACCCTTGGGGACCACCCCCCACCCCCCTGCTGCTGCTCTACTCCCCAGCCCTGCCGGGGATCCGGCCCCAAAGGTAAGGTGGACCCTAGTGACATTAGTCTGGAATCCCCAGGCCTGGAGCTTTTGTATAGAGCAGAGCGTTCTGAGTCAGAGAAGGCTAGCAACTCACCCAAAGTCACACAGCAAGTTAGAGCCAGGCCTGGCTGGAACGAGGCTCTGACGGGGGAGAAATGAGCTCACAGGAGTGGCTCTCCTGGAGTCTGGCGAGGTGTCTCGGCCACTGCTCCTCTCCTCCAGCAAGACTGTGTGGTCATGGCTAAGCGCTGGGCCCTAGGACCCAGCAGCTGACAGGATGGGCTTGTGAAGAGCTGGGCCAGGCATCAGTCAGATCTGGGGGCCCCAGCCCCCTCTCACTTGCCAGCCCACATGATTTTGAGCATGCTGCTAAACCTCTGTGGGCTCTGTTTTCCTAAGCTCTAAGACGGGAAAAATTCAGTGCACCTCATCAAGCTGCTCTGAGGATCATGTGGAATAATATATGTAAATCATTTCCACCTCTATGTAGTAAGTTTCCCTCAAATGTCTCCCTCTGAGAAGGAACCGTGGCTATGGAGGGCCTGACCCCCCTATCGAGCGGCCCCATCCTTGCTCCCTAGTCCCTCCTCAGGCCACAGACCCCACATGCCATCTTCTCTTTAGACCTTGATCTCCCTCCGGGCTCCCCTGGGCGCTGCACCCCAAAGTCTTCTGAGCCTGCCCCTGCCACTGTTACCGGGGTCCCTCGAAGGACGGCCAAGAAGGCAGAGTCCCTCTCCAACTCCTCTCGCTCTGAATCCATCCACAACAGCCCCAAGTCATGCCCCACGCCCGAGGTCAGTGCTGGGGAGGGGTCTGGGGAATGGGGGGGTGGCCCTATCCTCCTCTGGGGTCCCCAGGAGTTGGGTGGCTGCTGGCCATATGGGGTCACAAGTTGGGAAGTGGAGCCAGGCCCTGGGAGAGAAGGACCTGTGGATTCCTTGATGGGCAAGGAGCTCAGGTGGAGCCTGCCCTGCCCCCCAGGGCTCCAGCGCTCTGCTTTGGGGCTGCCCAGTCCCACCCGTCTAGAGCTCACAGAGGCCCCAGAGTCCCGAGCTGGATGGAAGGAGACGCATTGGCGCCAGGATCCGTATAATGAGACTGTTCATGCGAGTGTCTGTAGCAGAAGCAGATGGTTGTGTGGGAAAGGACGCAGGTTCTGGGGTTCACATCCCAGCTCTGTCTTAGGCGAGCCTCTGACCTTTTCTGGGCTTTGGTTTCGTTGTCTGGATTTTGGAGCTAATAAAACCTGCCTTGTAATGTTGTCCTGAGGATTACATGAAAAAATAGAAGGAAGAGCACTGCAGGGCACAGAATAGATGCTTAACGTGCGGCAGCTATTTTCATTACCAAGTGCTTGATCACCTTGTCTCTCCTCTCTAGGAGGGGCAAACCCCAAACCCCAGAAATGGGGGGCATGGCAGGTCGGAAGCAGCCCTGCTGTCCAAGGTTGTGGAAAGCGGTAGAACCCAGCCTCGGCCTCTACTGCCCCCTTGTGGGCTAGAACGACAGTGCAGGCTTTGGCGCAGTGATCAGAGGGGCCGCCGGGTCTCCCCTCTCTGGACCCTCCTTGCAGGGACTTCTCATGTCTCTGCCTCCTTGCCTCCAGCTTTTCCCAGTTGGAGTGCTTTGCCGTATTTTTCCCTTAAGGAGACAAACTGCCATTGGTCGCCCCCTACACACTGGTGTGGCTGGCTTCTTCTCCGATGGGGAAAGCGGTCTTACTTGGCGGGTGCAGCAGAGGCCCTGGCTCAGGAGGGATCCAGGTTGTTCTCACTCCCCTTTGCTAGGGCAGCGGGGCTCTGCCAGGACCTGCGGGCTCGGGTGCTGATTTAGGAAACATCGGGGATCATTGCTGCTGGCCTTGTCTGGCAGGTGCTCTCTCTCCTCAAAGCAGCGGGCCCTCTGGCTCATCCTGGAAACCTGCCTGCCTTGTCATTGGCCCCTTCTGTTTGCCCACAGGTGGACACGGCCAGTGAGGTGGAAGAGCTGGAGGCAGACAGTGTCTCCCTGCTCCCAGCGGCACCCGAGGGCAGCCGGGGAGGAGCCAGGATCCAGGTCTTCCTAGCGCGCTATAGGTGGGCACCTGCCCCTGCTCCCCGTTTCCCTAGGGTTTCGGGTGTGTGGGAGGCAAGGACCAGGTGAAGAAGACAGAGGCCTCTGGAGGGGGCGGCAGCGGTACGGGGATCCCGGTTGGACATGTCCTCTCGGCCTATTTGGGCCGGGCGGGCGCAGTGAGCGCTCTCCTTGGCTAAGGGTGGACCACCAAGTGTCCACAAAGGCCTAGTACAGTGGGGGAGAGGAGACGGGACATGGAGGCAGGGGATGTAGGTCACCGTCGTCTTCCTCCTCCGCACCTCCTTCAACAGCTACAACCCGTTCGAGGGCCCCAATGAGAACCCAGAAGCGGAGCTTCCTCTCACCGCCGGCGAGTACATCTACATCTATGGCGACATGGATGAGGATGGCTTTTTTGAAGGTAGGGAGGTGGCGGCGCTGTTCTGTCCGTCCCCTGCCTCTAAGTTCCTCTCCCAAAGACCTCCCCCCCCGACCCTCCCCCCAGCCGGCTCAGCCCACTAGAACTTCTCCGACTCCGCTAAAAAGCAACGCGTGGGGAAGGGACCTAGGAAAGGGGGCAGCTGGTCTGACCACAGATCTGCCCCAAGCAGGGCAGGGCAGGGCCTGCCACATCCGGATGATGGATGGCGTCGTAGGGAATCTGGGCTAACTTTGCTTTTGTGCTGCCAGACAGGGCAGGACGGTGCTTAACTCTAGTGACATCAGAGTCGGGCGCGTGGCGGAGATCTGACGCTGGACTCCAGTCAGGTGTGGGGAGGAGGAATCAGGGTCCAGAGCCCGGGAAAGGGGGTTAGGAAGTAGTCAGCAGGTGTCTGGGCCCGGGCAGGGCGTGGGCTTCAGGGCAGCTCTCCAGGGTCCGTGGGGAGCTCAGGCAACAGAGTGGCTGCCCCGTGACTGAGACCAGGCAACAGGGCAGGGCCTGCCCAAGAAACGGTCTCGGGAGACTCCCCAGGTAGCCCTGGTACCTGGGCTGGAGAATGACGCTGTGCCGACACTGGCTTGTGGTGCAGGCAGGGCAGGGTGAGGACCATAACCACGGATGGAGATTTAGCAAAGAAGTCAGGTCTGAATCCATAAGGCCCAAAGCTTGGGGTTTGGAAGGCTGGGTCTTCGAGTCCGCTCAGCATGCCTTCCCCGGGCCCGGCGGCTGGTCTTTGAGTAGCTGCCATGAGTGATGGTGAACAGCTAAACTCCCCAGAGATGTGCATAACAGAAGTGGGATTAAATATTTTCCAGAAAAACGACTTTTTAAATGAAAAAAACCCCAGAGGCCACACCTTTTCTTGGAGGGGGGCAGCCAAAACACAAATAGTAACTAACCACAAATTATTAGAATTTGAACTGTCTGATCTGGGATAGACTTAAAGGCCTGGAGACAACTGAGCCCAGGATACCCCCCACCCCCCATCAGACTTAGCTACGTGACGGCTTCGTCTATGTCTGGTGCCGCCTGGACCACTGTCCGCGGTTCCAGCTTCGGGAACGTGGACCTGGCTCTGGTGGGGGCTCCAGCGCCAGCCTCTCTGGGCAGTAGATGCGCTTGGTTGGAAGGCTCCTACCTTCCCTGTCCCATTCCTTAGCGTTGGTGCTTACACTGATGTCCTCAGGCTGCCCGACCAAATTACTGACTGGCTGGCTTAAAACAACGGAAATGCAATCTCTCACACCCCTGGAGGCCAAACGTTTGAAATCAAAGAGTTGGCAGGGCCACGCTCCCTCTGGAGGCCCTCTGGGAGACTCCATCCTCTGTCCCTTCCAGCTTCGGGTGGTTCCAGGTGCCCCGTGGCTTGTGCCCACGTCACTCTAGTCTCTGCCTCTGTGGTTCCGTTGCCGCCGCCTCTTCTCTCAGTGTCTTGCTTCTGTGCCACTCCTGTAAGGCCACTTGTCATTTGATTTAGGACCCATCCATACAATCCAGAACGATCTCATCTCAAGCTCCTGAACTTAATTACATCTGCAAAGATGCGTTTTCCAAGTAAGGCCACAGCCACAGGAGCCAGGGATTAGGATGTGGACATGGTTTGGGGAGGTCACCAGTCGACCCACTCCAAGCACTTATCGTTTCGAAGTTACTGGAAGTCGCTCTTGTTTCTTCAAGTTTCCTTACTTTCTCCCCGTCCTGGCGTAAGCGGAGAGCGAGGGTGCTGGGGAAACTTGCTGGCCCTCCTGCTGCTCAGACCCGTCTCCCTCCTCCACACCCTCTTCCTTAAGCCCCGGGCCCTGCTCCCACTTCCTCCTAATAAGGCACAGTAGCCACCCGCTTGTCTGTTCCCTGGGAACCCTCTTCCTTCTCCCAAATTAGCTGTGACAGGACATGCTCTGTGCCCAGTTTCTTCCTTCCTGGACATCCCTCTGTTGTCCCGTGTTCAGGAGAACCTGCACAAGGTACCAGAACTGACCTCTGGTCACTGCCTGGACTGGCCGCCAGTCTTGTTCCTAGACCCCGGCCCGCGGTGGGTCCTCATCCCTTCTAGAACCCAGAGGGGAATCTTCTCTGGCACTTACGTCTTTTGTCCCTAGAGATTCCTTCTCTCACCCTGACCATGTGGTGCTTCCTCTCCCACTGAGGAGGCTTGTTTTCCACTGAGGGAAGTTGAAGGGTGCCCCTGTCCCCACTCCTCAGGCCTTTGTAGTGTGAGAGTTTTCAAACGCACAGAAAAATGAAAGAATCATACAGCGAACCACCTATATCCTCGCCACCTCGACTCAACAGTTGTTAACATTCTGTCATATTTGCTTTTTCTGTCTGTAGGTTAAAAAAGAAAAATGAGGTAAAAGTGAGTTGTAGCCACCATGGCATTTTGCCTAGCCATGCTTCGGCGCGCGTCTCCTCAGAACGCGGACACTCTCTGACACTGGCAGAGCCCAGGCGCTTGTTAGAAATGCAGACTTGCAGCCCCACCCAGACCTAACTAAGTTAGAATCTGCATTTTAACAAGTCTCCAGACGATTCAGATGCACATTAAAATTTAAGAAGCTCTGTCCTCTATCACCACAGTGCTGTTACCACACCTGTGAATATTAGCAGTAACTCCCTGCTGTTAAAAGCGCTCACGGATAGATGTTGATTTGAATCAAATGCTTAAGATCATGCACTAACCATGGCTAAAATGCATTTATTGGACTGGTTTTTCTCTACTTCCTCTCTGTCTTCCCCTTCCCCACCCTCCCTCTGCCAGGGGAGCTCATGGATGGCCGAAGGGGCCTGGTCCCTTCCAATTTTGTAGAGCGTGTGTCCGACGATGACCTCCTGACCTCCCTCCCTCCGGAGCTGGCCGATCTGTCCCACAGCTCGGGCCCTGAACTCAGTTTCCTGAGTGGAGGTGGGGGCGGCAGCAGCAGCGGGGGCCAGAGCAGCGGGGGCCGCAGCCGGCCCAGACCCGAGGACGAGGCTGCAGGGGACGAGCTCAGTCTGAGCCCCCAGCCTGAGGGCCTGGGCGGGCCCCTGGCTGTGCCTTACCCCCGCAGTCTGGTGGTCCTCAGGCAGCTGGCCCACAGTGTGGTGCTGGCCTGGGAGCCACCTCCTGAGCGAGTGGAGCTACGTGGCTACCACATCGGCGTGAATGGGGAGCTGCGTCAGGCCCTGGGGCCAGGGGTGCCCCCCAAGGCTGTGCTTGAGAACCTGGACCTGCGGGCCGGGCCCGTCCGTGTTTCTGTGCAGGCCCTGACCAGCCAGGGCAGCTCCGACCCTCTGCGTTGTTGCTTGGCGGTGGGTACCCGAGCCGGGGTGGGACCTAGCCAACTTCGCGTCCGTCGACTGACGGCCACGTCTGCTGAGATCACCTGGGTGCCCGGCAATAGCAACTTGGCCCATGCCGTCTACCTCAATGGGGAAGAGTGCCCCCCTGCCCGCCCCAGCACCTACTGGGCCACCTTCTGCCACCTGCGGCCTGGTACCCTCTATCAGGCCCGAGTAGAGGCTCAGCTCCCACCTCGAGAGTCCTGGGAACCAGGCTGGGAGAGGCCGGAGCAGCGGGCCGCCACCCTGCAGTTCACCACACTCCCGGCAGGTACGCAGGCTTGGCCTTGGGCTGCCCCTACACCCAGAAGGCCGGGCCGCGGGGGTTTCCGGGGAGCCGCGAACTAGGCTGCTCCCTCGAGGTGAGTGTCCCGTGTCCCTGGGTCTTGTGCCCTCCTCCTCCCAGGCCCGCCTGATGCCCCCCTGGACGTGCAGATTGAGCTGGGACCCTCCCCCGGAGTCCTGATCATCAGCTGGCTTCCAGTAACAATCGACGCTGCTGGCACCTCCAACGGCGTCCGGGTCACAGGCTATGCCATCTACGCTGATGGGCAGAAGGTATGGCCTGGGGCCTCTGCCTCCCCGTGCCCCGGGAACAGGATGGGGGTCTCTCCTTGCTGTGCTCAGAGGCCCAGTCTCCCCAGCCTGGCACAGAGGTGCCCCGCGCCCGGCATGGGGGCCCCATGGAGCCCGCAGATTGCTTGAGGGCGTGGGCTTTGGTAGCAGACGACTGCAATTCAAAAAAGCACGCCACCAACTGGGGCCATGCGGCCAGGGGCGTTAAGTGAGACGAGACACTCCAAGGCCGCAGCGCGATGCCTGGCAGAATGCTAACCGCCACTGTTTCCTTTGCGTCCTGACACGTGGCCCTCTCGGCCTCCCTTCCCCAGCTGCGTTCCCTCTGCCCTGCAGATCATGGAGGTGGCCTCGCCCACAGCAGGCAGCGTGCTGGTGGAGCTGTCCCAGCTGCAGCTGCTGCAAGTGTGTCGCCAGGTGGCCGTGCGCACCATGTCACCCCATGGCGAGTCGGCCGACTCCATTCCAGCTCCTGTCCCCCCGGCCCTGGTGGCAGCCTGCCTGCCAGCCATGGTCTCCTGCCCCTCACCACGGCCAGGCTCCGAGGCCAGACCACCCATTGCTCCGGCCTCCCCCGGGCCTGGAGACCCCAGCTCTCCTCTCCGGCGCCCTGACCCCCGTGGAACTCGAGAGCCCCCCGGGGGTCCCCCTGCCAGAGAGACACCAAAAGGATCCCATGAGGATCCCTCGGCACCTTGCTCGCAGGTACCCTGCTGGGGGAGAGGGGGAACAGGTGGAGGCTGGGACAGAGGCCGGGGACTTGGGCCCTTCCTCAGTGCCTGCCATTCCAGGAGGAGGCTGGGGCAGCTGTGCTGGGTGCCTCAGAGGACGGGAGGGCCAGCGAGCCCACCGTGGGCGAGAGAGCTCCCGACCCTGCACCCTCACCACTGGCCAAGGAAGAGGCTCTCCCAGCACCCTGCTGCACCCAGGGAGCACTGGCCCAGCAGGTGCCCCGGGCTGAGGCCTGCCGCGGAGGAGACTCAGGGCCTGGGCTGAGGCCCAGGGCTGAGGTATGGGGTTGGGGACACACTGGGCCATCTCACAGAATTGGGGCCTGCCTCCCTGCCTCTGCCAGCCCAAATCTGGGGGTCCTTTCCATTTATTTCCTGCCCTGGTCTGTGCTTTGAGTCTGTTGCTTTGTCTTCCCAGTTATCTCTTTTTGTTTTGGCTACTGTCCGTCTTCCCCCCACCCCCCCTGCCCCCCGCCCCGTGCACACCTCCCATCTGGGACATGAGCCTGTCACCCTCTGCCGAGGGACCCCCGTCACTCCAGCTGGCGCTGACCCTGCAGAGCCCCCTGTCTGTCTCCTCCTTTGTCTTACCTCTTGCAGAGGGAGGATGCAGCCGAGCTCGGGGGCCGTCTGGCAAACTCCCTTGTGGACCATGGGCGCAACTCAGATCTCTCAGACATTCAGGAGGAGGAGGAGGAGGAGGAGGAAGAGCTGGGTTCCAGGACTTGTTCTTTCCAGAAGCAGGTTGTTGGCCACAGCATCAGGGAGAATGGGGCCAAGGTAATGGGGGGAGGAGGGGCTGGTGGGCCCTAGACCTCGGGTTCCAGGGGCCTCTTACCACCCCCCCAGCCAGCAGCCGCTCCAGCCGCCACAGAGTGCCAGCAGCCTTCTAGGTGCGTGGCCTGGGCCCTGTCCCACGCAGTCGATAGGAAGTTGCTCAGGATTGGCCTCTGCCCTCCTGGGAGGAGAGGAGAGGGTGAAGAGCTCTCTTCTGCCCCTTCTCCTGCTCCCGCCCGCCCGCCCGCCCGCCATAGCTGGAACCCCGCCATCCGAGATCCCTGCTGGGAGCTTCTAGGGAGGGTGGGGGAGGCCTCGCTGCCGTTACAGGCACGGTGGGCTCCGGGTCGCTCCCATCCCTCAGGGCCCCAACGGCCGTGCAGTCTGTTCCTTGGGTGTGTTCCCCAATTGCTCCTCCGGCTGCGCCCTGGACGCGTTGTGGGACTTTGGGCCAGCCCCCCTCTGGTCTTTCCTCTCGGAGGAAGCTGAGGGAGGGCTGGGGGGTTGCCTGCAACCCCTGCCCTCATTTGAGGACAAAGGTCACAGCTCTGTCCTCGTCCCATGGACCTCTCTTCCCTGCTGCCCTTCCCCCACCCCACCCCCACCCCAGCCCCAGCCCCAGCCCGACACCTTCTGTGAGGCTGACAGCGACGAGGAGATCTTGGAGCAGATCCTGGAGCTGCCCCTCCAGCAGTTCTGCAGCAAGAAGCTTTTTAGCATCCCCGAGGAGGAGGAGGAGGAGGAGGAGGAGGAGGAGGAGGAGGAGGAGGAGGAAGACGAGGAGGAAGAAGACGAGGAGAAGCCAGGGGCAGGCTGTCCTTCCCGAGACCCTGGCCCACCTGAGCCAGCGGCACTGGGGCTGGGCTGTGACAGTGGTCAGCCTCGAGGACCTGGCCCGGGCCCCTTGTCTCCAGAGCCCTGCAGGGCTGGGGACCGCCCGGAAGACATGCCTGGACTAGTGGGTGGAAGCAGCCGGCGGCGAGCAAGTGGCTCCCCCGAGAAGCCCCCAAACCGCAGGCGGTCCCCAGACCCCCGTGAACATTGCAGCCGCCTTCTCAGCAACGGCGGGCCCCAGGCGCCCGGACGACCGAGCCCCTCACGGGAGAGGGGCAGCCCCACTGTGGGCGAGGGGACCAAGAGTGTGCCAGAGGCTGGTGGGAGAGGGCGGCCGCCCCCTTCCCGGAGGTGCTCCCGGGGCCGAGCCCCAGAATCTAGCCTGGCCAGCTGCCTCTCCCCCAAGTGCTTGGAAATCAGCATCGAATATGATTCTGAGGACGAGCAGGAGGCAGGCAGTGGGGGCATCAGCATCACCAGCTCCTGCTACCTTGGAGATGGGGAGGCCTGGGGCACAGCCCCCGTAAGAAGGTCCAGGGGGCCTCTGAAGGCTAATTCAGGCCCCAACCCCTACCCGCGCCTTTCGGCCTGGGAGAAGGGGGAGCCAGAGCGGAGAGGCCGCAGTGCGACTGGCAGAGCCAAGGAGCCACCCTCCCGGGTCCGTGCCCACCCCCCGCCCCACCCCGGCAGCCCCCTGCCTCCTGCCGCCTGGTGGCTCTGCTTTGCTGCCCACCAGCCGCTCCCATTCCACGCTGCCGCCTCCATCCGCTGAGGTGGGGCTGGGCCTCTGGGCTCCCTCCCCTGCCGCCTCCCACCCGCATTCCACTGCTTTGCTGCTTCTGCTGATCGGAACTGGGATGTACAATATTCTGTGATCGCTAGTCATCAATTGCTGCCAGCCGGCCCCCTGCCTGTGGGCCTTTCCTCTGCTTGCTAGTTACATCTTCGGGACACTGACGCCGAGAAGAGGCTCTCCTCTCCCACGCTCCTCGGCCCGCTCTAAGAGCTAACCTTAGTCCCCTCTACTGCACTCATCCGCTAGGGTGGCTGGAGCCAGGGGGGTCTCCCCTCCCGCCTTCCTTCTGCCACAGGGGTATCTGATGTCTCCCTGAGACTGGGCCAAGGCTCCAGGAGAGGAATGTTGGGCCCCTGCTCTGCTGCGCTGCTTATGCTAACGGGGCAGAGCTGGGGAGCGCCCGCGGGGGGGCTGCTCCTGCTGAGCTGCCCACTGTGGGACGGTGGGTCACTTCAGCTGTCTGTTGCCCTCTCTTTGCAGGCAGCAGAGACTGGGGAGCCCAGAGGGCAGGACAGCTCTGGGCGGAGGGGCCCCCCGCGGAGAGGGGCCCAGGCCTCCAGGGTGTGCGCCACTGAGTTGGGTGAGCCCCTGACGGGAGCGGGGCTGGGCTGAGGGGGTCTTTCCTAACCTGACCCTTTGGGTAGAGCTTATGGTCACTGCTCTCTCTGCAGCCCCTTTGAGGAGCCCCCTGGAAGGAGCGCTGCTTTACCAGGACCTGCCTGTCAGGGTCTTCGTGGCTCTGTTTGACTATGACCCTGTGTCGATGTCGCCCAACCCTGATGCTGGGGAAGAGGAGCTCCCCTTCCGGGAGGGCCAAATCCTGAAGGTGACTGACTTACTGGGGCGGAGGGTGGGGGCATCCTCTCTCCTTTCCTGTCCTGGAGGCACCCTAGGCTGCGTGGGTGAGAACACAACCTCCAGAGCCAAAGGATGTGGCGCTGAATCCTGACTCTGCCCCTTGCGGCTGTGCAACCTTGGGTAGATGAACTGACTGCTCTGGGCCTCGGTTTTCTCATTGGTAAAATGGGGATAAGGGTCATGTCTGCCTCACAGAGGCGGTTGAGGATGAGGTTCGGTACGCACAGAGGACGTCAGCTGCCCAGCACTCAGCACGGGCTAATAACCGCTGCTCTTAACTTTACAATTTCTTCTGAGTCTCCAGATATTCGTTGAAGGCTTTTTGCCGCTGCTCTGAGGTTATAGAGATCTAGTCCGGGGTGGGCTGGGGGACCGGACGTGCAGACAGCGAGTGATGAGCATATGAAAAGGGCCATCTTCTCTCATCCCTCCGATCCTTATTCTAGATTCTTGCCCCGTTTCCCGTTTCCCCGCCCACAAAAGGGAGAGCGTTCTTCTGCAAACCTGAGTGGGGTGCTGTGGGGCTCAGGACCTGGGCCCCAGGGAGCGAGCTGCACTGGCCTCCTGAGACAACTGGTTTTTGCCTTCAGGTGTTTGGGGACAAGGATGCCGACGGCTTCTACCGGGGCGAAGGTGGTGGCCGCATGGGCTACATCCCCTGCAACATGGTGGTCGAGGTGGCCGTGGACAGCCCCACGGAGAGACAGCAGCTCCTCCAGCACGGCTGTCTGTCCACGGATGCTCTCACTGAAGGCTCAGGTGTGACTCGCTGCTGTCCCTTACCTACCTCCCACCGCTCCGCGTCCAACTGAGCCCCTCCTGAGCAATTTGTATGTCCGGAGTGGCCAGGGAGCCTCATTCATGCAGAGTCCAGCAGAGCCAGCGGCCTTGCAGAGACTGAGGCCAGTGTGGCCCCAGCACGGGGCTTGCCACGTGGACCGGGGATCTGCTGCAGAGGGGATGGGCCATGGAGTTTAGATGCTGGAGCTTGGGGATGGGAGAGGAATGCCCTTTAGAAACTTGAGCACAAGAACCCAGTCACAGCCCAGAGAGGAGACTCCAGAGTCACTACCCTATCCCCCCCCCCCCGCCTCAGTTTCTCTCTTACATATACTTGCTTCTCTGGATCAGGGAATGTGTACTCTACAGCCCGCACAGCTGGGCCTCCCCCCAAGCCCCGCCGCTCCAAGAAAGGTGGGTGAGAGACCCCCTTCTCCCTCAGGGCCTGTGGGGATGAGTGGGAGTGGGGGGCCCTGCTTGGCTCTCTGGGGAGACACAAGCGAGGTTTTGAGCAGTTAAAGGGAATTAGGGCAGACCTTCATCCACATCCATTCCCTCCACTGGGGAGACTCCTTTTAATGGGGACGGGGAGGGGTTTGCCGGGACCTCTGATCCAAAACGCACCTGACTCTGAATTCTGCGCAGCCTAGAGCAAGTCATTTACCTTTTCTGGGTCTTAGCTCACTACCAAACTCAAAGGGCTGGGCTCTGCTCCGGAACATCTTTCTCCTGCATCCCTTGTGTGAGACCTGGGCATCCTGCCTGCCCTGCTCCAGCCCCAGCCTGGGATGAGGAGGGGAGTGAGGGGCAGGGCTCACTCGCACGTTCTCTCCACAGCTGAGGCGGAAAGCCCTGCCAGACCCTGTGCAGGTAAGGGACCGGACCTGTGCTGGGGATACTGGGAAAGAGGTAGGGCTGGGTGGGCTGTCTGGGCTCCCGCCAGGGGCTGCAACTAGTGGAGAAGTGGTGAATAGGGGATCAGCAGGCCTCCCGTGGGGACAGTATGGCATGGGGGGTGGTCCAGAGAGAGTCCCTAGTCCTCTCCTCCTTGCCCTGCAGGCCACACCCAGCACGTCTCCTCTGCCAGCCTAAAATCTCCCCGAACCATGGTGGCTGCATTTGACTACAACCCCCAGGAGAGCTCCCCCAACATGGACGTGGAGGTGAGGACCCACAGATAGAGCCCAGCCCAGGGGGGTGGTGACGGCTCCTCCCCCGGGGCTGACACCTGCCTCCTGGACTCTCCACAGGCGGAGCTGCCCTTCCGGGCAGGGGACGTCATCACTGTGCTCGGGGACATGGACGATGATGGTTTCTACTATGTGAGAACATTGGGATGGGGGTGTGCCATAATGCCCGCACCAGCCCTTTCAGGGAGGGCGTTCCTAGAGCCAGGGAGGGGGATGAGCAAGGGTTCCCGAAGGAAGCCCAGAGCAATGGGCTGAGTCCCTGCCCGTGACAGTGATACTGATCTCAGGCTGTTCCCGCAGGGGCTCCAGGGCCAAGCGGGGTGGGGCTGAGGCCTCTTTCCTGGTGTCAGTCTCACCAGCATCTCCTCCCCAGGGGGAGCTCAATGGACAGAGGGGCCTGGTTCCATCCAACTTCCTGGAGGGCCCTGGGCCTGAGGCGAGCGACAGGGAGCCCGGGACACGCCAGGCTGAGAGCCAGGTCAGTGAGGAGCTGGGCTTCCAGCTCAGCAGTTGGGGCTGAGTACCCTGCCAGAGTGGTGGGGTGGGGGGACCAGGACAGTGTCATGGGAAGGGAGCAGCTGGGCTATGAACCGTGTGAGCACTCTGCCCAGCCTGGAACTGCCAGGGAGAGCCCAGCCAGGGCCAGCTCCCTCCCAGTATGTGCCGCTTTCTGCAGAGGAATGACGGCTCTGACCCTGGTCCCAGGCCCCTCTGACCCAGCTGCCCACACCCCTGGGCTGATGTAGGTGAGGAGATCTTGTGGTAAAGGACCCCCGGACCCCCCCACACCACTAGCCAGTCATAGCCCGGCTTTCAGGGAACCTCCCACCCTGTTGGGTCTCCCTGCCCCCAGTGCCTTTTAAAGCCAGTTGCCCAGCAAGGCCTAGCTTCCCCGGTCCTTGTTCTTAGAGCCTGCTCCTCCCTGGGGTGGGTGGGGTACAGCTACGTTCCAGCCTCACAGGGTAGGGAGAGGGCGAGGAGGGCAGGCCCCGGTGGGGAACCCTGCGTGCCCATCTGCAGTATTTCCAAAGGCAAAGGCTGGGCAGCGTTTCAGTTCCCGTGAGCTGGGTGATCTGGTGACTGGGCAGGAAGCATGTGAGTCTGTCCATAACCCATCTCCTCTCTTTGTTCCCTGTTCTTCAGAGAACGAGAAGGAGACGAGTCCAGTGCTAGATGGAGATAGATATATATAGAGAGAGAGAGAGAGCAACATGTAAGTGGGGGACTGGCCCCCTCTGTTCATGTGACTCACCGCTCCCTACACCACCACAACCAGATAGCGCTCCTTTGTCTTGCATACTGGAACCAACCTGGCTTTTCTTTCTCCCAGGGAATGGGGGAGGGAGAGCTTGCTGCGAGCCAGATCTGGGTGTAGGATCATCCCCTCCCCTTGCCTTTACTCCAGGCAGTGCCAGCTATTATAGGAATACGTGTCATTTTAGTATATAATGCCCCATATTAGCGGACCTCTCATATTCTATAGCTCTGCAGCTTATAGAATATTGTGTGATATCCATATCATGACTCATCAGTGTATTATGACGCCATATGACTATGGCATCATAATATTGTGATTATTATTGGTGACCGAAGGATGACACAGCCACCAGTAATAATAGTCTCCCCGCCCTTGTCCTCTGCATCATGACCTGTTAGGGCATCAAATGCATGATTTTACTTCTAATTCTCAGTTTTCTCTGTTGGAGAGAATTAAAGGGGGGGGCCTTAAACAAAATCCGTAGATAACCCCAAACCGTTCATCTCTGGGGTCCAGAGACCCCCTTCAGTTGTTTCCCCAGCAGCCCCTCCCTCCTGGGATGTTACGGAAGGAGCCCTGGGAAGGAGTGGGAAGAACCCGGGGCTCCCTGGTTGGCCACCAGCCCTGGCTGGTTAGCAGTAGATGCTTAGGCCTCTAGGTGCTGACAGACCTCTCTGTCGGCAGGCCCTTGCCACATCATCAGAGCCTGGGGTGGGGTGGCCCCAGGCTGGGCACCCGGTTCCCCTGCCTCTGGCCTGGGCTCCATGGCTGGCTCTGGCCAGGAGACTGCCAGGCACTGGTGGCGAGTAGGGGGAGGGGTTTGAGAAGGGAGTGGGGGGCAGGGGTGGGGAACACGGCGGGGCCGGCCAAGACCCGACTGGGCTGTGCCAGGCACAGGAGGTCACGGCAGGGATGTGGGAATGGGGAGTAGAGACAGGGAGGCTTCCTGGTGGCTCTCCTGTTTACTCACCTCTGTCCTTTAGGCCCCTAACAACACCATCTGGGTGGGCCGGGGGCAAGGGGAGCCACTCACGGTTGCCAGGGGAGCTAGGAGGAGCTTTACAAGGGAGAAATGCTAACAGGGCAGCCCTATCCCGAGCTTGTTGGGGGGCCTGAGTGATGCCCCTCTGGCCCAGGCCCCCTGTAGCCCTCTCAGAGGCCATTTAAGGAAGAGTCCCAATCTCCTCCTCATGGAGCGGGCACAGCCTCCACTCCCTGAAGGGGCTGGGGCACCGCATCAGCTGGGCTGGATGAGCATGCTTCCTCTGTCTGTGAGGCGGTACAAAGGCTGCCTTCCCCGGGGGGCTGGGGGGGGGTGGGAGGCTGCCTCTAAGTGGTCCTGGTGCTTGCTCTTCCTTTGCTGCGATGGGGGCACCCATCCCAAGGGGCAGGTCCAAGGACTCCGGAGCTCTGTCAGCCCAGTAGTACCCTACAGAGATGACCCAGAGAAGGGGAGGGGCTTGCCCAGGTTCTGGAAGCAGAATTGGACTTTGCATCTGTCCCTGCTGACTCCCAGCTCAGCGCTCCCTCAGCATCATCACACACATTCGCCTCTCTGAGCTCTGGTTGGTGGGGGCAGGAGTGGGGCGCTAGGGCTCTGGTTTTTGACCATGGTCTGTGACACGGAGGGCTGCAAGCACCCAAGGCTGCAGGGTGAAAGAGTCAGGTTGGGGCAGGGGGTCAGGCCCTGACTTCGCGCCTTTTCTCTCATATTCCAGGACTGGGCCAGCTCAACACAAGGGCCCCCAGTGCCCAGAGGCTGGCCGTGGGCCCCTGGCCTTGGCAACTTCCCCACAATTGAACTGGGGGGGGCACAGGGCACGAACGAGAAGGTGTGGGGTCTCCTCTCCAAGGGAAAGCAGCTCCTGAGGAAACTGGGCTCTGGGAAGAAAGAGTGATGCTGTGGCCCATCCTGCAGGCAGAAGCAGCACCCTGAGGCCCCCAGATCACTGGGTGGGGAAGGCCCCAGATGCCCGTTCTTCCGAGTTAACACTGTGTCTCTGAGACCGGAATCAGAGACTCGGTGAAGGTCAGAGCTAGTTCTCAAGGCTGCATCCTCTGGATGTAGGAGGGGAAACTGAGCCGCAGAATGAGGAAGTAACTTGGTCAAGGCGGCCGAGCACCTCAGTCACAGCCAGGACGCGTGGCTCCTAGGCCACCCACCTCAGCCTAGTTTCCCGCCACACTCCGCTAGGCCCTTCTTTGGCCCTCCCCGCTCTTGATGGCCCTGGCTATCCTCCTGGCCTGTCTTCCTTCCCCTGAAGGCGAGTTTGCACTGGATTCCCTGGAGCCCCACCTCCCTGGGGGGCAGGCGGGGCAGAACCCTGTATATATGTATATACTCAGTGCCTCGGCCCAGCCTCGTCTATGTTGCTTCCACCGCACAGGCCCAGGAAAGAGAAAGGCCATGCCAAAGCGGGCCTAACCCCGCTCCATAGTGCTCCACCCGTCCCTGCCAGCCTGGCCTCCTGGCCCCTGTGTGTCCCACCCCCCCAAAGGCCCGGGGGCCAGTGGGCAGATAGCAGGAGTTGGGTTTGCCTTATTTTGCTCATCGGATTCAACTTCTCTTTTGCATCATTTTCCTCTGGTCCCTGTCGGAGTCTGGGGGCTGGGGAAGACGACAGATTTGTGCAGCTATTTTCATACATCCCCTGTTCCGAGTGGGGTAGACAGCTCTCCACCCTGACCCTCACCACCCCCTAACCCTGCGGCCGGCTGAGTGTCTCTGCATGTTTCCTTCGCTGTGGTGGGAGATCGTTTGACTGAACCTCCACCACCCCCGCTCCCCGCCTTGGTCTTCAGGGGTGTGGAATGGTGGGGGCATTTGTTTAAAAAGACATTTTATTATAATAAAGTCTATTTTCACAAAACCCATGCTGGGCTCTATCTGGGGCAAAGGACAGCTGGAGGGGTGGGTCATGCTGAGCTTTGGACTTGACCTTAGAACCCAGCAGTTACATCTGAGGGCAACTGGGGAAAAACCAATGAACACCAAGAAGACCAAGCAGCTCTTGAGTTTCTTTTCTGAAGAAGACGGTTTGGCAGCTACCTGGTGGCAGGGCCAGGTGTTTGGAGTTGGTGGGAGATAGAGACCTGGCCAGGGGTTGGGGAAACCCAAGAGAAGGCTCCGGTTTCAGGGCGGTGCACTGACCAGATCCTGCCATGTTGACTTTCCTGTGCCAAATTCATAGCAACAACAGATGTTAAGGAAAACCAGCATCCGGGATAAGCGAGCAAACCATGTAGGTCTGCTTGAAAGCAAGAGGGGGGGACTCTTAGTAGAATAGAACAACAGGAGTCCAGAGAGGACAGAAAACAGAAACTTCAAAGCAGGGTGTGCATGGGAGTCCTGCACGTTGCTCCATGCCTAGAGGCGGTGCAGACCGAGCCGCAGAAACCCAGGTGCTGCCGACAGCTTGAAGAATCCAGATTCCAGGTGGGGAGCAACCAGGTCCGATGGACTGTTGCACATTCTCCCCAGGGGCCAGGGGCAAAGGTGAGGGTGTCTGCCTTTAGATAGAAAATTGGGAGGGGCAGCGTGGGTCAGAGACCAGGTGGTCCTCTGGGTGGTTGGCAACAAGAAGGATCACTGCCCAGGTGAGGAGCCACCAAAATGTGGCACTTCGTGCCCCCTCCCTCTCTTGCCCAAGCCCTCCCGCTCACCAGCAGCCTCACCCACCCTGTCTTCGAGGGACTCTCAACTACTAAGGCCGGGACACCATTGAGACTCAACAAACAGATTCAATTGGGACAATGTGAACAACGTTGAGTCTTCTGACCTATGAACAAAGTACATCTCTCCATTTCTTTAGGCCTTCGATTTCTCTCAGTAATGTTTTGTTTGTATATCTCGCACATCTTCTGTCTGATTTATCCCTAATCATTTCATATTTTTGATGTTATTATAAATGGTATTGTTATTGAAGATGTTAATTTCAGATTCTTTGTTGTTAGTATATAGAAACACAACTAATTTTTATATTTTGGCCTTGTCTGCTGCAACCTCACCAAACTCACTTCTTGGTTCTTTTTTTTATAGGTTCTTTAGAATTTTCTACATATGTGATCATACCGTATATAAACAAAGACAGTTTTACTTTGTCCTTTCAAATTTTGATGCCTTTAATTTCTTTTTTAAAAAATATTTTATTTATTTGTCAGAGAGAGAGAGCACAGGCAGAGGGAGCAGGCTTCCTGCTGAGCAGGGAGCCCCAAGTGGGGCTTGATCCCAGGACCCTGGGATCATGACCTGAGCTGAAGGCAGACGCTTAACCAACTGAGCCACCCAGGTGTCCCACATTTTTTTTTTTTTTTTTTTTTGCCCCACTACATTGGATAGAACCTCCAGTACACTGCTAAATAGAATTTGCAGGAGTGGACACACTTGCCTTGTTCCTGGTTTTAGGGAGGAACATTCAGTCTTTCACCATGAAGAATGATGTTAATGACGTATCTTTTTTTTTTTTTTTTTGTAAATACCCTTTATCAGGCTTGAGGAAGTTCTCCTCTACTCCTTGTTTGCAGAAAGTTGGGGGTTTTGTTTTTTTTTAAATAATCAGTAATAGGTGTTTGATTTTGTCGAATGATCTTTCTGCATCTGATGGGAGATCTTATGGTTTTTCTTTCTTAGTTATGGCAAATTTTGTTGATTTTTCAGTGTTAAGCCTTACTTTCCTGGGCTAAATTCCACTTGGTCATGACCTGGGAAGAGGTTGGAGGATGAAAGCCTGCACACTAGTTTGTGCCCCTCTTGTTGAGTTTGAGGAGTGTGTACAAGGCACAGATAAGGGCTTTGGGGTGGGGGGTATGATGGGAGGCTCACAGCCTAGAGTAGAGAGACTCCAGGATTATAATTTGGGCTCACCCAGTTTCTTCTCTGTCTTCACCCCGAGGACCTTACTCATTAGGGAATCTCCATGTACTTCTGCCAAAGCAAGAACGCCCCCTTAGGTCATAATAGTCTAGTCCTCAGGGCAGAGGGATGGGGCTATAGTTTCCACCCCCTAACCTGGCCAGCGTCCAGCATCACCATGTAACGTCCCCTTTCACAGACTTCTGCTGGCCTCGAGGGGCTGTTTCCCTGCCTTGCTGTCACTACAGGCTGGGCACAGAGCCGAGGAGGGCTAGGAGGGCGGGGGAGGCCCACTAGAGAGCTCCCCTCAGCCCATCCTCTGCTGGGGACGCCCGGCCCCGCCCCTTTCCCCTCTCAGTGTGTGCTCCCCTCACCAGCTCTTGCCATTTTTCTGCTCTCCAACAATTTCACTTTTGTGTCTTGTTTCTTTTTTTTTTTTTTAAAGATTTTATTTATGTGAGAGAGAGAATGAGAGAGAGAACGCGAGAGGGGGGGAGTGTCAGAGGGAGAAGCAGACTCCCTGCTGAGCAGGGAGCCCGATGTGGGGCTCGATCCTGGGACTCCAGGATCATGACCTGAGCCGAAGGCAGTCGCTTAACCAACTGAGCCACCCAGTCGCCCCTTGTGTCTCATTTCTGTGACATCTCCACGGTCAGGTGTGGCCGATGGATCCTGCAGCGCATATTAATTCTGCTTTGAATGAAATAAGGGTTGATATGCGTATTTCAGGACCTGGGTCTACTCGTAACAGAGAACTTAACTGCGCAGTCTTAGATGCATTAAGATAATGGAGCAGTATCTTCCAAGTGCTGAAGAGAAAGGAATTTGAACTTGAATTCTATACTGAGCCAAATTACCGGTCCTGAAGCCTCCCACCGGGGAAACGCGTACCCCTGGATGTCTCCTGTGTCGATGCTATCATTTCAATCCTTGGTATGTTTGACTTCATACTAAGAAATCAAAGCAAAAGTAATCCAAAACCCCTGATTATGGAAAACAAATCAAAATTTGCTATTTTGGGAAGTTAAGGTGGAGGGAGAGATGATTGGGGAGGAGCATTGGTTTTAAGTAAAACTCCAGACCCGCTCCAAGCCTCTTCAGTTCCATTCCTCAAAGGTAACCACTGTTAATAGGCTTCTGTGCCTGCTTCCACGATTTCCATGGGTATTTAAATGTGTATGTACATGCCCGAGGCTCATATGTGTGTCTGTTTTGCATGAATTGTATCATGTAGTATGTGTTTTGGAACCAGCTCTTTTCTTTTGGCAACATATCTTTCTATATTGCTACATATAAACCTCCCTCATTAGTTTTTTTTTTTAAGATTTTATTTTGTTTATTTGAGAGAGAGAAAGTGAGACAGAGAGCACAAGCAGGGGGAGAGGCAGGCAGAGGGAGAAGTGGACTCCCCACTGAGCAGGGAGCCCGATGCGGGACTCGATCCCAGGACTCCTGGATCATGACCTGAGCCAAAGGCAGTCACTTAACCAACTGAGCCACCCAGGCGCCCTCCCTCATTAGTTTTAAAGGCTGCAAGAAACACCATTAGGTGCGAGTACCACAGTGTGGCACATTTTTTTTTGATAGACATTTGGCTTGTTTCTAGTCTTTTGGTTGTTGCAAATGAGGCTGATATGAACACTCTTGGGCAAGTATCTTTATGCTTTCCTAAGAATGCATCTGAAGGATACATTTCTTCTCCGAAGTAGAATTGCTGAGTCAGAGCAAATGTATATTTTGAATTTTGACTGACATTGCCAAATTGCCATCCCATGGCGTGGGGCCAATTGGCACTTATTTTTTCCCATGCTGACTGGTGCTGGCTTTATCAGCCTTTTTAAATTTTAACTAATCCGATTGGTAAAGATGCAGTTGAATTCTTTTACTTTGAATTTAGTGCTTCATATTTTTAGTGTTTTTTGTAAAACTTTGTCTCCTGGACACTTATCCCACTCCTAACACCAATAACCACAGGCATAAAGGGGGTTAATTGAATAGCCATTAAACATTTGTCTAATCATATAATTTGACTTGTCTTTACCTTTACAATACTACCTGAAACACATTTGGGAACTACTATTTGAAACTAACAAAAACTTGAATATTGACTTAAATTTTTTAAAAAAATATTGTTCATTAGAGAGTGCCACCTTTCTAGAATGGTAGGTTAAAAATGTCCAAGGTTTTTCAGATCTACGAATCTGCCTTCTAAGGAGAACTAAAGGGAGCCTACTAAAATTGTTGTCCTAAGGACAGAGAATACTTACAAGATATTACAAGTTCTGTGGAGAAACTTAATGACAAAATAAATATACCTATTTCAAAAAGGAGGTACTTAGGAACAAACCTAACAAAAAGGTAAAACAACATTTCAATGAAGAATATAAAAGTAGACAAATAAAATGACATACTGTATTACTCAAGAACATAAACTGTCTAAGAGTCATTTGGGAATTGCTGTATCCCCAGTAAACCCAGAACAGTGCTGACACATAGGTGCTCCGTAAACATATGTTGAATGAATGAATGTACATGAACAGGAAGACAAGATGCTTTTTTTTTTTAAAGATTTTATTTATTTATTTTGAGAGAGAGAGAATGAGAGACAGAGAGCATGAGAGGGAAGAGGGTCAGAGGGAGAAGCAGACTCCCTGCTGAGCAGGGAGCCCGATGTGGGACTCGATCCCGGGACTCCAGGATCATGACCTGAGCCGGAGGCAGTCGCTTAACCAACTGAGCCACCCAGGTGCCCCGACAAGATGCTTTTTAAAAAAGATTTATTTATTTATTTATTTATTTTAATGAGAGAGAAAGCGTGAGAGTGAGCACAGGTGGAGGAGGGGCAGAGGGAGAGAGAATCTCAAGCTGGCTCTGCGCTGAGCATAGAGACCTGCATGGGGCTCGATCTCCCAACCCTGAGATCATGACCTGAGCCAGAACCAAGAGTCTGATGCTTAACTGACTGAGCCACCCAGGCACTCCAGGATGATAAAGTCTTAAAGATGTCAATTGTTGGGGCGCCTGGGTGGCTCAGATTGTTAAGCGTCTGCCTTTGGCTCAGGTGATGATCCCAGGGTCCTGGGATCAAGCCCCACATCAGGCTCCTGGCTCAGCGAGGAGCCTGCTTCTCCCTCTCCCTCTGCCCCTCTCCCGGCTCATGCTCTCTCTCTTTCTCTCTCTGTATCTCTGTGTCTCAAATGAATAAATAAAATCTTTAAAAAAAAAAAAGATTTCAATTGTCACCAGATTTATGTGTAAATTAAGTATAATATCAATAAAAATCTCAATATGATCTCTCATGGAACTAGACATTCAAAAATTCACAAGAAAGAGTAACTATGTTAGAATATTGAAGATTCTTTTGAAAAAGAAGAATGAGGAAGGAGAATTTATCTTAATGGAAATCAAAACATATTTAAAAGTTATGGTAATTGCAATGTTAAGGCACTGACACAGGAATCAATAGACGAGTAGATCGGTAGAATAGAATACTCTAGAAAAAACACACATTTATGGTAAGTGAGAAAAGGTAGTATCTCATTTCAGTAGAGAAACAACAGATTATTCAACTAAAGGCATTGGGACAATCGGTTATCCATTTGGAAATAATGAAAGTAGCTCACTATTACACTGTACATGTACACTATTCACACACAAAAATTCCAAATGCTTTAGTGAACTAAATGTGAAGAATCAAAATATTAAGATATTAGAAGAATATACAAGAGAATATGTTTATGATCTTGAAAATGGGAAGATCTTTATAAACAAGTCTGAAAAAGAAAAATCCATAAAGGAAAAGGCAGATAAATTTGACCACTTCAAAATTAAGATCCTATATTGGGGGAGCCTGGGTGGCTCAGTCAGTTAAGTGTCCAACTCTTGATTTTGGCTCAGGTCATGATCTCAGGGGTGTGAGATGGAGCCCTGTGTCGGGCTCCACATTGGGAGTGGAGCCTGCTCTCCCTCTGCCCCTCCCCCCTCCCTCTCTAAAAAAAAAAAATTAAGACCCTATAAAAAACATAAATGAAAAATGACAGACTGGAAAAATATTAACAATATGTATAACAGCTGACAGATTAGTATTATTCAGAATATATGGTAACTTTCACAAATCAATAAAAAGAATGACAATTCAATAGAAAAATGGACACCACCAAACACAGGAAATTTACAGGAGAGCTAATACAAATAAAAAGATGCTGGCTATTAATTAAAGAAATAAAAATTGAACCAACAGTATGATTCCAATCTTTGCTCTTAAGAATTCTGATAAGTCTGGAGGACAGTTTGGTAATAGCTATTTATTAAAAATTCTATAAGCACAAAACCTGTGGCTCACTTCTCGGTCTGTACCCTGGAGAACAAGGTGCCTGTGCGTCCGTGTGTACAGAGGCCTCTTGCTGCTTGTTCTTAGTAGTGAAAAAATGGGAAAATGTCTGCTTCCATCAAGAGAGAAATGGTCGCATAATGGAGGTATAGCTCAACTAAAGAATATGCGTAAAAGTTTAAAAAAGTCGACTGTTTTCTAGGTAGTACGGGATAGGTCTGCAAGATGTCGTTGAGGAAGAAAAGTACATTGCCCAGCAAAATGTTCCATGCGATATCATTTATGGAAAAATAAAGGCAGAAGAATGTTTCCCACAGATACATACATAGAAAGGAATGGAAAGTAAAAGGTCTGGAAGGACAAACACAAGAATGACAGTGGTGAGCTTGCGTGAGGCGCAGAAGAACAAGACTGGAGTCTGGCATGGTGCCGGAACCTAATCCACAGGGAGCCTTCGCAGGATTTGCGTTATTTTAATTTTATTCAAAATATATCCAAGCATTACCTGCGTCATTCAAAACTAATTCTTAAAAATGTAAAGAGCAAGGAAAGAGGGTCTCTGGGCCAGGTGCCATTGATGCCCCTGGGGAGTCATGGCCCCCGCTGCCTCCCCAAACTCCCAAAGCCTCCTTCCCTCCAACCACAGACACACAGGAAATCTGGCGGCAATCCCAACTGAACCGTTGCCCAAACAGCAGGAAGAAAGAGCAAGCTGTTTTGCAAGCAGTGGCAGAGGACCCGTTATCCCACAGGCAGTTGGACTTCACCCTAAGGGTGGCGATGTTTGGGGAAGGTAAGTGGGGAGACGGGAGGGCCGTATGAGGGGCGGCGGGGGGGGCTCCCTCAAAGGACCGTAATCTGGGGACGTAGCAGTGGCAACAGCGCCCTCCAGAGGCCACTCCCAGGATGGCGACTGGGGCGGGTAACCGATGGGTCGAGACTTGTCGGGACTATCTCCTCCCGCAGACCTGTTCTCCTTCTGGTTACTCTGCATGCCGAGAAGCCCTGTGAGCCTCACATACACCTGGGCCGCACCAACAAGGCGTACGGGAGGGAGCCCGCATGGGCAGCCTTGCCGCAATCCCGGTTGTGTCATTATTAATTGGTTGGAAACCTCGTAAAGTCCCGGAGCCTCTCAAGCCTCTGCACCTAACAGCAAGCCCACAGCCCCAGCCCTAAGCCAAAGGCAGGTGGTTTGGGGATTGTTGAGAATTCTTGAGAATTCTCCCACCTCCACATGGGTAGAGAGTGAACGGCATTTTAACATCATTTTTTTGAAAAGGCTTTTAGATTTTCAAACATTCGTTGCCTCACTGCCCCCTGTGAGAAAGCAGGGCAGGCCTGTCACCCCCTGTCCCCAAATCCCTGCCGTGCCTCCTGCCCAGCTTTTAGCCTCTGGGCCTGCCAGCCCGGGGCACCCTCCGCTCTGCTGAATCAGCTTTCTAGAATTTACCTCTGTGCCCTTCACAGCCTTTACGGCTCCCTGGAGCCTTCAGGACAAGAACTTCTCAACAGGTCAGCAAAAGTGTTAGGTTCTAGGCCCTAACTACCTTGCCAACCTCACCCTGCCTCAGCTTTGCCCCCAAGCTAGAACGGTCTAAATGAGCCCACTCGTGTCAAGGCCTTTGCTAGTCGTTCTCTGGGCCCCGAATGCTCTTCCTCAGTGTGTCTACTTGGTCAACTTCTTCTTCTTCTTCTTTTAAGATTTTATTTATTTATTTGACAGAGAGAGAGAGAGAGTAACAAGCTGGGGGAGCTGCAGGCAGAGGGAGAAACAGACTCCCCGCGGAGCAGGGAGCCTGATGCGGGACTCCATCCCAGGATCCTGGGATCATGACCTGAGCCGAAGGCAGACGCTTAGCAACTGAGCCACCCAGGCGCCCCTCCTTGGTCAACTTCTAAACGTTCTTTAAGATCGTCTCAAGCACCAACTCCTCAAGAAAACCTTCCTAGGTACCAGTTGGTCCAAGTGCTGCTCTTTGATGCCCCCAAAGAACCCTACACGAGGCTCTCACGTTCATTACCTTGCTTCTCTGTATTCTCCTGTGCGCTCGTTGAGGACAAGGCCTTCGCTCGGCCCGGTATACCCAGTGGCCAGCACAGTGCAGGCAGCGCATGCAAGGGCTCAGTAAATACTTGTTGAATAAGTGCCCGAAAGAAAGGTCACAAATAAGTATGCAGAGGCCATTGGGTGAAGAGTGCTGGTGTGAGAGGCAGGCGAACCGTAAGAGATGCTGAACTCTAGGAAACAAACTGAGGTCTGCTGGAGCGGAGGCGGGTGGGGATTGGGATCACTGGGTGATGGACATGAAGGAGGGCACGTGATTGATGAGCACTGGGTGTTCTATGCAACTGATGAATCACTAAGTACTACCCCTGAAACTGATGAATCACTAAGTACTACCCCTGAAATAATACACTGTATGATAACTAAATTGAATTTAAATAAATAATTTTTTTAAAGAGTGCTGGTGTGGAAGTCAGGAGACCTAACAGCCAGATTATTCTGAACTGTGCCACACTGTTACCTTTGGCACAGACGCTTCCTTCCCTGGACTCTGTCTTTCTCATCTGTGCTGCGAGGGGCTTGTATTAAATGTCTCTTTCCTCTTGAGCCCTGACAATCCCCCTAAAAGAGTAAAAGGATGCTAATTGTCAGAGTTGATGAGGGTGATGGGAAACAGGTGCTCCCATGCATGGTTAATGGGAGGGTGAGATGCAATCTTCATAAGGCCATTTGATGATTTTTTTTAATGTACCCCTATGTTTTATTGCAACATTACTTACAATAGCCAAACTATGGAAGCAATCATAGTGTCCATCAATAAATGAATGGACAATGAAGATATGCAATAGATGGATAAATACATATACACAATGGAACACTAGGCAGCCACCTAAAATAAAATCTTGCCATTTGCAACAACACTGATGGACCCAGAGGGTAAAATCCCAATGATTAAGTCAGAGGAAAACAAATGATTTCACTCATATGGGGACTTGAACAAACAAAACAAATGAACAAAGAAAAAAAGAGACAAACAAAAACCCAAACTCTTAAATACAGAGAACAAACTGATAGTTACCAGAGGGGAGGTGGGTGGGAGGTTGGGTTAGGTAGGGGAAGGGGATTAAAGGTCCACATATGGTGATGGGCACCGAGTAATGTACAGAATTGCTGAGTCACTCTATTGTACCTCTGAAACTACTATAACTCTGTAAATTAATTATACTGAAATTTAAAAAAAATAAAATCAAGCTGTTAGAAAAATAGTAGGTCCTATATGGATTACAAAAGATATAGTTCTCCAAATATTTTATAAATACTTAACATATGTTTAACTGAAATATTAAAGTTGGATAGTTGACAATTTATTTATTTTTATTTTTTATTTTTTTAAGATTTTATTTATTTATTTGGGAGAGAGAGAAAGCATGAGAGGGGGGAGGGGCAGAGAGAGAAGCAGACTCCCTGCTGAGCAGGGAGCCCGATGTGGGACTCGATCCCCGGACTCCATCCCCGGACTCCAGGATCATGACCTGAGCTGAAGGCAGATGCTTAACCGACTGAGCCACCCAGGTGCCCAACAAATTTTTTAAAGCCTTAAAAATATTGATATCTAAATATACAGCAATTTTACTTCTAGGCCTAAGGAAATAATTGAAGATGTGACAAGAGATCTAACCCCACGGACGTTGACCCTAGTACTGCTTATAACGCTGAAAATAGGAAACAACCCAAGTAACTAACAAGAGGGGGATTAGTGAATAATTCCTAGTACTTAATGCAAAATATTATGCAGATATATATATTTATTTATTTTTAAAGATTTTATTTATTTATTTGACAGAGAGAGAGAGAGAGCACAAGCAGGGGGAGTGGCAGGCAGAGGCAGAGGGAGAAGCAGGCTCCCCGCAGAGCAGGGGGAGCCCAATGTGGGACTCAATCCCAGGACCCTGGGATCATGACCTGAGCCGAAGGCAGTCGCTTAACCAACTGAGCCACCAGGCGCCCGAACTAAGTCTACTTATTGACATAGAGAGAACCCAGGCTAAATTGTTAAGTACTAAAACTAGGTTGTAAAGCAATATTTGAAGTATGTTTTTATCACCATTTAAAATACATATTTTATCTACATATAGGGTATTAAATGATTAAATGGGGTTATTTATGAGTAGTGGGTTTATGAGAAATTATTTTCTTCCTGCTTCTTATTTGTATGAAAAATGACAAGCCTGGAAAGAAAAAATTTACCTACAACTCACTTGATTATAAGTAATTTTGGTTTATTTTTAGTTTTTCTTGTGTTCTCTAACTTTTAATGAACAGAAGTATATTACTTGTAGGATTAAAAAAGTATTTTCTTTTTTAAAAAATTATTTGAGAGAGAGAGAGAGCACAAGCTGGAAGTGGTGTCAGAGGGACAAGCAGACCCCTTGCTGAGCTGGGAGCCAAACATAGGGCTCGATCCCAGGACCCCAAGATCATGACCTGAGCTGAAGGCAGACACTTAACCGAGTGAACCATCCAGGTGCCCTTAAAGAAGTATTTTCAAAAGTATAAAATTCTAGAACCTGATTCACGAGGAGCCCCTTGTCCAAGTTCACACAGCAAGTCACTGAGAGAGCAAGCCTGGAAGGATGGCTTCCCCTCTCATGGGCTCCACTGGTGACAGGATCTGCGGGCACACCCGGAAGGTGTTCTGGATGTGTTGCCATCCCTTGTTCTTCGGCCAAGATGTGGTCTGGGCATAAAAGACAAGAGTGAGGGCAGGAAGGTGGTTGGAGCGGGAGACGTGGCTAGACCAAATGTCACGGGAGCCCGACAAGGGCCCAGGGAGGTGGACAAACACAGTCATTAGTCATAGGGTACCTGTCCTGCCTGAGAATGGCAGCGGCTTTGCCAGAGTTCTTTAGGGGAGACACCTCCCCCTCTTCCATTTCAGATCCATCCTAAAAGTTAACGCCAGTCCTCTTAACTGCTCTGATCTTGTCCCAGAGAGGCCCTGGGCTATGTCACCTAACTGACACTAACCACATCCAGCTCTGCTCTTTCCCGGTTCCTGAAATCCAGCAGCAGATGGCAGGCGTGCTGAAGACAACCTGCTACCCAAAGCCCAGAAGAAAGGGGAGGAGAGGAGGGAGAGAGGAAGTTACCTTGGTCCGAGCCTGTAGCCCCCAGGCTTTCCTATGAAACCCAACGGTCTCCAGCCAGGTTTCCTGTCCCTTTAGCTTTTGCCAAGAATGGGGGGGAGGGCTGCCAGGGGCCAGAATACTGTTGGGGGTGGGGGACAGCCCCCCCCCACCGAGGCTGATGGATCATTACTCCAGGTGTCCCCTACAACTCCCCTCCTTCTCTGGGGTCACTCCATGTCCCATAGTTCCTTAGGCTGTTGGTTCCTGACTTTTGTCCCTTTCGAAGGATCCCCAGAGACTCAGTTTAACCAGAATTTTGGAGAGGGTTATTGTCTGTCCCCCCTGGGGACAGCACTGGCCTAGGCACACGGAACTAAGACGCTCCGGGGTGGGATGCTAAGTTCAAAGGCTGGGCACAGCTCTGGTCTCTCCTTTCCTGTCCCTCTCTCCCATATGAGGGATCAACTTTTGGGCACCCCAACCCCTGTGGGGGAGGAGAGAGGGGCGGGGTTTCAGCTGCCCCGCCCCCTCCCTGAGCCCGGAGGACATAAAGGCCTAGATTCAGGTGAGCCATGCGCCCAATACCAGGTGAGCTTCGGAGGTGAGGTCCTGGGGGCTGAGAGGCTGAAGCTAGCAAAAGAGGGGCTCTGTGGACCCCTTCCCTGAGAAGGTAGGTAGGACCCACTGAGGTTGGACTGGAGTGTGAAGGTGGGAGTGAGGGGTCGGGGGAGAGGGCTGGTGGAGCTCTCTCCTCCCAAACGCACTGCGCACTCCAGACTTGCTGGGCTTGGGGTCTTGTTGCAGAGATGAAGCTGCTGCTGGCCCTCACAGGGCTCCTGGCCTTTCTGGCTGTGCCCCAGCGCTCTGGGGGGGCCGGTCCAGGTAACGGTGCACAAAGAAGGGAAAAGGTGGTGTGTTGGGGCTGGTTCTGAGTCCCAAGGACTCGGTGCAGGCCACCCTGGCTCTGGGGCCCATTCCTGACCTTGCGACCCCTGTTCTGGGCAGCTGTCCTGGAGGAGATAGAGACCTCAGTGGTACTGACCTGCATGAAGGAAGCCAAGCGACTAGTGGACATGGCCTACAAGGAGCGGCGGGAGAGGTGGGGTGCCGGGCACTTCCCAGCTCCGGGCAAGGCTGCCCCAGGTCTTTCGGAGAAGGAACTTGACGTGGGGACTTCGTGGGCGGGGAGGGAGCCCCCTGTCTATCAGTCTTTGTGTCTTTGGGTTTGAGAACACCTTCAAAACCATCCCTCCCCGTGGCCTTGCCTCTTTGGGCACCCAGGTCCATACTCTGTTTACAAAGTGGAACCTTTTTCCTGTCTGTGGGTCTGTCTACCCCGACCTGCGTGCTGACCTGGGGCTAGGGCTCTGCTGAGTGTGCCGGCCGCCACTGCCTCTGGCCTCACCCCTCCCTTCTCCAAGCAGCATCAAGCGGCGGCTTCACAGTGGCCTGGCCAGCCCCATGGAACTCCTGTCCTACTTCAAGCAGCCGGTGGCAGCCACCAGGACAGCTGTGAGGGCTGCTGATTATCTGCACGTGGCCCTAAGCCTGCTGGAGGGGAAGCTGCGGCCTTTGTGGCCCGGGCCCTTCAATGTCACTGGTACCGTCCGCCCTACAACCCCGGTCTCCTGCTCCACTAATGACCTCGGTCATCTCCCAGTGACCCCCCACCCCCCACTCCTCTCCCGGGAAGTCTCAGGGGCACGGGAGTCTGCTCTCCGTGTCCTCAGACTGGGCCCCCAACCAAGCGTCCCCAGCTTAGGATAGGAAATGGGGGGACACGACAACCACGCCCCTCTCCCCCCGCTCCCCACCCCCGGCCCCAGACGTGCTGACACCGACCCAGCTGAATCTGCTGTCCACGTCGAGCGGCTGCGCCTACCAGGACGTGAGGGTGACGTGCCCGGAGAACGACAAGTACCGCACCATCACCGGCCACTGCAACAACAGGTGCGGCCGGCTGCGGGCGGCCCCTGGGCTGGCGGGCGACTCCCGGCGGGGCCCCCTCGCGTCAGCGCCGCGTCCTCCCCCTGCAGACGCAGCCCCACGCTGGGGGCCTCCAACCGCGCCTTCGCGCGCTGGCTGCCGGCCGAGTACGAGGACGGCTTCTCGCTGCCCTACGGCTGGACGCCCGGGGTCAAGCGCGGCGGCTTCCCGGTGCCCCTGGTGAGCGCCGGCCGGCGGTGGGGAGTGGGGGCTGGCGGGGGGGGGGGGTGGAGCGAGGCCCGGCCCGGAGGCGCGCGGGGTCCCCGGCGGCCCCTGACGCTCCGTGTCCCGCAGGCGCGCGCCGTCTCCAACGCCATCGTGCGCTTCCCCACGGAGCAGCTGACCCCGGACCAGGAGCGCTCGCTCCTCTTCATGCAGTGGGGGCAGCTGATCGACCACGACCTCGACCTGAGCCCGGAGCCGGCCGCCCGGGTCTCCTTCGTCACTAGTGTCGACTGCGAGACCAGCTGCCTGCAGCAGCCGCCCTGCTTCCCGCTCAAGGTGCTCCCTTCTTCCCGCCCCGCCGCTGCCTGCCGGGTGGGGAGACGGAGAATCCTTCCTGGAAGCGGCCACCTCCCTCTGTGCCCAGAGTTCCCTCCCCGGCAACTGAGTAAGGCTGGCCCTGCCCACCCACTTGCCTCCGCCTCCGGGCCGAGGAACTTCCCGCCTCCCTCCAACCTCCGCGTGCAGGTGCCCGGTGCTCCGTCCCCTTGCCTCCGCACAGAGGGCCACCACCTTCCTGCCCCCCACCCCTGGGCGCACATTGCGCGGAGCCTGGGCTGTCGGTTGCAGGAGGGCTGGAGGGGACTGGATGGTTGGAGCACAGTAGGGAGAGGAGGAGAGAAAGGAAGGAGAATGGCAGAGAGGGAGAGAGAAGAGAGAAAGGCAGGGGCCAGAGTGAAAGACAGGAAAGGTACAGGGAAGGGGGCGGGGGGCGCAGGAAAGGAAAAGCAAAAGGAGGCTGAGAGTTGGAGACCGCATCCAGAGAACAGGGGAGGGAGGGGCAGACACGGTGGGGAAAAGGAGGGAGAGAAATGAAGTTTAGGCGAGGACTGGCTGGCCCTCCTCCAGGGGGTCACACATCCCCCATTCCAGAGTTCTGGTCATCACCCCCAAAGCTCGAAGCTCAGAGGAACTCTACTGGTGCAACATCAGGCAGTGATCCTCTGTGGGCCTTGAGAGGCCTCCCTCCAGGCCAAGGGGGCCAGAAGTCCTGAAGAGCCCTCGTTTTGGCGTCTGGGTCTCACCCTCTGGTCCTGGGTTCCAGGCTGCTTTGGAGGTGGGATCAAGACCTTGGGGTAGGGAGTGGACAGGAGAGCCAACCGGCCTTGTCTGCGTGTCACAGATCCCACCAGATGACCCCCGCATCAAGAACCAACGTGACTGCATCCCCTTCTTCCGCTCCTCGCCAGCCTGCACAGACAGCAACATCACCATTCGCAATCAGATCAACGCGCTCACCTCCTTCGTGGACGCCAGCATGGTCTATGGCAGCGAGGACCCTCTGGCCACTAAGCTTCGAAACACTTCCAATCAGCTGGGGTTGCTGGCTGTCAACACCCGCTTCAGCGACAACGGCCGGGCCCTGCTGCCCTTTGACACCCTGCATGACGATCCCTGCCTCCTCACCAACCGCTCGGTGACCATCCCCTGCTTCCTGGCAGGTCAGCCCCGAGTGGGAACCTGGGGTGGTGCGGGGGTGGGTGGGGGGTGTGTGGGTGCGCTGGAGCCACAGGGGGCCTGTTGGTGAGCAGCCTGTGGGTTTGCATTTAGAGAGACTCTGTCCTCACCATCTTCATATTAATCCAGTTGCCTTGGTGACAAGTTGGATGGAGGCAGAAAGGCAAACAAACAAAAAACCCCAAACCAAAACTAACAAAAACCAAAAAGCCAACCTAAGAAGGAGACTCAGGGATGGCTGAGGAGCCTCTGTCCATCTGCCCTTTTCCCTCTGGACTCTGGCAGAGAGTTGAGTCCTCAGAGACAGGGAACTAGGGGGACAGAGAGCAACGTGGCATCCTCACTCTCTATAACTGCATCATCCACTGTGCTAGCCACTAGTCACACGTGGCAATTTTCATTTAAATTTAAGTTAATGCAAATTAACTTAAATTAAATTTAAAATTCAGTTCCTCCGCTGCACTAGCCACATTTCAAGTGTTCGGTAGCCTCATAAGCTAGTGGTTCCCATATAGGGCAGCACAGATGTAGAACATTTTCATCAATTCAGAAAGTTCTATGGGACGGTGCTGCTCCAGAATATCACCTCCTGTCGTCTTGAGTCCCTGTAATAAGAGAGGGCAAGATTTTAAATTTAAACACCTGGCAGCCCTGGGGATATGGTCGGGGCAGTGACAGTGCCCACGCCCAGAAATTTTCCAATTTTTTAAAAAAAGATTTTATTTAATTTTTAAAGAAGATTTATTTATTTGAGAGACGGGCTGAGAGAGAGAGAGAGAGAGAGAGAGAGAGCAGGGGGAGGGGCAAAAGAAGAGGGAGAAGCACTCTGCTGAGCATGGAGCCAGATACTGGGCTTGATCTCAGGACTCTGAGATCATAACCTGAGCCGAAATCAAGAGTTGGACACTCAACCGACTGAGCTACCCAGGCACCCCAAGATTTTATTTTTAAGTAATCTCTATACCCACTCTGGGTCTGGAACTTATAACCCCCAAATCAAGAATCACATGTCCCACCAACTGAGCAGCCAGGTACCCGTCCAATATTTTTTAATGTAAATCCAATAGTGGTCCTGAGGCCCTTCCGTTCACATCTGGCCTCCCAGCCTCTCCTCCTGATGGCTTCCGGCGATCTCGCCCCTGGCTGGGCCCTGGCGAGGAGAATCAAGGTCAGCTCCAGGCCACTCCAGAGCCCATAGTTTTCTGGGCTAGTGAGGAAAGAGCAGCACTCCTCAGCCAGTTACGGCCACCTCCATCCTGGCGTCAAGCTGCATGGCCTGGGCCTGGATCACTGTGACCTCTGGCAGCTCATGGGATAGTAAATCTGCTCTCAAAGAATTTCTTTCCCACCAGCATCAGGAGCTAATAAAGACTAGACTCAGTGTCCTGCTAAAAGGGCCCGGCCCTAACTCTCTGGCCCTTCCAGAGAAAAGGTGGGGAGGACTAGAGGGATTAGAGATTTCACTTGTTTTTGTTTTTTTTTTACAGTCTCAGATGTGGACTATAAACATCCTGTGCCCTAGACCCCCTCTCACCCCCACTCTCAGGAGCCTGAGCAGGCTGCAAATTAGTATGTAGTAAGGATGGGGATGGCAACTCTGATCAGATGGTAGTGGCTTTCTAGAGTCCTGTGTTGAGAAGGATTCTGAGGTTGCATCCAGTTTGAGCAGGAAGAGAGTGCTGTCTGACATGGGCATGGAAAGTAGGGGGCGCCGACACACATGCTCCTTTTTGGCCTTCCCTGCATCGAGAGAGTAAGTCAACCAGGCAGTGTAGGGATCACCTACTTTGTAGCAGGCATGGTGTTAAGCTCCATATGTCTATGTGTGAGTTGGGTGGAGGGTCAGATGCAAAAAGGCTCAAGCCATGGTCCTCGTCTTCAAAGAGCTCCCCGTCTCAGCTACTAGAATGTGGCAAGTCACGTGTCAGCTCTGATGCCTGTTGAATGAGCATCTGCAGCTAGCAGTGCCCCTACACCGAGGAAGAAGTTAGCATGGTGGACCAGGGCATCAAGGGAGGACCTCCTAGAGGAGGTGTAAACTGAGCATGGTGTGGAAAGATGGATGGAGAGGAAGTCTGGGTTTCAGACCTTGGCTGGGGAGGGAGTTTCGGTGGAGCTAGTCTGTTCTGATGGGATCTTAGGAATGACAGCAGCTTTTGCTTCCCCAAGGGGACACCCGCTCAAGTGAGATGCCTGAGCTCACCTCCATGCACACACTCTTTGTGCGGGAGCACAACCGGCTGGCCACAGAGCTCAAACGCCTGAACCCCCGCTGGGATGGAGAGAGGCTCTACCAGGAAGCCCGCAAGATCGTGGGAGCCATGGTCCAGGTGGGCAGTTCTGAGCATTGGTGATGCCAGGGGTCGGGCAGGCTTGGGATCCAAACATGCCTCTACCACATCCTAGCTGTGTGACCCGGGGCAGGTTAACCCCCATGAGCCTCAGTGTGTGCATCCATGATGCTGTAAAGATTAAATGATATATGTGAAAACACCTGGCAGATACTAAGTGCCTGACAAAGGTTACTTGCCTTCCATCCCCTCCTTCCTAGGCTGGCTCCCCTTTCTGCTGTCCTGTCCATCGGGAATGGTTTCGGGAGGCTTAAAGGGGTGGGTCTGAAGTGCCTGGCGCAGAGTAGCTGGTCAGTAAATGCCTTTCCTTTCCTCATCTCCTTGTGGCTCCTCGCTCCCTTACCCACTCATCTCTTCTTTTGGCTCTATCATAGCCACCCCATCCCTCACCCTTGTTTATCCCTGGGAACTGTTCCTGGTTCTCTCTCCCAGCTTCTGATGCTTCAGCACCCCCATCCTCTCCCCAAGACACACACACACACACACACACACACACACACACACACACACACACACACACGTGCACACCTTTTTCATATCTTAGACTCCGGAGAGGGAGAGAGTTGCAGGTGCGGAGGGTAAGTTTTGGCTTTGCACCAAGAACTTAAGTGAGATTCATTTAAGCCTTGCAGAAAATTCCAGACTCTAGAATCTATATCTTCTCTTTGCCCTGGGGGAAATCATCTAGGGTGGCTCTTTTCCTTTTTGCCTCCCCTCCTCCACAAATGCAAATTGAACGCTATCGTGAGCCAAGTGCTTGCTGGACACCGAGTAATTTCAAGAGAAATGAGATACAACCCTTGTCCTCAGGAGCTTATAAGTTAGGAGAAAAAAAAAAAAAAAAAAGACATGAATAACTCAAGGGCAAAGGAGCTATTGACGAACAAAGCCCTTTGTTATTTAATCCTTTAAGACAGACGGCAGCATAATTATCTTTAATTTACATTTGAGTAACTGGGGCTCACAGAGGTTCATAACTGGCCCAAGGTCGCACAGCAGGCAAGCCCTGGAGCTCTGTGTCTGCCACTCAGTGCCACTCTGTTAGACCCAGATCCAGCGCAGCGGGAGACAGCTCCCTGGCTATGGACAATGGAGGGACACCCCCCCGCCCGCCCCCCAAGCCAGGAGCAGGCAGAGACTGCACAGAGGGTGAGTGGAGAGGCCACTCTGAGCACTTTTCTTTAGATCATCACTTATCGGGACTTTTCTTTAGATCATCACTTATCGGGACTACCTGCCCCTGGTGCTGGGACCACAGGCCATGAGGAAGTACCTGCCGAGCTATCGTTCCTACAATGACTCGGTGGACCCTCGCATCGCCAACGTCTTCACCAATGCCTTCCGCTATGGCCACACCCTCATCCAACCTTTCATGTTCCGCCTGGATAACCAGTATCAGCCCATGGGGCCCAACCCCCGCGTTCCACTCAGCAAGGTCTTCTTCGCCACCTGGAGGGTAGTGCTGGAAGGTGAGGGGACCTCGGCCAGGAGACAGTGGGCTGGCAGCTGAGGACACGGTGGGGGTGGCCGTGGCCGCAGGGAGCCGGGGCAGGGGAAAGCCTCTTCCTTCCACCTTTGGGGACCTTATCTGACTTTCCAGCCTCAGTTCACCTGACTGCTTCTGTATATAATAATAAAGGGTAGGGTGGAGATGGCTCATAGGGAGCTGGCTCCTTCCTGTGTGTTATGACTCTCAGTGACCCAGGAGCCCAGGGGCTGGGTGCACCCCAGCTTGCAAGTCTGAATGGCGTAACCCCCTGAGACCTCAATTCCCCAGCGAAGACCTGCCCACTGAGGCCACCTTGGCACCGGGAGCTGCCTGTGCCCAGCCCTCTTCTGCAATCCCCTGACTGCACCTGGGACTTTTCCCTCACTCCAGCCTGCGCTCTGGCTGCTGAGCCAGATCCTTCCCCAAGTCTTGTTTCTCTTGTCCCAGGTGGCATTGACCCCATCCTGCGGGGCCTCATGGCCACCCCTGCCAAGCTGAATCGCCAGAACCAAATCGTGGTGGACGAGATCCGGGAGCGGTTGTTTGAGCAGGTCATGAGGATCGGGCTGGACCTGCCCGCTCTAAACATGCAGCGCAGCCGGGACCATGGCCTCCCAGGTGAGGGCCTGCAGGAGCTCGGCTGTGCCCCGCCCCCACTCTAGGGCCCTGCCCTCTCGGGTGCCCCCAGCTGCCCCAGTGGGCTGGAAACCTGGCTCCATCACATTTCATATTGCTTTGTTTTACATGAACTTTGAGGGGGAAAGGATTATTATCACTTCCGTTTTATAGATGAGCAAACTGAGGCTTGAAGAGACTCCGAACTTGCCTAGGTTCTTCTCCAGCCAAGTCAGTGATCGAGCTTGAATTTGAACCCAGATCAGCCTAACCCCAAAGTCTGTGCCTACATTATGGGACAGCTGGTGTGGCTGAACCTTCTAGATACACCTCACCCCTCACGGGTCTGAGATCTTCAGAGGGGGACAGTGAGATGTTCCTGCTCTTGGACGCTGTAGGAGTTAGGGCAGTTTAGGATTTGCCTCACAGTGAGAGAGCAAAGGAAAGAGAGAGGGTCTTGGCCCCTCAGTTCAGGGTTCAATGGGGGCTTATAGCCTGGGAGAAGCCCCTCAGTGTCCTCCTCTCCCTCATGTCCTTCGGTAGACAGCCAGGGTCAGTGTGTTGGGGAGGTGGGCTTTGTGGGACCCTCCCACAGCCACCGCTCCCCCCTACCCCCACAGGGTACAATGCCTGGAGGCGCTTCTGCGGGCTCCCCCAGCCCAGCACAGTGGGCGAGCTGGGCACGGTGCTGAAGAACCTGGCCCTGGCGGAGAAGCTGATGCAGCAGTATGGCACACCCGACAACATTGACATCTGGATGGGCGGCGTGGCCGAGCCCCTGGAGCCCTACGGACGCGTGGGCCCCCTCCTGGCCTGCCTCATTGGGACCCAGTTCAGGAAGCTCCGCGATGGTGACCGGTGAGGGGTGGCGAGCTGCTCAGGCCCGCTGTGTGGTTGCAGGCCTATTTCCCAACCTCTGGGCGCCACCCCCACTTCTGCCTGTGAAGTGAGGGGCAGGAAGGGATCCGTGATTTCCAGGGTTTCCGGGGCCTTGAGGTCATCCCTCATGTGCTCTGAACCTGTTGGTGGTGCAGCCAGGAGGGACCTGGGCCCCTGGTTGTGAAGGAGGGAAGACAGAGAAAACGCAACTCTTACCTACCCCTTCTCCGGTGTCAGAGTGCTTGCTGCTGAACAGCCCCCAGGGCTCTCCTAGAGTGACGTCACTGTGTCCCTGACACCTGTCATGCCCAGTTCTTACCTAGCCCGTATTGCGCTCTTGGGAAAACTAGAGAAAGGTGTCCTCCTCTGGGTGGACCCCTTATAAACCTACCGCAAGGTTCTCTGCGCCCCCACGGACACAGCCCCGGGCCAGGGCACAGGGCTTCGTGAGTAAGCGTGGGCCCAGCTCCCTGTGCAGCGTGAGTGGGGCCCCGGGGGCCACCGGAGTGGGGGCAGAGCAGAGGCACCCCGGCAGCTGCGCTCTCCTCCATGCTGGGCAGAGGGCATCACGCGTGTGAAAGCCCCCAGGCTGTGGTGGACCTCTTACATCCAGGGAGTGGCTCGAGCCAGCGGAGGCCCTTCCGGCCGAGGACAGCCTGGGTGCAATGTCCGTGGGTGTCCCCACGCAGGTTTTGGTGGCAGAACACGGGCGTGTTCAGCAGGCAACAGCAGCAGGCGCTGACCAGGATCTCCCTGCCCCGCATCATCTGTGACAACACGGGCATCACCATCGTGTCCAAGAACAACATCTTCATGTCCAACACATTCCCTCGGGACTTTGTCAGTTGTAGCACACTCCCTGCACTGGACCTGACCTCCTGGAGGGACAGTGACTAGAGGCTGGGTAAGGGGGTATGGTGGTGAGGTGACAGTCCCTGGGCTGGCCCAGGGGGGGGCCCCTTCCCTAGGTGAGCACATCCCTGTTCTGGCTGAGAGAATGAGTGACTAGACATTCATTCATGTGTGTGTGTGTGTGTGTGTGTGTGTGTGTGTGTGTGTGTGTGTGTGTGCGCGCATCATATAGAAATTGCATTTCCTATGTGTGAGTGTTCTGTGACCATGGGAGGTGTTTTGTGTGCGTGCGTATGTGTCTGTGTTTGCTGCCTATGTGAGTAGTAAGTATACGGAAGATCGTAGAGTGCATGGGTGAGGAGCACAAGTCCGGAGCCAGGTGGGTGGGTTCAAATCCTGACTCTTCAGCTCTCCAGCCGTGTGACCTTGAACAAATGACTCAACCTCCCTTTTATCGAGAATACCTTGAGTTTTCTTCTTCGCAAATAAAAGCTGTCGTGGCTCCTTAGAGGCTCCATTTACACCATGTCTGCCCCCAGGGAGCTTATAAGTGACAGTGTCCAGGTTGGCAGAGGTGACCCAGTGACCCCCGGGGGAACGAGCATGAGCAGTTAGGCTGTGTGTGGTGGTTGAGTTGTGGGCTCAGGGGAGCAGGGCTCGGTCAGTGGCACCCCTTTTGCTTCCTTATGCTGTTCTCTTGCTTGTTCCCAGGAGCCCACCTGGAAAGGAAGTGGGGCCCATTGGCCCTTTTGTGCCATGCGTTTGTACCTGACATCTATGATAATAAAGCACCACCGATGGGGATCTTTGCTCTGTCCATGTCTGCTATGGGACTGGAGCCTCGGCATGAGGCTTGCTCTGGCTTCTGAATTTGAACCAGTGTGGTCCGTGCCTCGGAAATGGTGGTGAGGGTCTCCGGGAGTCATTCTTTGATGCACACATACCAAGCAGGCAGTTCTTAGAAGCCTCCGGGCCAGGTCACACCGAGCAGACCATCCTGACTCGCCTTCCACCCACACCACCCCGGAGGACAGAATCTGTGGTCACCGAGCCCTTACGCTCATCCACTGCTCTGGCGAACATCTGTTGCGGGCTCAGTCTGTGTCAGGCCCGTGTCAGGTGCTGGGGGTGGAGGGGACACAATGCTGTCCTGCAGGAGAGAAAGAATAGAGGTGTGATGGGAAAGTAGGCCCTTCCCAGCTGACGGGGCGCCTCTGGATCGTGCATCCCTGCAGCCTGGTGCGATGGGTTGGAGGCCCTTGAGACAGCAGACTCCTTCTCAGTCCTGGCTTCGTGCAGCCAGTTTCCGAGAGCAGGGACAACAGATGGCTGGGTCCAGGACAGGGCCAGAGCTGAGGGAAGGGAAGGAGGCTATTTCCCAAATAATCTTGCCTGGAGCTTGACCCCTATATCTGAGACCGGTAGATTCCTCCCTGCCCACCTTGTTCCCTTTCCCCCTCCGCCCCCAGCTGGGAACCTGAAGGTGTGCAGGATGCCGAGGCTCATGGACCCACAGGAGCCCCAGGCCACCTTAAGACCTCCCATAACGGGATAAGTACTCTCCATTTCACTGATGATGACAGGGTAGCCAGAGAGGTGACGAGACTCATCTGAGGCTTGAAGATGTAGGCGCCAGAGCCAGGATGACCGCCCAGGTCTTCAGGCTCCTAGGCTCTTCCCACAGGTTGGCTAAGTGCCTCCCACCCCCACTGCACCAATCAGGGGACCTGGAGGTGCCGGCTAGGCTGACCTTACCCGGAGGGTCATTTTAAAAGAACACAGTATATATTAGGTAGCAGTGCAAGGAATATTCTGGAGATGCCCCTTCAGAGGTCTCACAGGTTCCAAGGCCTCGGAGAAGAGGGTTGTTCCCAGAAGGGTTTCTGGAAGGGAAATCAACTCTTGGTGTAGGGGAATCCAGGCTCAGACGTCCTCCCTGTTTGATCCCTTGACAGCAGCCCAAACCTTGCCTCTGTGGCCATTGTTTCTTTCCCCAGGAGCCCCTGGCCTCCTCCTTTTCTCTGAGAACTGAAATCTCACCACACCATACCTTCTCGTCCCACAGACCCGTGCACACAACATCTTAGTGGTAAGACAGTCTGCACGGTAGACATCTAGTTATTTGGCAGTGGTTCCAAGGTCTGCCTTCTAGAAGGGAATAATATCATTGCCACCGTCTTCAGTCAATCATCAGGTGTTTATTGAGCCCTTGTTGGGGGCTGAGCCTCATGCCGGGTAGCACGGGGGACACTCAGAAGCAGACTGAAGTCTCTGGCTTGAGGACCTTACAGTCTAGTTTGAAAGGAGAGGTGGAAAGATCAGAGCACAACGACCACGGCCTCAGACGAGACCTGTTGCCGGGAGAGGATGGGTGACATCCCGCAGACAGAGGGGATGGCGTGGGAGCAGCAGGACGCCAGTGGGGGAGCTGGGCAGGCTGAGCTGCTGGCCTTGGGCTTGAGCGAGGTGTGCGTCCGGCGAGTGTAGAGAAACCCGGCTGCAAGTAGGGCCGGGATGGGATGTGGAGCTCTAAGGGACTGGGTCACTGAGCTTGCTTGAAATGGCATCAAGGACCAAAGGGAGCACTACTGCACAGTGTGGGAGGCCGGGAAGTCTGGGCCCCTAATTCTCCACTGAGGCCCAAGGTGAAAGGTCTAGACTGTCAATTGCTGAGCAATCCACAAAGCCTTGGGGGTAGCTGTTGGCCTGGAATGGGTCCCGTGGGACCTTGGTGATGTGGGTGTTGTCACAGACGAGGCGCGAGACAGACATTTTCTGTAGAGAGTCCCGCTGCTTCTCAGTGAAGACTCCGGGGTTCTCCCACCAGAATCTGCAGAGACAGAAGCAGGGTCTGCCCACACAGCCCCGCCGGCGGCCCCTTCCGCCCCACTGTGATGAAGGGGAAGGCAGGAGGTGGCTGGGAACACATGGAGGTCTGGGCTAGTCCTCACACAGGACTTTGGGACCCCCACAGAGAAGGGTCTGCTCTCCCCTGCCCTCCTCACAAGATCTCACTTGCCTGTCTCCATCACGAATCTGCCGGAACTGCTTCCCCAGGAGGCAGGCCAAGAGAGACCCCACCCGGCCTCTCTCTACCAGGGGCTCGGCGACACCCCCAACCCAGATGTCGATGTTGTCAGGGGTCCCGTAGAGATCCAGTAACTTCTCAGCCAGCCTCTTGTTCTTTAGCACAGCATTCAGCTCCTTCAGGGTCTGGGGCTGTGAGAGGTCACAGAAGCCTCTCCAGGAGTTGTACCCTAGGGCAGAGGGGCTGAAGCTGTCTCATCCCAGGGGCTTCTCACCCACGACCCGCCTTGGGGACATAGCTGCTCCAGCTCCATCGGCCCCAGAAAGTCTGGCCTCATAGCCTCTGGGGCGGGGTGGGCCAGGCTCCATTGTTTTATACTTGTACTTCAGGCTTGAGAGGGCTAGCAGGTCATATGGTGCTTACTATGGGTCCAGGCACTATTCTAGGCACTGTACAAATATGTCAGCTGAAGAACAGAGATGATAAGTATAACTTGCCTAAGGTCATGTCACTAGAAATGGCACGGCTGGGATTTGAACCCGGGCCGTCTAGCTCTTCATTCCTACATTAAATTGCCTTTCATGGGTCCAAAGAAAGGTCCAAAAGTCATTGGTTTCTCTCTATTCTCATTTCTTAACGTTTTTCTGGGCTTTTAAACCAGTTTGACAAGTCGGCTGTTGTCCTCTTGTTCATTTGAGGTGCTCCAAAATGGTACTAGACATGTTTTCTTATCTCTGCATTAGGGAGAATGGAAGATTCCATTTCACAGACGAACAAAATGAAGTTTTAAACTGGCATCTCTGCTTTCTGTTTTAGAGTTGGTCAGATCCCCAGGGTTATAGCAGAGAGCCCCCAGGAACCTCAGAAAGTAACGAGAAGTTCCCTGGGCCAGGCAGGACCCCAGGCCCACTCACCAGGCATCCCATGGTCCCGACAGCGCTGTATGTTGATGGCAGCCAGGTCAAAGCCGTGGATCTTGTGAGTGGGCTGGAAAAGCTTGTTGCGCAGTTCTCTGGTCATCATTTTATTCTGATTCAGCAGCTTGGACTTCTTGGCCAGCAGGCCCCTGACCAGAGGGTCAATTCCACCTGCAAGGGAGACCCAGAGGCCATCCTGGGGATGGGTGTAGGGTGAGGCCATCTTCCACTGCTAGCCCCTCCCTCCACCAGATGTTTCCTCTCAGGTAAAAAGTAGGGCCAACTGAACCTCTCAGGCTGGCAGCCGGGAGAGAAGAGCGAGGTGCAGCTTGCAGGGTGTGCTGGGGCTGAGGGCATCTGACTGCGGGCCGGGGGTGGGGATGGGGGTGGGGAATGGGGCATTCCTGGGATGATGACAGGAATATAAGCTTCAGGAGTTTTTTGAGCTTTGGCTCAGAGAGTCGGCTCCTCCTTCCACAGGTTCCCCTGAGGAACTCTGACGCATGGGGAGAGGTAGCAGGAGGCTACAAAGAATGACCCTGACTCGTCAGGACTTAGGTAAAGCCAGTTTCAATGCAGCCCGGCCCAGGATAAAGGGGAGCTGGGCCCAACCTTTGACTCCTGATGGAGGTGGAAAGCCCTAGAGGAGAGAGGAGAGCAGAAAAGAGCAATTTATTTACCAAACTCATGAATTTTTTCTGCAGGGGTCAGAGAAGCCTGAGGCAGGGAAAACCTAGGTGGCTTGGAGGCCAGAGGACGAGAGAAAGAATAATAACTCATATTTATTGACCACCTCCTGTGTGTCAGAAACCATTGTAGGGTTCTCTCCACATACATGCCACTTACTTTTTTGTATATCCTAGTGGGATAGGTACCATTGTTGTCCCTGTTTTACAAATGAGGAAACTGAGGCTCAGTGAGGTGAATTCACTTGCCCAAGGTCACACAGGAAGGAAGTTCCTGGAGTCTGACTTCTAAGCCAGGCTTCCCTAGAAGCAGGCTGCAGCGTGAGACCGCCAGGTGACAGTGCTTCCCTAAAAGGACATACCGTCTTTGACTATCCTCCAGGTGTTGAAGAAGAGGGTGTGCAGGGGGAGCTCTGCCTCTGGACCCCATGGCTGATAGTTCTCATCTAGGCGGGACACAGTGGAGGGGACCTCCAAGTGGCCAAAGCGGAAGGCAAAGGTGAAGACATTAGAAATTCGGGGGTCGGCAGATTTGTTGTAGCCTTGGTATGGAGGGATCCACTTCTGCATCTCATCACCGAGCACAATGGGTAGGTAGTCCCTAAAGGTGATAATCTGCGGGGAGAAACATGTCATGAGCAAAGGGTGGGAGAACACTGAGACCTCTGCAGAGTGAGGTTGGAGGAAGCTGCGGTCAAGAGGGATGAGTGGCCCAAAATCTAGGAGGGCAAATGGATAGCATACATGCCCATTTCCCTTCCTGTGACCATGGCAGACAGTTGCTAATGACATTCTTTCTGCTGGTCGCTCATCATATGCTTCAACATGGGCCTTACCGATCAGTCCTTCGAATCGGCGCTAGGCATGTACTCTCTATGTCATCTCCACTACAGGTCTATGGCCTTGAAGCTGAAGTGACAATCCTTGTGTGTCACTTGAACATAATGATGTCACAACATTCAACTTTTCCCCATAGGGCCAGGGCAAAAGGAATGATGAACCACAGGAATGGCTCACAGGGTAAGTTCACCTCATCTCCAATTCTGAGACAAATGGTGCACCATGGAGAGAGCAATTTGGGGGTTTGTTTTACTCAAAGCAATGAGCTAACACACATAGAGAAAATTTTGAAAAAAGAGAAAATCGTGATACCACGTATTGCAATAACTATATGAATTTTTTCTTTTTTCTAATCTTTGTCTATACAATACATATTTTTACACACTTGTACTCCTAGAGAATACATACTTTTGTAATTCTGCTTTTTCACTTCAAGTTTCTCATGTTTCTACCTAGCTCACAATTATTATGTAATTAAATGTGCATAATATTCTATTGCATTCATGGATCCCTCTCTTATTGTTTTATTTTTAGGTTGCTTCCAATTTGTTCAGCAGCAAAGGCCATGGGGATTTCATCCTTGGAGCAGGCAGTCTGCTTCTCAGACTCTGTGAGGTGGCAAGAGACAGAAACTTGCCTCTGACCATAGTGGACTGGCCCAGCTGTGGCACCAGACCAAGCTGGTTAGTCAGATTCTCGCTCTCAGGAATTTAGATTTTGGATGCAGCTGTCCTGGACTGTTTCTGATGGCGCTTGATCTGAAGGGACAAGTGGGGCCATATGGGGGATCATTTGCTACCATGTGCAGAAAAGCAGGAAAAACCCATCTGAAGACAGAGACAGAGAGAAGGAGAGAGACAGAGAGAGAGAGAGAGTGGAGAACAATAGAGAAGTAGAGAAAGGCATGGAGAAAGAGAGGCAGAGTGAGACTCCAGATGGTTTCCAGTCTCTGGCTCTAACCTTGCTTAGGCCCAACTACACTCCCTGCCCTGGGGTTCCAGGAGAAACCTTTATCAGCTTCCATTTGACATAGGTATAGGATTAAACCAATACTAAATGTCTGAACTAGCCTGAGTGGATTTCTTTTTCTTGGAGTCCAGTAAGCCTTGTATGGATGGAATTGTGTCCCCTTGCTAAGGTATATGTTGAAGCCCTAACCCCTAATGTGACTGTATTTGGACATAGGGCCTATAAAGAGATAACTGAGGTCAAATGAGGTCATAAGGGTGGGGCCCTCATCCAATAGGACTGGTGTCCTTATAAGAAGAGAGAGAGAGACACCCGGGAGGTACACACACAGAGGGAAGACCATGTGAGGATACAGAGGGAAGGCAGCCATCTGCACACCAAGGAGAGAGGCCTCAGGAGAAACCAAACCTGTTGAAACCTTGGTCTTGGACTTCCAGCCTCCAGAACTGGAAGAAAATAAACTGGAGAAAATAAATAAACTGGAGAAAATAAATTTCTGTTGTTTAAGCCACCCAGTGTATGATATTTTACTGTGGCAGCCCAAGCAAACTAATATAAAACCTTAATTCAGATCATCTTTAGGTAGATACTTTTCATTCTTTGGATGATGTCCTACAACAGAAGGCAGCCAGGAAAGTGCCTTCGGCAGACAGCATCAGTAGGCACCGAGTGGGAACCCTAGAGGTACCAGAAGAGTGAAGCAGACCAGAATAGCATTGCAAGGGCTTGGGAAACTAAACTGTCATTGGAAACAAAGCCCACAAAAGTATGCCAGACCTACATGTTGAACCCAAATAGACTTCTATAGGATCATGAGTCTCCTAATATAATAAGTAAAATGTCTCGGATATAATTGAAAATCACTCATAACACCAAGAACCAGGAAAGCCACAGTTTGTGAGAAAAGACAATCAACCGATACCAGTAAATACATGAATCAGATGCTGAGGTTATCTGATAAACATTTTAAAGCAGTTTCATAAAAATGCTTCAACAACCAATTCTGTTACCTTAAAACAACAACAACAAAAAGACCATCTCAGCAAGGAAATAGAATTTATAAAAAAGAAACACTGAAATGATAGAACTGAAAAACACAAACTAAAATTAAAAACTTGTTAGGAAGACCCAGCAGGAGTGTAGAGATGACAGGGTAGAATGGAAGACAGATCAATAGAATTTACTCACCCTAAACAACAGAGAGAAAATAAACAAAACAGCCTTTCGGCCGGAACCGCCATCTTCCAGTAATTTGCCAAAATGACCAACACAAAGGGAAAGAGGAGAGGTACCCGCTATATGTTCTCCAGGCCTTTTAGAAAACATGGAGTTGTTCCTTTGGCCACATACATGCGAATCTATAAGAAAGGTGATATTGTGGACATCAAGGGAATGGGCACTGTTCAAAAAGGAATGCCCCACAAATGTTACCATGGCAAAACTGGAAGAGTCTACAATGTTACTCAGCATGCTGTTGGCATTGTTGTAAACAAACAAGTTAAGGGCAAGATTCTTGCCAAGAGAATTAATGTACGCATTGAGCATATTAAACACTCAAAGAGCCGAGACAGCTTCCTGAAGCGTGTGAAGGAAAATGATCAGAAAAAGAAGGAAGCCAAAGAGAAAGGTACTTGGGTTCAACTGAAGCGCCAGCCTGCCCCACCCAGAGAAGCACACTTTGTGAGAACTAATGGAAAGGAGCCTGAACTGCTGGAACCCATTCCCTATGAATTCATGGCATGATAAATGTAAAGAAAATAAAAGACCTCAAGACTAAAAATGTTTCTCTTAATTGAGTAGAAGTGTGGTGTCCTTTCCCCCCCAAAAATATTTAAAGCAAACTTTGTGTCCTAATTCATTGGGTGATGTCTTTATTGAAACTTAGTGGCTTTTTTTCTTGTTGAAAGATGTGAGGTGGTTTATTGTAGAACAATATACTCAATTGGTTAGGAAACTGCCAGATACTACTTTAAAAATATTTATAGTCGGAAAATAGTCCCTCCAAATCCCTAAGAAAAAAGAATTTTAAAAATATGTGAAAGGTTATCTGTCGCATTGCATTTAAGCTCAGTGAAAGTTCGAGTTCTTGTAACTGTATCTTGTCTTAAATAGCTGTGTTTTAAGGATAAAGAACTTGCCTTTGAAGGCTACTATTTAAAAACAGATGGTTTAAAGCACTTCGTCTGGTTCCTACTAAATTGTTTTCCCTGTCATTTCCTGTTATGGTTTTCTTGTATGGTGCTCTAGCTCTTAGGAAAGATGTATTTCTTGGAATTGCTCTTTCTTGCCCCAGTTCCGTTGTACTTGTCTTTGCCTGAAATACCTACACTTTAAGTTGGTGAATTCCTGATTGTCCTTTTTTCACCTTGAGTGTCATAGGTGAACCTTCCCTGATAAAAGTATTGCAAGGAGAGGAATGAAAGTGCTTGGAATCAGAGAAGAGAAATTATTTCTGGTTTGGGATGATAGAATAAAGTCCCTTATACCTGGAAAAAAAAAAAAAGAAAATAAACAAAACAAACAAACACCTCAAACAAACCAGAACCTCGGGGCTCTGTGGGACAATAACAAAAGATCTAACATTCATATTAATGGAATCCCAGAAATCGAGGAGAAAGGGGTGCGGCTGAAAAAGTATTGGAAGAAATAATGCCTGGAAACTTCCCAAAACTGATGAAAGACATACACTTACAGATTCAAGAGGCTGAATGAATACCAAACATAACAAACCAAAGAAATCTACTCCAAGATGCATTATAATTAAAATGCTAAAAACTAAACACAAAAGTCTCAAATATCACCAAAGAGAAATGACACATTATCTATAAATGAACACCACTGTGAATAATGGAGAGCTTCTCATCTGAAACCATGGAGGCCAGAAGGAAGGGGCATGGCATTTTCCAAGTTCTGGAAGAAACCAGAGGGAAGAGCAAAATAAACCCAAAGCAAGCAGAATAGGCTAAAGAAAAAAGTCAGGGGCACCTGGGTGGCTCAGTCAGTTAAGCACCTGCCTTTGGCTCAGGTCATGACCTCAGGGTCCTGAGATCTAACCCCACATCGGGCTCCCTGCTGAGCAGGGAGCCTGCTTCTCCCTCTGCCTGCTGCTCCCCCCTGCTTGTGCTCTCTCCCTCTGTCAAATAAATAAGTTAAAAAAGAAAGAGAAAAAGAAAAGTCGCATTAATGAAGAAAGACCATTTTACAGAATTCAACATCTATTCATGATAAAAACTCTCCATACACTAGGAACTGACTGGAACTTCCGCAACCTCATAAATAGCATCCACAGAAGATTTACAAACAACATTATACTTAATGGTAAAAGACTGAATGCTTTCCCTCTAAGATTGGGAAGATGAGGATGTCTGTTCTCATCACTTTTATTCAACACAGTACTGGAAATTATAGCCATTGAAACAGGGCAAGAGAAAGAAATTTTTAAAAACATACAGATTACAACAGGACAGATACAACTGTCTTTATTTGCAGATGACATGATTCTCTGTGTGGAAAATCCTAAGGAATCCAGAGAAGAACTCCCAGAACTGTCTGAGTTCAGCAAGGCCAGGATATGGGATCAATATACAAAAATCAATTATATTTTTATGCACTGATAAAGAACAAGTGGAAGCTAAGTAAAAAAAAAATGTAATACCATTTATGACTCCTCCAAAGAAAATGAAATATTCAGGTATAAATCTAACAAAGCAGGTACAGGATCTGTATGATAAAAATTACCAGATGCTAAGTATAGCACAAAGGAAACCTGAACACTTAGACATACTGAATTTATAGATTGGAAAACTCAACGTTGTAAAGATGTCAGTTCTCCTTAAATTTTAATGCAATTCCTATAAAAATCTCAGGAAGGTTTGGTTTTTGTTTGTTTGTTTGTTTGTAGATGTAGATAAGCTTATTTTAAAATATATAGGAAAGGGACAGACCTAGAAGAGTCAGAACAGTTTGGAAAAAGGATAAAGTAGGAAGAATCGTGGCTCCCCATGGTAAGTCCTATTGGATAGCCACAGTAAACACTGTGGTGCTGGTATAGAAAGAGACACATAGATTAATGGAACAGAATAGATAATTCAGAAATAAATTCACATAAAAATGCCCAAACACTTTTTGATAAAGGAGCAAAAACAATTCAATAGAGGAGGGATAGCCTTTTCAAAAAATGGTGCTGGAGCAATTGGACATCCATAGGCCAAAGAAAATGAGCCTCACTCTACACCTCACACTTTATACAAAAATTAACCCCCAATGGATCATGGACCTAAGTGGAAAACATAAAACTATAAAGTCTCTAGGAAAAACCAGAGAAAAATCTTTGAAATCTAGGACTAGAGAAAGAGTTCTGAGACTTGACACCCAAAGCACAGCCCATGAAAGACTACCAAACAGAATAAACCCAAACAAGTCTACTCCAAGATGAATTATAATTAGATTTTTGAAAAATAAACACAAAAATCTTAAATACTGCCAAAGAGAAATGACACATTATCTATAAATGAACACCAAAAAGAAAAATAAAAGGATTAATTGGATCTCATCACCATTAAAAACTCTTACCCTGCAATAGATCCTATTAAGAGAATGAGAGATTGGGAGAAAATACTTACAAGTAACATAGCTGACGGAGGATTTGTATCTAGAATATATAAAGAACCCTCAAAACTTAACAGTAAATGGGCAAAATATATGAACAGGTATTTTACCGAAGAGGATATATGGATGGCAAATAAGCACAGGAAAAGATGTTCAACAGGACTAGCCATTAGAGAAATGCAAATTAAAACCACAATGAAATGTCCCCACATACCTATCAGAAAGGGTAAAGTAAAAAACAATGATGACAGCAAATAAAGACCGGGCTGCTGAGACACTGGATCATTCATACACTGCTGGCAGGAATATAAAATGGCACAGCTACGCTGGAAAAGATTGGCAGTTCCTTTTTAAAACTAAAAACGGACTCTCGATATGACCCGGCAATTGCACTTGTAGGCATATATCCCACAGAAAGAACAACTTACTTTTGTGTAGAAATGTATACATGAATGTCCACAGCAGCTTCATTCATAATAGCCCCAAACTGGAAACGATTCAGATATCCTTCAATGGGGTGAATGGTTAAGTCAACCATGGAATACTACTCAGCAACAAAAAGGAAGGGGCTTTACACCTGCAGCAGCCGGGATGGACCTCAGGGCAATTATGCTGAATGTAAAGAGCCAATCTCAAAAGGATACATACTGCATGGTTTCATCTATGTAACATTCACGAAATAACATAACTATACAGATGGAGAGCAGATTGGTGATTGCCAGGGGATAGGGACCTGGAAGGGGGCGGGTGGGTGTGGCTCTCAGAGGGTAGCAGGAGGGAGTCTTGTGGTGATGGTAGAGTGAAGTATCTTTATTGTGGAGGTGATTACAAAGATACAAATGTAGGGATCTGAAGGGGTACGTGCACCCCAATGTTTATAGCGCAATGTCCACAATAGCCAAACTGTGGAAAGAGCCAAGATGTCCATCGACAGATGAATGGATAAAGAAGATGTGGTATATATACACAATGGAATATTATGCAGCCATCCAAAGGAATGAGATCTTGCCATTTGCAACGACGTGGATGGAACTGGAGGGTATTACGCTGAGCGAAATAAGTCAATCAGGGAAAGACATGTATCATATGACCTCACTGATAGGAGGAATTCTTAATCTCAGGAAACAAACGGAGGGTTGCTGGAGCAGTGGGGGGGGTGGGAGGGATGGGGTGGCTGGGTAATAGACATTGGGGAGGGTATGTGCTATGGTGAGCGCTGTGAGTTGTGCAAGACTGTTGAATCACAGATCTGTACCTCTGAAACAAATAATGCAATATATGTTAAGAAAAAAAGAAGAAGAAGAAGAAGAAGAAGAAGAAGAAGAAGATAGCAGGAGGGAAAGAATGAAGTGGGGTAAATCGGAGGGGGAGATGAACCATGAGAGATGATGGACTCTGAAAGACAAACTGAGGGTTCTAGAGGGGAGGGGGGTGGGGGGATGGGTTAGCCTGGTGATGGGTATTAAAGAGGGCACGTTCTGCGTGGAGCACTGGGTGTTATGCACAAACAATGAATCATGGAACACTACATCAAAAACTAATGATGTAACGTATGGTGATAAACATAACAATAAAAAATTTAAAGTATTGTGGAGGTGATTACTTGAAACTACCCATGTGATAAAATTGCATTGGTGCGCGCGCGCGCACACACACACACACACACACACACACACACACACACACACACACACTTGAATTTCTAACTGGTGAAATCTGAATAAGACCTTTGGCTTGTGTCAATGTTAATGTCCTGCTTTTGATGTACTGTGGTCATGCAAAACATTAGCACTTGGGGGATGCTGGGTGTATGCACTGTTTGCTGGTTTACAACTTCCTAAGAAACTGTACCTTATCAAAATAAAATGCTTAACTATGTGCACAGTTAATTCTAGCTAGTCAATCAGCCAATCTACTATAGCAATGGACAACGCCTGTGACCTGTGGCTTGGGTGTGGAGAACTTAAAAAGAAGAGACTCCAGCTGAAATAACCCAACTAGCTGCTGAGTAACAGTCCCAGGAGCGATGGAGACTTTGGTCCCCGTGATGGCACCTGAGTGACCAACATACAAATGATTCCCCGACACTCTGAATCCGGGATTCATTTTGGGGCAAAGAAGCTAAAGAAACAAAAGGGAGAGCGAAAAGCATGAGACAGTGGGAAAGAAGCAGCAGAGGGGGAGAAGGGGAAGTGGAGAGACGGGAAAACAGAGAAGGTGGCAGAGCCAGGGGCGGAAGCCGGGTGGGTGTGGGAGGCAGTGCTCCCGGGCTTCCGCACCTGCACAAAGGCTCCCAGGATCTTCCGGGCTTCCTGGTAGAGCTTCTCTCCATCCCACTGAGGGTTGAGTCTCTTTAGCTCTTTGGCCAGCCGGTTGTGCTCTCGGAGAAAGAGGGTGTGGGAAGTGGCCAGCAAAATCTGCTCCGAGGCTCGGGAATCTCCTGAAAGCCCAGAAGACAGGAAGGTTGGTTCCCCCGGAGCGGCCCCAGAACCCAGTAACCTGCACAAAGAAATAGATGATAGTGCCCCCAAAGGACCTTCCCCTAAGCCCCTCCTTCCAGTTAACCTAAGGGAAGTTAAGTGGAAAGGGATTCGGGGTGGGGATTCATAGGTTTGACTCTTAGCTCCACACACACGATTTTCAGCTGAGTCACTTTGGACAAGTTATGGGGCACTTCTAATCCTCAGTCTCTGGGAGAATGGAGATAATAAGGCTGACCGCACAAAACTGTGCTAAAAACTACAGATGACATTAAAAAGTAAAATTTTGCTAATTACAATCCCAACTGCCCTCTAAAATGGGGCAGTACAAATTAACAGGGGCTTTTTGTGCGGATCGAAAGTTTTAGGAATGCAAATTTGAGGGCAGGAATGTGGGTAGGGTAAAATTTTTCCGTGCAATACAGGAGAAGAATCTAGAGATGGGGGCCGTTGGGAGAAAGGAAAGAAGGGAGGAACAGGATGGGGGGGGTTAGTTAACTGGCAGAAGAGCAGGTGTTTCACAAGAGGACATTTTGTGTCCTCTAATCTTCAGGAAAAGTCTGTTAAATTCACAAATGCTTGGTCTTAGCAGGTATTTTTGTGGAAAACAGGAAAGGGTTCAGTTTTGTATCTGGACTGATGTGAGATATGTGTGAACATGGAATCCAAGAGATCTACCCAAGAGATCTGGGCCTATGGACTGGCTTTCTGTCATGTCTGGGTGGGCAGGGGGTTTGTCCTGCAGAGTGGATTTTTGGAAGAGGAGAGGTCTCCAGAAGCTCAAGGCAGAGGGCCTGATGGCAGATCAGGAGGGCAAGGGCCCCCAGAATGAACAAAATTGGGAGGCTTTGGTTATGCACAGGTTGTATGGAGTGAGGGCTTTGTGCTGAGTGTATAAAAAGCCTTAAAAATAGGCATTCCTCTTAATCTAGAACTTCCTCCTCTAGCAAGTTATCTTAATAAAATTATTAAAAATGAGGGGCACCTGGGTGGCTCAGTCGGTTAAGCGTCTGCCTTCAGCTCAGGTCATGATCCCAGGGTTCTGGGATCGAGCCCTGCACTGGGCTCCCTGCTCAGTGGGGAGTCTGCTTCTCCCTCTGTCCCTTTCCCCTGCTTGTGCTCTCTCTGTCTCTCTCAAATAAATAAAATCTTTTAAAAACATAAAAATAAATAAAAAATTAAAAAAATAAAATTATTAAAAATGAGTGCAAAGATTCATCAACAAGGATGTTCACTACCTAAAAAAAAAAAACAGCAATAAATCACAGAAAATCTAGAAATTATTTAAATGCTTCCAAGTAGGGTTGATAAAATAAATTACAATATATGTCACGGAACACCAGGCAGCCAGTAAAAATCATGTTGTAGAAGAATGATTAATGATGCGATATATTAAGTGAAGACACCAGGTTATAGAACTTAACTGATAGTATAACCCCTATTATGTAAAACAGTATAGAATATATCTTTTTTTTTTAAACCTAGAAAGATGGGCATTAAAAATGTTAACAATGACTATCTGTGAGTGGTGGGGTTTTGTGGATTTTCTTATTTGTGCTTCTCTGGACTGAAATTTTGTTGTTGTTGTTACAGTGAACACATGTTCTTAGATTTTGTATTCATTGGGGCCCTTCTGCCAGTCCTGGACCAGTGCCAGAGGCAGTGGGGTTTTGTGTGCATTTTTTCCAGAGGGCAAAAGAGGAAAGGCAGTGGCCAAGCCTCCCTGGAAGCTGCCTAGTAGACTCCTGAAGCTTTTTTGGTCTCTCTCTGCTGCCAGTCCTTGGGTCCCTCTGTTCCCAGCCTAGACTCACCTGCCAGGAAGCAGGGCACTCGGGCGGTGGTGTTGATGAACTCACAGGGGCTTGGCTTCTTGATGTCAAAGGGCAGGTGAGCCAGCCCATGGTCATAGGCCTCCTGGTTTACAGCCATGAGGCCCAGCGGGCTGCTGAGGTTGCGAAGGCGGCTGGCCAGGCTGGGCTCGGGGCCGTATACCAAGCTGGCATCGAGGAAGGAGGTCAAGGCGTTGATCTGATCTCGAGCCAGGGACTGGCAAGGTGAAGTGGGGCAGACGAATCCAGCTCGGAAGAAAGGCATGCACTTGCCTTGAGTCCTCACCTTGGGGTCATTGGGAGGGAACTGCGGAGAGATTGGCAGGTAGGTGACTAGGCAGAGGTGGCACAGCTGGGACTTGGCAACCTCTCCCCAGGGCGGGCCTGGATGCTGCTGGCAAAGATGCTGATGGAGCCCTCCTGGGACCCTGGGACCAGACACTGACTCCAGACGCCTCCTGCTGACGCTGTACATCCTAGGCCACCAGGCCCTGAGGTTCATTACATCCCACTGTGCAAAAAGGCTGAGGGGAATCATTCAGTCTTTCATAGCAAAGGTTCCACATTTTTGGTGGGAGGGAGTCCTGAGATCCCTGGACAGGGAAGCAGGACATGAGCTAGGAAAGACTCTGTTAATAATTACTACTAACAACAGCTACCATTTAGTTATTTTGGACCTAACATGTGCTATGCATTATGCATACCTTATCTCACTTTGGTCCTCAAAGAATGTAAGGCAGATAATTCAGTCCCATTTTACAGGTGAGAAAATTGGGGCTCAGAAAGGTTAAGTAAGTTGCTTAAGAACTTAGAAACTGGAAGGGAAATATATGGGATTTAGATCTAGATTGACCTCAGTCCACGGCTCATGTTCTTTATATCACAGCACATAGCCTTGATTTGTTTGAATGAATAAGTCACTCTCTAACTGTAAAACCCATGAATAAGAAGAAAACGGGGCACCATGGCAAGTTCTTCTCTCTTCCTGCTGGAAAGCCCCACAAATCCTGGCCCTCACTCGGATTCATCCATCAAATTGCACCTCTTTCTGGGAGTAGCCTTCGCAGACCCCAGGGTGACTTACAGCAGTGTTCTACAAACTTTACTGTGCATAAAAATAATCTCCTGGGGATCCTGGTATAATGTAGATTTTGTTTCCCCATGTCTGGGATGAGGCTTGAGATTTTACATTCCCAATAAGTCCCCAGGTGATGCCAGTGCTTCTGGGCCAGGCACGGAGACGACTCTCCCCAGAGCTCCCCCAATTTTGCCATTAGTGGTTACTTGTCCATTTCCCACACAGGCTCTCAGTCCTTGAGGAAAGGAACGGTGTCTTATTCACCTTTAAATCCCCAGCGCTTGGTGCACTGCCTGGCACGGAGTCGATAATTAATGTCTATTTATGGAATAAATGGATGGTGAATGAATGGACGTGTGGGGTTTGGGAAGCCGTCAAATCAGCATTCGAGATCTATCCCGAGCGGCTGGCTGACCAGCTGGGAATATCTGCTCCTGCGGGGAGGTGGGAGGCTTGTCAGGACAGCTGTGGGGGCCTACCATGATGGGGAAGCAGTTGTCTTCCTGGATACAGTACTTGTCACACTGTGCTTTGGAGTACTCGCTGCTCCCCAGCTCGGTGTCGGGGGCAAAGTCCAGGTCATGGTCCACAATTTGACCCCACTGCATGAAGAGCAAGGACCTGTTTGCGTCCAGAACACCCTCCTCATTCATGTAGTCTGCAATCTGGTTGGATACCTCGCGGGCCTGCAGACCGAGAGAGAGGGGGAGGAAGGATTGGAGGAAAAAGTGCTTTGAGGAGTCAGATCCAACTGCAGCTTATTGTGTACCTTGGGTATAACAGGCACATTTAATCCCCACGACAATTTTGTGAGGTGGGTGGCGTTACACTTATCCTGTAGGCGAGGACGGGAGTCCTGGAGACGCCAGGCCAATTCCCAGCAGTCCTGCAGCTACAAAGGGATAGGGATGGGACTGAACACGGGTCTGTGTGACTTGATGGCTTGCAAAGGCCAGTGCCCTTTCCACGACGGAAAGGGAAAACAAAGACAGACTTCCCCAAGTAAGCGGCACCAAGGGGCCGGGTGTCTGGCAATAAATAGGAGAGGGGCTCTGGGGAGGGGCTGCCAACTCAGGTGAGGCCAACAGATAGGACCTCCAGGCAAACAACAGCTGATGCACCCCAGGGGCGGGGGCGGGGTAAGCGCTGGCAGGATGGGGCAGGGAGGCCATCTGCCCGGGACACCCCAGGGTATCTGGCCTGTGGGCCGCCGTACGCGACGCCCGCGTGGCCGGACTCTGGGCTCTGCTGCCCTCTAGTGGCACTTTGGGGAACACGGCCGGGGAGCCGGTCCAAATCTCCATGTCCGCCGCTGCGGCCCCGCCTCGCACCCTCTGCCCTCCCACCTCTTTCTCCTGCCTTTCCACGTGTGTTTGGGGTCGCATCCCCTCCCCCGTGACGGCCCTCCCGCCCCCTCCCGCTCGGGGCTCGTGCCCACCCCGGGCCCGCCCTCACCAGCGGGAGGGGGAAGCCGTTCCGCGTCCTGCCAGGCGTCCAGCCGAAGGGCAGGGAGAGCCCGTCCTCGTACTCGGCGGGCAGCCAGCGCGCCAGCGCCCTGTTGGCGGCGCCCAGCGCGGGGTTCCTCCTGAAACCGAGCAAGACCCGCGCTCAGCCTCGGTCCGGCCGCTGCGGGCTCTGCTCCTCGGCAAAGCCCGTGGGGACCGGTGGGGGGAGCAGCGGGAGCCTCCGCCCGCGGGAGAGGGGGGCGCGGAGGAGACGCCTCTCACATGCAGGGATTCTGAACCGCGTCCACCCAGAAGGCGCGGGGCTGCGCTGCCGCTGGGGTACACTGGTCCCGTTAGAAGGTGGGGAAGTTCGGGGAGGGTTCCAATAGAACGGCTTCCGGCGGGCCGCAAGCCCAGGAGGGTGAGGCAGGGGGGCTTCGGTCTGGCTGGGCTGGGGTTGGGCAGGGCCGGCGGGCGGGGTGGAGCGGGTGGGCTGGGCGCGGCGATCGGCAGGGGCTGCCCCGCACAGCTGCCCGTGCCCACTCACCTGTTATTACAGTCTCCTGTAATGGTTCGGTAGGGACTGTCCTTGTCACATTTCGCCGCGGGGACAGGGGCATCACAGCCCACCTCCCTAGACAGTGCAGTCAAGTCCAGACTGGGGTCTGAAACAGAAGGGACGCCAAAGCGGCTGAGTTCTTTCTCCATTCTGGGGGCACTGGGGGGAGGCAGGACACCGAAACCAGAGGTGAACTTCCATTACTTGGAGTACATGTCTATGTTCTAGGGAAGCAATTCTCAGGTGGTTTCTTGTTCAATCCTGACAAGTCATTGAAGTAGAATTTTAATTCCCATTTTACGGAAAAGAAACTGAGACCACAGGGCTCAAGAGACTGGCCCGAGGCCACACAGATAGTAATTGTGAAAGTCCCCAGAATTGTTAATGATTCTTTGTTTATCAGGTCATTCGAATCAACAGATCTTTCTTTTAGAATGAAAATGTCCCCGAGAGCTTGAGCACCTGTTAGTATGAATTAGTTTGGTAAGACTGCTTTTCTTCTAAAGCTTCACTGACATCTAAAGTACCAAGCAAGCAGTAAGCTCAATAAGGAAGATGTTGGGAAGGGCTAGGGAATTTTTAAGTGAGTGGCACTGTGGTCTGAGGAGGAGTAACGTAGTGGGGGCTGACTTCAGGCATCCGAACCTCCTAATGCAGCCTGTGATGCATCCTGGTGCCTGCCTGGAAGAGAGGCAAGGGGACCTGGTTCTGTGGGGGCTTCAGCAGGGGACCGTCTGTGAAGGTTGGCAGGGGCCGGGATTCAACCTTCCTCTCCTTTGGAGTCTCAGTGTCTCAAAGTGATCCCTACTTCTCCCCACCTTGTCCCAGTTTCTTTCTTTTGGAACTCTGGAATTTGCCCATGTCCTATGCCAGTCATCTTCCTGGACTTGATGTTTCCCCAGGGAGAACCTGCAGCCTCTTCCTCTGGTCGGGACCAAACCCCTTCCTCTATGACCCTCCCCAGGAGCTGTGACATTTGGTGGTGGGGGTGGGAGGGGAGGTGGAGGGGTTGGAGGAGGTCACGATCAATCCATTACCTCATTGTTTCCGCTCCACGTTACCCCAAACAGGATGGAAATCTCATCTCCTGTGACATAATCCCATTAAATCCCCTGATACGTGTGGCTTAAATGTCTCCTTTATAGGCGGTAGTGATGGCATTGTGGTTTGGGACAGGGAGCCCATGTTTATTGACTTTAGCACTTCCTCTGGATAGAGACGTTACAGATGGCAGTATACAAAGAGCATGAATGTCCCCTCGTTTGGAGCTGGCAACGTGGCCATGCTGGACCTGCGTTCCTTTCTTGGCAAAACACACCCCAAGCTGGCAGAGCTGTCCCCTCTGCCCCCCCTCGCTTTGCAGGTCCGTGGCTCTAAGAAGCGACAGCGGGAGGGCCCCTGCGGGGAGGTGCTCCTAATAGGGAATGCAGCTTTTGGTGGCTCCTATTCCTTGCTGCAGGGAGATGGCCCCTTCCTGCCATCAGAGGGCCAGTGGGTTTTCTGTACCTGTGGCATTGGTCATGGCCACTTGCTGCCTCAGTCTCTTTAAGGACGCCTCCCACACCTGCCCGTTGCGGATGGCTGTGCGCGCCCGGCCTTTGGCATGCTTGAGGTACTCGGAGAGCTGCCGAGAGGTGGGCTCCTCCGAGCTCATGGCTGTCTTCAGCCTACGGGAGAGCAGGGGGAGAGTCATGACCCGGCCCCTCCAGCTCCAACCCTGTAGAAGGGGTGCCTGGGGAGGAGCCACAGGGGGTGTGGGCAGCACGCAGGAGACAAGCACTCCCTGTGCGCTTTTCTCGTTTCCCTCCCGATGCCGCTGGAAAATCTCTTTTGGGAGGAGAAAGCTACAGTGTGTCTCTGAGTGTGTCTGGTACTGAGAAAGGGCGGACGGTTGGGGTGAGCCCTTCCTGAATTAGAGTCGGAGGCTTGTAGCTGTGCTGACCCGGTCAGAATCAATGGGGGTAATTTAAAAACACCCAAGCCCAGGATGTACTCATTCAAACTGAGGAACTCCTGCCATGGAGCCGGCATCTCATCAAACCGTGTGGACTGAGAATTCTAGAACTAACAAGCCTATGGGCTTGTAGTTCTTCCCATGGAAACATCCTCAACTGCATCTGGCCCCAGAGGTAGCATGGAGTTTGTTTAGATGTGGGCTGTAGCATCCTGCCGCTTGTGGACCTCTTTTGGGGGCAAGATGTTCAGCCTTTTTATTCTCAGTTTCCTGTGTGTAAAATGAGAAGCCCAAATCCCTGCTCCTAAGAAGTTTGTGACAACACAGAGGTGACTGAGCGCAAGGTGGGGTCAGAAAAGTGCGGTCCGTGAGAATCCACTACGCCCTCCCTGTGCCTCAGTGTCCTCAGGTGGGAGAGGAAGCGTTCTGTGAGAGGCTGTCTACGGCTCGAAGACTCCGAAGTTTTGGAAGTGGCTCCGATTCTCACCAAAGACAGCTCTGCTTTTGGGGGACAGCTCACTGGCTTCAATACCTGAATTGTCACTATGGATCAGCTTCTTAAGTATTTCAAGAGTGAGGGGTGTGGTTTCTCAGCGGAGGGACTTCCTGGGCACGCGGGACAGTCGCAAGGACAACTGTGATGACGGGGCTCTAGTCAGCAGGCCTACCCCTGACCAGCCTCCCCAACCTCAGTATAAAAGAACCTAAGAAAAGAAACCAGACTGTCTTTTGGATGCTGTGGCAGAGACAGCGTGGCCCAGTGGCCCAAAGTGCTGCCCTGTCCAGTGTGGTAACCGCGAGCCCCGTGTGGCTATTTAAATGGAACTTCATTAAAATTAAATTAAGTTAAATTCAGTTCCTCACTGGCACTAGCCACATTTGAAGTGCTCAGTGGCCACGTGTAGTTAGTGGCTCCTGTATTGGATGGCACAGATATAGAACATTGCATCATCACAGAAAGTTCTATCGGCCAGCACTGGGCCTGGAGTTTGAGTTCAGGAAACAAGATTTGAACCCTGGCTCTTTTGACTCCTGTTGTGATGCCTGCCACATACTAGTTGTGCGCCTCCGGGCAAGTTACTCAACCTCTCTGTACCCAGCTTCCTTATCCATAACATGAGGATAATGGCAGCAGCCTTAGGTTGAACCATGCTATTTGATCATTTTGACCTCAACAACACGTTATTTCATATTGGGCGAGTTAGCCTTCATAGGATTGTGGGCAGGAGGAAGTATAAACCACCCAGAGCTGTATCGGGCATAGAGCAAACACTCAGGTGTGTCAGCATCAGCACCACCATCCTCATGAGCCAGGACCCAAAGGGTCCCCCACCCCAGAAACAAGGTGGGGTGCTGGGCCTTGTAGGGCTCCGCCTGGAAGGTCCCACGCAAGGTTCTTCGCGCTCCCTCCCCGGTCCTCTGCCTTGAGCTCTGTGTGGCTCTCCTGCCTGAAGGGTGACCCGCCGCCCCCCTCCCGCCCCCGGGACTTACCTCCTACTTTGCTCAGTGTTCCGTGGGAGCAGTCAGGGTTTGGGAAGAAGTCTATCCATCTGCATGCCTGCACCCTCACCCTAGCCACCATCACCTCCCATCTGGACGGCTGCAGCAGCCTCCTGACCGGGCTCCCGTCCCTCTCCCTCTCCATTCCTCATACAGCTGCGACAGTGACCTTTTCAGAAGGAAAGGCAGACCATGCCACTCTGCATGGTAAAGCCCTTCATCGGCTCACCCCGGGACATGGATGAATTCATCTGCTTACTGCACACGTGCTCCTAATGTTGCGCCTGCACGGCCTCTGTCTAGTTCCAAAACATCTTTATCACCCCCAAAGGAGATGCCATACCCATTAAGCAGTCACTTCCAATTCTTCCCCTGCTCCCTCCCCCCGCTCCCCCCCCACCAGCAACCACTAATCTGCTTTCTGACTCTATGGCCCTCAGGACCCACCTCTCTATGTCACCTGTGTGTGCTCTTCCTTGCCTACCACCTCCACCAGCATTGGCCTTCTTAGCCCCCTAAGCCTCTTTCCTGCCTCAGCACCTTTGCCTTTGCCCCTCCCAGACCCTGGGATGCTATCCCCCTGGCTCTCTACTTGGCTAGTGGCTTCTCATCCTCCATCAGGCTTCCCTGATCCCTGACCTCGAGTAGCAACCATAGCTCTGTGTATTTCCCTCATTGTCCTTTTCACAAATCATGACTCCTTGGATTGTTTGTGTTCATGTAAGGAGATGTTTCTGTGTGATTCTTTATGTCTCCATGAGGCCCCTGAGTCCAAGAACTAACCAGGGAGGATGAGTCCCAAAGCAGGGCTTGTCACCCTGTGCACAACTCACAAAGGAGGTGAGGAACCCTGATTTTGTGGCTTTTCCTCTATCCCCACCTTGTGGCTATACAAGGATTGAAGTTAAGGGGGGGGAAGAGAGAATGTTCCTTTGGAGATGGCTGCTGAAGTCCCAGGCACTTCCCTGCTGCCACCATGGGCCTTCCTCTGTGCTTTAATTCGGGTAGCAAGGGCCTCAAGAGGGGGCCTGACTGTGTGTCCTAGAGTCATGGCCGGTGGGTGATGCCTCCCAAAGAGCCTCAAGGAAAGGTGGCTGACTCTCTGCTGAGAGAGAGTGAGCCAGACAGGGCAGCCCTGGGCAAAGTCCACACAGCCTCAGGCAGCAGGGCAAAGCCTTTCGTCTTCTGGAGCCTGCTTAAAAGGGACCCGACTCAAGAGGCGTGGGGAGGTGAGAGAGTGAGCCAGATGCTTCTGGGCTGAGGGTTGGAGCTGTAAGCTACTGGCCAGAAACTTCTCTGGGTCAGGGAGCAGGCAGCAGAATCTCCGAGAGAGCTGACAAGTGCCCGAGGTGGCGAAGAGCCTCTGACTCCCTCAAGGCACTAAGTTGTGAGGTGATTAGACCTTGTCCTCTGGTATCTCTCCTCTCTTTCCCAGCGGAACCCCTAAGGAGTCAGAAACCTGTGCTGGGGGAGAGGGGGGAGCCCAGGAAAGAGGGATGAGCAGACTGTGCTCCCTTTCTCACGATAAGCCTCACACAGCTCTGAGCTGAGGGAGGTGAGAAGTTCTGGGCTTGGTCTCCTTAAGCTGACATTTGAATTCCTGAAAGGACACTGTTCCTGGGACTAGAAGTGACCAGAGCACATATTGTCATTGAAAAGTCAGCAGAACAGTTATGGGACTGCTTAAGAGTTTATTCAAAGGCCAAGGAGGAAGGAAGCCCCAATTCTAGCACAAAGGGACGGCAAGAGGAAGGAATAAGGTTGCTTTTTCTCAACACAATGGTTATTCTTGTTTGTCTGCCTTTAGCTGGATGGGCTTCCTGAGGGCCAGGATCCAGTGTGCATCGCTTATTTCGGAGATCCCAGCCCTTACATGTGGTTGGAGGGTGGCTCACTCTGCTGGTACCGTGTGGGGTCCCCAAGCACCCTTGGATCTTTTTATGGGGTTGGGGTGCTGCACCCCTAGGCACCCTGGGTACAGCTGCTGAAGGCTCACACCTGCACCCTTCTTGTGTGATTACTGAGCCAATCCTTGCTTAACTTCTTCCTTTGACCTCTCCAGCTCGCCACCTCACTTCATTCACAGCTTTCCTGAGGACACTTCTTAATAAGTCACCTGCACATGAATCCACGTCTCAGATTCTGCTTCCAGGGAACTGGACTTAAGTCAGTCAATGTTAGTTGAACGAATGGAGAAATTCTACTCACAAGCTTTCTAAGACTCTGGAATGCATGACCCAAGGAAACATTCAGTCACGTGGAAGGAAGTACTGACAGGATTAGATCAGACATTCTCTTCAAGGTGATTTACAGGCTGTGGATTTTTAGGACGTACGGGCTCTTACTCCTACTTGCCACACACTATAAGCCAAGGAGGTGGGGTGGTGGTAGCCTGTGTAACTGCTTTGCTCACTGGCTTGTCCGAGCTGGCCCAGATGTGCTTGTCATTAACAGGAAGCCCAGGAGGGGAGGTACATGGTGTGTGCATCTCACGTACCTGGTCCGGGATTCCAGGAAGGCCTTGTTGACTTGGATCTTGACTTGCCTCACAGCATCAGAGATGACAGCAGTCGTGGTGGTCTGTGCTTGGAGGGGGAGGGGCAAGGAGCAGAATATCTGACACCATTCCTTCGAGATACCCTCTGCTTCTGTCTCCCTCTTTCTCGGCCATCACCCCCACCCCTCAAATCTAAGCAGGTAGAAGATCGAGATTAGGAAACATTCACAAGAATCCTCAAGGCGAAAAAGCACAGAATGGGAAGAATACTCTCTGAGCCTCGCTAAGATGTCAAAATTGCTCTTCAGGAGTCCACTAGAATACCCAGGGATGGGATTAAGGTGGGTGACCATTCAGGTTAGCTTGGGTTACTGGGCTGTGGGGATTTTTCTGGTTCTTGGTGAGATAGATGCTTAAGGGAATCCATCAAAGGGCTTAGCTGATCAGGGCCCTGAAGTAGAGAAGGGGATGGCATAGGGTAGAGGTAGGATTTCTTCTTGTTTTCACTTGTATTGGGGTCTGGAACATGGGGGGCAAGATGCATTCTCTGAAAAAGGAAAGTCTGGTGGGTTAAATGGTATCCCCCCAAAATACCTGTCCAGCCAGAGCCTCAGAATGTGACCCTATTTGGAAATAGGGTCTTTGCAGATGTAATTAATTCAGATGAGGTCATGAAGGCACGGGATTAGGGTGGGCTCTAAATCCAGTGACTGGTGGTCTTACAGCAAGAGGAGAAGACATACGGGATACACATAGAGAAGTGTGTTAAGACAGGGGTGGAGCTATAAGCCAAGGAGTACCAAGACTTGCTGGAGCACCAGAAGCTAAGAAGAGGGAAGGAAGGATTCTCCTCTAGAGGCTTCAGAGGAACAGGACTCTGCTGACACCTTGATTTTGGACTTCTAACCTCCCGAACTGTGGGAAAATAAATTTCTGTTGTCTTTTTTTTTTTTTAAAGATTGATTTATTTATTCCAGAGGTAGGGGGAGGGCCAGAGAGAGAGGGAGAGAGAATCCTGAAATGGACTCCCCATTGAGAGTGGAGCCCAATGTGGGGCTCGATCCCAGGACCCCGAGATCATGACCTGGGCTGAAATCAAGAGTCGACCACTTAACCAACTGAGCCACCCAGGAGCCCCTAAATTTCCATTGTCTTACAACACCCAGTCTGGGGTCCTTTGTCACAGCAGCCCCAGGAAACCCATACAGGGAGACACTTACCATTTGTGGCCAACACCGCAGCCTGGAGCAAGGTCAGGGAAGCTGAAAGGGCTGGGAGGTAGAGAAGGGCCCGCATTGCTGAAACGAGAGCCAGGATCGTGTGTGAGTCTTATCGAGCTCCCATGGGAGGGACTGAGTCACAGAAAGGGGATGGTAAAGCAGAGATGGCCCAGGGGACAGCAGATGCCCTCACACTGGAGCAGAGAAGGGGAAAGTACAGTAACTAAGTCAGCATCTACCATCTGTGCAGACCCATGCCAGGGACAGGCAGATGTGGAAAGAGGCAGTGCTGGAAGGGAAAGAACTCAGGCTTTGGGGTCAGGAGGTCCTCAGTGGTACTTCTGCATTTGCTATAACTAGCTCTGTGACATTGGGCAGGTTACCTAACATCTCTGGGCCCCTGACCTGCCAAGTGAGGGAGTCAGACCAAGTGACCCAGGATGTCTTATTCTGCCCAGACAGCCTGTGACCTGAGGTCCCACACCTGTCTGGTCACAGGTGTGAGAAATGCTATTACCAAACCCGGAACACAGCTTTGGAGTTCCCCTCCGACCTTCCCTTGAGGATGTATTTTGCATCAGAGGAGTGTGACTGGAAGCAGACACTCAGCTCCTCCCTTCAGAAATCAGCAGGGGCTTCCCCCTTCCTCAAAGAGCCAATTTGATGGGAGCACAGGAATGGAAGTTGTGACAAAGCTCAGGGCTCCCCTGAGCTCATAGCTTGTCTCCAGCTACGTGGAGAGATTCTAGCTCTTAGATTAACCCCTTCATTGTGAGCTTTAACCCTAAACCTAAGTCATCGGACTAAAATTCATGCAACTTTGTTTCCCGATGAGGGGCTTTAGGGCTTAGAGTGTTCATGAGGTTTGGTGGACTAGAACCAAAATATCTTTTGAGGACATTCTAGCTCCAGCCCAGGGACAAGCCCATGGCATACAGATGGAATGATTCTGTGTTTAGACCACACTCCTGACAGGCCTCTTAGGTTTCACAAGTGGACACGGGTTCTCCCCTCTGTGTGCATTCACTGGTTAGACTCCAGAATCACACCAGGGAAAACATCTCAGATTGGTTGCCCCCTCCATATCTACTTGAAGCTCCCTAAGAGAAATTGTGGTTCTGGAGCTTTGCCTGAGGGACCACCCAGGTGGTCTTCTGGACACCCTCCAGATACTCTCCTCTTGAATTAGGCCAGCCCAGAAGAGCACTGTGTATCTAGACCAGGTAATTTTGGTCTGACACTCCCCCAATCTTTCCCTGTCCTTCTATGATTCCCCTACCGGCTTTTATCTTGTTGAATATACTTTTTGTAAGCTAATTCTAGAAAAAAGGCAAGGTATGAATAAATACCTTTCTGGCCAAGATTCTCCTTGGCACTTTTGTTTTTTTCCAAAAGGAGTTCTCAAATGGCTTGGCCCTCAGTGGGATCCTGTTTTACACTTCTACGACCCCAAGTAGAACCATAGTCCACCTCTTTGTGACTCGAGAGGACCATCGAGCCAGCAGAAATCTGCCCTTTCAGGCACACAAAAATGATGGATTTGGAGTAAAAAAGTATCATATATTTTTAAAAATTCTGGTAAAAACACATAGCATAAAATTTACTATCTTAGCCATTTTTAACCATCCAGTACAGTAGTGGCAAGTATATTCACACTGGTTTTTTTTTTTTTTTTTTTTTTTTTTGTGGGCAGCAAAGGCAAGGTTTATTGAACGATAGTAAAGTTTAGAGTACAAAGCTCCCCAAGACGGAGGGGAACCAAGAGGGTTGCCCATATTCACACTATTTTAAACAGATCTCTAGAACTGTTTCATCTTGCAAAACTGAAACTCTATACCCACTAAAGACCAACTCCCTTTTCCCTCTTCCCCTAGCTGCTGACAACAACCAAATCATTGATTTTTTTAAAGAGGCTTGATGGTCACACAAGTATTCATTACACTACTCTTTCAATGACTAGTAATAAATTAAAAACAAAAAGTAAAATGTTAGTCTATGAAAAAGGGCATCATCTGAGATAGACTGAGGAAGACAAATATCATAGCTGAAGACATGACAGTTGAGAAATCTGAACAGGAAAAACAACTTGGATGCTCATTTCTCTTCTCCTTTCTCTGGAACCCCGTTTATACTCCCCTCACTGGGAAGTAGGGAAGGGACCTCAAGACCAAAGTCAAATTATTTTCCATGTCTTGGCCAACTTCCCTGGTGCGCATGAAAGAAGGATGTAGGACAGAAAGCAGAGCCAGGCAAATGCAAGTTCATGCACTGCACTGGAAAAAAAGGTGTGCTAAAAGATCCTGGAGGATCTTTGGGTGCCTGGAGGGACACTGTCTGCATCCAGAGCCAAGCAGGGCAGAGGGTGGAGGACATGGGGCTTCAGAGTGTAAGAGGCCAACAAGAGGCTTCTGTGCTGTTTGGATATTTATCCACATTCTTATCATCAGGCTCAGTGAAGAAATCGTTTCCCAAGTCCTTTGGAAGCCTGGAGCCTTCCCTGTGACATGAAGCATTATCTGGAAACAGAGTCACAGCCTCTGCCTCTCGAATGGCAGGTTGGTCCACAATTCCTTGCCTCTACTCACACTGTCTTATGAAGAGCCCTCTCTGCCCAATGAACTATTCATTCTTCAACAGTCAGGCTAGATGCCACCTTCCCTGTGAAGTGTAGCAGATTTCTCCAGGCAAGGTTAGGTCATTCATCTTCCTGTCCTCCCATCGTACTCTACTCATATCACGTATCACTGTTTTCATGTCTGTCTCCCCTATTAGACCATGAGCTCCTCAAGGGCTATGTCTTATTTACTTTTGTTTTTTCCCATGCCCAAGCCTGCTCTTGGTACATAATAGGTGTTGGGTATATGCTGAATGAATGAAACTCCTGGGACAGAGAAGAAGTTCAGCATCTGGAGGGTGCAGAGCGTGAAGGTGGTGATGGTCCCTTAGTCCACATCTTAATGTGCCTACTAATCACCTGGAGACCTTATTAAATGCAAATTCTAGCTCAGAAGGTCATAGAAGGGGCCTGAGAGCCTGTACTTCCAACAGGATCCCAGGTGATGCTGATGCTGCTGACCTGCAGACCACAACCTGAGTACCAAGGCCTTCCAGAGAAAGGCTTTCAGACTTGCTGAGAAGTCACCAAGAAGGGCTGCAGGAAAGACTGAGAAGGGAAGGAATCGGTGGGATTCTTTTCCATGAGCGACAAGAGCTCTGTTGAGGGTGGTGGGATGAGCCAGTAGGAAAACCAACAAACACCAGCACCACCCCTTGAGCAGCTCCAGGATTGAGAGGAAAATAGTGAGGAAAAATTCTTATCAAGATCTCTTTAGAAGAAATAATCCCCCACCTCAGCCACAGGGTTTGGGACACCCAATCACATAAAACACAGTATAATTCAACCACTCCATTCTCCCAAAGTGAAGCCCAACTAATATTGCTGCATTCATATGTCTGATTGAGATTCGGGTGTCCACAAGGGTATTGAAGACACCTGGTACTAGACATTCGGGGATAACTAGATGTTCATAGATGCTGGAAATAGCAGGCATGCGATGCTGGAAACAAGATAAAGATCTGAGAGCCTGGACTTAGGGAACCCTTAAAACACTGCAAAATTTTCACTCTAGTTTAGAATGTCACAGGATATCACATTAGTCTCAAGAATACCATATGGAGCATCATTCTGTTACTATTTATCCCCAACTCTCTGTGTTATCTCTTAGGCTTCAGTTTCTAAAGAGGGTGGGTGAGAGGTCTATGGTACCTTCCAGACCTAAAAGTTTATTTTTCTATGACTGTTTTCAGACTCAGAAAAGCTGGCTTGCCCCACAGTGGATTTAATCACATTCTCCCTTATACCAAATAAGGATGAACTGCCATGGTGGCAGCCAAATCTGGCATCAGAAAATACCCAGTGAAGACAAGTCCAAATGCAGTACCAAGCTTTCTGAGAAGGCTTTAGGAAATTTCATCATCAACTTTGCAGAAATCAGGAAAGATTAAAGTTAATGAGTCTTACCTGCCAAGTGCCTTGGCCTCTGGTAGCAGCCACGGAGTTGATCTGTTTGGAGGAGCTGATGTTTTATAGCTTCCACCAAGAACTTATTTCTGGGAAAGGCCCAGAAGGAAAGATTTTGAGGGGCTGATGTGGCTAGGAGGAGACACTCAGGTTCAGCAGGAAACACCTTGTGACTCCAGGCTGATGCACAAGGAAACTGCAGGGATTGGTTGATGCAATATCACTGACTGAATAAAGCAGAAACTCTTCTTCCCATTTTCAATGTTAAATACATGGTCCTGCTGCAGTCATGGAAGGCAAAACTCCAAACTCTGAGCTCTTTGTGGGATCTGAATAGCTGTTAAAATTAGGAACAACTGAATGGCTCGCTTCCCCATTCATTTATTCACTGTCCTTTGATCCCTCCCTTACCTTTCCCCCTTCTCTGTAGAAGCAGATAGATTTGTCTTTTGGATTTAAGGAATTAAATTAAATTAAAAAATTTAATTAAAAAAATGCTGACTTTATTTTTTGTCAAAATTTCAAAATACTGTCCCCTTTTTGGCCACCAGAGGTGAGAACTCTGGACTTGTTGCCAGAGTGGTAGATTAAGTCCCTGCTTCTGTCATTATATGGCTCTGGGTGAGTCATTCACCTTCTGGTATGTCACATTCTCTAGTTACAAAATTGATAGTTGGTTTAGATAATTATTAGGATTCTATGACTTCATGCCTTCTCTAGGGTGGCCCATTAAGAAACACCAATATCTGGAAATGTATTGATTTAAAGCCCAAATATAATATTATATACCACCCCTACCTCAATGAGTTTGAAATTTCAAGTTCATTAGATCCACACAGGAAAGAAAAAGGAAGGTTCAGCGAAAATGAAATTTCATCCAAATGTACTTTACAGAAAGACAATTTAAAACATAATCTCTTTATGAAATTTTACCTTGGGTTGAAAATACTCTGGGAGACTCTCAGAAATTCAACAACCCAACATCAAACCCCTGGGTTTACCTTCCAAAAAGTGATATTCTTTTTCTCCAGCTGATGGAATGTAGTTAAAAGCTGCTTTTCTTGTGATTTGCCCAGAAAAATGAGCTGGGCATCTCAGAAAAAGGCAGCTGTCCAGAAAACATGAGTGAGGGACATCAGGCTCTTCTTGTTTTCTTTGAAAGACATTTCTGTTCCTCAGCCAAGCATTGTTTTTCTTTGTCTGACCATTCCCTAAACTTTGGAGCATGTTTCTCAAGGCTCTCGCTTCTGATTTTCATGCTTTATGGGTTAACAAAGCCGTGTCTTTAGTTGAATCTTGACCTAGTCGGTTTTGATTGATTTCGAGATGGACATTTCTTCTAGAAGACCTATGGGATAACACCACTTTCCTAGGTGCAATATACAGTGAACTGCTGGAGTCAGGGTAACAGCAAAAGGCAGGTCTGACTGTTCCTAGGTCTTGATCATCTTATGACAAGATGTGATATGTCCTAGACCTAACCTTTTTTTGTAATGGGCAAGGATGGGGCAGTGTCAGCTCCAGACCTCTATGGTCCTTCCTTTGTTCTTGGCATGAAGTATACCTGGAGGCAGTCACAGTGGACATATAACTGTCCTATGGCTAAGTTGTGTCTTCAGAACTTTGCTGACATGTGATGACATGTTTTCATGGACTTATCTCAGTCTAGTTAAATCTGTTTAGCACAGTTAGATGTCTCCCTATTAGGGAATGGCAAACTGGCCTGAGAAATGGAGACAGGAGGACAGAAAGTCCAGTAGAAAGCTAAAAAGGCCAACAGATTCTCATTTATAAGCATAGAGATTCCAAGATATTTTAGTAATAGAGCAGCAGCTGCTGGGAGTACCCGATGAAGATAGAGTAGAGTCCATCTGACCTCAGACATGGTTTGCTCTCCTTTATCACCTTCCAGAATTAGAATTCTGAATGCTGCACACAAAACCTTTGGCTGATCAAAGGGACACTCATGGTCAGTGACAAAGTGGCCACTCTCTTTCTATGAGGTGATCGTGGCTCTCACCCTGTCCCATGGTCTCCCCATATCCCCACCATTTTGGGTGCCATCTTCCTTGGAAGCTTAGCCAGTCCCTTCCTCAACTGTCTGTTTGCACCCATCTCCCAGTGGTTTGGCTGTCATTCAGAGCTGGACAGCTTATTTTTTTCTTTCCTGGCTAAAATGCATTTCCTTTTGTTGTTTCCCAGAACACCAAACAAATAGACTTCTTGTCCCCAGCATGGCTCCATATGCCAATTTTTTTTGTTTTTTGTTTTTAAATTTGTTTATGCACTTTAGAGAGAGAGAGCATGCAGAGAGGAGGGGCAGAAGGAGAGGGAGAGAGAGAATTTTAAGTAGACTCCTCACTGAACATGGAGCCCGACACACAGGGCTCTGTCTCACAACCCTGAGTTCATGACCTGAGTTGAAATCAAGAGTTGAACCCTTAACTGACTGACTCACCCAGGTGCCCCTCCATATGCCAGTGTTTACCCTGTCTGTGCCTCGTCCATTTGTTCTATCTCAGAGAAGGAGGAACCCAGGTGCTCTGGCTTAAGCCACCCTGGCTTTTGGAGTGGGGTGGAAATGACTAGTCTTCTCTGAATGCTGTCTCTAGGCAGCACAGGCCCTTGGGAGGGATGATGGCACATTGCCAGGCAGCCCCTTTCAGAGCAAGGAGGGATTTGTGGAAGATAAAAATGTCTGGGATAATTTGTGTGCCTCCCTTAGGAGACAAGAAGAAACTCCATTGTCTTTTCTAAGTATTTTGTAGTGGGGGATTCATTGGATGTTTGGTGGTTTCTGAGATTGGCATAACCTAAGGGTTCTGAGTGGCAAACTTAGTATCAATGAGTTTTTCCAACTAGCCACAGCATGCTGGGAACTGAAGGGCTGGGTCTTGTTCAGGGCCTCTCCAGGAATCTTGGTGGAGTGGGAAGAATGTTGTCCCTTCTTTCTCTTCATTAAATGAAAATCCTTTTTTCAGTCAAGGCCATTCTCCCATTTCCCACCAGAGTTCTGTCTCTCCTTCCTTCCTCTCACTCTCTGTCCTCTTGGATAGTCATTGAGCACCTGGCCTTATGTCTGTCCCGTTTTTTTTTTTTTAATTCTCTTACTCTCAATCCTCTCTCTTCTAAGTTTACAAATGATGAAATTTGGTAAGTTTGTTTCAAATGAAAAAGGCATCAGATCTGTTCAGCCAAGACAATTTGACCTCAAATAAATCCAGATTGTTGGGGTAGAGATGGGGAGATAAGCTAACTATCATACACATCACAAATAAACTCAGGATTTTCAACGAAAGCAACCTTAAATTATTATCGTTATTTTGTGAGGAGTCTGATGAGGTATGCTTTATAGTAAATCCACAGGGAAAATATCACTCCAATAAACAACCCCTGGAGCTCAAGCAAGCATGTGTGTGCACACGCACACACACACACACACACACACACACACACACACACACGAAACACTAAGCAACAAGCGAAAAAGCAGGGAGCGCTGGAGTAAGACTCAGCAAGCCAGCTTCTAGTCTTAGCTTGCTTCTCCCTGGCTGTGTGACCTTGGGGAAGTCACTCTTCATTTGCAGGCCTCAGTTTCCTTATCTGAAAAGAGAAGTGGATCCACTAAATAACCATGGTGCTTCCCTTAGGCTCTAAAGTTTCAGATTCTGTCATCAGATCCAGTAGGTACCCATCTGCTTCTGCCCCCTTGTACAATCCTGTACAAGTCACCTATCCTCAGGTTCTCTTTGCACAAACAGGGCACCAGAATCCCATGTTATTCACTTTCAGGACCAGCTGGGACGGGGTTTTCTTTAGTTCTAAGGGACAACAGAAATAAAAGAATGAGAAGAATCTTGTTGAGAAAGGGGAAGAAAAATTCTGCTGGGAAGGTGATCATTCTCTCAGTGACCGCAGTTGGAAACCGGAGAGTCCTCCTGGATGCTTTCATTCTTCCCCTCCTCCTTCTTCTTTTCTTTCTCTCTTTCTTCCTTCTGTCTCACATCTCAGTCATCAACTCCTATCCATTTGTCCTTTGTAAAGCTCTTGCATCTGTCATTTCTTTGCCTTCCTCACATTCCGGTTCTGCTCTGAATGACCTCAGCTTTGCTGCAGTGTCACACCTCACTGGTCTCCCTGCCACCACTTCTCTCCACCCCAGCCCTCTTCTACGCTGGGGATTTCACCACAGAACTCCCACTACCCAAAGGACAAGGTCTCCAGTTTTAACAAAGTTTCTATCCTGCCTCTCCTCCTATCTCTCCTAGCCCATCACACATCAACCCTTTACCCAAGCTCTCCGTTCCAGCCAAACTCACCTACTCCTTTTCTCCAATAGGCTATGCACATTCCTGCTCCTATGCCTTTCCTTCTGCCATCCTCCATGCCTCACTTGTTCTCTCTCTTCTTGTCCAAGCCCCATGTTTAGCTCAAGCCCTGTCTTCTCTATGAAGTCTTCCCTATCTGCCAAGCTCCTGAGAGCACTGCCCATTGGCTCTTTCTCTCCCCTTCGCCTTTCCTAGTTACTATCTCTTTATGCATTTTTCTGTTGCCAGAATTAGATTCTCAATATCTTAAGAGCTCTAAATTATATTGGGCAATCAATAATATTTGTTTTGATTATAAAGATGATGACATGGTGTAACCCTTGGCTTAAGTTAGTCATTCAAGTTCAAGTTCTTGACTATCAGTTCTAAAGCTGTTTCTGGAAACCATTTCCTGGCCTGATTAAAATACTGTGACTCTTTAAGGTGTAGCTAGAGGAAATTATTTCTGGATTTTTCTCTTCTCTCCTTCATTTTCCCCAACTTAGAGCTCCACTGCCCATCCTAAGATGCACAGAAATAGAGCCAAGTGATCATAAGGAACATCTGAGTCTTGGTCCTTTTATAGTTGAGGGAAAACAACAGCTTGAATCCCTTTCACAACCTTAAGATGGAACTTCAATGCCTATTTCCCAGATGGCTGAAGAATCTTTCAGAAGCAGCAGGACCCATGTGCCCCTAGTCTTGTAAAGTTGCATTTATAGGTCTCTGTGATGGATGGAGGCTGGAGTCCTGAATGGACATCCTTGAGAAGGCACCCTGCTCCCCTGCTGACTAGCCCACCACTTGCAGGTGGTGCCTGCTGGGTCCAAGGTGTGTACTTCTCACACTTACTGTAAGGGGATGAGTTCTCACTACTTCTTGCTGGGGCTCCACCTGGATGATTTGGGGGTGTGCAAGGATAACGTGCTCTGGAAGAGTGTTGTAGAGGCTAGAATAGGGTGAGGTGCCTAAGCCAACTCTATAATAGAATCCCTTCCACTCTGGTGGGAACCTGCGGTGGGCTCAGTGGTTATTTGCCTGTCATTCTTCTCGCTGTGCTAAGTAAAGGGACAGAGGCCCGGGGAGGGCTGTGAGAGAATCCTTACTGTTCTGCCTTTTTGTTCTTCTCTTAAGAAATCTGGACTCTTTAGGACGCTGCAGAATGTCCTTCTACTCTGCGAACAATTGGGCATGGGGCGATGCTTTTCAAACATCACCTCTGTGTACCTCTAACAAAATAGGACTGGGAGCAGTCACCCCTGGCAGAACCTGAGATCCTACAATTCCTTTAATCTCGCATTTTTAATAGAACTTTTATTTCAGAAAACTTTTGGATTTACAGTATTACTGCGAAGACAGTACAAAGTTCCACATATCCACACCCAGTTTCCAGTATGATTAACATGTCACTGTGGTGCATTTGTCACAATTAATCAATCAACATTGTTACATTATTATTAACTAGATGCTTGATATCTTGCGTCTTCACTTTAAAGAGTTGTGCTTTCGTGTCCTACTCCAGAAGTTATCTGTGTTTGTTTTTATATAAAAATTTTAAATTTACTTAACATCCAGCTAAAAGAGACACATTTCGCCTGTGCTCTGTGTTCTCTGGGCCACACCTGCTCCCCTGGAGAAGCGTCCAGCCAGCTTGGAGTCACAGAGGGTGAGCTTGGAGTGAGTCAGAAGGTCTCACTGGGTCCTAACAACCCTGCTCAGTAGCTGTCACTTGGTCACTTGGTCTCTGAGCCTCGGCTTCCTCCGCTAGCAAAAGGGAGTGATAGCACCAGCTTGTATCATGGGGTGCTGCCAGGGCCACCTGCGATCACGTGTGCAGACACATGAAGCACGGGTCACACGTGAGAGATGGTTATCAAGAGGCACTCTGAGCCATGGGGGTGAGCAGCCATGGCAGCGTGAGCTTATTCTTGAGGCATCTCATTCCGTGGTCCCTCGGCGTCTTCGGAATCTCCAGTTATAGTCCCAAGCAGGGTCCGAAGCTGAAACTAAGAAAGGAACCTGCTTAAATCCCATGTCCTCAATGCCGGGTTGCATGTCACCAATGTGAAAGAAGGAAATAGCAAAAAAAAAAAAAAAAAATTGTTTGGCTTCTGCTGTTGGACTTCCTGTCTTGGTGACTGTGGGACCCCTCTGTGACCTGCTTGCTGTCTGATGAGAAAGAGAGAGGTGATGGGAACCATGAGGACCACCCTGTCCCCTGAGGAGCCAGCTCTTGGTTTTCCCTTTTTGGGAGCTTCGGATGTTCACGGCCTAAGGGCAGCAGCTGGCCCAGACAGGATTCCTGCTCTTGAACCCAGCGACCCAGGCTAGCCACTCCTTCCTCTCAGAAGTCCCTGTGGGTCTGGTGGTGGTGATACCCGTCCCCCAGAAGGCAGCCTTGCAGGGTTCCCTAGCCTCACATCTTAAAACCAGCCTGCAGTGCTAACAGACCCTGAGCTGATGGCCTGTTAACCTCTCCTGTCCAAACCCTGGAATTTCCCCCTCTGAACTCTAGCCCACTCCCTGGGGCACTGCTACTCCTGATCATTTAATTCTGTTCAGTATAATCCAAATAAGTATGCATTGAGCAATTGTTTGGATTACCTGAGGATACAAAGATAAATTAAGTCTGGGTTCTTCCTCTTAGGAAGCTCATTGGTTAGTGGAGCAGAAAGACTTATAAAAAGATAATTGTTCATTTATTGAACAAGTGCCTACCCTGTGCTGGGCTCTTAAGTTCTGGGGATGTCTTGGGACTCAAAATCGACATGATTTCTGCCTTCATGGAACTTAGAGTTGGGAGTAATTTTTTTTAAAATCACACTTTTACTTGTGTAACTACAACTGTGAGAATATGGCAGAAAATAAGGGAACATATGCTCTGAAGGCATGTGGCATAGACGAGGATGGAGGCTACCCTGAGCAAGGTGATGTTGGAGGGAGGTATGAAGGGAAGTGGGCTCAAGTAGGGAAGTAGAGGAGTAGAAGGAAAGTGTCAGACAGAGGGGCCTACAGTGAGAACACCCTGTGTGTTGGGGGGACACTGGAGAGACACATAACCCTGACTGATGAGACTGTGGGCAGATCACCCAGAAACAGCCCTCTACATGCCTATTTTCTTCCTCCAGGCCTGTGCCCACCTGCGAAGGCACCTGCCAGGGCCAATCTTACAGGCCTTCCTTAATGCTTGAGTCTTTCCAGGCTATCCCCTGTAGCCCATGGATTTTGCATCCTACCAATTCACTGGCCCTTCTCTGATCCCCTGCCGTGTAGGGAATGATGTCCAGCCTCTCTCTCCAGCCCCAAGGCCTAGGACCAGGTCTTTGCCATCTCCATGAACCCTTCCGTATGTGACTCTGTCACAAAAGAGGATACTGATGATGAGCAGGTAAGAAAAACAGGAATCACTGTCTGTGATTCTGTCCTCTTGGAATTTATTAAATCTACAAAATAAAAATCTATAGCCTCAGATTAGGGCTCTGCAACTCTTGGCTCATAGCTGCATCTGGAGCAAGAGAACATGGCTCTAACAAGCCCCATTTGGATTATTCATGTTTATGGGATATTTTCTTTTTTTTAATAATTTTTTATTGTTATGTTAATCACCATACATTACATCATTAGTTTTTGATGTAGTGTTCCATGATTCATTGTTTGTGCGTAACACCCAGTGCTCCACGCAGAACGTGCCCTCTTTAATACCCATCACCAGGCTAACCCATCCCCCCACGCCCCTCCCCTCTAGAACCCTCAGTTTGTTTTTCAGAGTCCATCGTCTCTCATGGTTCGTCTCCCCCTCCGACTTACTCCCCTTCATTCTTCCCCTCCTGCTATCTTCTTCTTCTTAACATATATTGCATTATTTGTTTCAGAAGTACAGATCCGTGATTCATCAGTCTTGTACAATTCACAGTGCTCACCATAGCACATACCCTCCCCAATGTCTATCACCCAGCCACCCCATCCCTCCCACCCCCCACCACTCCAGCAACCCTCAGTTTGTTTCCTGAGATTAAGAATTCCTCCTATCAGTGAGGTCATATGATACATGTCTTTCTCTGATTGACTTATTTCACTCAGCATGACACCCTCCAGTTCCATCCACGTCGTTGCAAATGGCAAGATCTCATTCCTTTTGATGGCTGCATAATATTCCATTGTGTATATATACCACCTCTTCTTTAGCCATTCATCTGTCGATGGACAGCTTGGCTCTTTCCACAGTTTGGCTATTGTGGACATTGCTGCTATAAACATTGGGGTGCACGTACCCCTTCGGATCCCTACATTTGTATCTTTGTGGTAAATACCCAGTAGTGCAATTGCTGGATCGTATGGTAGCTCTATTTTCAACTGTTTGAGGAACCTCCATACTGTTTTCCAGAGGGGTGGCACCAGCTTGCATTCCCACCAACAGTGTAGGAGGGTTCCCCTTTCTCCACATCCCCGCCAACATCTGTCGTTTCCTGACTTGTTAATTTTAGCCATTCTGACGGGTGTGAGGTGGTATCTCATTGAGGTTTTGATTTGGATTTCCCTGATGCCGAGCGATGTTGAGCACTTTTTCATGTGCCTGTTGGCCATTTGGATGTCTTCTTTGGAAAAATGTCTGTTCATGTCTTCTGCCCATTTCTTGATTGGATTATTTGTTCTTTGGGTGTTGAGTTTGATAAGTTCTTTATAGATTTTGGATACTAGCCCTTTATCTGATATGTCATTTGCAAATATTTTCTCCCATTCTGTCGGTTGTCTTTTGGTTTTGTGGACTGTTTCTTTTGCCGTGCAAAAGCTTTTTATCTTGATGAAATCCCAATAGTTCATTTTTGCCCTGGCTTCCCTTGCCTTTGGCGATGTTTCTAGGAAGAAGTTGCTGCGGCTGAGGTGGAAGAGATTGCTGCCTGTGTTCTCCTTTAGGATTTTGATGGACTCCTGTCTCACATTTAGGTCTTTCAACCATTTGGAGTCTATTTTTGTGTGTGGTGTAAGGAAATGGTCCAGTTTCATTCCTCTGCATGTGGCTGTCCAATTTTCCCAACACCATTTGTTGAAGAGACTGTCTTTTTTCCATTGGACATTCTTTCCTGCTTTGTCAAAGATGAGTTGACCATAGAGTTGAGGGTCCATTTCTGGGCTCTCGATTCTGTTCCATTGATCTATGTGTCTGTTTTTGTTCCAGTACCATACTGTCTTGATGATGACAGCTTTGTAATAGAGCTGGAAGTCTGGAATTGTGATGCCGCCAGCTTTGCTTTTCTTTTTCAATATTCCTCTGGCTATTCGGGGTCTCTTCTGGTTCCATACAAATTTTAGGATTATTTGTTCCATTTCTTTGAAAAAGTGGATGGTATTTTGATGGGGATTGCATTAAATGTGTAGATTGCTGTAGGTAGCATTGACATCTTCACAATGTTTGTTCTTCCAATCCATGAGCATGGAACGTTTTTCCATTTCTTTGTGTCTTCTTCAATTTCTTTCATGAGTATTTTATAGTTTTCTGAGTACAGATCCTTTGCCTCTTTGGTTAAATTTATTCCTAGGTATCTTATGGTTTTGGGTGCCATTGTAAATGGGATCGACTCCTTGATTTGTCTCTCTTCTGTCTTGTTGTTGGTGTATAGGAATGCCACTGATTTCTGTGCATTGATTTTCTATCCTGCTACTTTACTGAATTCCTGTATGAGTTCTAGCAGTTTTGGGGCGGAGTCTTTTGGGTTTTCCACATACAGTATCATACCATCTGCAAAGAGTGAGAGTTTGACTTCCTCTTTGCCGATTTGGATGCCTTCGATTTCTTTTTGTTGTCTGATTGCTGTGGCTAGGACTTCTAATACTATGTTGAATAGCAGTGGTGAGAGTGGACATCCCTGCCGCGTTCCTGACCTTAGGGGAAAAGCTCTCAGCTTTTCCCCATTGAGAATGATATTGGCTGTAGGTTTTTCATGGATGGTTTTATGATATTGAGGTATGTACCCTCTATCCCTCTACTCTGAAGACTTTTGATCAAGAAAGGATGCTGTACTTTGTCAAATGCTTTTTCTGCATCTATTGAGAGGATCATATGATTCTTGTTCTTTCTTTTGTTAATGTATTGTATCACGTTGATTGATTTGCGGATGTTGAACCAGCCTTGCAGCCCAGGGATAGATCCCACTTGGTCATGGTGAATAATCCTTTTAATGTACTGTTGGATCCTATTGGCTAGTATTTTGGTGAGAATTTTTGCATCCATGTTCATCAAGGATATTGGTCTGTAATTCTCCTTTTTGATGGGGTCTTTGTCTGGTTTTGGGATCAAGGTAATGGTGGCCTCATAAAATGAGTTTGGAAGTTTTCCTTCCATTTCTATTTTTTGGAACAGTTTCAGGAGAATAGGTATTATTCTTCTTTAAATGTCTGATAGAATTCCCCTGGGAAGCCATCTGGCCCTGGGCTTTTGTTTGTTGGGAGATTTTTGATGACTGCTTCAATTTCCTTAGTGGTTATAGGTCTGTTCAGGTTTTCTATTTCTTCTTGGTTCAATTTTGGTAGTTGATACATCTCTAGGAATGCACCCATTTCTTCCAGGTTATCTAATTTGCTGGCATAGAGTTGCTCATAATATGTTCTTATAATTGTTTGTATTTCTTTGGTGTTGGTTGTGATCTCTCCTCTTTCATTCATGATTTTGTTGATTTGGGTCATTTCTCTTTTCTTTTTGATAAGTCTGGCCAGGGGTTTATCAATCTTGTTAATTCTTTCAAAGAACCAGCTCCTAGTTTCGTTGATCTGTTCTACTGTTTTTTTGGTTTCTAGTTCATTGATTTCTGCTCTGATCTTTATTATTTCTCTTCTCCTGCTGGGTTTAGGCTTTATTTGCTGTTCTTTCTCCAGCTCCTTTAGGTGTAGGGTTAGGTTGTGTATTTGAGACCTTTCTTGTTTCTTGAGAAAGACTTGTATTGCTAGATACTTTCCTCTCAGGACTGCCTTTGCTGTATCCCAAAGATTTGGAACAGTTGTGTTTTCATTTTCATTGGTTTCCATGAATTTTTTTAATTCTTCTTTAATTTCCTGGTTGACCCATTCATTCTTTAGTAGGATGCTCTTTAGCCTCCATGTATTTGAGTTCTTTCTGACTTTCCTCTGGTGATTGAGTTCTAGTTTCAAAGCATTGTGGTCTGAAAATATGCAGGGAATAATCCCAATCTTTTGGTACCAGTTGAGACCCGATTTGTGACCTAGGATGTGATCAATTCTGGAGAATGTTCCATGGGCACTAGAGAAGAATGTGTATTCTGTTGCTTTGGGATGGAATGTTCTGAATATGTCTGTAAAGTCCATTTGGTCCAGTGCTTCATTTAAAGTCTTTATTTCCTTGTTGATCTTTTGCTTAGATGATCTGTCCATTTCAGTTAGGGGGGTGTTAAAGTCCCCCTCTATTATTGTATTGTTGTCAGTGTGTTTCTTTGCTTTTGTTATTAATTGCCTTATACAATTGGCTGCTCCCACGTTAGGGGCATAGATATTTACAATTGTTAGATCTTCTTGTTGGATAGACCCTTTAAGTAGGATATAGTGTCCTCCTTCATCTCTTATTACAGTCTTTGTTTTAAAATCTAATTTGTCTGATATAAGGATTGCCACCCCAGCTTTCTTTTGGTGTCCATTAGCATGGTGAATGGTTTTCCACCCCCTCACTTTCAATCTGGGGGTGTATGGGATATTTTCAACGTGTCACACACGGCCTAGATTTCCTTGCTATTTTTGTCTTTGGAAAAATTCTCCAAGAAACCCATGGTGGAAGTTCCTTTTTTTAACATAATTATGTTGTGGCACCATGGGTTGATGGAGCTCAAAAAATCAATAATGTAGCTATTTTGGGAGCACAGTGGAAGTCATTCTGCAAAAGGATGGAAAATGCCAAGTTCCTAGGAAAAGGAGTGAGTGTAAATGTAGACTCCTAAAACAGGGAAATGTTTTGACCTTGTGCTGTTTACCATATAAATACAGTGGGAGAAAAACTGTCAACCTGGCTTTGTCCCATCCTGATTGATGTTTGTCAGATTCTTGAGAAAAGGAAGCTTAGAGTTTGAAATACATTTAGGAAGCTTCTGGTTCAGTGGTTCCCAACCACTGTCTGAATTAGTGGGAAGCTTGTTAAAAATACACATGTCCAGGCCTGGCTCCTGATCTACAGAATTTGAATCTCTGTCATTGGAGCTAAAGAAGCCTTATTTCTAATAAATCTCCGGGGTGAGTCTGACATGCAGGCAGGTTTGGAAACTAATAACCTAGTTGAACTTTTTACCTGTTGTAGGATTTCCCACTGCATCCTGTATATTCAAAGTGTGGTCCAAGGATCAGCAGCATTGTAATCTTCTGGGAGCTGTTTAGAAATACAGAGTGCCAAGCCCTATCCCAGACTTGCCAATTCAGAATCTGCATTTTTCACAAGATCACCAGGGCATACCTATTTACATCAAAGCTGGAAAAACACCGCTCTTCCTCATCCTTGACAGATGGCCACCAAGTCCCTGCTTAAAACCCCTGGGTTGGGGAGCTCATTGCTTTACACTGCCACCTGCTTCTTTGCTGGGTGCTTCTTTTCTTTTCTTTAAAAAAAATTTTTTTTAATTTTATTTATTTATTTTTAAAGATTTTATTTATTTATATGAGAGAGAGAGAGAACAAGCAGGGGGAACAGCAGAGGGACAGGGAGAAGCAGGCTCCCTGCTGAGCCTACATGGTATATAGTCCCTCTTCAAGGATACATTGGTTTAACTCCTTGCTATTCAAAGCATAGTCCATGGATCAGCAACACTGGTATCACCTGGGAGCCTGTTAGAAATGGAGACTCTCGGTCCCCACCCTAGACCTACTGAATTGGAATCTTCATTTGAACGAGATCCCTAGATGACTTTTTTTTTACCCATTAAATTTCAAGAGGCAGATAAACCAAGTATATCACAATCACCTAAAAAGGATTGCTAACTTTCCAGCCCATGATCAAGCCCTATTTTTTCAGACCAGCCAATTCCATCAAGTTTAAGATCTGTTCATAGCAACATTCCTACTTATTGCCACCAAATTCTGCATTACTTAGCATGCATTTGCTGCATCCAAGTCACCAAAAATCCAACTCAAGTTGGCCTAATTAATAGGGAAATTTTCAAGTTGGATGCTAGATACACAAGTAGTTGTTATATTATTAGTTCTGTATTTCTATTGTAACTTTTTTCATTGTGGTAAAATACACTCAACATAAAATTTACCATTTTAATCATTTCAAGTGCACAGTTCAGTATTACATGTATTCACATTGTTATGCAACCAATGCCTGTTCCATATTTTTGATAATCTGAAATATATATAAAAAAAGAAAAAATTCTAACCAGAAGTCTAGAGACAAGGCAGACTTCAGGGTTGACTTAACTCAGTTGTTCTGGCTTCCTTTACCCTGCAGTTCTCCTGGCTTTGCCTTCTCCAATTTCTACTGTATCCTTCATTTGGAGGCAAGATAGCATGCAACCACACTCAGAGAATGGCAGAGAATCTCACAGAAGAAAATTAATAGCTTTCTCAGAAATGTTGGCAAGACTTTTTTACATCTTACTGGCCTGACCTGGATCACATGCCACCACCACCACCACCACCACCACCACCACCACCACCACAACTGACAAACCAACTCACAAAGGTTAGGGAACTCCATTGAGGTACTCAGGGGAGGAGGGGAAGCAGAGAGGAGTTGGCTTGGATTCCTGAAGCTTGAAGGGCTGGAGGGATTGTTAGTCACCTGGGAGATGTAGGGCCAAGAAACAGGGAACTTTAGCTCCCATTCAGCTTTCCTAGATGGGGCAGGACCTCTGACAGTTGGCACATGGATACCTGGGACCAATCCCTAAAGCTGCGGTCCTGGGGGACCCAGTTAGTCATGAGGAAGATGGACATGATGAGCACAAAGCAGCTCGCTCCTGTGAGAGTGCAGGCCATGACCACCCCAATAATGACTATGATGGAGTAGATGTCTTCGAAGGCACAGGGACATTACTCCAGGGAATGGGAAGGGCTGCCAGTACCAACTGACACTGGATTTCTCATCAGCTTTGCTGAGTGGAAACTTGGAGCCAGATCTAATTTAATAACATCTACTATTGGGATTATTCACATGTTACAGTTGAGAATAAATACAATGTATACCCATGCTCCACCACCCAGCTACACATTGCTTCCTCTGCCTGGAATGCTCATTCTCCAGATATCCACATAGCTTGCGCCATTACCATCTTCAGGTATTTACTTAAATATCACAGTTTCAGTGAATGTTTTCCTGATTTCCCTTAAAAAATATTTCAAACTCTTATCCCATAATTCTTATCATCCTTCCTTGCTTTTTCTCCCCTCATGGAACTGACCAGTATATATTGTACATGTTTTACTTTTTTGTTTACTCTCCATCTCTCTACCTGGACCATAATAATTCAATGAGGTCAGAGATTGTATGTCCCTGGGGCCTAACACAATGCCCCACACATAGGAGATCAGCAATAAATATTTGTTAAATGAATGAATGAAGTGAATTAATTGATTAATTGTGGCACAAACTCATAACTACCACATCTTAGGTGCTCGGACAGTGTTGCTGAGAACCCTTACTCAAAGCAAGTTGCATCACCACCTAATTTCAACCCCAGCAGCTGTGGCCAAATGATTTTTTTGAGAGAATAGCCAAAAACTCAACTCAAAATTATTGTGTAGATATGAATATAGACTTTCAAAAAATCATTGCTGATCTGGGGAAAAGTCAGTGCACTTTAATAAAATTAAATTTGAAAGAATCCCGCAGTTGGCAGAAAGTTCTGCCACTTATTAGAATTTATTGACGACATTAATTTCTTTGTATTTCCAGGAGGATACCAAGAAAGAGAGGAGCATGGAAGGTGAATTTTAAAGTCCCTGTATTTCTAAAAATTGAAACTTCTTGGGGAGGGGGGCGTAGAAGCCAATGTCATCAGAGTCCTCCTATTTAGAACACTCCTATTGCTCCAAGTGTTGACACATCGCTGAAGACCTGGGCTAACCTGTTGGGACACACTATAGGGAAAATGTGGCTGCCCAAGATAAAAGCAGTTAATTTTCAGAAACGGAGTGTATTTCTTGGGAAAAGTCATTTGAGATCTGACTAGGGCATATGAATGAACTGCTTCAGATGCTGAGCTTCTGGGTACTGCTGACCTATTTTACTCTCCTACCAACTCTGGTAATGTCAGTGTGCAAATACCCATGTGGTCCTACCTATTCCACATGTTGGTGCACTGCCTGGAAGAGGCTAGGGAGAGGAATGCCCCGAGTAAGTTGGCCTGGGTTTAGCCCCACTCCCATGCCAGTGTTTCCTAGGATCACCTCCCTCAAATGTACTTGTAACAGATGTTGTTGGTGCCTTGCCCAGCTCCCCCTGGCCAGCTGCTGAGCATGTTAATTGTTAACAGCCCATAAACGCACCTATCTCAAGATTGCTCTTGGCTGACGGGTACTCCCTAGCCCAGAGGTGCCTAAGAGGTTCCATTCTGCTTCTTTCAGGGAATCAATCATTTCTCCAATGAGCCCTGATGGCTTTGTAATGGAGAATGGTATGGTAGTTAGAAACCAAGGTCTGGGTATGGGATTAACTAATTGGCCCATCTTCAAGTGTGCTGATTCATTCTTCTGCCAGTGCTAATGTGCTACTGAGACTCTAGTGAATTTTTCATTTCATTTATTGTTCTCTCCAACTCCAGAATTTATATTGTTTCTTTTCAAAAAATAAGTTATATTTCTTTACTGATATTCTCTACTCGGTGAGACATCATTGTCATTACATGCCTTTTGTTCTTCAGACTTACTTTCCTTTAGTTCTTTGAACATATTTATATAAAAAATCTTTTCATACAAACATTATACATATATAAGCTATCTCTCATATATAGATATAGATAAATATATGGATCTAGGTATAGATAAATATAGATATAATAGATTCAGGCATCTCATGTCTTCCCTGGATATACATACCACCCTGCACATGTGTGTGGCCTTCTAGATTTCCAAGATAATATCAGAGGTTTTGAAAACTCCCATGGGCACATCAGTCCCCAGTTTTTCCTTTCAAGTTTTTGGTTAGTTTCTTGGTGTTTCAGTTATTATCGTCACCTCAAGTGGCTGCACTATAAAGCAACTGCAATATTAAACAAAAGCCATGTCATTGCTTTTGACATCCCCCCCCGCCAGGGGAAAAGGCTATTCACAGTAAGCTTGAGCTGGGGAGAGGAAAGAGGAAATAGGATAATTAAAGCCACACATCTCACTGTTCCTACTGAAATCTGGATGTTTTGCTTGAATAAATGCTCCTTGGATTATTGCATGCCTTTGGTTAATTTCTAGATTTCTGAAAAAGTTGATGTTGATAAATGTTGCCAGTGTTCTCACTGCTTTTGTGAAGAAGTCAGTTTTTGAGATTCTTCCTCCACAATTCCAGAAGTGTCTTTAAAAATAAAATTGTCTTTATGTTTTCTATTTAATTGATTTCTGCTCTTATGTTTATTGTTCTTTTCCTGCTTCTTACTTTGGTTTTAATTTTCTTCCTAGTTTATTAAAATTCAAATTTAGATTACTGATTTGAGAGTTTTTTCTTATAGAAGGATTTTTTTTTTAAAGATTTTATTTGGGGCGCCTGGGTGGCTCAGTCGTTAAGCATCTCCCTTCGGCTCAGGTCATGATCCCAGGATCCTGGGATGGAGCCCCTCATCGGGCTCCCTGCTCTGCAGGAAGCCTGCTTCCTGTCTCCCACTCCCCCTGCTTGTGTTCCTGCTCTCACTGTGTCTCTCTCTGTCAAATAAATAAATATTTATTTATTGGGGATGCCTGGGTGGCTCAGTGCGAGAGAGAGAGAGAGAGAGAGAGAGAGAGAGAGAGAGAGAAAGAACAAGCAGGGGGAGCGGCAGGCAAAGGGAGAGGGAGAAGAAGCAGGCTTCCCACAGAGCAGGGGGAGCCCAATATGGGATTCGATTCCAGGACCCTGGGATCATAACCTGAACTGAAGGGAGTCACTTAACCAACTGAGCCACCCAGGCGCCCTATAGAAGCATTTTATACTATAAATTTCCTTTTAAGCATACCCAACATTTTGATACATTGTATTTTCCTTTTCATTCAGTTCAAGATATTTCCTAATTTCCATTATGACTTCTTTTTGAAAAATTATTTAGATGTTAAATACCAAATACTTGGACTTTTCCAGATCCATTTCTGTTTTTGTTTTTTGTTTTTTTTTCTTTTTTAAAGACTTTATTTATTTATTTGACAGAGAGAGCGAGAGAGGGAACACAAGCAGGGGGAGTGGGAGAGGGAGAAGCAGGCTTCCCGCTGAGCAGGGAGCCCAAAGTGGGACTCAATCCCAGGACCCTGGGATCATGACCTGAGCCAAAGGCAGACGCTTAACGACTGAGCCACCCAGGCGCCCCTTGTTTTTTGTTTTTTTAAAAAGATTATTTATTTATTTGTCAGAGAGAGAGAGAGAGAGCACAAGCAGGGGAAGCAGCAGGCAGGGGGAGAAGCAGGCTCCTTGCTGAGCAAGGAGTCCAATGTGGGACTCGATCCCAGGACCCTGGGATCATAACCTGAGCTGAAGGCAGATGCTTAACCAACTGAGCCACCCAGGCATCCCCAATCCTTCAACTTTTAAACTATCTTTATATTTAAAGTGGGTTCCTTGTAGGCAACATATATTGGATTTTTTAATCTCATCGGACAATCTCTGATTTATAATTGGAATGTTTATACCTCATGGCCCCTTCCTCCATCCTCAAAGTTGGGGAGAGAGAGAGTAAAGCAGAAGTCAATCCTATTATTCCTCATAAAACTATTTCATTCAGGAGGATTTCTTCCTGGAACCACGGTGAGTTCAAGGGATATTTATTAGGCACAAAGCACGGACACCGTGGGACCCAGAAAAGTTTTTGAAGAACTATAGTGATGTTCCTTTTCTTATGCTTTCCTGAAGTCTTATAGTGAGGACAGCCCAAGTGAGCTATAAAGTACCAACTGGGGAAGAGAAAGGAAGTGTGATGAGCTATTCTGATGTGGTTCCGCATTGCACTGCTTTAGGTATGAAAAAATTAGGGAAGGGGTTCGGGTGGGAGTAGATCTAAGGAAGCAGCACAATTCAAAAGAGAGCTCACAGAGTTGAGTCAGAACATCTTAAATATACGTCCAGGCTCTATGCTTCCTAGTCATGTGAAAAATTTAATTAATGTATTGATTTATAAATATGTGAAATGGAGGTGATAATACTAACCCTTCATGATGGCTTGTACAAGTGCTTTCTAAGCAAAACGGTTTCTCCAAATGATGGTGTTATTTTAGGGAGAACACTGATGTCAACTCTGAACCATCGTGGTTGGGGATGAGGGTGGTAGGTTTGCTGGTGATGGTTCAAGGGATTTTGGCCTTTATACTGTGTAATCCAAACTTGACTCTTTTTTTATTTTTATTTTTTATTGTTATGTTAATCACCATACATTACATCATTAGTTTTTGATGTAGTGTTCCATGATTCATTGTTTGTGCATAATACCCAGTGCCCCACGCAGAATGTGCCCTCTTTAATACCCATCACCAGGCTAACCCATCCCCCCACCCCCCTCCCCTCCAGAACCCTCAGTTTGTTTTTCAGAGTCCATTGTCTCTCATGGTTCGTCTCCCCCTCTGACTTACTCCCCTTCATTCTTCCCCTCCTGCTATCTTCTTCTTTTCCTTTTTTCTTAACATATGTTGCATTATTTGTTTCAGAAGTACAGATCTGTGATTCAACAGTCTTGCACAATTCACAGCACTCACCATAGCACATACCCTCCCCAATGTCTATCACCCAGCCACCCCATCCCCCAACCCCCCACCACTCCAGCAATACTCAGTTTGTTTCCTGAGATTAAGAATTCCTCCTATCAGTGAGGTCATATGATACATGTCTTTCTCTGATTGACCAAACTTCTGACTCTTAACAAGATGTTAGTATGTAAGTGGGGTGGGGAGCACATCATCCTTGATATTATGGTACGAACTCCATCCAGAATCAGATAAAAGCCATGAACTTGTTCCAGAAAATGCACCCCACAAAATTCTAGGTAAAGAGTTCATAGACCCCTTGAACCTCACTCATGGACCCCCGTTGTAAGAATCCTGATATATAGATACCAGTAAACAAAGAGAAAAGATAAAAATCTAGTTTATCAGTATAAAAATAATTCAATTATGGTTCCTTAAATAATTTATATTTCCATGCCATGTGATACAGTACCTATTTTGCTTATAATTATGTCAGATTGACATTGCTATAAGTTTGATTTAGCTATAAACTAAACTCTTGATGCATGCTCCACCTTTGTCATTTGTTGTTCATGTGGCATAGTGTCGTCTATTTACAACTTTAAAAGGAAAAATTAGAGGGTGGCTGGATGATGGACACTGGGGAGGGTATGTGTTGTGGTGAGTGCTGTGTATTGTGTAAGAGTGATGAATCACAGACCTGTACCCCTGAAACAAATAATACGTTATATGTTAATAAAAAAATAAAAATTTCAACCAAAAAAAAAGAAAAGGAAAAATTAGACCATTTCTTAAGAGCTAGTATTCTGAAGCCTCCATAGTTCTCTCTGTTGAAATAATTATTTCTCATGTTGGAGACTGTGTGCTCTTATGGAATAAAGAGCTCAGTGGTAGGTTGAGAGGCTGCAAGGCAGAGCGGAAGGTATTTAGGCTTCAAAAGAAGGACCTGGGCTGGAATCCCAGCTCCTTCACCCCTTAGGAGAGTTCAACCTTAGTAAACCCTTTAAGCCCTGGCCTTCCTTGACTTCATCCATTAAATGGGAATAACAATGCCTACTTAAGAGGTTTCTTCGAGGATTAGGGACAATGTAAACAGAGTGCCCAGGCTGTATTAGATCCCAAGTAAATGGCGCTATTATTACGGTGAGTCCTTGGTGTTACACAACAGCAGCCATGCTGCCCAGGACTCCCAATGCCATACAATCAAACTGGCATGAGATTACTGAGTGCAGGGGACAACTGCTTACTGTCTTGAGGGAGTGACAAATGTCAAAGGCTGTTAACTGTTGACATACCCCAAGGTGCCAGGGAGCGAGACTCCAGGTTATGATGGGGCTTGCTTTGATAGTCCAAAGAAGCATGACTTCTGAATAGCACTTTGTTGACTTTTCAGGAGGCCAGTAGAGTATCTTAAGGTGGCTTAAAAATCCGGAACTAACACATACAGGGGGAAAAACGAGCTCAATAATAACAAATTTTCCTTCCTTACTGTTAGCTTCTTTGTTTCTTCTTTCTCCGGCTCAGTGAATACCAACACAAGGACTAATAACTCCTGACACTTTTTTTGTTTTCTTCCAAGAATATATTTTCATGTCTGAGTGAGTGCCAACGCCTTCCCTGACTCCTTTGGGAAGAATGGGTGCATTCTGTGAGTCACATCCACCGATTTTGAGGGCAAGGTTTCCGAGCATTCAGTGGAAGGCAGTGTGGCGTGGTGAGAAAAGGCGAATCCAGGACTCAGGTCACCTGGGTCCTGGTCCCCATCGATCTACATGAAAGAGGCCGATGGCGCTGCCTTGGTTTCCTCATTTGTAAAGTGCTTCAAGTCCGGTCTTGGGTGTGAGCGAGCTTTGTCGCCCACGTTGTAAGCGGTGACCCCGCAGTACCCCAACCTGACCGCGCTTAGGCGCTCGGCCGTGGGCGGACCCACTTCATGCGCGCTGCGGCGGCTCAGTGCCGGGAACCGTAGGTTGCGCGCGCAGCACCGGCCGCCTCCCGAACCCCGCGTCCCTGTTGCTAGGGCAACTGGGGGCGGTGCGCTTTCCGGCGCTGTCGCGGCAAGTCGCAGCTGTCATGGCGGAGACGGTCTGGAGCACTGACACCGGGGAGGCCGTGTATCGCTCCCGGGACCCCGTGCGCAACTTGCGCCTCCGGTAGTCGCATCGTCCCAGAGTCCTGTGCTTTTATGCTCTCAGATAATTCGAGCCTGAACCTCACTTCTTGTTTGCTGAGTTCCCACTTGCGCTTTCAACCCTGATCTCCGCCTCCTGGTCTCCCCGCGTCTCCCTCACTTACCCTCAACCCTCTCCACTCACGGCTTCCAGACCTACCCACGCCCTTTTCAAGTCTCTGCCCGTCTCGAATTACTCAGAGCTCTGTACCCAATACACTTACCCGCACTCTTCCCCTTAAGACCCCCGGCCGCGCTCCTGTGCACCCAACACACCTTGGTAGCCCCACCCTCTTTCTTTTGTTTCCCCCATGTTTGCTCTGTGTTCATCTTCAGGTTGCGTCTTGTAATGAGTATTCCGGGCTTTTCTTTTCCTGACAGGGTCCACCTGCAAAGAATCACATCCAGCAACTTCCTCCGTTACCAGCCTGCTGCCCAGCCTGGGAAGGACCTCATAGACTTGGCCACTTTTAGGCCTCACCCAACTGCCAGTGGGTGTATGGTGGTGATGCGGCCTCTTAGGGACCTGGGGGAGGGCCTGGGGCGGTAGTTGCCTTTTAAGACAGAGTAGACCCAGATTTGTAGTCTGAGAAAAGGCATAGAGAGAGGTTGGGTTCCTTGCCCAGGGTCACATGGCTGGTATATGTTGAAGCAAGGATTTGATCCCAAGCAATTTTAACTACTCATTTATGTTGTGTTAAGAAAATTGAGTAAGACATGATTCTTGCCATCAAGAGCTGATCCAAACTGTGGTCAAATGTAAAATAACAAAAGACTATACTTTTGATATGTTAAAAATCTGCCTGGCAAACTAAATACCGATTGTGGCATTTTTTCCTAAGAGAAAATATGCTCCAAACTCCTAATATATGTGTATACCAAACATATATGTATGTACTATACATACATATATACATAGTGTGTGTATACTGTATACATGTGTATAGTATATGTTACTTTAAATATGTATGTATGTTTATGCACACTACTTAAAACAATTTTAAAATTGGGGTCTGCTTGAAAAAGGTACATATTAACATCAACTGTGCTTTCGCAGTTTCCTTGTCTCAGAAGCCAGAAGAATGAGAAAGAAAGGACAGTGTGTTTGTGTTAAATCACTGGTCTCTCTGCATTTGTTGCATCTGTTCAGATATATTCCCTGGCGAGAGTGTGGGCTGGTGGGTTATGAAGCACGTGTCTCAAAAAGGCGTACTCAGCCAAGAGTGTATTCGATTTGGTTCTTTAATAATTTATTTGCCTTTCCTCGTCTCTTCTGGTACTTGGTCTTCTAAGGTTACAGTGCTTGTGGTTCTAGACATACGGCTTCATGAACAGTAAAGACAAGAATGCCAGGGTTTTTTTCTAGCAAATGTGGACAGTTGGGATTGAGGAAGAGCTATTTAGCCTACATCCTGAATTTGACTCCTGACACTGAATTAGATTAATTCCTTGGAGCCATGACTTCCTTTTATTCAAATTAGAGTAGTAATTAAGACTTCTTGGGTCCTAATCCTGGCTTCTACATATATCCACAGCCTCTCTAACCTTTGTTTAGAGTGAGTGCTTAATAAATCCCCAAACTCCAGCTGGTTTTGTGGGAAATATTAGAGCAGGGACTTGGGTTATTACCAATACCACAGAGCAAGAAGTGGTGCCGATTTGACTCAAACGTTTGACTCACTCTGTGGTCTTTGGAGGTGGACACCGCTCAGAGGAAGAGGAAGAGGAAGAGGTCGTGATTGGGTGGCAGGAGAAGCTCTTTAGCCAGGTGAGCCCATGCCACTTCTCCATCCAGTTTACCTCCACTGGCTCCACCTCCTCCTGGCTGGTAGCAGGGAAGGATTCCTGATACGTATCGCCTAACTGATTTCCAGAAAGTTATAGCAGTTTATACTTTCCCCTGTTGTTTTTTTTTTTTTTTTAATTTTATCCATTTATTTGAGAGAGAGAGAGCATGAGCTGGGGGGGAGGGGCAGAGGAAGAGGGAGAAGCAGACTGTCCACAGAGCAGGGAGCCCAACACAGGGCTCGATCCTAGGCCCCTGAGATGACCTGAGCCAAAGACAAACTGAGCAGGCGCCCCACCCCTCTGTTGTGTTTAAAGGGCAATATAGCATAGTGACTGACACTACCCAGTTTTATGATCCTGGGTAAAACACTTTTCACCTCTGGGTGAAATCTGCCATCTATAACAGCAGAGTTGGGTTAGACTCTCACTCTGGTTCCCTTTAGCTCTAACATTCTTTGAATCCCCTGCCCTCAGTTAGTTCAGATAAGTGGAAGTTGGCTATGGAAACATGCCAAATTGCATCAGCTCTATAGAACTGATTTGATGAAACAGTTACAAGAAAAAAGTTTGACATATTCTCAGTAGATCTCTGTGTCCTTGTGACCTCAGTTTGAAGTAGATCTGTACCGAAATGAAGCAGCCTGTCAGAGCCCTTTGGATCATCAGTACCGTCAAGAGATCCTGAAGCTGGAGGATTCGGGCGGCAGGAAGAACCGACGAATTTTTACCTACACGGACTCTGACAGATACACCAATGTGGAGGAGGTATTTTTTTTTTTCCTGGAGCCCCCCATAGCTTCCTTCTTTCCCTCCCCTAGCTTTCTGGCCTCTGGGTTCTGTGTGTTAAACCAGAAGCCTGTTCAGACAGACAGCCTGTCTAGGAACTGCCTTGTGCTGCTGGCGGCCCAGCTGGAGTGGAGCGGGCACGGCCTTCAGGTGGCGTGGCTGGTGCTGCTTTTCTACCTGCTGGAGGGCCTGAGGGAGTGGGCTGTGTCTCTCATGGCAGGCCGACTAGAGACAGGGACAAGACTTCCTCCATGCATCAGGAGATGAGACAGCTGGGTGGAGTCTCGAACCATCTAGATAAAACTCATCAGAGGATGCAGCCACAACTCTGAGTCTATGGGTTTGAGGACGGATTCAGTACAGCTGTGGGGAGTGGCTTAGTGCTCAGTTCGCCTGTGCTCACATACCCTTAATATTTGCCTCGGTCCCTGTATGACTTGTTCTTTCTTAGGGAGATTTTAAACTCCTTGAGAGTAGAGCCTGTACTTTCTGATTTTTGTCTATGACCTTTGTAGCTCTGCAAGGAGCAGATATTAAATGAGTGTTTTTGAAAGATTGATGCTTATGCTAGGAAAGCGCTGGGTTGGTAGCATATAAAATTTGGGTTTTCTGTTTTAGAAAAGTCCATGAAATTAGTTAGTGCTGAAGTACCCATGGGAGGACTTTTCACAGGATACTTTGTATCCCATTTGGCTTCTTCCAAGTACCTGGTAACATCAGCATCTACCAGGCACACTCACCCAACTTTTTGTTGGTATGTACTCAGAGATTGCAGACTCATTTTATTTTTTTAAAAAGATTTATTTATTTATTTGAGAGAGAGAGTGCACGCGTTGTGGGGAAGGGGCAGAGGGAGAGAAAAAAATCTCCAGCAGACTCGGCGCTGAGCGTGGAGCTCGACAAGGGGCTCAATCCCAGGACCCTGAGATCATGACCTGAGGCAAAACCAAGAGTCAGACACTCAACCGACTGTGCCACCCAGGTGCCTCTGCAGACTCATTGTAATGTTAGCATAAATAAACTCATTTCTGAAGGATAATATGCTGCCAAAATCTTGGAACAAACCAAGGCGTGGTAGGAATCTTCTTTGGCTTCTTTGTGCTACTGCTTCCCTCCCCTGACATGTATAACTGTGAGGTAGCTGTGGCCTGTTAGATTCAGGTCCCAGATGAGGTTTCAGAAGCAAGACTTGCCTTCAGTACCTGATCCCACGGGGCCCTGACCAGATGGGTCACACAGGGCTGCTCTCTTTTCCTAGCACTGTCAGAAAATGACCACCGCAGCCCGGGAGGTGCCATCATTCTTGGTCGAACGAATGGCCAATGTCAGGCGGCGACGGCAGGACAGGCGAGGGATGTGAGTGCAAAGGAGTAGGGGGTTGGGGGGTCCTTCATAGTCCTTCCAGGCCAGTGTTTGGGTATGTCTGCCACCTCGAGCTTCCCGTTCTGCAGGAGGCCTCCCCCGGTGTGCTCCCCCAGGTGCCTTCTTCGGGCTTTTCAGGGGGTGCCACCTTCCTGTGGTGTCTTCCAGGGAAGGTGGCATCCTCAAGTCACGAATTGTCACCTGGGAACCCTCAGAAGAGTTTGTCAGGAACAACCATGTCATCAACACCCCTCTTCAGACAATGTACATCATGGCAGACCTGGGGCCCTCTGGGAAGTGAGTGAGGCCCTCACTGCCCAGCTCAGATCCTCCTCTTCTCTCGTCACCCATCACCTACCCTGTTGTAGTCCCCCCCTGGGGAATGCGTGAGGGAGGGACTATTTCTTCTTTTTCTTCTCAGTCGGACTCAGAAAAAGGTATTTGACTATGACAGTTCTCACTGTAGCCTCTGTCCTCTCTCCTGACGTGGGCTGACTACCTCTTCCTCTCTCTGGTTAGTGGGACCAGTGGTCCTGAACCTGGGTGTTGATTCCCGGTGTCTAGGCTTGGCTATAAGAAGTCTGAACATGTCCTCTGTACTCTGAAAGTGGACAGCAATGGTGTGATCACAGTAAAACCTGACTTCACCGGCCTCAAAGGACCCTACAGGTGAGAGGAAGAAAGGGGGAGTGGGGACTGGTATTCCTTCCCTTGGCTTCACTTCTTGCCCCGAGTTGAGGAGATTCTGAGAAAGTCCTTCATCTGCCTTGGTTTCTAAATTCCCAGCCAATGGTTCATATTCTGTTTTATAACAGACCCTTAGGATTCTGGGGACTCTGTTCTCGGAAAGTGGGCAGCTATACCAATTTGAAAGGGCTAACTTCAGTGGTGTAGTTAAGTGAAAATAATTCTCTGTGCTGCTGCCTGTAGGGACCGGCCAGAACAGGGTGGGATGAGCTCAAGCAGATCTCTTCCTCTGGCCTGACTGTTCCTACCTCCGTGTCTTACAGTAAGAGAACTATAATTAGAAATGACCGAAGCCCACCTGTCTGTTTTTCAGGCGAGAGAACTGGGTGTCGGGAATGTTGTGCTTTAGGGTTTCCCCATGACTTTGAGGCAAAAATGGGCCCCAAACCTATGTTCCGTGTCCACTCCAACGCCCTTTCTGCTTTTCCACTTTGTTTCCCTCGCCTGCTCATCATTCTGGCCACTTAAATCCTCGTTTGCTTCGAGCGAGGTGTATGGCCAGTGGTGGTTTATCCCTGGACTAGGTCTGGAGAGACGCATCTCTTATCAGAGTTGGTCTTTTTGTGGCTTTGACCTTACAGAATGGAGACTGAGGGGGAGAAGCAGGAGCTGTGGAAGTATACGGTGGACAACGTGTCCTCCCTCGCGCAGCCAGAGGAGGAGGAGCGGGAACAGCGCGTGTTCAAGGATGTGAGAGCGACTTCCTTCCAAGCGCAGGGATGAGCCTGGGTGCCTGGGAGCTGAGACCGTGTCCGAGGTTGATGTCCGCAGTTGCGGGGTCTTTCTTACTGGCCCTCTCCTGATACAGGACGCATTGCTGACATATCAGACCGAAGCTTTTGATCATACTCTAACATAATAATAATAACAATGACCATTTATTTGAGCGTTTACCGTGCTCTGCGAGGCCCGTCACGTACTTTATTTCATCACTTTGAGGTGCATACTTTTGTTATTACCATTTTATAAATGAGGAGACTGAGATTGAAAAGCTAAGAAGTCTGCCCAAGGTCATGGGGCTTGTAAGTGCAAGAGACGGGACTGGGTCCCAGACCAGCAGACTCCAGAGCCTCTGTGCTTTACTTTAAAATGTCGGTGGCTTGGATGCTTCGGCCTCCAGCTCTCTGTCGCATTTCCTGTTACAGCATCTTTTCTCCCTCCCATTCAGAACTGACCCTGGTCTGGCTGGGGTTGCATCTTGAGTTTGCATATGGTTTGTTTCCTCAGCTTTATGGCCGGCACAAGGAGTATCTCAGCAGCCTCGTGGGCACAGACTTTGAGATGGTGAGTGGCTTGGCTTCCTGCAGCACCACGAGCCAGCTTTAGGCAGAGCATTCAGACCGTGACTGAGTAATAGCACCTCTCTTAAAGGACATATTCTTTATGTCAGAAGGAAATCAGAGACTAGCATATAGAGCATAGTTCTTATTATGTGTTTTAAAATATAGCAGGGGTGCCTGGGTGGCTGAGTCGGTTAAGCCTCCAGCTCTTGATTTTAGCTCAGGTTGTGATCTCAGGGTCATGAGATTGAGCTTGGTGTCGGGCTCCATGCTCAGCAAGGAGTCTGCTTGAGATCTTTTCCCTCTATGCCTCCCTCCCACACCCCCTCACCCGTGCGTGCTCTCTCCAAAAAAAATAATAAAATTAAATATAGCATATTGACAGAGAGCTGTTAATGAAAAAGAAAATGTCAGTGAAAAAGTTCTAAAAGGGCCACACACGTGCTGTGGGTGGCTTTCTCTGGGGTGGGGGTGGGGTTGGGAAGGTAGATGGGTGTTGGATGGTGAGAGGGGTATGTCAGAGATGTTTACTTTTTATTCCCTAAACTTAGTGGTTTTCAATTTTCATCAGTGGTACTGCATTCACATATTATATATAATTAATTAAAAAAAATATAAAGATGAGCAAGGTCTTCCTCACTCTTCATGCGGAGATTTTTCCTAAGTGCCCCATAGAGAGAGGAGGGGCATCATTTGTTTGTTAAATAGTTAGCGCTTAGACAAAACAAAATAATTTCAGTTATTCTGTGGTTCTGCTCTTTGTGCTCCCTTATTCCAGCAGTTCCATCCCTCAGTCAGGAGACAAGCATAGGATTACTCAGCGGTTTCCCTCTCTCTCTCCCTAAAAAAAATTCATTATTTTTGTATTGCATCAGCAGCAGATGTGCAGTGTTAAAAGGGTAGATAAGAAAACACAAGTAATTAAAAAGGAAACTCCCTAGTTCCTTGACCTCAGGCACCTAAAGGGAACGGGCCCCCGGCGTCCCACTGTTGGTAAAGGGCAGCTGTGCTTGCTTCCCTTGGCTATTCTTGTAAACTCTCCGTGCTTCGTTGCCCACCTCACCCTTTAAGTTATGTACTCTCTTTGCTGTTACAAACTTGAGAAATGAAGGAGACAGGTCGGTGGAGAGGGGTCTGGGCGGGGGCCGGGGGTGCGGAGGACGTGCAGTGACGGTGCGCGCAGATCTGGCCGCCAGCGCCGGGTCTTCCGGGGATTGGGGGACGCGCTGGAGGATGAGTGCTGACTCTCCCAGACCTCCTGACTCCTGATCCTGTCGCTCTTCTCTCTTCCTTAGACTTCCCCAGGTGCCCTCCGGCTCTTTGTAAATGGAGAGGTAGGTAAGTGCCTTGCCAGACAGAGATCCCTTGATGCTTGGGCAGGTGCCCCGACAGAGCTGCGAGGTAAACCTGCTGCACCCTGGTGGAGGCTCTGATTTGTCTGCCCTCCTTGGGAAACACAGTCATGAGGCTTTGCTGGAAGCGCAGGGAGTTCCTCGCGCTCAAGGGACTTGCTCCCCGAGGATGTAGGCCTTTCAGGACGGGGTTGCGTGCTAAGGGGGGGCAGGAGAATAAGCTGAAATCATTTCTTGTTTTCTTAGTTTCAGCGCAAGGCTATGAGTATGACAATCTCTATGTCCACTTCTTTGTGGAATTGCCAACCACAAGTAAGTAGTATTCCTGTCTCCTTTATACCCATTCTGACAGTTTTCTAGAGGCATTCAGTCAGGCTTCCCCACTTTTTTCAAAGATATTGGGACTGTCCTTTTCAAGGTCATAGATCACTTTCAAGTTGTCAAATCCTGTGGTGACACCTCTGCATTCGCCCTACATGACCTCTCAGAAGCACGTGGCACAGCTCACGTTTCCTCACTGGAACTCTCCTCTTGGCTTCTGGCTCCACACTCCTCTCTTCATTCTCATTAGTGACTCATCATTCCCCTTGGCTGTTGGCTTATTTGTTGGTCTCAAAGCTTTAGAGTGTCCAGGGCTGGGCCTGGGCCTCCTATTACTCCCTCTCTGTAGTCTTTCTAGGTGGTCCCATCCATCCTATGGCTTGAATACTACGTATATGTCTCAGACCTCTAGATTTCTCTCTAGCCTTGGCCTTTCCCCTGAACTCTAGGCTCATATCCAATTGTCGTTCCTGCCTAACATGACCCAAAGGACTCTTGATCCTCCCTCCTGCGTCAAACCCGCCCTCATGGTCTTCCCTAAGGGACATGGCAATGTCATTTACTTAGTTGCTGCTGCCAAAAACCAAGGAGACACCCTTGATTCCCCTACGGCCAGTCATTCCATCAGCAGTTCCTGTCGGCTCTGTCTTCCAAAGATATCCCGAAGGCTCCTCTCTTGAGCGCCCTAGACCAAGCCACCTCCATCTCCTGCCCAGGTCCATGAATTAACTTTCTAACTTACCCCTTGGCTTCTGTTACAGTTCCTTTGCCACAGACACCACAGCCAAATGGAACCTTTGGAAATGCAAATTAGTTGTATCTCTCTTGAGCTTTAAATGCCAACAGCTTCCCCTCCCACTTACAGTAAAATCCCAGCTCCAAAGCCCCCTGCCTCTCTCTCTATCCCTTCCAGCATACCAGTCATACTTTCTGTTTTCGAACATGCCAAGTTCATTTCCACCTTAGGGCCTTTTGGGGATCATTTCTTTTGTCTGAAACCCGTTCTGTCATATCTTTGCACGACTGAGTTCAGGTCTCAGCCTAAGTGTGCCCTCTGAGAAGTCCTCCCTCACCACCCGATCTAAAAGAGCCTGCTTTATTTTTAGTATAGCATCTGTCACTACCTGACAGCCTCTTGTTGGCTTGCTGTCCGTCTCCCCCACCACCTGGCATGTTAGCTCCTTGAGAGGTAGGGATCTCTTCTGTTTGCTCACCAACATATCCCCAGTGACCGGTCGTAGCACATAGGAGACACTCAGTATATGCTAAGTGAGTGATGGAGTGTGTGAGTGAATGAATGGATGAAGGAACTTTGTCTTTTTCTCAACCACTTGCCTTCCTTCCAGGTCAACTTACTATATATGGTCTTTGGCTTTCAGATTGGTCAAGCCCAGCATTCCAGCAGCTCTCAGGAATAACACAGACCTGTGCCACCAAATCCCTGGGAATGGTAGGGAAAATAGGAGGCCTGTCTGGAGGGGGGTGGGACTCTGAAGATGATCGGGCCGCCAGCCTGGGGAGCACTCAGAGTTGGGTCTGGCCCTTCTCTCTGGACTCTGCAGGGCTGCCTGGTCCAGGGCTTCCCTCTCTGTCTTTCTGAGGATGGTAGCAGCTTGTATGTGGATGCCCCACCCCCTCTTAGTCTCTTATTTCCATTGTGGGGGGATAGGTTTTCTTTTTCCCTTGTGAAGGTGTCAGCCGCAGGGAGAACAGATTCTCAGTGAGGCCTTGCCTACCCCATGACCCTAAGTATGAAATAACACTTCTCTTTTTTAGGATAAGGTGGCTTACTTCTCCTACCCATTCACATTTGAGGCCTCCTTCCTCCACGAAGACGAATCTGCTGGTGAGTAGCTCAGCAGGTCCTGGGCCCAGGCTCTCCTCTGGTGGTGCCCTCTCTTGGGGAAGGCCTCCTGTGACCTGGCTGCTTCTCTCACTTCTCCCAGATGCTCTCCCGGAGTGGCCTGTGCTCTACTGTGAGGTCCTCTCGCTGGACTTCTGGCGGAGGTATCGTGTGGAGGGTTACGGCGTTGTGGCGCTGCCCGCCACCCCAGGTGACGTCTCGTCCCCGCCCCCCACGTGGCCCACGTGCCCTCGCTCCTAGGAATGAGACTAACCCTTCTAAAACATTCAGGATCATTAGGAATTAGAAGCATTTAACTTGCCAGGTCCTTTGCTCCATGAGAGCTAGCTGAGTGAGGTTGCAGCTGACTCGGACGCTGAGCAGCCTGGGCGTCTACTGCTACTCCGAGCTCCCCTGTTTTGACTTGCGGCCTTGAGGGAAGAGCTCAGGCAGGGTGGGCTCTTGGCATCGTGTACTGACTGGATCAGCATTCGTTTTGAAATAAGATCTGCCGTCTCCTGTTGGGTGCTGGGCATTGTGCTAAGTGCTTCTCATTTAATTCCACCAGCCACTCCGAGATGTAGGCGTTACCATTGCCATTTTACTAGTGAGGGGAATGGGGCTCAGAGGGGTTAAGAAACTTGTCCTGGGTACGCAGGTCATAACTGGCAGAGCTGAGATGTGAATATCTAGCTGACTGATTTCCAAACAGGTGTCCCACACCTCCAGGATCCCCTCACCAGAGGTCAGGTCGTCCCCCGACAAGGTGTTTCAGTGGTGGCTAGGCCTGTGTCATAGTGGGGAGTCAATGAGAAACCACATGCCCTTTCTGGCTGAGGCCCCACTCTCCTCTTTTTGTCACAGGCTCACACACCCTGACAGTCCCCACGTGGAGGCCCATGGAGCTTGGCACGGGGGCGGAGCTGAGGAGGTTTTTCATTGGCGGCTCTCTGGAACTGGAGGACCTCTCCTATGTGTGGATACCAGGAACCTTCAAGGTGCCTTTTGTCTCTGGGCAGACTTCATGCTGGGAACTTAGGTTCCTGTCTCTTCTGGAGAAGGTGGGATCAGGGTTAAGCCCCCTTAGTTGCTTCATTATTAGTCCCTTCCTTTTTGTGGCTTCAGCTGGAGGTCACGGGCACATCTCGGGCCAGGTACAAACATCTACGCTGCTGTCCTAGGAGATCTCGGGAAATGAGTATACTTAGAGATTGCCCTGGTCCCGTCAGAGTTACTGGCCCCTCCTTCCAGCCCATCACCGAGGCTTTAGTCATCAAAGGCGGGGAGGATTGGCAGGCCACTTGTCCGACTGCTTATTCTCAAATGGGTTGGGGCGTCCCCTGATTTACAGTTGGGAGCCCCACGTTAGCCTTGAGGTGATGGAGTCTGGGTGCTGGAATGAGACTTCCCCCAGCAGATCTGTTCTCCGAGAATGGGAGTCAGAATGGGGGTGAGGTCTGCATGGTGCCTGGGGTCTAGAGCCCACAGAAGCCTGATGCTGTCTTAACTGCATGCCCCAGGGGGAGCGTCTAAGCCGCTTTGGGTTCCGCACTGAGACCACAGGCTGCGTCACCTTCCGCTTGCACTGTCTGCAGCAGTCCAGGTGAGTGACCCCGGCCCTCTGCCTTGGGGAGCCTTTCCCCTGAGGGCTGAACAGCACCTGTGGCCATGTGCTGGGCTTCTGTGCAGGGCCTTCATGGAGTCAAGTTCCCTCCGGAAAAGGATGCAGAGCGTGCTGGACCGTCTGGAAGGGTTCAGCCAGCAGAGTTCCGTTCACAGTGTGCTGGGTAGGTTTCCCTCCCCCGGCCACCCCTTATCAGCATGGGCCCCACTCCTCCCCACACCGCAGTAGCTGACCACTGCATTTGCTCCCCTTGCAGAGGCCTTCCGTCGAGCCCGGCGCCGCATGCAGGAGGCCCGAGAAAGCCTTCCTCAGGACCTGGTGAGCCCCTCGGGGACCATGGTTTCCTAGCTCACGGCGGCCCTGGCCCCCCACCCCCACAACCCCGTGCAAGAGGACAAGATGGATGATATGTGAGGCTGGTGCTGTCCGCCTCTTCATCTTTCTCCCCAGTGACCCCACTGGCCTGCTGAGAACCAGAAGAGCTGAGAAAGTCCCGGGCCAGACCCTCTGCCTAGTCTTCGGCAGGGCCAACCCCCTGCTGGGTAGCAGTACCGCTGGAGACCCTACGGTCCCCCTCTGCATGTTTCAGTTACTGCGAGTGGCTGTCATGACAGGGCAGCCTTGTTGGGTTAGCCCAGTGTGGGGTGACCCCACCGTTAGTTCTGTCCGCAACACGGCCTCTTCTCTGGCTTGTCTCACTGTCTTGAGGGCAGAGAGCTGCAGGTGCCCCCTGCTTCACAGCCTTCGCTACAAATGGAGGCTTAAGAAAGGAAGAGGAGAGAGATCTTGAATGCCTGGCCTGGGAGCCTCAGCCGCCTCTTTCCAGGGTAGGCTTGTCCTGCCGCTTGGGGCTTGTTGTGTTTGAGATATGAGTAAATGAAGGCTGAAGGCAGTGCCTAGTCCTTTCTGCTAGCCGGGTAGTATCTTTTATTGTATTTTTTGTACATAAAGACTTTTTGTACTGACTGACGTGTCGGCTGTTTTTCTGCTCAGGTTGCTGGCATGGCCAGGGTATTCTCCCGAACCTTCCCCTTTTCTGCTCTTTCCAACTCCAGAGTGTCTGGAGTCAGCCTGCAAGAGAGGCTTAGGGGTTAGTGCCAGTGAGGTCCTGGCAGTGCTCCTCTTAAATGTTTGGAGCAAAGCACGGGACTGAGGTTATGCCCTCCCCCGCCTAACGCAGAAACCAGCTCTTGCCCTCAGTGGACTTTTATTGGTACAAGCAGAGCTCACTGCCTGGTCTGCAGGCTTCAGCAGAGGATGGTGGGGCGGCTGGGGCCAGGTGTGGCATGGGCTGCAGTCATGGGTGGGGGATGGGGACAGGCTGGGAAATAGAAAAAAGAGGCCGGAGACCATGCAGATGACTCTTCTTGCCTGGGCCTCAAGACCTCCTTGCACCCGGAGCTGATGCCTGACCTAAGACCTGGGAGGCTCCCAAGGTGGGAGGGTTCACTGCTGCCAGGAACCCTGGCTGTCACTCCCAGCCACAGAACCAGCAATGAGCCAGAGCCAGCAAAAGCATCAGCAGATGTGGTTGCTCCAGGGGAGAAGGCAGCCTTGTGGTCTTCCCCAGGTTCTCTTGTGTCTGAGGCCGGAGGCTTGGGATGGGCTCCTGTGGAAGCAGCACACATGGGCAAGTGAGGAACTTGCTGGGTGTCCAGGCATGGAGCTGTGTTAGGGTGCTGACAACGAAACTGAGGCTTCCTAATTGCCCCCCAAAGTCCTAGGCCTTGGATCAGCTCTCCGTCCAGAAGCTAGCATACCGGGAAGCTGGTAGGGAAGACTACCCTGCTTCTCGTGACAAGTTTGGTTGTCTCTGCTTAGAGGTCTAAAAGGACTCAGCCATCTGGTCTGGGAAGGATGTTGGAGGAGGGCCTCCCCTTACCTGTAGAGGCCTCATCTGCCTTGCCAGGCTGATAGGTTCAACCTGGGGATGCGGGTGCAGCTCACAAAGTCCTGTGGGTAAGTGTTGGCCCTGAAGATGTCCCTCGAAACGGTGGTGATGCCGGTATTGTCACACACAATTCGAGACAAGGAAATATGGTGCAGGGCCTCGCGCTGTCTCTTGGTGAAAACACCCTGCTTTTCCCACCAGAACCTACCGAGACAAGTTGAGAGATGTGGGTGAAGGTTAGGGAGGAATGAACATAACGAGCACCTGTGGTATGCCAGGTACTTCACATTATTTCATTCAATTCTCCAGAATACCTGCAAAATAGGTATTCTTCCCCATTTATAAATGAAGAAACATGTTCAGCAGTCAAGGAAATTGCTCAGTATTAAGTGCACAGTAATTTAAGTGGCCAGGGCTGGATTTGAACCTGGGTAAATGCCAAATCCAAATAAGGAGTCAGGTCTTAAACCATAAGCTTTATTGGAAGGAAACCAGATTTAGCCCTGTCTGCCCATGTTTCCTGGGACCCACTAGCCAAACAGCTTAGGCACCATCAGGCTTGCCCGGCCCATGGTCTCTCTCACTCTGACCAAGCTCTCCACAGAAGAGCCTCCTGGTCTCAGACCCTGTGAACTTGGAAGAAACGAATCAAAAAGGGCAATTTCCCCCTTGCTGAGTCTTGACATGCTAGCGTTTTTCTGCCCTGCCTCTGGGGCTGGTCTCTTTAGGGGAGAGTCCCTTACCTGTCACCATTTCGGGCTCTCCTGAACTGGTTTTCAAAAAGACAAGCCAGAAGAGGCCCTACTCGGGCCCCTGGCAAAAGAGGCTCTGCGATGGCCCCAATCCAGATATCAATGTTGTCAGGTGTCCCATACAGATTCAGGAACTTCCTCGCCAAATCCCGGTTTTGCAGCACCTGGCTGAGCTGTGCCAGATTCCGGGGCTGGGAGAGTCCACAGAAGCGCCTCCAGGCATTGTACCCTGTAGGGAAAGGGGGCAGAGGCGGTTCAGTCTTACCTTGTTGACTTCCCCTTAGCTTCTGCTGCTCCACAGTTTCTCCCGAGAGAGCTCTGTGGTCAGGAAGTGTTGGGCAGAACAAGATCCCTGCTGACAGGAGAGGCCGAACCTTCCAAAGATCAAACCACTGCCCTTTAGTTTTCAAAGTGAGTAGACAACCATGCTTTGCGTGCATCAAACTGAGGAGTGTGTCCTAGTGTAACACCTAATACCACAAGGATATTATTATTGGACTCAGGTGCATCAATTATGTACAAATAAGATGGACCCAGAACATAAAAGACTCTGGTTTAGAGAAGGAAGGAATGAATAAATACATAGGTGAACAAACCAAGAAATGAAGAGCATGGTTAAAGTTTACTCAGAAAAGGACCACATGCTGTATGATTCCATTTACATGAAAGGTCCAGAATAGGCAACTATGTAGAGATAGAAAGATCAGTGATTGTCAAGGGCTGGGGTGGGAACAAGGAGAGACTGTTATTGTAAGGTTTCTTTCGTGAGTGCTAAAAATGTTCTGACATTAGCAATGGTGATCAGTGGGCCAAAGACCTTAACAGACCAAAAAAAAGATCAATGCACAACTCTAAATAATACTAGTCATTGAATCATATACTTCATATGGGTGAATTCTAGGATACACAAATTATATCCCAATAAAGCCATTTGAAAAATTTTTTTCACCTACAATTCCTCTGCTATTTAGGATCCCACACCAGGACCAAGCCAGATGATGGGGCAGGGACCATCAAGATAGGAGATAGATTTGCCCTAACCTTGAAGAACCACCTGCCCCATATTGTCCATTGAACTATACCTCACCAACACCATCTTCCAGCTGAGCAAAGGGAAACGATATAGTGCTTTACCTCACTAAGCACTGGTGTGTGATAATCTCTTAGGATCCTCACAACACCTCTGCAAGGCACTTTGTAATCTCCATTGTATCAAATGGGTATTTGCTGAGCTTGAGCAACTGTGACTTTCTTAAGGTCACTCCACCAGTAAGTGGAGTTCAAACAAGCTTCTCCAATCCCAAATTTGGTGTTGGACTTGGGAAGGGGTTGGAGGAGACTGTCAGAGCTAGTATCCGGACAATATTTCTGTGACAGCTTAGAGGGAAAGGTATCGGGGGGAAGTTGGCACAGAAGCTCACGGTGTGGCACCTGGGTGGCTGGCAATCTCAGTTATCCAGCAGGGGGCGCCCGCAGCTCTTTAGTGGTCGGGAGCCCCCAAGTGTGAGGAGGAAAGAAACAGGTTCTTGAGCACCCGCTGGGTGCCTGCCGGTGCTGTGGTAGGTGTGGTGGAGATTGCCCCCACCCCGTTATACACAGCCACAGATGAGCTGAGGCAGATGGGACTTCAGGTTGTAGACAGGAAAGTAGGGGAGAGGGAGAGGGGACAAGGTGGTGACCAAAGCCTTCCCCTAACATTATGGCTTGCACAGGGGGAATAAAGGAGAAATTCTGAACTTGATTCAAATTTTGCTACTTCCTAGTTATGTGGCCTTGAGAGAATGACCAGATGTCTCTGAGCTAATTTCCTCATCCATAAAAATGACTGTAGTAGTTGCTTCTCAAGGTCATTGGCAGAATGAAATGATTAATAGCCATGAAAATTCCTGGCAAAGTGCCTAAGTTTTCTTCTTTCCTAGGATACATTTTTCTTCTTTCCTAGGATTTTTGTGTCCTCAGGAAACGGCCGAGGCCATCTTCAGTTTACTCCACCTGTTCCTACCTCTTGAGTTCTTTGCCTTTCTGCACTTAGAGCCAATTCCTATGTCCCTGGAACTTGAGTCTTCCTCCTTGGAACTCACCAGGGTAGCGGGGAATGGAGCATTTCTTCTCTGCCCTTTGAAACTACTGTTTTCTCCACCTGGAAAGAGCTAATCTGCTTTGTCCACAAGCAGATCGTGTCCAGGTCCTGGTCGTGCTCTGAACCTACAGCTAGAGTCCCTACAGTGGCAGGTGAAGATAGGGCAGGATGGCAAAGGGTGGTCCCAGGGATGCTTTCCTCCATCAAGCTCGACCTCGCATGCCTCTCAACCACAGCACACAGAGTAGAGAGTTCCAGCCAGAAAGGATGCACCAAGGGTCTTCTCTGAAACCTGCCCCCCACCCCCAGTAGCAGCAACCCCAGGCCAAGCAAAGCCCCCTCACCTGGGAGGCCGTGGTCCCGGCTGCGCTGCATGTTGAGAGCCGCCAGGTCCAGCCCGATCCTTCTCACTTGCTGAAAGAGCCGGTCCCGCAGCTCATCCACTAACATGGAATCCTGGCGGTTTAGCTTGGCGGGGGTAGCCATGAGGCCTCGGATGATGGGGTCGATGCCACCTGGTGGCGGGGAATGTGAGCAGCACATATTGGATCGGCCTCTGGGGAGCCCCTGGGTCATCACATGACGCCAAGCTAGCTCAGAGCTGGACAAGCCAGTCGCTTATATTCTGTAATGTTGCCTGGGTAGACTTGAAGCGAGCTGGGGCTGGCAGGGAAAGAAGTCACCCCCACTTCTTAAAGAAGGAGCAGAAGGCAACTTCCTCCCAGGCCCACAAGCCCCCAGTCTGACATGAGTCTCCTCCCCTTTGTGAATCCTCTGATCCCTAAGGGCGTGGGAGGCCCAGGCCTGAGGGTCTTGGTGCACCTGCCTGGTACTGCCCTGGGGAGATGATTAGCAGTGGCCTGAACAGCAGCCCGGCCTCCTGGCACTAAGCCTGGCCCCACCCCCACTCCCATCTGCTTTTAAAACCTGGTCACCTTCATGCACAATTCGCCAGGTGGCAAAGAAGCTAGTGCTAAGCGGGACGCGCGAGTTGGGTGCTGAGGCCCGGTACTGGCTATCCAAGCGGAACATGAAGGGCTGGAGCATGGTGTGGCCAAAGCGGAAGGCCAGGGTGAAGACATTGGCCACACGAGGGTCCACATTGGAGCAATACCCCCGGTAGGGCCCTAGGGTTCTCCCGGCCCGGGCCTTGCCCAGAACCAGGGGCAGAAAGTCTCGGTAGGTGATGATCTACAAGAGAAGACAGGAGGAACATCACCTTAGCGGCTGCCCACCCCATTCCCTTGCCTTTGGACAAAACTTTTGCTTTCTGAAGTGCTGCTCAGACATACCAATTCTTTATTACTATCGTGCCCAATGTGGAAATATACATTTCCCGTTGGCTGATGAAGAGTGGGGTGACAAGGACAGTGTCACACAGTGAGTTAGTGACAGAGTTTGGGGTACAGGTCAGATCTCAGGTACACTCCCCATCACCCAGCCCTAGCTGATTTGAGGCATAGCCTCAAAGGATGTTTTAAGGAAAGTGGGAGCCACTCTCTCAAATGGTGTCTCATGCCAGATTGTCTTCTAGGGGATGCTGGGGCCCCGGGCTCCCTACCTGGACCATGGCGCCCACGATCTTCCGGGCCTCCTGATACAGCTTGTCTCCGGTCCACTGGGGATTCAGACGTTTCAGCTCCGCAGCTAGCCGGTTGTGTTCCCGCATAAAGAGGGTATGCATAGCCGCCAGTTTGGGAGTTTCCGATGATCGGGAGTCACCTTGAAAACCCCAAGTTCAGAGTCAGCCCTTCCCAGAGAAATGTCTCTGCTAAGGCAGACAGACCTGCTCTGGGGACTATAAAGAGGTGGTAGCGCTTTGTGACTCAGGCCAAGCCCCGGGCCCTCGCTGGACCTCCATCTCCTCAGCTGTGCTATAAGGCTCCTCACTGACTGCCACCATCTGCCCCCGCATAACGGGTCAGGACAGGGGAGACAGTGGGGTCTTAGATCCCAAAGTTACTGAAATAGGTTCAGGCAAGGTGGGAAAGCACAGAGCAGCTGCTGGTCTTGGGCATGATTCTATTCTACAAGTGACCAGATCCACAGCTGGTGGAGGGACCTGGATGACTCTAGGAAACCTTGACTTTGGGACTGCGAGTCACCTGTCCCATGAACTGCATCCATCAGCACATTGTCCACCAAGAGCTAGACCTTTCCCCAGCTGTGGACTTGGGATCAGGCTGCTCTCCCCAGGGAGCCCAGGGGAAAGAGAAAGAGAGAGGGTTGGGCAGAGCGCATTCCTGTAGCCAGAGCTTCTCCTGGAGGCCTGGAAGGAAAGCAAATTCCTGAAGGTGGGCCTCACACACAGTCCCTTGCTGGCTTTGAACGAAACCCTTTAGTACAAGGTCTTATTTAACCTACTCTTCAGTCTACCGCTGGGGGCTGACCTGCCAGGAAGCAGGGGATGCGCGCTGTGCGGTTGGTGAGGAGGCAGGGGTCATCACGCAGGTTGTCAAAGGGCAGCAGGGCCCGGCCGTTGTCACTGAAGCGGGTGTTGACAGCCAGCATCCCCAGGAAAGTGGTCCGGTTGCGGAGCCGCAAGGAGAGGGAGACCTCGCTGCCATACACCATGCTGGCGTCCACGAAGGAGGTGAGTGCGTTGAGCTGGTTTCGGATTTTGTTCCGGTTTTGGGGGCATGCGGGTGCCGAGCGGAAGAAGGGGATGCAGTCACGCTGGTTCCTGATGCGGGGGTCATTGGGCGGGATCTGAGGTGGAAGAGGAGCCAATGACCCGGTGGGGGGGCCCTCAAGAGCAAGCTCCCTCCTCTGGATCATTCCTCACCTTCTTCAAAACCTTGCTTGAGACTCCCCTCCTCTAGGGAGCCCTCCTCAGCTCACCCAGACTCCTGCTGCTCACCAGGTCAATCTGAGCATCCTTAGCACTTTGTATCATAGAGTCATGGAAGGATCCTTATTTTACAGCTGGGGAAACTGAGGCTCAGAGACAGGAAGTGACAGCTTGTTAGCAGGAGAGGTAGGATTAAGACCTAGTTCTCCTGACATTTGGGTCTGTGCTCCTCTCATTCCATTTAATTCTACAGACATCTGCTAAGCACCCTTCTATGCCAGGTGCTTTGGAGACCAACAAAGGTCAGCAAACCCCAGCACAGGTTGCAGGAAGCTGAAGTTCAGTGAAAACAGGTGCACACATAGAGAATATAACTCTAAACTGAGGCACTATTTGCTATGCTTGATCTAAAAGTCAAAAGCAAAAGGTGTACTACGAAAATATGGGAAGATTCCTCCAGGGAGGTGCCCTTGAACTGGAGCTTGAAGAATGGGTAAGGTTGCCCCACGAATGTCGCCCTACCTGTTAGGGGTGAATGAATGTGGAAGTGTATGCACGTGTGTCTCCCCACCCCCCACCCCATATCCCCAGAGAGGCTCTGCTCCCTGGAGTCTGTCTTTCCTTCCCTAGTGTTCCACACGCTCCTTGCCTCTCAGCCTGAAGGATAGTGCCCTGCTCACAACACCATCCCAGGAACTGGTGAGAGCTGCAGGGCCCTCGGACCTCTTCAGGAAGGAGAGAAGGGCAAGAGCTAAGAGTCTCTAAAGCCTCCCAAGAGCAGCAGCCCAGAGGCTTCCCCTGTCGGGATCAGACCCATGGGTCAAGGCTAGTCTCCACTGCTTCCTCCTCTGTGAAGCCAGCACTAAACTGCGGGCAGACTGCCCCGCCCCTGCCCCCACCCCCCACCCCCCCCCCGCAAACACGCACAGAACGGGGTCTGTGCAGGGCCAGCCTCCTTGCCTTCGTCTGATACTCCAGCACCACAAACAGCTCCTTGAGGAGGGCGCTTTAGTCTCACAGACCCGCCCCTCCTCCCTGCCCCCCCCCCCCCCCCCGGCAGCTCTTGGCCTGGGGCCCCGGGGACCGGTGGGGGTACCTTGATGGGGAAGCAGGGGGGCAGCTGGGCACAAGTCTTCTCGCAGTCCACGCCCGCAGTGAAGGCCACTCTGGCTGGGGACTCAGGGGAGAAGTCCAAGTCGTGGTCAATGAACTGGCCCCACTGCATGAACATAAGGGCCCTGCCCTGGTCGGAGGTTAGCCTCTCGTTGGGGAAGCGCACAATCTGGTTGGAGACGGCTCGGACCTGGTGGGGAGAGAGGTCAGCGTGGGGCATCCCAGGCCAACTCAGCAGATTGCCCCTGCTGGTGTGAACATGGTCTCTCCCTGTCTCCTCCCCTCCCCTCCCCAGCCCTACTTTGTTCCACCCCCTGTGTGCCTGTCCTGCCTACAAGGATGGCCTCTGGTGTGACTCCTGAGGATTCCAGGAGTAGAGAAGGGGAGATGCCTGGTTGGCTGGCTGAGACCCCACCAGCTCTTCCAAAAAGGTAAATACACGGAATCGATAGGTCAGTTTATAGACTAATGGGTACCTAAATGACAGAAGTGATTGAGAGATGCATGGACCAGTTGGTAGGTGATGGTAATAAATTTAGAGAGAATTGGATAGATAGATGGAAGAAGAATTAATGAATAGATGTTGACAGATGAGTAGGTGATTGTCATATTGACATATGAATAGAAAATTGATAAACTGATAAATGTGAAATCATTTGGATCAATAGACATAGAATAAGACATACAGATCTTTATATTTAGCTAGATACTTTGATACTAATTCTTGGAGAAAAAAACAACACTATAATGGCTTGCATTACTCGATCGCATCCTACGGAGATGTTTATACTGAGGACCTTAGAATTCATACACCAGCAATACAAGGTGGGTTTTACTGCCATTTTACAGATGAGGAAACTGAGACCCGGCTGTATGACTTGCTCAGAGGAACCTAGCTGGCCAGTGGCCGAGCCTGGCTTCCAGCTGGCTCGGGGCTGTGCTCTTACTATTTAGAGGTGGTGGGGCAGCCTCCAGACCCTCAGCCCCTACTCACGAGAGGGAGGAGGAAACCATTGCGCCTCCTGTTGGGCGTCCAGCCGTAGGGGAGGGACAGCCCGTCCTCGTACTCAGCTGGCAGCCAGCGGGCCAGGGGCTGGTTGGAGGCCCCCAGCAAGGGTCTTCTCCTGCAGCAGAGAGTTGGCTCCAGTCAGCAGGAGTTCTGAGCCTAGAGGCCACTCTGTGGGGGGTGACGGGGTGGTGGAGGGAAGGGGGGCACCGTGGGTCAGGCGCGGCCCCCCAGCACCTACTTGTTGTTACATTTCCCAGTGATGGTCCGGTACTTGTCGCTGCACTTCTCCTCCTGGTCCTGGAGAGCACAGCCACTGGCCTGGGACAGCAGCCAAAGCTGGGGCTCTGTCAGCACCTCTGGGGGTGGGACAGGGGGCAGGGTCCTGGCTCTTTCCTGAGCTGGTCTGTTCCATACCTCCCATCCCTTGACCCTCTTCCCTCCCAACAGCCCCGGCTGTGTACCCTGCCACCCCAGGCCACAGCAGGCCCTGGGGCTCAGTGTGGAACACAGTACCAGTGACGTTGAAGGAACTGGATCCCCGGAGCTGTAACCTCCCCTCCAGCAGCTCCAAGGCCACATGCACATAATCAGCAGCCTGGACGACTGTTCTGGTGGCTGCTAACGGTTGTTTGAAGTAGGACAGGAGGTCCATGGGGCTGGCCAGGCCACTGCGGAGGCGCTCCCTAATGCTGCAGGAAGAGAGCAAGGGCTGGAGAAAGGAAGCAGAGCCCTCCAGCAGAGCTCTCCAGCAGAGCCCCAGCCCGGTGGTGGACAGCCAGGGCCGTGTGAAAAGACAGGATGGATGGAAGGGAGGCTCTCTACCAACATGGCACTGCCCTAAGGTGGCCGGGGGCAGGGTGATGGCTGCCATGACTGTGGCTGGAACCCACCCACCTCATCGACCCTTCCAGACCCACCTCCTCTCAGTCTGATTGTAGGCAGTATCCACCAGCAACTTGGCCTCTGTTATGCAGTCCCGAAGGACCGAGGTCTCCACTGTCATGGGGGAGGCTGTTCAGAGGGAAGGGGACTCAGTGTCCAGGGGAGCCACGGGCTACCCCCAGACCCAGACACTGCCCCCTCCATTGCCCTCCTCCTCGGCTGTCCAAAGGGATATTACCTGGGCCGGTGCCCTCACATGGCGGGGCCAGGATGAGTGTGGCTAGGATCCCAGTCAGGGCCAGGAACAGCTTCATTTCTGCAGTGAGACCCCCGGCCGCAGTGGGGCAAGGGATCGACACCCACATCCTGCACACAGGTGGGCCCCCTGTGCCCCTCTCACCTGGAGGTCCCCAAGCTGACCTCTTACCTCCTCTTTTCTGGAAGTAGCTAGGAAGAGACTTTTATATCCTTTCCAAGGGTGAGGGAGGGGAAGTCCAGCCTCCTGAGGTGGGGCCCTGGAACTTCCCTCTCATTTTCAGGGGAGTCATGAGACTGAAGCATGCCACCCCCACCCTCTTCACTACTGAGTTCATGGATGTATTTTCTCCGAGGCTCAGGGCAGTGCCTGGAACACAGGTATTGCTCAGTGAGTATTTGCTGGAAGATTGAGGAGCAGTGTGCCTCAAAAGACTGGGCCTGGGCCTGCCACTAACTAGTTGTATGGTCTCGGGCAAGGCACTTTCCCTCTCCAGGCCTCAGTTTCCACATCCCTAAAATGGGACTTGGACCAGACGGTTGGAAAGGCTCCTCTCCTCCCCATAACTGGGCAGAAACTGGGTCTGCCTTATTCTTGTATCTCCCCAGACACCTCAGCACAAGGCCAGGTGTTCAGTAGGTGCTCAATAAATGTTTATTGAGTGCACAAATGATGTCAGGTCAGTGATTTGGCCTCTCCCCCTTGCTCCCTTTCCTTGCCAGCTCTCTCCAAGATGTGCGAGAGGACGAGGCAATGGCTGAAGCAGGGCTGAGCCATGAAAATTAAGGGGCTGCATCACGGGGCCACTGGGGACCCAGTGAGATGTCACAGGGAAAGCGCCCGCAGAGTGATGGGGAAGGTTGTCCCGGGCTCAGTGCGCCTTAGTGGCACGCTCGCGCCAAGCAGTGGGCCTAGGTCTGGATGGGCTCAGTCACTACCTCTGGGCCCTGGCTGGGCCTCCATTTCCACATTGGAAGGGTAGAAGGCCCTCAAGGGCAGCGCCTTCTCATACCCTTACCTTTGCTTCCAGGGTGTCCCCCCCTCTGGGCCTGTGGGCCTTGGCTCCGCCCCATCCTATCCCACCCACGGAGCAGGTGCCGGCTCACCGCCCCCCATCCCATCCCATCCCACCCCCGGCGCCCCACAGCCTGCCTGTCCTTGCTCCAGCTCCGGGGCCATCCCTTCCTCAGTGCCCAGCGCACCCGCTCCGAGCCCGTGTCCCCCGCCCTCTGCAGCCCCCGCCTCCCACCCCAGCGCCCCTGCCGCGGCGGCTGTTGCCCTTGGGACACCACTTCAGCAATGTCTTTCACAAGCTCCAGTTGAGGGCCTGGGCCCTACTGATCTTATCTCCCTTTCTTCAGCAGGTGCCCCTCTCCTGTGACAAGGCAGCCTAGAAGGAAAGCCACTGTGTCTGTCTAAAAGTGCACGGAGTTCCTGTTGCTGACCCCCTGCATGGCCTAGGGTAAAGCACACTGCTCCTCGGGCCTCAGCTTCCTTGCCTGTGAGATGGGGACAGTGAGCCTCGGGAAGGAGAGGTGCTGAAGATCAGAGAGTGCTCCTCAAATGTGCCTCACCCCACCCTGCCCGCAGGGGGCCAGCAGCCGCAGGAGAGTGGCAGCCAGGGTGGGCGAAGGTAGCCCAGGTTGCCCGGTCTCCAGTACCCCCCCTAAAGAGGACTCGGAGTGAGTTCCTCTCTCCCCGCAGAGAAGACTCTAATTCTTCAGCAGTTGTGAGTTGTCCCAGGGTCTGGCATAACCGTGGCTGCCATGGGTTCCTGGAGAAGCTCAGGACAGAACCTGCACTCTAGACCCAGCCCTGCCATGTTGGTGGGTCTCTGGGGTATTTGGCCCATCGACTGCTGGGGGTGGTGATGAGACGCAAGCAGATGGGAAGGGGCCACTGAGGGGCCCTGTACAAGCAGTCGGTAGAGGGCAGGTTCCCAGGGGGCACGGCCAGGGCTGGGCTGGCAGGCAGACGTTCGGGCAAGCAGACCAAACGTAGTCTACCCTACCTACCCAAAGGGGTTCTCCTGCCCCTTTGGCCTGTTTTGTGCCGCCCTCTGGCAGGACCCTGCCTCTAAGCTCCAGACAGCCAACCCTCCATGGACGACTGCCCCCACACCCCTGCCGTCTGCTTCCAGGCCTCTCTGACTTTGCAGGGAGGCTCCCTCTGAGGACCACAGCACTGCGCACTTAGGAGCTCACTGATCATCATGCACTTGGACCAGCTGCTCAACCCCTGAGCCAGCTTCTTCACTGTCAAATGGAGGTCATCACTGTGTCTACCCTACGGGAATCCACGTAAAATGCCACCCCAGTGCCTGGCACTCAGCAGGCTCTCAGTGCTGCTGAGTAGGCCTTGTTGTTCGGCCTCCACATTGCTTCCTTTATCAAGCTCACTCCAGGCTGTCCCACAAGGGGAGCGACTACCCTCAGGGTGAAGGCAGGAGGCCAGGGCACCTGGAAGGAAGGGAAGAGAGGGAGGGAAGGACGATGGCAGGCCTCTTAGCTTTGTTCAGACGCTGGCTCTCTGGGCCCTCTTCCTCCTGTCAGTCAGCATTCCAGCTGCCAGGGCTGGAGCTATGGGAAACCCAGTGGACTGACAGTGATGGAGGGAGAAGCCCTCCAGGGGGTCCCCAGCTTGGGGATCTGCACCCTTCTCCTGCTGTAACCTTCACTGGGAGGCAGGCCGGGCCCCATGGGGTCCTTGCCAGGTCACACAGTGGTTTGCTTTGACGTGTGCTGTTTTCTGTGGTCAGGGTGGAACACACCCAGAGACCAGAAGAGGGCTACGGGCTGGGGCCGGGAGCCCCACATATTCCCCCCGGGGGCTTTCACGATGCCCACCGGGACCTCACGAGAGGGATTTTAGATTTTCCTTGCGGCTAAGTGTTGCCCAGTGGCAACCTAGAGTATCTGATACTGGGAGCAGACGGTTTTTTGATAGCCTCGCCTTTACATAACAAAATCATTTCCAGTAATACTCATTCAATGAAACAAGTAATGATAATGCTCAGAACAGAAATGTGTGGATATTCTCGTATTAAACTTTGTACGTGGAATCATACCAGTAAAGAAATAAAAATAAAATATTAAAATATAAAAAAGGAAAAGAGTATTGGATTAACACTTTTTAATTATGTGACTGTGTTTTAAATAAAGGGGAAAAGCTACCCACATATTGGTGGTTTTAATATAATAGTTAATATATTATTACAGTTTCTGTTTTCTTGATTTGTTTTTTAGTTTTAAAATAAACAACTTGAAATTTTAAAAGAAGAATCAATTTCAATGGTAAAGATACATTCAGTAAACTATTCATGTATGAAGTAAAATTTGCACTTTAAAAACATTGTACTTTGCAGTTTACACTGCTTCACTGTTTCAAATTTTAAACACAAATTATAACTCCAAATGGTCACAGAAAATGACAGAATTAAAAGAACTCAAGTTCTGCCTCTTTATCTTTGCAATCACCGTGTTCTCACTGTTGTATCAAACCCACTATTTAAAAAAAGCAAGAATATGCAGCACAAGGGGCAGGGGGATGGAAGGCGCCAAGTGCAGCCAAAGTAACACCATGACTCTGAACCACCCAGATGAATGCACGCATGCAGCCCGGGGAACCATGTAGAGTGAGAATTCTCCCACATGACTTCCATGGAGAATACGGTGCGATTAAAGGATAAGTAATAAGGATGCATTCATTTGGGGGCGCCTGGGTGGCTCAGTTGGTTAAGCGACTGCCTTCGGCTCAGGTCATGATCCTGGAGTCCCAGGATCGAGTCCCACATCAGGCTCCCTGCTCAGCGGGGAGTCTGCTTCTCCCTCTGACCCTCCCCCGTCTCACGCTCTCTCTCTCTATCTCATTCTCTCTCTCAAATAAATAAATAAAATCTTTAAAAAAAAAAAAAAAAGGATGCATTCATTTGAAGCTTACGCGTATTATTATTAAAGCAACAGTAATTGCAGCAATTGTTTAGAATCGAGACCGACAGAAGATGTCTTTAGGGAACAGTGTTTATCACTGACACTGCCTAGCATTGCCTAAGTGGGGCGATCATCAGGAGCAGTCCGACCCTTTGTCTGTGTTATTAGGACTCTTACATTTCTTACAGATAGTGCACCCCTTCTTTCCTGCACGGAGGTGACCGCGTCCTCTGTCCTGTCCTTGGTACTGGAGCTTTGCCCCTTCCACTTGTCCTTGATAAAAGACAAGTCAGGAGGCTTTCAAGTCCCTCCTCACACACTCCAACTTCGGGTGCCTGGGAGAGGGCGGAGGGGGAGCAGGGGCTCTGAGCACCTGGGGCTGGGGAGAGGGCTGCTTATGGGCTTCCAGGCCCCACAGGACCTCTCCAGCCTCCACTCAGCCCTCCCCACCTGCTTACCACACTCCAGCCTTGACTTCCCTGATGCTTTCTGGAAGCACTATGTTCTCCCTCACCTCCAGGTCCTTGTAGTGTTCCCTTTGCCCAACGAACTTCTACTCAACTGCGCAACCCAGATGAGAAAATCACCCCCTCCTTCATCCCTTTCCTGTCCACCCCCCAACACAGTCTGAGTTATATCAGCAGATGATTTTTTTAGCACATAACAGGCTGTACCAAAGGCACACTGTCACCATGTCCATCTCCTGGACTGGCCCTTGAGTCCTTTGGGGACCCCAGGCCTGATCTTGTTTACAGCTGTATTTCTAGCACCTTGCACTGGCCGGGCCCTTGGCCAGTGCTCAGAAATGTTTGTGGAACATGAGTGAACCGTGCTGTGCCCCGGCTTAACTTCATGAGTCTGCATACCCTTTTCCACCCTGGGAAGGAGGACATGTCCCTCCCCCCCACCCCGTTGGGATCCCCTCTTCCTTCTCCAGGTGGCAGTCTGGCACTCCCAGGATCCTGACCCTGATAGGCTGGGCAGGCAGGGTGCGGCAGGGGTTGGGGAACCACTATGGTGACGATGTAGAGCCTTGCGGTGGGCACTGGGTGGGCCCCATGGCTATCCCCAGTGTAAGGCTGAGAGACCAGGAGCCTGCACTGGGGGCAGTTGGAGTGAGTACTGACTGAGGCACGTGACGACAACAGTCAACTGAGCATGGAGGCCACTTGCCGAGGACGTCAGAGTGGGATGCCCCCCAGGGTTGGTTGTTTGGGAAGCTTGGCTCCTTGCCAGGCGCTGGTGACTTCTTCCCTCCATATGCGGAGTCCGTAACTCGCTGCTGGGGATGGGCCAGGCTCTTTCCAGCCTGTGGTCCGCTTGGACCTCAGAGGCTGGGGAGCCGTGCAGGAGAGCTCTTCTCTGAAAGGGAAAGAGGCAAAATGAGAGTCCAAGGCTGAGCCACACAGGAGGGAAGGATTTGTTCGAGACCCACCAAAAAGACAGCCTGGGGTGATGGGAGGAGATGAGGCTGCAGGAGACTGGGAAGAAGGGGGCCAGAGCAAGGGTAGAGGTATCTTGTGGGTCAGCGCCTCAACTGCTCTCCCTCCCTCCCTGGTGGCCATGGGGGTATGAGGCCCTGGGGGACTTGGCACCACCGGTCATAAGCATTCTGTTCCCTCTGCTGACTCGTCTCAGCCCTCCGTACAGCCTCTCCTAAGGAAAGGAGCCCCTGGGCTCACACCGTCAGCTTCCTGCCCCTCTCCCCCCGCCTCCTAGAGTCCCATCTCCACTCTCTATTCCTGGCCCTCTAAACCCACTGGCTCTCAGCTCCTACAACAGGCCTTTGTCCACCTACTGTGGGTTTCAACCATAAACGCCCTTCTCCTTTTGTGCCTGGTGTCTCCTACTGACCCTCCAGGACCCTCCAGGGAGCCTCGCCTGCCCCAGCCTCACCGGCCAGGACTCAGATGGCTGGGTTTTCCTGTTTCCTGCTCTTATAGCTCCTTTCATGTAACTATACATGTATTCTGTGGTTGGATCTGATGCAGCTCCAACTCCCTACCGGTCTGTATGTGCCTGTTCTATGGCTCACTGTAGCCACAGCACTGAACACAATGCCTGGTAAGGCCTTAACAAGGATTTGTGGAATGGCGGCATCTGCTGTGGCCTCGCCGGTCCCAGCTCTTGGGCCAGGGGGTGGATCTGTGCCTTTTCATTGTTTAGGACCTGGTGCCCCTGGTCAGCGGCACTGATCCCCCTGGGCTGGGCCAGGTCTGGGTTGGTGGGTGCTGTTGTAGGACTGGCCCTGCCAGGTTGAGGCCCAGACCCTGGACCACAAGGGAGCCTTCCCTCCCTGGCTTCTTTTAGCTGCAATACCCTAGAACCTCCCTGTCCCCCCTCCCCTGGCCATCTCGAAACCTCAAGACTCTGCAACCACTTTCGTAAGAACCGTCCTCCAGCCACGGTGGAACTGCTGGCCACAGGCCTGATTGGATCTCTTTATCTGCTCAGCTCCAACGGCCCCTATGGAGACAGCAGGGGCCTGCTGAGCCTGCTCCTGTTCCTGGGGGTTTCCGGGAATGGGGTCCTCGGCCCTATTCTCATGATAAAAACCCTGAGGTCTTCAGGGAGCAGGGGCTTGGCTCAAACTGCAGTGACTCCACGCTGTGCCAGAGGCCAGGGCAGGCCAGGAGTGTGTGCATGTGTGTGCACCAGAGCTGAAGACTCTCCCTGAGCAAGACTGGAAAAAACTTAACTGTGGGGCCTCGGAGAGCTGGCCTGGAAGCCCAGCACCACCCTGGCTCTGTGACCTTGCATAAGGGCTTGACCTCTCTGATCCGCTAGTCAGCAATGAGGGGGAATGTTCAGAAGGCAGGAGCAATCTCTGGTGAACACTCGAGAGATGCGCGGGTCCAGACTGGGGGGTCCGCTGAGGGCTAGCACCCCTCCCTTCTCCCCCTTCCTGCCTGGGCATTCTGTGGGAGCCGGACCTCGCCTCCTCTGTCGGACTGGCTGCTCCCAGGGGCAGGGACCGGGGGCAGGGGAAGGGTTATGGGCTTGCAGACAAAGCAGCAATATAGTGAGTGAGAGGGGCTCAGTGGGGCACAGGACCCACAGGGCATTGCTGCTTGTGGGGTAACTGAGGCCAAGCAGTACCCGTTCCAGAGGGAGCCCGCCAGCTGGCTCAAAGGGATTTATTGTCTTTGTCCTTTGCCAGCCTGGACTCTGTGCTTTACTCTGCTCACCTGGGTCCTCACCGCAACCCTATGAGGCAGGGGCTGCCCCCGAGACCTCGGTTTTATTGTTGAGGTAGAGTGAAAACTTGTCATGGTCTTGGAGCCAGGGGGGATCTCAACCTGGGTCTTACTCGACAAGCCGCCTCCTTCTCCCCCAAGCTCCCAAGGGCACAGATGGGACAGACTGGGAAGGTGACCTGGGCTTGAGCACACAAAGGCAGGCCTGGTGGCCTCTGAGTAGGACTTAGGGCAGTCTGACAGGCCGCCCTGGCAGTACTCTCTGGGCTCCCTGCTGGGAGAGGCTGCTGTGGTGGCTGCCCCTGTTGGGGTGGTGGTGGGGGAGCGGAATGGAATCCACTCTGGGGCAAGGCGGGACAGGGAGGAGCACAGGAAGGGGTAGGGGTTGGACCCCAGAGCCTGACCTCAGACCCCTTGGCCTCACACTCTGAATAAAAACCTCAAACAGTCTCTCCACAAGAAAGGGCCCACACTGATCCGTCTTTGCATCCTGGCATCTAAATATATCTAGAAAGAATAAATGCCTGAAGGCTGTAGAAATTTAGACACCCTGTTGAACAAATAGTCTCTTGCCTGGGACACTTACAGTTTAGGAGTTTTAAAAATGCAAACAATGACTTGAGTGGTGCCTGGCTGGCTCAGTGGTAGAGCGGCCAACTCTTGACCTCGGGGTTGTGAGTTCAAGCCTCATGCTGGGTGTAGAGACTATTTAAAAAAAAAGATTAAAAAAATGCAAACAAAGACTGGAAAGATTGTGCATCTCTTACCCCTACCCTCCCGGTCACAGCCTCCCCAGTATCTCTGGTGGGGGTGATGAGCTTGGGGATGGCCCCAGCCCCGCCCCTGCGCAGGAAGTGGCTGGACCCAGCGCCCTGCCTATGGGGCAGAAAGCCTCCTAGCTGGGCCCTTTGTGCTAGGTGAGGGTCGCTCTCTCTCTCTTTACTCTGCCTGTCCGGCCCCCACAGTGCAGTCTTCTGGTGCTGTCATGGAAAGAGTGAGGCTCCTCCCCTCGGGGCGCAGTAGCCAAGCATGAAGGTACTACTATTTGATACCTCCTTTAGCCCTCAGAGCCCCAGAGTGGGCTGTTCTGAGTCTGCCACTGGTGTTGGGTTCGGCGAGGACAGGTCTTGGCTTTCGTTATATCCATCTGGGCAGCGATGACAGTTCTGAATGCAATCGGGCCTTGTGGCCTCCAATACACAATGGGCAGTAGGAATATTCCAGAAGAGATGGAGCCACATGCTCCCTCAGTTCTCCTGACACAGCCCTATCCCTGAGGGCTTGTTGGGTTGGTGGATACACTCCAGAACGAGAAGGTCAGAGAGATCTGTTGTCAAGGACCAATATTTACAATAGTATTGGTTCCCTTATTCTTTCAACAAATACTTGTGGAGAGCCTTCCCATTCTAGGTCCTGTGCCGGGTTATGGAGGTGAGCAAAAACAGGCATCTAACAGAGGAGAGACATAAAACAAACATTGCCCCCTGCAGGTCTGAGGGAGGAAAAGACCTAGGTACATCCCATGTAAATGGGAAAGTGTACTCCTATATCCTCATGTGAGGAGACTTGCCCAAGGTAACAGCTAGTTAATGCAAGAACTTGAACTTGAATCCAGGTCTTTTTTCTCCACGTCAAATTTTTAACCCCCTATACCAGGTCTGACCTCTGTAACTCATTCTCTGCCCGGTAGCCAACATGTCCCTTTTAAAGTATAAATTAGATCATGCTACCCGCCCCCAACCTCCTTTCATGCCTTCCAAAGATTCATTGCATTTAGAATAAAATTCAAACTCTCTCCTCAACCGGCTCTTATCTACATAGCCATAGTACTTAAAAATACGTCCACAAATTCTTTGACACTCCTCATTCAAAAGATGGAGTTTAATTCCCTCCTTTGAATGTGGGCTGCACTTGGTGGCTCACTTCTAAGAGAATGCAGTAGAAGTAGATGCTCTGTGACTTCTGAGACCAAGTGGCAGAAAGGTTATAACTTCCACCAGGCTCTCTGTCCCGGGACACGTATCCTTGGACCCAGACTACCATGTTGTGGTAGACCAATCAACTGCCCCACCTAGGTACCTAGCCGACACCAACATCAACAGCCAAACATGTTGCTTCTTGTCTCGCCCTTGAGTCTTCCAGCAGAGGCCCAAGAAGCACAGATAGGTTGTCTCTGCCATGGCCTGCCAGAATTCCTGGCCCATGGAACTTGTGAGATATAATACAGGACTACTTGTTTAAATTGCTAGGTTTAGTGTTGATTTGTTATGCAGTAGTAGATAACTAATACAACATCTTAGAACTCACCTCCTACCAAAATCCTCTTTGTTCACCACACTCCAGTTACGCTCTCTTTTCTTTTCCCTTTGGCCACCAAGTTCATTCTTACCTCAGGACATTTGCACTTGCTGTTTCTTCTATCTGGAATGCTTGCCTATCACCCAGATCTTGGTCTGCCTGGCTCCTCATTAACCAGATCTTTGCTCAAATACCCCCTCCTCAGAGATTTCTTCCCCAACCACATCTTATAATACAGCCCACCTTACCAGTCACATTACCCCATGCATTTCTTTCATGGCTTTTATTCATGAAATCATTTATTTGTCCACCTATTACTTATCTATCTCCTCACACTTCTTCCTTCCTCTTTCCAGCACCTCTTGTGGGGAGGACAAAATAATGTGACTTTTCCTCATGAGAGTTCTCAAAGCAAGGCCGTGGGTCTCCTGGTCTTTGTGGCTTCTCTGTCAATTCACGCCGTAGGGCAAGCCCAGGGGCCTGTGGGCCCCATTTTCACATTCTTGGGAGAGGCAAGGGGCTTCCTGGACACATTCCCTGTGTTGGGAGACAGGGCCTCCTCATTCCCTCCTGGCCTTCTCCTCAGCGGTCACCCCATAGCCTTGCTGTTTTATTGACACCAGTACAGAATCAGAGAGAGCGTGAGGTCTTCTCTTTCTGCTGCTCACACTCTCCTCCTTCATAAGGCCTCTGGTCTTCTCCCCAACTCTAGTTCTAATTCTTTCCCCCACTTTTCTCAGGGTCTCATGCACACCACACACACACACACACACACACACACACACACACACACACACACACACACACTCCAGGTTCATGAAGAGCAGGGGGATGGGAATAACCCACTTGGCAGGGAGAATTTTAGCTCTGATATTGTTCAGAGTTGCTCAGGCATGGTACTTATTGAAGCACCTTTAGTCAGTTTTACCGTTTTAAATTCTCCACGGAGAAAGAACCTCTTATGGCCTGCACAGTCATGCTCTGCCCTTTCCTTGTATGCCCCTCTATCCATGGGACGTAGGAGACATGCCCATAGGCAGCTCTCCAGGAAGCATCATTGTCCTTGGTGCCCCAGCTGCTTCCTCTCCCGCTTTCAGCTCTCGCTCCATCCCAGCTCCCTTAGCAACTGCTGATGGTTCCTACTGGGTTAGCCACTGCTGCAGCCACATGAGTTTTCACAGGATTCCCTGCTTCCTCAGGGTCCTGTCTTTTCTTCCCTAAGAACTTAGGGGGAAACAGGACAGAAAAACTAAATTGGAAGCACTCAATAAATCCTTGTGTAATGGTGTTTAATGGATGAATAAAAACATGAATGTCTAGACATAAATAATTACAAGTTCCTTGGATGGTGTCATTTGAGGAGTCCCCTGCTCGTGCCTTTCATGGCAGACATACCTGGGAGGGGAGTCTGTCCACGCACATGCTCCTTCTCTGGGAACAACCCTCACCCACGATTCCTGCTGGAGGGATGTACCTCGATGCCATGCTTATGTCACATGACCTGCACATCACCTCAGCCACATGGGACATGTGGCCCAACCTCAGCCCATCAGATTATTCTCATAGGGCTTTAGAGTTTGAACCTGAGACACTGAGCTAGTTAACTGCAGAAAGCAGAACGGGAAGGCCCGGTTTTCGGGTGGAGGCTCCCTTCTGAGTCGTATACAAGATGACTGCGTAAGGACAGAGAGGGCAGGAATGAGGAGAGACCAGCTGTTTCTGTCCCGACGGCTTCTTATCCCCACAATGCACAACTTCAGGATTTAAATAAAAGCAGCCAGGGTTGCAGCCCTTTGCAACTGTAACCATAACCCACTTTTTCTCTTCAACTCTGCCAAACAACCTGATCCCAAAGGTCCAGTGTGAGAGTGAAGGACACATGCGACGGGTGTGTGGCAATGAGGTCCAGGAAGAGAGGAAGCAAGGGACACCACTGAACTGGAGGCGGGGGGAAAGCCCCCATGGACGGACGTAAAGACTGAACTGGCAGACATCAATGTAGGGAGGGAGAGGAGGGAAAAGGGGGAGGGTAAGAGGAATGAGAGTCAGCACGTGCTAGAGAGCACTGTCTACGCACCAGTGCTGCAGCAGGCCCCCAACGTGTGTTCACGAAAATGAATGAATGAACACGGGAACAGATCTTCCCAATCCTATCCGCCGGAAGTGTGGAGTCTGAAAATAGGGGTGAGGGGGGCAAGGAGAGCAGTAAGTTGTTAGAGCCTTGCAGACATGCCCCTGAATTTATGCTCACCCTCTGTTCTCTGTGTCACTCCTGGGCATGTGGCAAGGCCCTCTGGAGCTCAGCCCCCACCCCCTCCAGGCCTCCCTCACTGCGCTGAGGAATTGCCGCCAAACCCCTCCAAAACACTACACCTCTGATGAGAGAAGAAATACCAGGAAGAAGGATGACAATGACAATAATCCTTGCCTAGGTTCTATGTAAGGTTTATAAAATATTCTTCTACATGTTCTGGAATCTTATAACAAATCTGTGAGATCAGTGGGACAGATGTTGCCCTATGCCAGGGTGGTGAGGAAGAATCCATAGGTTCAAGAGAAGCCAGGTAGCTGCTCCAGGTCACCAGTCTGGGAACGAATGCGTCAGCGGCTCTCAATTTAGGGCTAAGGCTTCAAAACCTGTGCTTTCTCTAACACTCTGGACACCGACCAAAAGTGGCTGGGAAAACACCTAAACCAGAACTGCTCTCCCTGGGGAAATAGCCTCCTCAGAAGAGGAAACTATCCACCAAGAAGAGGAAAAGAAGGGTGTGGCTTTCTGGAGCCATGAGAACGCTTCTCATTGTAGCAGGAGTTTTAGAACTTCAGCATAAACCTTAGCCACCAAAGAGGACTTTTTCCCTTTTCCTAAAAATCTGAGTCAGTTGCTTAGTTTCGAAACTCAGTCACTTCTGTGACGACCTCCACAACATACCCACCAACTATGAAGTCAGCCGATACAGTAGCTTTCCCTCCATTCTACGAATGGAAAACAAAGCCAAGGAGAAGTGACCTATTCATTGTTGCTCCCTTTTACACACCAGCCGGCGCCACCCTAGTCTCCTCACTGCTGCCTGCACCTCCTGGTTCCTCAGGGTGTAGATCATGGGGTTGAGCATGGGGGTCATGACCGTGTGGCTGATGGACACAGCCTTGTCCATGGGGAAGGAGGTGAAGGGCCGGGCATAGAGGTAAATGCTTGGAATGAAAACCATAGACATGACGACGATGTGGGTGGTGCAGGTGGAAGCCACCTTCCTCCTCGCCTGCCCAGAGTGGGACCTCAGCATCACCCAGATGACTGAGTAGGAGGTCAGGAGGAGAAAGAACCAGATGACATCCAGCATTCCACTGTTGGAGATCATGAGGACCTCCAGGAGGGAGGTGTCAGTGCAGGCAAGTCTCAGCACTTGTGGGACATCACAGTAGAAGTTATCCAGGATGTTGGGGCCACAGAAGGGCAATGGGAGCATCAGAGCCAGTTGGGCAATGGAATGCACAAAGCCTCCTACCCAACTAGCCACCACCAACCCCACACAGAGCTGAGTGCTCATGATGGTGACATAGTGGAGGGGCCGAGAGATGGCAACAAGGCGGTCATAGGCCATGACTGAGAGGAAGAAGACCATGACGCCTCCCAGAAAGTGGAAGAAGAAGATCTGGGCCATACAGCCCTGGTAGGAGATGGTCTTCTTTTCAGAGAGGAAGTCCACCAGCATCTTTGGGGCAGTGACAGAGGAGAAACAGAGATCTATGACAGCCAGATTTTGGAGCAGGAAGTACATGGGTGTGTGGAGCCGGGTGTCTGAGGTCACTGTGACCATGATGAGGAGGTTTCCCACGACAGTGGTGGTGTAGACAAATAGGAACACCAGAAACAGGAAAAGCTGGAGCTCTGGAGTCTGGGAGAGTCCTAGGAAGACAAACTCTGATACCCACGTGAGGTTTTTTGGCTCCATGGCATCTTCCCCATCCTCCTAAAGAAACTAAACCACAGGCATAAACGCATGAAGTTACTACTTGCCCTTTTAGTGCTCTGGAGCTGAAAACTGAGTTGTCCGGGTCTATATGATGGGTGTCCTCTGTGCAAACCGTATCACTAGGTGCCGATTAAATGGCTTTGTCTGTAGAGATTTTACAAGCTGGTGCTGTAATATACATTCATGAGATATCTTAAAGCCATCCAGAGACATATGCAACCTACTTTTTAAAGACTCCCTGTGATATAGTGGTGGGGGAGACACTTGGAGTCCAATAGAACATCAGTCGAATTTCAGGTCTTCCATTTTCTTAAGATTTGACCTTGTTTAAGTTTACTTAATCTCTCTGGGTCTGTCTCATCTGAAAGTTAGGAATAAAAATACTTTATGGCATTTTCTAAGGGCTTAAGTAGAATGACACATGCAAAGTTTCTAGAACAGTACCTGGAAATAAATGATAATCACTCTCTGGGTCGTCTCCTCCTCTAAAGACATTCTTCCTTCTTCCAGTCTCAAATAAATTTTTCTACCAGCCACTTTTCACACAATATTTAACACATCATAATGTTAATGAACTTTTTATGTTGTCTGTTTTCCCTCCGCAATCCAACCCTATATGATCCTACATATGTCTCGATTTCACAATATATTTGTGCTCCTCCTTGCCCATCCCTGCTCACAGTCAGTGCTTAGTTAAGTACCTGGTGTTGACTGCGGGGTGGGCAGTCCGAGTAGAGGAGCCCCTGGACACGGTTGGACGCCTGGGATATCCAGTGTTCCCCACCGCCTAGTGTAGGTGTTCCTTTACTTGGTGGGACTCCCCAGAACATAGGCAACACAAGAAGCAGAGGGATAGGGGACTTTCATTGCATTAAGTAATAGATGATGAATATATTGTTTGGAGAAGACTCCACTCTTCCAAAAGAATGACAATTTCAGAAGACGGTACTGAATCCCAGGGCAGAAGGGAAAGGAAAATGTTGCGGGAATAGTAATGGAAACTGATGAAGAACTAAAGGAAGATGAAGAGGGAGGGAGAGGGAGGAACAGAGCAGGTGAAGGAAGGGGAAACAAGAAGGTGGTGGACAGGGGAGGGAGGGAGAGAGGGAGGAGGGCAAGGTTCCAGGTGGGATGGCTTCAGTCTCCCATCCTCTCCCACCTGCCTGTGCAGCCTACTCTAGAAAGCTCTACTAGAGATCTTTCTGTTCTTATCTCCCACATCCATTTGCTTTCCCTACAGTCCACCTTCTGCGCAGCTGTCCCGGAGAACTTTCTCTGTGCGACCCCATGCCTCCCTCTCGTTCTTGCAGTGCGGCGCGATAACTAGTGGTCCTTAGGAGCCAAACATTCGTAGATCCCGTCACAGTGGAAGCACTTACCTGCATGTGCGCAAACGGCAGCCATGCAGCGTGTCAGGCAGGCTGTGGGCTGTCAAAACAAAGCCTCCGCCTGCCCTTCTCATCAGGATCTCGGCCTCCGAGGCCCACTGGCTCTTTAATGGATTGTAGTTTCTTCAACCTGCCACCTATTTTCTCATTTCCATGTTTGTGTCCTAGAATTCTGTTCGCTACCTTCTCCGCCTTGGAAAATTCTCACTCGGACCTCACCCTTTTTGGCACTCATTTCACCCATTCTCCCCTGCAAATTAATTCCCATTTCTTGGGCTTCTTGTAATATTTTAAGAACACCTCATTTGTAGGCTTATCATCATTTATTTGTCCCATCTTCTCCAGTCAACCAACTACATTGTAATTTCCATATCTTAGTAACCCTAGAACTTGGAACAGCAACTCTGATATGGCACATGCTCAATAAACGTTGTCAAATTAATGTAGTAATTAGGTAATTGAGGGGCGCCTGGGTGGCTCCGTAGGTCAAGTGTCTGCCTTCAGCTCAGGTCATGATCCCAGGGTCCTGGGGTCAAGTCCTGCATCGGGCTCCCTGCTCACTGGGGAGCCTGTTTCTCCCTCTCTCTCTGCCTGCTGCTCCCCCTGCTTGTGCTCTCTCTCTCCCTCTCTCTCAAATGAGTAAATAAAATCTTTAAAAAAAAAATAGGTAATTGATTATGTGGAGAGTTTTTGAGTAATGTTACTTGTCCTCTGCCCCTACCTCATAAGGCTGGTTCTATGCCCAGTTGCTAAAATTACTGGGTTTTACATGTAAACTGAAGCCGCTGTTTTAACAGCACATTCCCCGTGAATTACTTCCTGAGGCTCTCCTCACACTTTGGTCACCATCAAGTCTGTCACCTATTTATTCTGCCCACCCTCCAGCAGGTATTTTCAAGAACCCAATTATTGCTGACCTATCGGCAGGTGAGGAGCCCCTCAGTCACCTCACACGCATCCTCGTGGGCATGACCCTGGGGAAGAGGGCATATCCTCAGGGAGGAGCTATTGGATGGGCTCAGGAAGCAGAGCTGGAATGATTCCCACTGGGGGAAAGGGAGCAATGGGAGTTGTTAAAAAGTTCAAAACACTATATGAGAGGTCTGCCTTGAGGGCAAAAAACAAACAGAAACCCTACCAAGGACATGGAAAATTGTAGAGATTCATGAAATAGGATTAGGAGGCCAAGATGAGAAAGGACAGAGTCTCTTCAAAAGAAGTCAAGGGGTGTCTGGGTGCCTCAGCTGTTAAGCGTCTGCCTTCGGCTCAGGTCACGATCCTGGGGTCCTGGGATCAAACCCCACATCGGGCTCCCTGCTCGGCGGGAAGCCTGCTTTTCCCTCTCCCACTCCCCCTGCTTGTGTTCCCTCTCTCGCTGTCTCTCTCTGTCAAATAAATAAATAAAATCTTAAAAAAAAAAAGAAGTCAAATTTCTGGGATTTTTGGAAGGACCCATTTCATAGAACAGTGGTTCACACACTTGAGCATGCATGAGAATCACCTGCAGGGCATGTTGAAACTCAGAAACCCCACACAGAATTTTGATTTAGTAGGTCTTCGGTGGCACCTGAGAACTTGCATTTCTAACAAGTTTTCAGATGCTGCTGATGCTGCTTCCCTGGACCACAGTTTGAGAACCACTTCAAGTTTGTCAGCATGGCACATGAACAGTTCTCTCTTACAGCATCACCAACACCACTGGTTTGATATCTCAAAAAAATAATTTTAATTGATCTTAACTTGGGCAAGTCATAGGTGGGAAAATGTTTGTATATGACCTTGGAAACCGAAACCGTGTAAACTTTATTTCCTATCTGCCAACCAGACCACGAAGTTGATTCCTCATCCATATCCAATTCTACTGGACTATCTGTAAAATTCTAGTGCTCCTTATATATGAGTATTACTCAGTAAGATCTTTCTTTTTGTACAAGGACTAGTAGTGGAAGTGCATACATTTTCTTATTATGGTGAACTGGTGAGAATTGGAATTACCTGGCTTTATAACTTTGGTGTACTATAAAAACTGTAATTTTTTAGAGCTCTCTGTCTTCATGAGATTTCCAGGTTGGTTTGAGTTCTTTCAGTGCAAATAGTTATACTTAGCAAAATGAAGTCCCTCTGGCATATAAAAACACTACACAAAGCTCTGGTTTCTCTCACATACAAGAGCTATAGTTTTTTTTTTCTTTTTATTAATATATAATGTATTATTTGTTTCAGGGGTACAGGTCAGTGATTCATCAGTCTTACACAATTCACAGCTCTCACCATAGCACATACCCTCCCCAATGTCCATCACCCAGCCACCCCATCCCTCCCACCCCCCTCCCCTCCACAACCCTCAGTTTGTTTCCTGAGATTAAGAGTCTCTTATGGTTTGTCTCCCTCTCTAGTTTCATCTTGTTTCATTTTTTCCTCTCTTCCCCTATGATCTTCTGTCTTGTTTCTCAAATTCCACATATCGGTGAGATCATATAATTGTCTTTCTCTGATTAACTTATTTCGCTTAGCATAATACCCTCTAATTCCATCCACGTCGCTGCAAATGTCAAGATTTCATTTTCTGATGGCTGCATAATATTCCATTGTACCACATCTTCTTTATCCATTCATCTGTTGATGGACATCTACGCTCTTTCCATAGTTTGGCTATTGTGGACATTGCTGCTATCAACATTGGGGTGCATGTGCCCCTTCGGATCCCTGCATTTGTATCTTTGGGGTAAATACCCAGTAGTGCAATTGCTGGGTTTAGGGTAGCTCTATTTTCAGCTTTTTGAGGAACCTCCATACTGTTTTCCAGAGTGGCTGCAAGAAGCTATAGATCTAAAATTCTTCCCAATATTTAGCGCTTGAATCCTTTTTAAAATCCAGCCACTTGTAGGTGTGTAGGTGGCTCAGTCGGTTAAGCATCTGCCTTCGGCTCAGGTTGTGATCCCAGGGTCTTGAGATCAAGTCCTGCATCGGGCTCCTTGCTCAGTGGGGAGCCTGCTTCTCCCTCTGCCTACTGCTTCCCCTGCTTGTGCTCTCTCTATATATACATATGATTAAATAAAATCTTTAAAAAAATAAAATCCAGCCACTTGTAAAAATAGCCTGTGTTAATGCCCAGGAAGGCAATAGGTTTTTACCAGTCTCACTGACTATCAGATGTCACTAACTGTAACATTGTTAACAGTAATTAAATTACTTAGATTAATTCCTTATGATTCTGATTTAGCTCCCAATAAGAAAGCCCATGTATGTTCTAGTTTATATATTTCTCCTCTCAAGGCACACAAATGTCTGTAAAATGTTTGCTAGGCCACATCTCAACTCAATCAAAGTTGATTCCTCAGTGTGGAGATTGTGGATGATTGATCTGTTTTAAAAACTGATTGCACTGGGGCTCCTGGGTGGCTCAGTTGGTTAAGCAACTGCCTTTGGCTCAGGTCATGATCCTGGAGTCCCGGGATCGAGTCTTCTGTTGGGCTCCCTGCTCAGCAGGGAGTCTGCTTCTCCCTCTGACCACCCCCCTCATGCTCTCTCTCTCAAATAAATAAATAAATAAAATCTTTTTTAAAAAACTGATTGCACTGTGGCTTATTGTTTGGGAGTATTGTAGCTGACCCACTGTGAAAGTTCAGTAAATGTTTGTTCGTGTGAGGGGAAGCTGTCCCTCTTGAAGAGCAGGAGAGCACAGAGAGCATGTCTGGGTGCACCTCTATGCTCAGTGCTGGGGATACCAAAATAAGACATGCATTTTGCTCTCAACCAACTCACAGTCTAGTGGGGAAAACAGTTGCAGAAACACATAAATGCACTCACTTCAAAGAGGAAACAGCTCTGGGGACGCTCCAAGGTTAAAAGGCTGAGCCACTAGCCATGCCTGGGAGAGAGGGGAAAGTTTCCCAGAGGAGGTGACATTTGAACAAAGGGGCGGTTCATGCCTGTGGGCAGAAGTGTGTTCCTGGCAGGAAGAACAGAGGCCCAGAGATGAAATGGCACAGCATACACTCCAGGAGCCCTGAGTGCCTCAGCAAGGCCAGGGCACAGGGCAAGTGGTGGAGGATGAGGGTGGGGAGGACGCAGGGGTCAGACTCCGGAGAGCTTTGAGAAACCAGGTTAATGAATTTAGATTTTATCCTATAGGACATGAGAAGCCAGTGGAGGACAAGAGCAGGAGAGTGGCCTACAGATGAAGAGAGATGGGAGGGTGGCGAGAATAAACAGAGGGGGAGCCACTCCTTTGTTTCTCCACACCCCGTCTTGTTTCAGAAAAGACTTAATGAGGGCAGTTGAGGGCCTGGAACTTTGCCTGTGTCCTTGACCCATCCCAACCCAGCTTCAAAAACCCTTAAAGACGTGGGAGGGTGAAGAGAAGAGAGGAGAAGGGAAAGGAGATGGGAGGTAAGAAAAGAAAGAGTAGGAGGAAAAGGTGATTCAGAAAAACCAGGGAGTCAAAGCCACTGAGCCAGCTGGGACCCATGGCCCATTGGTATCAAGACACTGCTTCAGTGACTCTGGGATGCTCTTGGCCTTTCCATCATGAACCACGATGGACTCCCTGGCTTCAATCCTCATACACTCTCATTCAAAGGCTGGAGGTGAGGAAAGGGGTGGGGGCAGTTTCTTTCTCCTCCTATATCTCTTGCTTTTAATCATGGAAGAAAAATCTTTCTGAGAAGCTCCCCAGCAAACACACTTTTTGTTGTATTTGTCATTTCTGGATCACTTGAACGCGTGAGCACTCCTAGCTTTTAAGTGTTCTGGTGAAGTGAACACCTATGTTAGGGGACAAGCAAGGGGGAAGTGGTTGAGGATGACTGTTGGGTAGGCCCCCAAGAGCAATGCTATGTTCTTATAAACACCTGGGAACAGGAATGAACATAATGGGCCAGAGACAAGAGAATCTTGACAGTGATGCAAAGTTTCTCTTAAATAACAAAATTCATAATAGCAGAGGTCATGAGCTCAAATGTGAGTGATGTAAATGAGAGAGAGGGAGGTCAGGTAGGAATCTCTCTCTCCAAAGATGTACTGAGGCTCATCACCCACCTCCCTCCAGGGCAAAATTCCAGCATCTGAGCCAAAGACAGGAAATTAAGATTTTTTTCTTTAGGGGAAAAAACTTCAGAAAAGTAAGCCTTTGTGTGTTGACACTTGGGGGTCCTTCAGCAAATAGCTGCTTCCCACCTGAACCCCTGAAATGAAGTCTAAAAGCTTTACCTATACATAGAAGTAGCAACTAGCATTATATTGCCTTACTCTCAAATGCAGATAAACAAAGATCACCAGGAGTTTAAGGAAGACCACCAACACAAAGAGCAAATGCAAAATAAGTAGGAAAATGAGTGAGAAGAAACAGAAATGGCCTGGGAAACAGAAGAAAACTTTTTAAAAAAATCTCCTGTTTATATAATTAGCATCCTTTGAGAGAAGCCAGCAGATATAATAGCTACAAAATAAGAACAGGACAGGATGGACAAAAGTCACAGAACAAAAAAGAACTCTCAAAAATTAAAAATATGTTGACAGACACGAAAACTATAATGGAGGGGGCGCCTGGGTGGCGCAGATGGTTAAGCATCTGCCTTCGGCTCAGGTCATGATCCCAGGGTCCTCGGATCGAGTCCCGCATCGGGCTCCCTGCTCCTTGGGAGCCTGCTTCTCCCTCTTCCTCTCTCTGTCTCTCATGAATAAATAAATAAAATCTTTAAAAAAAAAAGAAAACTATAATGGAGGAATTGGAAAATAAAGTTGAGAGAATTGTTTCTGAATGTAGACTAAAAACGTAGTCTGAAAAGGGCATCCACAGGATTGGGCCCAGTGTGGGTTGTGAGAGTCTGGATGTCCCTTCCTGGCAGCTGCCCACTGTGGGCATTCAGGCAAGGTGAGCAGAATGTCCCCAGAGGGAGACGGCTCAGGGCGAGAGGTCACAGCTTCAAAGGGATGAGAAGTGTGTTCATGCAGAGGTGCGGTCTGACATCAGGTGTTGGAGACCAAGCAGGGCGAGGAGGGTGTCCACATGAGGGATATTGGGATGTGAGGTTTTGGAGCATGAGTAGGGTAAGAAAGTTGCCTGAGTCAAGGGCTGGAGTGAGGAAATGGAACTAGTAAGGGAGATTGGTTGTATAGAGGGAGATGCATTAAATAAGTTAGTAAATTAAGGATAAAGCGATGTCAGAGAAAATGGTGGAGTGGAGAACTCCAAGGGCCCATCCCTCCACAGAAACTCTGAAAAGATATATATACCAAAGAATAGAATTGAGAGTCCAGGAATAAATCCATACATTTACGGTCAATTGATTTTCAAAAGACTCTTCAGTGGGGAAAAAATAATCTCTTCAACAAATGGTGCTGGGACAAATGGATATCCACATGAAAGAAAAAAATTGGACTACTACCTCAGACCATATACAAAAATTAACTCAAAATGGATCAAATATCTAAACGTAAGAGCTAAAGCTATAAAACTTTTAGAAGAAAACTGGAGTAAATCTTCATGACCTTGGATATAGGAATGAGCACGCCTAGCAGCCAGGTAGTGACTCCTAAAGGCCATTCCTCAGCAAAAGGAAACAGGACTCTTTAGGGAAATGCTTGATTCCAGAGCTGGAACAGAGAAATACAAGATAAGCATGGTCATGTCACTGGGCCAGAAAGTAAGGATGTACTCAAAGAAAGAAAGGAACACGGAAGCTAGCTAGGAAAAGCTCCAACTGGCCAAATCTGGGGCAAATTAGTAATAGATTATAACTCAATTGATTTAAAAAAGGAAAATACAAGTCCACACAGATATAAATAAACAAAAGAATAAATTGGAAGTTTGCGAAGGAACCATATATTGACGTAGTCTCAAAGTACCTGCCCATAAAATATTTACTATTTTTCAAGAGAAAATGATAATGAAGGTGAGAAGCCTAACAAGCAATCAAAGTGATAGCACAGCAGTAATGGGACAAAGAAAAATCATTTGCACCTCATAAGATGCAATAAGAACACAGCATGATTTCTGGGATGTCCCTGAAAAAGTCACCGAAATGCATCACCTGAGTCTAATCACCATGAAACATCAGAAAAATCCAAATTAAGGGACATTCTACAAAATCACTGGCTTGTAATCTTTGAAAGTGCCAAGATAACTAAATTCAAGGAGAAGCTCTTCCAGATTCAAGGAGCCTAAAAAGACATGACAACTAAATGCAACATGCAATTTTGAACCAGATTCTCTTTCCATACAACTTTACCGGGACATTTGGCAAAACTTGAATAGAGGCTGAAGATTGGATTCTAGCAATGTATTGTTATGGTATTAATGTAAATGACTGTATGGCAGTATCGTAAGAAAATGTCTGCAGAACATGCATGTTTAAGTATTAAGGAATGGTGGGCATCAGGTTGGCTACTTACCCTCAAGTCTTCAGGAAATAAAGTCCTTTATACTACACTGGCAACTTTTCTGGAAGTTTGAAAGCTTTCAAGAAGTTAAAAAAAATTTTTTAATAATAAGAGTCAATTGCTTAACTGACTGAGCCCCCCAGGCGCCCCCCACCAAATATTTTAAGTTAAAAAAAATGTTTAAGTTAAAGTAAAAGAAATATGTAGAATATCTTTCTGTCCTCTGGGTAAGAAACAATTTTTAAAAATTAGATATCAGTAAGAGTTAATATTAAAACGGAAGACTGATACACCTGACTACATTAAAATTAACACCACATATAGAGAAGACAGGCCACAAGCTGCAAGAAGATATTGCAATGACATAACTGACAATAGACCAGTAACCAAATGATATGAGAATTCATACACTCACTAGAAAAAGTCAAGAGAAAAATTAACAAAAGGTGTTCATGGGGAAAGTGAATGCAATAAAAACATGGAAAGAAACCTTAGGGAAGAGAGAAGTGCAAATTTCTACAGACTGCAGAGAAATATTTTTTACCCACTAAACTGGCAAAAAAAAAAAAAAAAAAAACAACAAACCAATATCAACTCTTAGATGAATGTGAATCAATAGGAACATTTAGACACCGCTTATGAACATATAATTGGGCACAACAATTTTGGGAAACAATTTGGCCCTCTTTCATAAAGTTATGTCTTTGGAGATCTCAAAACTTAGCAATCCCATTACAAGATATATAACCCATAGCTCTTTAACAGGGCAATTGGAGACAAATAGAGGAATATTGAAAATAGCACTGTTGGCAATAGCAAAAAAAAAAAAAAAAAACCCAACAAACTTGGAAACAACCCAAATAAGCTTAAAAATATGTTGAATAAAAAAAAGCAAATCCCAGAATGTTATGTATAGTAGGATATTTTCATAATGCTCAAAATAAGCAAAACAATATGCTGATGTGATAAAATGTGATAAAAGTGTTTTTAGAAGCAATAGGATGGCAAATGCAAAATTCAAGAAAATGGTTTCACTGGGGAGGAGTGAGTGAATGTGAGGAAAAGGACCCTCTGGGTAGTAGGTATCAGTTACTGGTAACTTCTATGTCTTGAATCAAGTAGTCTTTATGGGAGCTTTCATAATGCTATAATGTTTTATAACTTACATGTATTTTACACATAATCTTTTGTTTGTAACAATTGCTACACTACACTGAAAATGTAAAAGGAAATATTCTGAACATTGATGACATTTTTCAAATTTGAAAATAAAATAAAAGCAACAAAAAAGGCTGCAAACAATGAATCATGGAACACTACATCAAAAACTAATGATGTAATGTATGGTGATTAACATAACAAGAAAAAAATTTAAAGATAAAAAAAAGGCTGGAAGAAAATAGTTAATGGTTTACCCAATGTTATCTCACATGATTTTTTTTATTTGACTCTTATAATAAACGTGGAGTTTGGAGGTCAGATGTTAATTTAAGCAAATTTATTGAAGAAGTCATGAGGCCAAGTGAATCATCCCCAGGTCATCGTCAGTTTGGTAAGTGGTGGGTTTAAAGATGAACTTTGAAATCTTGTGCTGTTTCCAACAATCCAGACTCACACCAAAACAGAGTATTGGAAAAAGAGGTCAAAATACAGACAGTAGATAGCTCTTATGGAGAAACGGTATCATCATAATGGGAAACTGTCCACCAAGAAGGCAGAAATGAGAGTGTGGCTGTCCAGAATGCTTCCAGGAGACTACATCTTATTGTCATAAGAGCTCAAATCATCCATCACAAATGAAAATAAGAATATTTTCTTGAAGACATGCCCCTGAATTTATGCTCACCCTCTGTTCTCTGTGTCACTCCTGGGCATGTGGCAAGGCCCTCTGGAGCTCAGCCCCCACCCCCTCCAGGCCTCCCTCACTGCGCTGAGGAATTGCCGCCAAACCCCTCCAAAACACTACGCCTCTGATGAGAGAAGAAATACCAGGAAGAAGGATGACAATGACAATAATCCTTGCCTAGGTTCTATGTAAGGTTTATAAAATATTCTTCTACATGTTTTGGAATCTTATAACAAATCTGTGAGATCAGTGGACAGATGTTGCCCTATGCCAGGGTGGTGAGGAAGAATCCATAGGTTCAAGAGAAGCCAGGTAGCTGCTCCAGGTCACCAGTCTGGGAACGAATGCGTCAGCGGCTCTCAATTTAGGGCTAAGGCTTCAAAACCTGTGCTTTCTCTAACACTCTGGACACAGACCAAAAGTGGCTGGGAAAACACCTAAACCAGAACTGCTCTCCCTGGGGAAATAGCCTCCTCAGAAGAGGAAACTATCCACCAAGAAGACGAAAAGAGGGGTGTGGCTTTCTGGAGCCATGAGAACGCTTCTCATTGTAGCAGGAGTTTTAGAACTTCAGCATAAACCTTAGCCACCAAAGAGGACTTTTTCCCTTTTCCTAAAAATCTGAGTCAGTTGCTTAGTTTCGAAACTCAGTCACTTCTGTGACGACCTCCACAACATACCCACCAACTATGAAGTCAGCCAATACAGTAGCTTTCCCTCCATTCTACGAATGGAAAACAAAGCCAAGGAGAAGTGACCTATTCATTGTTGCTCCCTTTTACACACCAGCCGGCGTCTCCCTAGTCTCCTCACTGCTGCCTGCACCTCCTGGTTCCTCAGGGTGTAGATCATGGGGTTGAGCATGGGGGTCATGACCGTGTGGCTGATGGACACAGCCTTGTCCATGGGGAAGGAGGTGAAGGGCCGGGCATAGAGGTAAATGCTTGGAATGAAAACCATAGACATGACGACGATGTGGGTGGTGCAGGTGGAAGCCACCTTCCTCCTCGCCTGCCCAGAGTGGGACCTCAGCATCACCCAGATGACTGAGTAGGAGGTCAGGAGGAGAAAGAACCAGATGACATCCAGCATTCCACTGTTGGAGATCATGAGGACCTCCAGGAGGGAGGTGTCAGTGCAGGCAAGTCTCAGCACTTGTGGGACATCACAGTAGAAGTTATACAGGATGTTGGGGCCACAGAAGGGCAATGGGAGCATTAGAGCCAGCTGGGCAATGGAATGCACGAAACCTACCATCCAGGCTGTCACCACCAGCCCCACGCAGTGCTGAGTGTTCATGATGTTGACATAGTGGAGGGGCCGAGAGATGGCAAAAAGGCAGTCATAGGCCATGACCGAGAGGAAGAAGACCATGACGCCTCCCAGAAAGTGGAAGAAGAAGAACTGGGCCATACAGCCCTGGTAGGAGATGGTCTTTTTCTCAGAGAGGAAGTCCACCAGCATCTTTGGGGCAGTGACAGAGGAGAAACAGAGATCTATGACAGCCAGATTTCGGAGCAGGAAGTACATGGGTGTGTGGAGCCGGGTGTCTGAGGTCACTGTGACCATGATGAGGAGGTTTCCCATGACAGTGGTGGTGTAAACAAACAGGAACACCAGAAACAGGAAAAGCTGGAGCTCTCGCGTCTCTGAGAACCCCAAAAAGACAAACTCTGATATCCACGTGAGGTTTTTTGGCTCCATGGCATCTTCCCCATACTCCTAAAGAAAAGGAATCATAGACACAAATGCATGAAGTCCCTTTTAATGCCCAGGTCTCGAACCAAGTTGTCCAAGTCCAGATGATGAATCCTTATGTGCAGACCATACCACCAGGTGCTGATTAAATGGCCTTGTCTGTAGAGATTTTACAAGCTGGTGCTGTAATATACATTCATGAGATATCTTAAAGCCATCCAGAGCATATGCAACCTGCCTTTCAAAGATTCCGTGTGATCCAGTTTGGGGAGACAGTTGGAGTCCAACACAACAGCAGTCAAATGCAGGGCTTCTAGTTATTTGAGATTTGACCGTAATTCGGCTACTTAATCTCTCTGAGTCTCAGTTTCCACATCTGTCAGATAGGAATAAACACATCTTTTTTTATAGAATTGTCTAGGGCATGAAATAGATAACACATCAAGTTCCTGGAAAGTGCCTGGAAATAAATCACTCTGGCAATCACTCCTTCTGGGTAGTCTCCTCCTCTAAGACACCCTCCCTTCTTCCAGTCTCAAATAAACTTTTCTAGCAATGATTTTTCATGCAACATTTAACACATCCTCATGTTAATGGGCTTTTCCTGTGACTATGTTTTTCCTCCACAACTTAACTGAAAGCTCCCAGAGGCAGAGACAAGGATCTTTATTTGTGCCCCACAGTGCCCATCTTGGTGGACAGTCAATGCTCCAAAATCAGGTTGTGTTGATGCTGGGTGGGGGGGGGGGAGCTGGGAGGTGCAGCCCCTTACCTGGTGAGGCCCAGAAAGTTACAGAGTGTGTGCTGAGACAAGAGAGAAGCCAGGGTGAGAGAGTCTCTGGTTTAAGAAATAGTTATGAGTATTTCATGAGGGAGACCCTGAGAGCTCTGCTGAAAGGAACAAGAAGTTTAGAAGATGTTACTGATACAAGAAGGAGGAGGAGGATGTTGAAATAAGAGCATAGAAACGGATAAAGGAATCAAGGTGGGAGAGGAAGGAAGAGAGCAGGTGACGGAGGGGAAATGGGAAGGTGGTGGGTGGAGGAGGGAACAGGGCAAAGCCGGAGAAGGAGGTGTAGGGGGAGAGATGGAGGGGGACGGGTTAGGGGTGAGGGGTCCTCCCCACTCCTCCTGCCCTGTCTCAGTCTCATCCTCTCTCATGTGCCTACTGCAGTCCATCATGGATTAAGGGTCAGGTTCATCTCATCCTTTGCCTTCCATTTACTTCCACTGCAGGCCGGTTCTATAAGACTGTCAACGAGACCTTCTAAGTTCATATCTGATCAAGTTTCGCTCTCATTATAATCTTCCGGTGACTGTCTAGTGCCCCTGGCTTATAACTCAAACTCTTTGAAGCTGCCTAACATGCTTTGTGGATTATACAGAGTCGAAAATCACACTTACCTATGTGCATGCAACTCCCTCTCAGCGTGTCACACAAGGCTATAAAACGTAGCCTTCACCTAGCTTTGTAATCAGTATCCCAGTGACCCTGGAACTGATTGCCATTCAAGAAATTCATAACTTCTCACATGTGCCATATGCTCGGTGATTTCCTTGGTAGCGTTGGTAATGAGTTCTGTTTCCTGAAATGCCCTCTACTACCTTCTCACCCTACAAGGACTGGGACACCACCTGCTCTGTGACTCCTCCCCCTATCTCTCCCAAGCAGAATTAATTCCTTCTTTCTCTGGGTTCCAATAAGGTTTTATAAATAACTCCCTTAGGGCATTTTTCACTTTCTTTTCTTGTCCCTCTTAACAGTAACATTATAGTGCCAGCACATAGAACAGCCAAGCTGACTTAGAAGTTGCTCCAAACGTGCTTGCTAACTTAATGTATTAGTGGGTAATTCTGTGACCTTGTTTTCTGCATTTTGTGATGCATTTCCTCATGCTCTGCTCTCAGCACGCTCCATTCCTGCTTGGTTGTTAAAAGCCTGAGTTTTCACATGCAACCTGAAGCATCTGTTTTCAACATTATATTTCCCCTGAATTCCTTCCCGAGACTCTCCTCACACTTTAGACTTACTACCATCCAGTCTATGTCTACTTGTTTAATCTCCCAATGTTCGGTGTTTCTGGGTCCTTCCTACAGCTGATTTATCTACAGAGGAGAAAACCTTGGTGTCTCACCTTCCTCCAGCCCAGAATGGGAGAATGGCTTCAGGTCTCACATCATCTTGGAGAGCCCCTTCCTGCAGCGTCAGTTCCCTGGCCACTGCCCACACATCACCTATGATAGTGACCCTAGGGAAAGAGGGCATATCCTCAGGGACACACTATAGGACTGGGCTCAGCTCTAGAACAGAGCTGGGCCGATGCCCCCCCGATTCCCGCTGGAGACAAGGGAACAATGGGAGTTGTTAAAAAGTTTCTAAAGGTCTCAAAACCACTTACTCTCTGAGAGGTCTTCCTTGGGGGCTAAAGTACCAAGGACATAGCTAACATAAAATGCTAGCATTTTATGTGCATTCTAACACTAGGATTGCTACAAGAAACTCCTATAATTTCTCATTATGAGAAAGTAATCAAAACCAACATTGACTGCCATTGTAAGCTTGATGTGCTGTAAACCCTGATTTCTTAGACCTCTCTGATCTACATAGCATTTCCAAGTTGGTCTAAATTCTCTCATAGCACATGTTTACACTTGGCCAAATTAAGTATCTCCCTTTGGCAGATAAGAATATAATGTGAAGATCTTCCACATACAAGAGATGTAGACTGAAAAACAAACCAACCGCTAACTCTTATTTAGAGCTTCAGTCCTCTTCAAAATTTAATCACTTGGAACCAATTGGCCTGGATTGATTCTGGGGAAGGGGACAGGACTTGTACATTTCATTGACTGTCATGTGGGTGATTTTGAGTTCTGATTCTGACTTAGCTTTCACTAAGAGGAAACTAGTATGTTTCAGTTAATATATTTCCCCTGTCAAGGCACATATGGGTCTGTAGAATGTCCACCAAACCTCATCTGTTCACTGCATCCACTAGCCAACAGAATGAATTTCAAAGACCAGAATGGCAGGAATAGAGGAATCATGCTAAAGACCCAGACATAGAAAACTGAACCGAGAAAGTGATTTCCTTATGTACCATACAGCTAAGAAAATAAATATTTGACAGACTTAACTATTGTTATCATTTCAAACTTAAGTGGATACAGGATACATCCAGAAGCAACTTCATTTATATTCTCCTTGAGGGTGCCCAGCATCATGATAATCAATAATCCTCCTGTTATTCGCTCGGCATCAGGGAAATCCAAATCAAAACCTCAATGAGATACCACGTCACACCCGTCAGAATGGCTAAAATTAACAAGTCAGGAAACGACAGATGTTGGCGGGGATGCGGAGAAAGGGGAACCCTCCGACACTGTTGGTGGGAATGCAAGCTGGTGCAACCACTCTGGAAAACAGTATGGAGGTTCCTCAAACAGTTGAAAATAGAGCTACCCTACGATCCAGCAATTGCACTACTGGGTATTTACCACAAAGATACAAATGTAGGGATCCGAAGGGGTACGTGCACCCCAATGTTTATAACAGCAATGTCCACAATAGCCAAACTGTGGAAAGAGCCAAGATGTCCATCAATAGATGAATGGCTAAAGAAGATGTGGTATATATACACAATGGAATATTATGCAGCCATCAAAAGGAATGAGATCTTGCCATTTGCAACGACGTGGTTGGAACTGGAGGGTGTTAGGCTGAGTGAAATAAGTCAATCAGAGAAAGACATGTATCATATGACCTCACTGATATGAGGAATTCTTAATCTCAGGAAGCAAACTGAAGGTTGCTGGAGCGGTGGGGGGGTGGGAGGGATGGGGTGGCTGGGTGATAGACATTGGGGAGGGTATGTGCTATGGCGAGCGCTGTGAGTTGTGCAAGACTGTTGAATCACAGATCTGTACCTCTGAAACAAATAATGCAATATATGTTAAGAAAAAAAAAGAAGAAGAAGATAGCAGGAGGGGAAGAATGAAGGGGAGTAAGTCGGAGGAGGAGACGAACCATGAGAGACGATGGACTCTGAAAAACCAACTGAGGGTTCTAGAGGGGAGGGGGGTGGGGGGATGGGTTAGCCTGGTGATGGGTATTAAAGAGGGCCCGTTCTGCGTGGAGCACTGGGTGTTATGCACAAACAATGAATCATGGAACACTACATCAAAAACTAATGATGTAATGTATGGTGATTAACATAACAATAAAAATTATTAAAAAAAAAGGAGCACCTAGATGGTTCAGTGAATTAAGTGTCAGACTCTTGGTTTCAGCTCAAGTCATGATCTCAGGGTGGTAGGATCCAGCCCTGTGTCAGGCTCCACACTCAGCACAGAGTCTGCTTAAGATTCTTTCTTCCCCCACTACCTGAACACTCTCTCGCTCAAATAAATAAATAAATAAATAAATAAATAAATAAATAAATAATCCTCCTCTTATGATGATTGGGTTTATATGTCAATTTGAGTAGTCTATAGTTCCCAGTTATTCAATCAAACCCTAATGTAGGTGTTGCTGTAAAGGTACTTCACTGATGGGATTGCTGTCTATAATCAGTTGATTTTAAGTAAAAGAGAATTTCTTAGATAATCTGGATGTGGCTGATTCAATGAGTTAAAGAGCCTTGAGGGCAGGACTGAGATTTCCTTGAAGAAGGTGATGTTCTGGACTATGGCTTCAGTTCATGCAGCGTCCCCGCCTGCCCTTCCTGACCCCTGTCCTATGCATTTATACTGGCCCAGGGGTCAGTCTCACAATTATGTAAGCCAATTCCTCGCAATAAATCTCTTAACAGACATATGTTATCTATATCCAACTGGTCCTGTTGCTCTGGTGAAACTCGGACTGATACATCACCTTTTATGGATCCAATGTAAAGTAAACATTTTAGGCAAAGTTGATTGAGGTCTTTTCCTCCTCACACCTCAGTCATCCTTGAACTTGATTATAAATCCACCTGGAATGGCAAGATCTACAGATTAATAAGGCTGAGACGTGAAATATTCTCTGAGTGAGAATCAAACTATCACTGAGCATACCAGATAGAGAAGTTGAATCAGTATGCTGCACACCTGAAAGTAATGTACCTGTGTGTCAGTTGAGTAGAGTTACACTCAAATAAAAAATTCTTTTAATCTGCTAAAACTGAAATAATTTAGAGCCCTCCATCAACAGCTTCTAAGAGAGCTGTTTTCACTAATCCTATATAAACAAAAGGACAAAAGAGCATTACTTGACTACACCTGATTGTTTAGATCTTCAAGAACCAGTTGACTAACTTTCTTGGTTTAATTTGAAAGTATTGATGGAGAAGCGCCTGGCTGGCTCAGTCGGTAGCACATGTGACTCTTGATTTGGGGGTTGTAATTTCTAGCCCCACATTGGGTGTAAAGATTACTTAGAAACAAAATCTTAAAAAGTGAAAAATAAAGATATTATGTGAAGATTTCAAATCATACTACAAAGCTCAAGTGACAAAACAGTATGGTACTGGCACAAAAATAGACACATACACCAATGGAATAGAATAGAAAACCTAGAAGTAAAACCACAATTATATAGTCAACTAATCTTTGACAAAGCAGGATAAAATAGCCAATAAAAAGAAGTCTCTTCAACAAATGGTGTTGGGAAAACTGGACAGCCCATGCAAAAAAATGAACGGTACCACGATCTCACTTCATACACAAAAGTAAAATTGAAATGGATTAAAGACCTAAATGTGATACCTGAAACCATAAAATTCCTAGAAGAGAGCACAGGCAGTAATGTCTCTGACATCAGCCATAGCAACATTTTTGTAGATATGTCTCCGGAGGGAAGGGAAATAAAACCAAAAATAAGCTATGGGACTATATCAAACTAAAAGGTTTCTGTAGAGTGAAGGAAACAATCAACAACCCTAAAAGATGACCTACTGAATGGGAGAAGATATTTGCCAATGACATATCCAACAGAGGGTTAGTATCCAAAAGATATAAGGAACTTCTACAACTCAACAGCAGAAAAAGAAATAATCCAATTTAAAAATGGGCAGAAGACATGAACACATGTTTCTCCAAAGAAGACATCCAGATGGCCAACAAACACATGAAAAGACACTCTACGTCACTCATCACCAGGGAAATGCAAATCAAAACCACAATGAGATATCACTTCATACCTTTCAGAAATCAAAAACACAAGAAACAATAAATGCTGGCGAGGATGTGGAGAAAAAGGATCCCTCATGCACTTTGGCGGGAATGCAAACTGGTGCAGCCACTGTGGAAAACAGTATGGTGGTTCCTCAAAACATTAAAAATAGACCTGGTAATCACACTACTGGTTGTTTACCAAGAAAACATTCTTTCATTACAAAGAAAATGAAAACGGTAATTTGAAAGGATATATGCACCCATATGATTCTTGCAACATTATTTACAATAGCCAAATTATGGAAACAGCCCAAGTGTCCATCGACAGACGAATGGATAAAGAAGATGTGGTATATATATATATATATATATATATATATATATATATATATATACACACTATGGAATATATTCAGCCATATAAAGGAATGAAATCTTGCCATTTGCAATAACATGGATGGGTCTAGACAGTATAATGCTAAGTTATATAAATCAGTAAAAGAAAGACAAACATCATATCATTTCACTCACATGTGGAATTTAAGAAACAAAACAAATGAACAAAGGGGGAAAAAAGAGACAAACCAAGAAACAGACTCTTAACTATGGAGAACAAACTGACGGTGACCAGAGGAGAGGTGGGGGGGGGGGGGGAGATGAAATAGGTGGAGATTAAGAGGACACCTACCTTGATGAGCACTGAGTAATAGATGGAATTGTTAAATCACTATACTGTACACCTGAAACTAATTTAACACTGTAAGTTAACCATACTGGAATTAAAATTTAAGAAAAAGTATTGATGAGAAGTCAAAAAATAATTGTAAATGGGAATGGGTGAGGAACTAACAATGCCGACTATATGCCAAGTCCTGTGCTGGAATTTTTCCATGTACCCCACCGACCCACACAACACTGTGAGCAATTATGGAAACTTTATAGCTAAAGAAGTGGAGATTCAGTGATGTCCAAAAGGAGAACCACCAGCAGGAGTTAGAGCCCGGACTGAGCGCCAAGGCTGCAAATCCTGTTAGAGTCTCCCTATACAATTTAAGACAGCATCAGAATGTGGGGAGTGTTTTTAATTTAGGCCATTTTATGAACAATTTCTTTTAAATTTTTCCTCTACTGTCTTTATGAAAGACATTGCACCAATCCATTAAGGCTTCATAAATTTTTTATTTATTTTTATTTTTTTATTTATTGAGATAGAGAGCAAGAGAGCATGAGCTAGTGGGGAGGGGCAGAGGGAGAGAGACAATCTTAAACAGCCTCCACTCTTCAGTACGGAGCCCGACCAGGGGCTTGATTTTACCACACAGAGATCATGACCTGAGCTGAAATCAGAGTCAGACACTCAATCAACAGAAGCCCAGATGCCCCATGGGGTTAATATATTTAGATATGAGTCACAGTTACATCATAAACATAGACATAAGTTATCTTTATCTTCCAATAGAGTTGTCTTAAATTCTCATAAATAAAAAAATTCTCATGGATATAGCTGTATTCATCAGAAGGGGGTATTGCTCAACAAATTCAGTTCAAAACTGAGTATCTCATGTGTGGAATGATCATGTGTAAGATACACTGAGGAAATGTCTCCCATTTCTCTCCTTTAGGTCAATGTTATAGATTATAATTAGCATTTCTAAGCTTCCTACCATCCTTAGAATTGATATTCTGGGTCACATAAAAGTAACATTTTCATAAATTAAGAAAGGGACTCAAGATAACTTTTTTAAAAAATTGAACCAGCAAGTGACTTCTGGTCATTTACAAATGGAATCACTAGATTGAACGGGCAAACGAAAATTGACAACCATCAGTGAATGCAAAGACATAGTTGAATGAAGTTACAGAGCTCCAAAGATAAAGAAAGAGTAAAAGCAGGGAGAAGAAAAGATTATGATTATTCCACAGTTAAGATGATATTGTTCACCAGTCATCACAGATATTCATCCACAGCTGAGGAACTCTCCAGGTTTTCCCTTGTGTTTGTGGGAAACCTTGAATTTCACATCCCACCCATAGCCTTGCCTGTAAACTTGGAGTCAGAGGAGCCAAGTCCTGGCCAAGCTCTGCCACTCACTTGTTGTTCACCACTGAGCAAGTTACCTCCCCCTGAGTTCTCTCATTGTTAAAATGTTTATATAATAATAATATACCCACTGTCCATTTTATGAGGATGAGATAAAAGTGAGAAAGTGCCAGGGCACCTGGGTGGCTCAGTAATTTGAGGATCCAGCCCTTTGATTTCAGCTCAGGTCATGATCTTCGGGTCCTGAGAACCCACTATGTGCTCAGCAGGGAGTCTGGCTTGAGATTCTCTCTCTCCATCTCCTCTGCCCCTTCCCCGGGTTCTCTCTCTCTCTCTCTCTCTCTCTCAAATCAATAAACAAATCTTTAAAAAATAAACGTGAGGAAGTGCCTAACATAATACCAAACATGAGTAGGTACAAAGATATACTGATTGAATGTCAAATGTCACAATCTATAAAGACTTTCCTCTACTTTTCACATGGGAAAACAAAAGTTCAGATGGAAAAATTGTCATTTAAAGTCAAAATGATTTCTTTAATTAGACTCCACACAGGGCTTGAACTCACTCCCTGAGATCAAGACCTGAGCTGATATCAAGAGTTGGACACCTAACCAACTGAGCCACCCAGGTGCCCCTAGTCAAGACATTTTAAGTTCACTCCCTGTTACATATCACGAGCTGTTTACGTAATCTCTTCATGGCTGCTTGCATCTCCTGATTCCTCAGCGTGTAGATCATGGGGTTGAGCATGGGGGTCATAACTGTGTAGTTGATGGATAAAGCCTTATCCAAGGAAGAGGTGGTGAAAGGCCGGGAGTAGACAGAGATACAGGGAATGAAGATCATAGACACCACAATGATGTGAGTGGTGCAGGTGGAAGCTGCCTTCTTCCTTGCCTGCCCTGAGTGGGACCTCAGCATCACCAGGATGACCGTGTAAGATATCAGAAGGAGAAGGAACCAAATAAGGACCAACATTCCACTGTTGGAGATCATGAGGAACTCCAAGAGGGAGGTGTCAGTGCAGGCAAGTCTCAGCACTTGTGGGATATCACAGTAGAAATTATCCAGGACGTTGGGGCCACAAAAAGGCAATGGGAGCATCAGAGCCAGCTGGACAATGGAGTGAACAAATCCCCCTACCCAAGCAGCCACCACCAGCCCCATACACAACTGAGTGTTCATGATGGTGACATAGTGGAGGGGCCGGGAGATGGCTATGTAGCGGTCAAAGGCCATCACCGAGAGGAAGAAGACAGTCGCGCCACCAAGAAGATGAATGCAGAAGATCTGGGCCATGCAGCCCTGGTAGGAGATGGTCTTCTTTTCAGAGAGGAAGTCCACCAGCATCTTTGGGGCAGTGACAGAGGAGAGACAGAGGTCTAAGACAGCCAGATTTCGGAGCAGGAAGTACATGGGTGTGTGGAGCCGGGTGTCTGAGGTCACTGTGACCATGATGAGGAGGTTTCCCATGACAGTGGTGGTGTAGACAAACAGGAATGCCAAAAACAGGAAAAGCTGGAGCTCTCGAGTCTCTGAGAACCCCAAAAAGACAAACTCTGATACCCACGTGAGGTTTTTTGCCTCCATGGCACTTTTTTTTTTTAAGATTTGTTTATTTATTTGAGAGAGAGAATGAGATAGAGAGAGGGAGCATGAGAGGGGTGAGGGTCAGAGGGAGAAGCAGACTCCCCGCTGACAGCAGGGAGCCCGATGCGGGACTCGATCCTGGGACTCCAGGATCATGACCTGAGCCGAAGGCAGTCGCTCAACCAACTGAGCCACCCAGGCGCCGCCTCCATGGCATCTTCTCCATACTCCTAAAGAAAAGGAATCATAGACACAAATGCATGAAGTCACTTTTAGTGCTCAGGGTTCAAACTGAGTTGTCCAGGTGCAGATGATGGGTCCTCATGTGCAGATATATCACCTGGTGCTGATTCTTTTTTTTTAAAGATTTTGTTTATTTATTTATTTGAGAGAGAGAATGAGAGACAGAGAGAGCGCAAGAGACGGGGGAGGGTCAGAGGGAGATGCAGACTCCCTGCCGAGCAGGGAGCCCGAAGTGGGACTCGATCCCGGGATTCCAGGATCATGACCTGAGCCGAAGGCAGTCGCTTAACTGACTGAGCCACCCAGGCGCCCCCCTGGTGCTGATTATTAATGGACTCGTCAGTGGACAGTATACAAACTGGTGCTATAATATACATTCATGAGATATCTTAAAGCCATCCAGAGCATATGCAACCTGCCTTTCAAAGATTCCGTGTGATCCAGTTTGGGGAGACAGTTGGAGTCCAACACAACAGCAGTCAAATGCAGGGCTTCTAGTTATTTGAGATTTGACCGTAATTCGGCTACTTAATCTCTCTGAGTCTCAGTTTCCACATCTGTCAGATAGGAATAAACACATCTTTTTTTATAGAATTGTCTAGGGCATGAAATAGATAACACATCAAGTTCCTGGAAAGTGCCTGGAAATAAATCACTCTGGCAATCACTCCTTCTGGGTAGTCTCCTCCTCTAAGACACCCTCCCTTCTTCCAGTCTCAAATAAACTTTTCTAGCAATGATTTTTCATGCAACATTTAACACATCCTCATGTTAATGGGCTTTTCCTGTGACTATGTTTTTCCTCCACAACTTAACTGAAAGCTCCCAGAGGCAGAGACAAGGATCTTTATTTGTGCCCCACAGTGCCCATCTTGGTGGACAGTCAATGCTCCAAAATCAGGTTGTGTTGATGCTGGGTGGGGGGGGGGGAGCTGGGAGGTGCAGCCCCTTACCTGGTGAGGCCCAGAAAGTTACAGAGTGTGTGCTGAGACAAGAGAGAAGCCAGGGTGAGAGAGTCTCTGGTTTAAGAAATAGTTATGAGTATTTCATGAGGGAGACCCTGAGAGCTCTGCTGAAAGGAACAAGAAGTTTAGAAGATGTTACTGATACAAGAAGGAGGAGGAGGATGTTGAAATAAGAGCATAGAAACGGATAAAGGAATCAAGGTGGGAGAGGAAGGAAGAGAGCAGGTGACGGAGGGGAAATGGGAAGGTGGTGGGTGGAGGAGGGAACAGGGCAAAGCCGGAGAAGGAGGTGTAGGGGGAGAGATGGAGGGGGACGGGTTAGGGGTGAGGGGTCCTCCCCACTCCTCCTGCCCTGTCTCAGTCTCATCCTCTCTCATGTGCCTACTGCAGTCCATCATGGATTAAGGGTCAGGTTCATCTCATCCTTTGCCTTCCATTTACTTCCACTGCAGGCCGGTTCTATAAGACTGTCAACGAGACCTTCTAAGTTCATATCTGATCAAGTTTCGCTCTCATTATAATCTTCCGGTGACTGTCTAGTGCCCCTGGCTTATAACTCAAACTCTTTGAAGCTGCCTAACATGCTTTGTGGATTATACAGAGTCGAAAATCACACTTACCTATGTGCATGCAACTCCCTCTCAGCGTGTCACACAAGGCTATAAAACGTAGCCTTCACCTAGCTTTGTAATCAGTATCCCAGTGACCCTGGAACTGATTGCCATTCAAGAAATTCATAACTTCTCACATGTGCCATATGCTCGGTGATTTCCTTGGTAGCGTTGGTAATGAGTTCTGTTTCCTGAAATGCCCTCTACTACCTTCTCACCCTACAAGGACTGGGACACCACCTGCTCTGTGACTCCTCCCCCTATCTCTCCCAAGCAGAATTAATTCCTTCTTTCTCTGGGTTCCAATAAGGTTTTATAAATAACTCCCTTAGGGCATTTTTCACTTTCTTTTCTTGTCCCTCTTAACAGTAACATTATAGTGCCAGCACATAGAACAGCCAAGCTGACTTAGAAGTTGCTCCAAACGTGCTTGCTAACTTAATGTATTAGTGGGTAATTCTGTGACCTTGTTTTCTGCATTTTGTGATGCATTTCCTCATGCTCTGCTCTCAGCACGCTCCATTCCTGCTTGGTTGTTAAAAGCCTGAGTTTTCACATGCAACCTGAAGCATCTGTTTTCAACATTATATTTCCCCTGAATTCCTTCCCGAGACTCTCCTCACACTTTAGACTTACTACCATCCAGTCTATGTCTACTTGTTTAATCTCCCAATGTTCGGTGTTTCTGGGTCCTTCCTACAGCTGATTTATCTACAGAGGAGAAAACCTTGGTGTCTCACCTTCCTCCAGCCCAGAATGGGAGAATGGCTTCAGGTCTCACATCATCTTGGAGAGCCCCTTCCTGCAGCGTCAGTTCCCTGGCCACTGCCCACACATCACCTATGATAGTGACCCTAGGGAAAGAGGGCATATCCTCAGGGACACACTATAGGACTGGGCTCAGCTCTAGAACAGAGCTGGGCCGATGCCCCCCCGATTCCCGCTGGAGACAAGGGAACAATGGGAGTTGTTAAAAAGTTTCTAAAGGTCTCAAAACCACTTACTCTCTGAGAGGTCTTCCTTGGGGGCTAAAGTACCAAGGACATAGCTAACATAAAATGCTAGCATTTTATGTGCATTCTAACACTAGGATTGCTACAAGAAACTCCTATAATTTCTCATTATGAGAAAGTAATCAAAACCAACATTGACTGCCATTGTAAGCTTGATGTGCTGTAAACCCTGATTTCTTAGACCTCTCTGATCTACATAGCATTTCCAAGTTGGTCTAAATTCTCTCATAGCACATGTTTACACTTGGCCAAATTAAGTATCTCCCTTTGGCAGATAAGAATATAATGTGAAGATCTTCCACATACAAGAGATGTAGACTGAAAAACAAACCAACCGCTAACTCTTATTTAGAGCTTCAGTCCTCTTCAAAATTTAATCACTTGGAACCAATTGGCCTGGATTGATTCTGGGGAAGGGGACAGGACTTGTACATTTCATTGACTGTCATGTGGGTGATTTTGAGTTCTGATTCTGACTTAGCTTTCACTAAGAGGAAACTAGTATGTTTCAGTTAATATATTTCCCCTGTCAAGGCACATATGGGTCTGTAGAATGTCCACCAAACCTCATCTGTTCACTGCATCCACTAGCCAACAGAATGAATTTCAAAGACCAGAATGGCAGGAATAGAGGAATCATGCTAAAGACCCAGACATAGAAAACTGAACCGAGAAAGTGATTTCCTTATGTACCATACAGCTAAGAAAATAAATATTTGACAGACTTAACTATTGTTATCATTTCAAACTTAAGTGGATACAGGATACATCCAGAAGCAACTTCATTTATATTCTCCTTGAGGGTGCCCAGCATCATGATAATCAATAATCCTCCTGTTATTCGCTCGGCATCAGGGAAATCCAAATCAAAACCTCAATGAGATACCACGTCACACCCGTCAGAATGGCTAAAATTAACAAGTCAGGAAACGACAGATGTTGGCGGGGATGCGGAGAAAGGGGAACCCTCCGACACTGTTGGTGGGAATGCAAGCTGGTGCAACCACTCTGGAAAACAGTATGGAGGTTCCTCAAACAGTTGAAAATAGAGCTACCCTACGATCCAGCAATTGCACTACTGGGTATTTACCACAAAGATACAAATGTAGGGATCCGAAGGGGTACGTGCACCCCAATGTTTATAACAGCAATGTCCACAATAGCCAAACTGTGGAAAGAGCCAAGATGTCCATCAATAGATGAATGGCTAAAGAAGATGTGGTATATATACACAATGGAATATTATGCAGCCATCAAAAGGAATGAGATCTTGCCATTTGCAACGACGTGGTTGGAACTGGAGGGTGTTAGGCTGAGTGAAATAAGTCAATCAGAGAAAGACATGTATCATATGACCTCACTGATATGAGGAATTCTTAATCTCAGGAAGCAAACTGAAGGTTGCTGGAGCGGTGGGGGGGTGGGAGGGATGGGGTGGCTGGGTGATAGACATTGGGGAGGGTATGTGCTATGGCGAGCGCTGTGAGTTGTGCAAGACTGTTGAATCACAGATCTGTACCTCTGAAACAAATAATGCAATATATGTTAAGAAAAAAAAAGAAGAAGAAGATAGCAGGAGGGGAAGAATGAAGGGGAGTAAGTCGGAGGAGGAGACGAACCATGAGAGACGATGGACTCTGAAAAACCAACTGAGGGTTCTAGAGGGGAGGGGGGTGGGGGGATGGGTTAGCCTGGTGATGGGTATTAAAGAGGGCCCGTTCTGCGTGGAGCACTGGGTGTTATGCACAAACAATGAATCATGGAACACTACATCAAAAACTAATGATGTAATGTATGGTGATTAACATAACAATAAAAATTATTAAAAAAAAAGGAGCACCTAGATGGTTCAGTGAATTAAGTGTCAGACTCTTGGTTTCAGCTCAAGTCATGATCTCAGGGTGGTAGGATCCAGCCCTGTGTCAGGCTCCACACTCAGCACAGAGTCTGCTTAAGATTCTTTCTTCCCCCACTACCTGAACACTCTCTCGCTCAAATAAATAAATAAATAAATAAATAAATAAATAAATAATCCTCCTCTTATGATGATTGGGTTTATATGTCAATTTGAGTAGTCTATAGTTCCCAGTTATTCAATCAAACCCTAATGTAGGTGTTGCTGTAAAGGTACTTCACTGATGGGATTGCTGTCTATAATCAGTTGATTTTAAGTAAAAGAGAATTTCTTAGATAATCTGGATGTGGCTGATTCAATGAGTTAAAGAGCCTTGAGGGCAGGACTGAGATTTCCTTGAAGAAGGTGATGTTCTGGACTATGGCTTCAGTTCATGCAGCGTCCCCGCCTGCCCTTCCTGACCCCTGTCCTATGCATTTATACTGGCCCAGGGGTCAGTCTCACAATTATGTAAGCCAATTCCTCGCAATAAATCTCTTAACAGACATATGTTATCTATATCCAACTGGTCCTGTTGCTCTGGTGAAACTCGGACTGATACATCACCTTTTATGGATCCAATGTAAAGTAAACATTTTAGGCAAAGTTGATTGAGGTCTTTTCCTCCTCACACCTCAGTCATCCTTGAACTTGATTATAAATCCACCTGGAATGGCAAGATCTACAGATTAATAAGGCTGAGACGTGAAATATTCTCTGAGTGAGAATCAAACTATCACTGAGCATACCAGATAGAGAAGTTGAATCAGTATGCTGCACACCTGAAAGTAATGTACCTGTGTGTCAGTTGAGTAGAGTTACACTCAAATAAAAAATTCTTTTAATCTGCTAAAACTGAAATAATTTAGAGCCCTCCATCAACAGCTTCTAAGAGAGCTGTTTTCACTAATCCTATATAAACAAAAGGACAAAAGAGCATTACTTGACTACACCTGATTGTTTAGATCTTCAAGAACCAGTTGACTAACTTTCTTGGTTTAATTTGAAAGTATTGATGGAGAAGCGCCTGGCTGGCTCAGTCGGTAGCACATGTGACTCTTGATTTGGGGGTTGTAATTTCTAGCCCCACATTGGGTGTAAAGATTACTTAGAAACAAAATCTTAAAAAGTGAAAAATAAAGATATTATGTGAAGATTTCAAATCATACTACAAAGCTCAAGTGACAAAACAGTATGGTACTGGCACAAAAATAGACACATACACCAATGGAATAGAATAGAAAACCTAGAAGTAAAACCACAATTATATAGTCAACTAATCTTTGACAAAGCAGGATAAAATAGCCAATAAAAAGAAGTCTCTTCAACAAATGGTGTTGGGAAAACTGGACAGCCCATGCAAAAAAATGAACGGTACCACGATCTCACTTCATACACAAAAGTAAAATTGAAATGGATTAAAGACCTAAATGTGATACCTGAAACCATAAAATTCCTAGAAGAGAGCACAGGCAGTAATGTCTCTGACATCAGCCATAGCAACATTTTTGTAGATATGTCTCCGGAGGGAAGGGAAATAAAACCAAAAATAAGCTATGGGACTATATCAAACTAAAAGGTTTCTGTAGAGTGAAGGAAACAATCAACAACCCTAAAAGATGACCTACTGAATGGGAGAAGATATTTGCCAATGACATATCCAACAGAGGGTTAGTATCCAAAAGATATAAGGAACTTCTACAACTCAACAGCAGAAAAAGAAATAATCCAATTTAAAAATGGGCAGAAGACATGAACACATGTTTCTCCAAAGAAGACATCCAGATGGCCAACAAACACATGAAAAGACACTCTACGTCACTCATCACCAGGGAAATGCAAATCAAAACCACAATGAGATATCACTTCATACCTTTCAGAAATCAAAAACACAAGAAACAATAAATGCTGGCGAGGATGTGGAGAAAAAGGATCCCTCATGCACTTTGGCGGGAATGCAAACTGGTGCAGCCACTGTGGAAAACAGTATGGTGGTTCCTCAAAACATTAAAAATAGACCTGGTAATCACACTACTGGTTGTTTACCAAGAAAACATTCTTTCATTACAAAGAAAATGAAAACGGTAATTTGAAAGGATATATGCACCCATATGATTCTTGCAACATTATTTACAATAGCCAAATTATGGAAACAGCCCAAGTGTCCATCGACAGACGAATGGATAAAGAAGATGTGGTATATATATATATATATATATATATATATATATACACACTATGGAATATATTCAGCCATATAAAGGAATGAAATCTTGCCATTTGCAATAACATGGATGGGTCTAGACAGTATAATGCTAAGTTATATAAATCAGTAAAAGAAAGACAAACATCATATCATTTCACTCACATGTGGAATTTAAGAAACAAAACAAATGAACAAAGGGGGAAAAAAGAGACAAACCAAGAAACAGACTCTTAACTATGGAGAACAAACTGACGGTGACCAGAGGAGAGGTGGGGGGGGAGGGGAGATGAAATAGGTGGAGATTAAGAGGACACCTACCTTGATGAGCACTGAGTAATAGATGGAATTGTTAAATCACTATACTGTACACCTGAAACTAATTTAACACTGTAAGTTAACCATACTGGAATTAAAATTTAAGAAAAAGTATTGATGAGAAGTCAAAAAATAATTGTAAATGGGAATGGGTGAGGAACTAACAATGCCGACTATATGCCAAGTCCTGTGCTGGAATTTTTCCATGTACCCCACCAACCCACACAACACTGTGAGCAATTATGGAAACTTTATAGCTAAAGAAGTGGAGATTCAGTGATGTCCAAAAGGAGAACCACCAGCAGGAGTTAGAGCCCGGACTGAGCGCCAAGGCTGCAAATCCTGTTAGAGTCTCCCTATACAATTTAAGACAGCATCAGAATGTGGGGAGTGTTTTTAATTTAGGCCATTTTATGAACAATTTCTTTTAAATTTTTCCTCTACTGTCTTTATGAAAGACATTGCACCAATCCATTAAGGCTTCATAAATTTTTTATTTATTTTTATTTTTTTATTTATTGAGATAGAGAGCAAGAGAGCATGAGCTAGTGGGGAGGGGCAGAGGGAGAGAGACAATCTTAAACAGCCTCCACTCTTCAGTACGGAGCCCGACCAGGGGCTTGATTTTACCACACAGAGATCATGACCTGAGCTGAAATCAGAGTCAGACACTCAATCAACAGAAGCCCAGATGCCCCATGGGGTTAATATATTTAGATATGAGTCACAGTTACATCATAAACATAGACATAAGTTATCTTTATCTTCCAATAGAGTTGTCTTAAATTCTCATAAATAAAAAAATTCTCATGGATATAGCTGTATTCATCAGAAGGGGGTATTGCTCAACAAATTCAGTTCAAAACTGAGTATCTCATGTGTGGAATGATCATGTGTAAGATACACTGAGGAAATGTCTCCCATTTCTCTCCTTTAGGTCAATGTTATAGATTATAATTAGCATTTCTAAGCTTCCTACCATCCTTAGAATTGATATTCTGGGTCACATAAAAGTAACATTTTCATAAATTAAGAAAGGGACTCAAGATAACTTTTTTAAAAAATTGAACCAGCAAGTGACTTCTGGTCATTTACAAATGGAATCACTAGATTGAACGGGCAAACGAAAATTGACAACCATCAGTGAATGCAAAGACATAGTTGAATGAAGTTACAGAGCTCCAAAGATAAAGAAAGAGTAAAAGCAGGGAGAAGAAAAGATTATGATTATTCCACAGTTAAGATGATATTGTTCACCAGTCATCACAGATATTCATCCACAGCTGAGGAACTCTCCAGGTTTTCCCTTGTGTTTGTGGGAAACCTTGAATTTCACATCCCACCCATAGCCTTGCCTGTAAACTTGGAGTCAGAGGAGCCAAGTCCTGGCCAAGCTCTGCCACTCACTTGTTGTTCACCACTGAGCAAGTTACCTCCCCCTGAGTTCTCTCATTGTTAAAATGTTTATATAATAATAATATACCCACTGTCCATTTTATGAGGATGAGATAAAAGTGAGAAAGTGCCAGGGCACCTGGGTGGCTCAGTAATTTGAGGATCCAGCCCTTTGATTTCAGCTCAGGTCATGATCTTCGGGTCCTGAGAACCCACTATGTGCTCAGCAGGGAGTCTGGCTTGAGATTCTCTCTCTCCATCTCCTCTGCCCCTTCCCCGGGTTCTCTCTCTCTCTCTCTCTCTCTCAAATCAGTAAACAAATCTTTAAAAAATAAACGTGAGGAAGTGCCTAACATAATACCAAACATGAGTAGGTACAAAGATATACTGATTGAATGTCAAATATCACAATCTATAAAGACTTTCCTCTACTTTTCACATGGGAAAACAAAAGTTCAGATGGAAAAATTGTCATTTAAAGTCAAAATGATTTCTTTAATTAGACTCCACACAGGGCTTGAACTCACTCCCTGAGATCAAGACCTGAGCTGATATCAAGAGTTGGACACCTAACCAACTGAGCCACCCAGGTGGCCCTAGTCAAGACATTTTAAGTTCACTCCCTGTTACATATCACGAGCTGTTTACGTAATCTCTTCATGGCTGCTTGCATCTCCTGATTCCTCAGCGTGTAGATCATGGGGTTGAGCATAGGGGTCATAGCTGTGTAGTTGATGGATAAAGCCTTATCCAAGGAAGAGGTGGTGAAAGGCCGGGAGTAGACAGAGATACAGGGAATGAAGATCATAGACACCACAATGATGTGAGTGGTGCAGGTGGAAGCTGCCTTCTTCCTTGCCTGCCCTGAGTGGGACCTCAGCATCACCAGGATGACCGTGTAAGATATCAGAAGGAGAAGGAACCAAATAAGGACCAACATTCCACTGTTGGAGATCATGAGGAACTCCAGGAGGGAGGTGTCAGTGCAGGCAAGTCTCAGCACTTGTGGGATATCACAGTAGAAATTATCCAGGACGTTGGGGCCACAAAAAGGCAATGGGAGCATCAGAGCCAGCTGGACAATGGAGTGAACAAATCCCCCTACCCAAGCAGCCACCACCAGCCCCATACACAACTGAGTGTTCATGATGGTGACATAGTGGAGGGGCCGGGAGATGGCTATGTAGCGGTCAAAGGCCATCACCGAGAGGAAGAAGACAGTCGCGCCACCAAGAAGATGAATGCAGAAGATCTGGGCCATGCAGCCCTGGTAGGAGATGGTCTTCTTTTCAGAGAGGAAGTCCACCAGCATCTTTGGGGCAGTGACAGAGGAGAAACAGAGGTCTAAGACAGCCAGATTTCGGAGCAGGAAGTACATGGGTGTGTGGAGCCGGGTGTCTGAGGTCACTGTGACCATGATGAGGAGGTTTCCCATGACAGTGGTGGTGTAGACAAACAGGAATGCCAAAAACAGGAAAAGCTGGAGCTCTCGAGTCTCTGAGAACCCCAAAAAGACAAACTCTGATACCCACGTGAGGTTTTTTGCCTCCATGGCACCTTTTTTTTTTTTTAAGATTTATTTATTTATTTGAGAGAGAGAATGAGATAGAGAGAGGGAGCATGAGAGGGGTGAGGGTCAGAGGGAGAAGCAGACTCCCCGCTGACAGCAGGGAGCCCGATGCGGGACTCGATCCTGGGACTCCAGGATCATGACCTGAGCCGAAGGCAGTCGCTCAACCAACTGAGCCACCCAGGCGCCGCCTCCATGGCATCTTCTCCATACTCCTAAAGAAAAGAAATCATAGACACAAATGCATGAAGTCACTTTTAGTGCTCAGGGTTCAAACTGAGTTGTCCAGGTGCAGATGATGGATCCTCATGTGCAGATATATCACCTGGTGCTGATTCTTTTTTTTTAAAGATTTTGTTTATTTATTTATTTGAGAGAGAGAATGAGAGACAGAGAGAGCGCATGAGACGGGGGAGGGTCAGAGGGAGATGCAGACTCCCTGCCGAGCAGGGAGCCCGAAGTGGGACTCGATCCCGGGATTCCAGGATCATGACTTGAGCCGAAGGCAGTCGCTTAACTGACTGAGCCACCCAGGCGCCCCCCTGGTGCTGATTATTAATGGACTCATCAGTGGACAGTATACAAACTGGTGCTATAATATACATTCATGAGATATCTTAAAGCCATCCAGAGCATATGCAACCTGCCTTTCAAAGATTCTGTGTGATCCAGTTTGGGGAGACAGTTGGAGTCCAACACAACAGCAGTCAAATGCAGGGCTTCTAGTTATTTGAGATTTGACCGTAATTCGGCTACTTAATCTCTCTGAGTCTCAGTTTCCACATCTGTCAGATAGGAATAAACACATCTTTTTTTATAGAATTGTCTAGGGCATGAAATAGATAACACATCAAGTTCCTGGAAAGTGCCTGGAAATAAATCACTCTGGCAATCACTCCTTCTGGGTAGTCTCCTCCTCTAAGACACCCTCCCTTCTTCCAGTCTCAAATAAACTTTTCTAGCAATGATTTTTCATGCAACATTTAACACATCCTCATGTTAATGGGCTTTTCCTGTGACTATGTTTTTCCTCCACAACTTAACTGAAAGCTCCCAGAAGCAGAGACAAGGATCTTTATTTGTGCCCCACAGTGCCCATCTTGGTGGACAGTCAATGCTCCAAAATCAGGTTGTGTTGATGCTGGGTGGGGGGGGGGGAGCTGGGAGGTGCAGCCCCTTACCTGGTGAGGCCCAGAAAGTTACAGAGTGTGTGCTGAGACAAGAGAGAAGCCAGGGTGAGAGAGTCTCTGGTTTAAGAAATAGTTATGAGTATTTCATGAGGGAGACCCTGAGAGCTCTGCTGAAAGGAACAAGAAGTTTAGAAGATGTTACTGATACAAGAAGGAGGAGGAGGATGTTGAAATAAGAGCATAGAAACGGATAAAGGAATCAAGGTGGGAGAGGAAGGAAGAGAGCAGGTGACGGAGGGGAAATGGGAAGGTGGTGGGTGGAGGAGGGAACAGGGCAAAGCTGGAGAAGGAGGTGTAGGGGGAGAGATGGAGGGGGACGGGTTAGGGGTGAGGGGTCCTCCCCACTCCTCCTGCCCTGTCTCAGTCCCATCCTCTCTCATGTGCCTACTGCAGTCCATCATGGATTAAGGGTCAGGTTCATCTCATCCTTTGCCTTCCATTTACTTCCACTGCAGGCCGGTTCTATAAGACTGTCAACGAGACCTTTTAAGCTCATATCTGGTTTCTCTCTCCTTATAATCTTCCGGTGACTGTCTAGTGCCCCTGGCTTATAACTCAAACTCTTTGAAGCTGCCTAACATGCTTTGTGGATTATACAGAGTCGAAAATCACACTTACCTATGTGCATGCAACTCCCTCTCAGCGTGTCACACAAGGCTATAAAACTTAGCCTTCACCTAGCTTTGTAATCAGTATCCCCCACCATGAACAGATTGCTATTCAAGAAATTCATATGAATTGAATGTCTACTATATGCCAAGACCTGTGTGACAGCTTCTCACATGTGCCATATGCTCGGTTATTTCCGTAGCCTTGGTAATGTGTTCTGTTTCCTGAAAGGCCCTCTACTACCTTCTCACCCTAAAAAACTGGGATATCACCTCCTCTCCCTGTCTCTCCCAAGCAGAATTAATCTCTTCTTTCTCTGGGTTCCAATAAGAATTTATAAATAGCTCCATTAGAGCATTTATCACTTTCTTCTCTTGTCCCTCTTAACTAGACGGTAATACAGTAATGTTATAACGCCAACACCTAGAACAGCAACGCTGACTTAGAAGTTGCTCCAAACATGTTTGCTAAATTAACGTATTAGTAGGTAATTCTGTGACCTCGTTTTCTACAACTAAGTGGGAATTTTGTGGTGCTTTTCCTCACACTCTGCTCTCAGCACGCTCCATTCCTGCTTGGTTGTTAAAAGCCTGGGTTTTCACACGCAACCTGAGGCATCTGTTTTCAACATTATATTTTCCCTGCATTCTTTCCCGAGACTCTCCTCACCCTTTAGACTTACTACCATCCAGTCTATGTCTACTTGTTTAATCTCCCCTCTTTCCAGTAAGTGTTTCTGGGTGGTTTTTGCAGCCGATTTATCTACAGAGGAGAAAACCTTGGTGTCTCACCTTCCTCCAGCCCAGAATGGGAGAATGGCTTCAGGTCTCACATCATCTTGGAGAGCCTTTTCCTGCAGCGTCAGTTCCCTGGCCACTGCCCACACATCACCTATGACAGCAAGGGTGACCCTAGGGAAAGAGGGCATATCCTTAGGGACACACTATTGGACTGGGCTCAGCTCTAGAAACAGAGCTGAGCTGATTCCACCCCCACCCCGATTCCCACTGGAGGCAAGGGAACAAAGGGGGTTATTAAAAAGTTTCTAAAAGGTCTCAAAAACACTTAACTCTCTGTGAGGTCTTCCTTGGGAGCCAAAGTACCAAGGACATTGAAAACTTTAGAGATGTGGAGATTGTGGGATTCTCAAGCCACAATCTTAAAGGAAAAAGTCTCTTCCAAAGAAACAGACTCTGGGAGTTTTAGACAAACCCATTGGTTAGACCAGTGATTCTTACCCTTAAAAGAATCACCTGGAGAGCTTGTGAAGAGTGAGTAGTGTGTCCCCAGTCCCAGACTTTCTCATTCAATTAGTCAGTAATAGGGCCAAGAATTTGTATTTGGAACAAGTTCTCAGATAATGCTCATGCTCCTGTTTCTGGGTCACACATTCAGCACCACTGTCTGTTTTCTCTCTCACTCCCTCTTTCTTTTTCTCTTTCGTTCTCTCTCTGAGAGTGTGCAGAATCATCAAGCTAACTGATGATTACTTTTTCTCTATTCCTTCTCCTCCTTCTTCTCTTTCTCCCTTTCTTTCTTCTTTAAACTTAATTGATCTTTATTTAGAGAAAGTCATCAATCGGAAAACATTTGTATAATACAATCCATACTTTAAAAAATCTTGTCCTTTATTTTACCACCCAGGCCCCCAGTGTTGATTTACCATCCATATCCAGGTCTACTAACATTATCTATAAAATGCTAGCATTTTTAAAAATAATTTTTTATTGTTATGTTAATCACCATACATTACATCATTAGTTTTTGATGTACTGTTCCATGATTCATTGTTTGTGCGTAACACCCAGTGCTCCACGCAGAACGTGCCCTCTTTAATACCCATCACCAGGATAACCCATCCCCCCACCCCCCTCCCCTCTAGAACCCTCAGTTTGTTTTTCAGAGTCCATCGTCTCTCATGGTTCGTCTCCTCCTCCGACTTACTCCCCTTCATTCTTCCCCTCCTGCTATCTTCTTCTTCTTTTTTCTTTCTTAACATATATTGCATTATTTGTTTCAGAAGTACAGATCCATGATTCATCAGTCTTGTACAATTCACAGCGCTCACCATAGCACATACCCTCCCCAATGTCTATCACCCAGCCACCCCATCCCTCCCACCCCCCCACCGCTCCAGCAACCCTCAGTTTGTTTCCTGAGATTAAGAATTCCTCATATCAGTGAGGTCATATGATACATGTCTTTCTCTGATTGACTTATTTCACTCAGCCTAACACCCTCCAGTTCCATCCACGTCGTTGCAAATGGCAAGATCTCATTCCTTTTGATGGCTGCATAATATTCCATTGTGTATATATACAACCTCTTCTTTATCCATTCATCTGTTGATGGACATCTTGGCTCTTTCCACAGTTTGGCTATTGTGGACATTGCTGCTATAAACATTGGGGTGCACGTACCCCTTCGGATCCCTACATTTGTATCTTTGTGGTAAATACCCAGGAGTGCAATTGCTGGATCGTATGGTAGCTCTATTTTCAACTTTTTGACGACCCTCCATACTGTTTTCCAGAGTGGCTGCACAAGCTTGCATTCCCACCAACAGTGTAGGAAGGTTCCCCTTTCTCCGCATCCCCGCCAGCATCTGTCGTTTCCTGACTTGTTAATTCTAGCCATTCTGACTGGTGTGAGGAGGTATCTCATTGAGGTTTGGATTTGGATTTCCCTGATGCCAAGCGATGTTGAGCACTTTTTCATGTGTCTGTTGGCCATTTGGATGTCTTCTTTGGAAAAATGTCTGTTCATGTTGGCTGCCCATTTCTTGATTGGATTATTTGTTCTTTGGGTGTTCAGTTTGATAAGTTCTTTATAGATTTTGGATACTAGCCCTTTATCTGATATGTCATTTGCAAATATTTTCTCCCATTCTGTCGGTTGTCTTTTGGTTTTCTGGACTGTTTCTTTTGCTGTGCAAAAGCTTTTTATCCTGATGAAATCCCAATTGTTCATTTTTGCCCTGGCTTCCCTTGCCTTTGGTGATGTTTCTAGGAAGAAGTTGCTGCGGCTGAGGTCGAAGAGGTTGCTACCCGTGTTCTCCTTTAGGATTTGGATGGACTCCTGTCTCACGTTTAGGTCTTTCAACCATTTGGAGTCTATTTTTGTGTGTGGTGTAAGGAAATGGTTCAGTTTCATTCTTCTGCATGTGGCTGTCCAATTTTCCCAACACCATTTGTTGAAGAGACTGTCTTTTTTCCATTGGACATTCTTTCCTGCTTTGTCAAAGATGAGTTGACCATAGAGTTGAGGGTCCATTTCTGGGCTCTCGATTCTGTTCCATTGATCTATGTGTCTGTTTTTGTTCCAGTACCATACTGTCTTGATGATGACAGCTTTGTAATAGAGCTGGAAGTCCGGAATTGTGATGCCGCCAAAAATGCTAGCATTTTTTATATGTGAATTATTACTGCTACTAACACACAGATTGCTACAAGAAACTCCTATAATTTCTCATTATGAGAAAGTGATCAAAACCAACATTGACTGCCATTGTAAACTTGATGTGCTGTAAACCCTGATTTCTTAGACCTCTCTGATCTACATAGCATTTCCAAGTTGGTCTAAATTCTCTCATTGAACATGTTTACACTTGGCCAAATAAAGTTTCTGCCTCTGGCAGATAAGAATATAATGTGTAGATCACCCACATACAAGAGATGTAGACTGAAAAACAAACCAACCGCTAACTCTTATTTAGAGCCTCAGTCCTCTTCAAAATTTAATCACTTGGAACCAATTGGCCTGGACTGATTCTGGGGAAGGGGACAGGACTTGTACATTTCATTGACTGTCATGTGGGTGATTTTGAGTTCTGATTCTGACTTAGCTTTCACTAAGAGGAAACTAGTATGTTTCAGTTAATATATTTCCCCTGTCAAAACACATATGGGTCTGTAGAATGTCCACCAAACCTCATCTGTTCACTGCATCCACTAGCCAACAGAATGAATTCCAAAGACCAGAATAGCAGGAATAGAGGAATCATGCTAAAGACCCAGACACGGAAAACTGAACTGAGAAAATGATTTCCTTATGTACCATATAGCTAAGAAAATAAATATTTGTTAGACTTAACTATTGTTACCACTTCAAACTTAAATGGATGCAGGATACATCCAGAAGCAACTTCACTTATATTCCCCTTGGGGGTGCCCAAGCATCGCTGATAATCAATAATTCTCCTGTTATGATGGTTGGGTTTATATGTCAATTTGACAATAGTTCCCAGCTATTCAATCAAACACTAATGTAGGTGTTGCTGTGAAGGTACTTCACAGATGGGATTGCTGTCTATAATCAGTTGATTTTAAGTGAAAGAGAATTTCTTAGATAATCTGGATGTGGCTGATTCAGTGAGTTAAAGAGCCTTGAGGGCAGGACTTACCTGAAAGTAATGTACCCTGTGTGTCAGTTGAGTAGAGTTACACTCAAATAAAAAATTCTTTTAATCTGCTAAAACTGAAATAATTTACAGCCTCCCATCAACAACTTCTAAGAGAGCTGTTTTCACTAGTTCTATATAAACAAAAGGACAAAAGAGCATTACTTGACTAGGCCTGATTGTTTAGACCCTAAAGAACCAGATGACTATCCTGGTTTAATTTAAAAGTATTGGTGGGAAGGCTTCAACTTATATTACAAAGCTCAAGTAATCAAAACAGTATGGTATTGGCACAAAAACAGACACATACACCAATGGAACAGAATAGAAAACCCAGAAGTAAATCCGCAATTATATGGTCAATTAATCTTTGACAAAGCAGGAAGAATAGCTAACAGGAAAAAGATGTCTCTTCAACAAATGGTTTTGGGAAAACTGGACAGCTATATGCAAAAGAATGAAACTAGACCACTTTCTTACTCCACATACAAAAACAAACTTGAAATGGATTAAAAACCTAGATGTAAGGCCTGAAACAATAAAAATCCTAGAAGAGAGCACAGGCAGTAATGTCTCTGACATCAGCCAAAGCAACATTTTTGTAGATATGTCTCTGGAGGCAAGGGAAATAAAAGCAAAAATAAACTGTTGAGACTACATCAAAATAAAAATCTTCTTCACAGTGAAGGAAACAACAACACTAAAAGACAACCTACTGAATGGGAGAAGCTATGTGCAAATGATATACCCAACAAAGGGTTAGTGTTCAAAAGATGTAAAGAACTTCTACAACTTAACAGCAGAAAAACAAACAATCCAATTTAAAAATGGGCAGAAGACATGAACACATGTTTCTCCAAAGAAGACATCCAAATGGCCAACAAACACATGAAAAGACACTCTATGTCACTCATCATCAGGGAAATGCAAATCAAAACCACAATGAGACATTACCTTACACCCATCAGAACGGCAAAAATCAAAAACACAAGAAACAACAAGTGCTGATGAGGATGTGGAAAAAAGGAATCCTCATGCACTTTGGTGGGAATGCAAACTGGTGCAGCCACTGTGGAAAACAGTATGGAGGTTCGTTAAACAATTAAAAATAAAACTACTCTATGGGCCAGTATTGCACTACTCCATATTTACCCAAAGAGTAGGAAAACACCTATTTGAAAGGATATATGCACCCATATGTTTACTGAGGTATTATTTACAATAGCCAAATTATGGAAACAGCCCAAGTGTCCATCGACAAATGAATGGATAAAGAAGATGTGGTATATATATATATATATATATATATATATATATATATATATATATATATATATACACACACACACACACACACACACACACACACACACACACACACTATGGAATATTATTCAGCCATATAAAGGAATGAAATCTTGCCATTTGCAATAACATGGATGGGTCTAGACAGTATAATGCTAAGTTATATAAATCAGTAAAAGAAAGACAAACATCATATCATTTCACTCACATGTGGAATTTAAGAAACAAAACAAATGAACAAAGGGGGAAAAAAGAGACAAACCAAGAAACAGACTCTTAACTATGGAGAACAAACTGACGGTGACCAGAGGAGGGGTGGGTGGGGGGAGAGATGAAATAGGTGGAGATTAAGAGGACACCTACCTTGATGAGCACTGAGTAATAGATGGAATTGTTAAATCACTATACTGTACACCTGAAACTAATTTTTTTAAAGATTTTATTTATTTATTTGAGAGAGAGAGAATGAGAGACTGAGAGCAAGAGAGGGAAGAGGGTCGAGGGAGAAGCAGACTCCCCGCTGAGCAGGGAGCCCGATGCGGGACTCGATCCCGGGACTCCAGGATCATGACCTGAGCCGAAGGCAGTCGCTTAACCAACTGAGCCACCCAGGCGCCCCACCTGAAACTAATTTAACACTGTAAGTTAACCATACTGGAATTAAAATTTAAGAAAAAGTATTGATGAGAAGTCAAAAAATAATTGTAAATGGGAATGGGTGAGGAACTAACAATGCCGACTATATGCCAAGTCCTGTGCTGGAATTTTTCCATGTACCCCACTGACCCACACAACACTGTGAGCAGTTATGGAAATTTTATAGCTAAAGAAGTGGAGATTCAGTGATGTCCAAAAGGAGCACAACAAGTAGGAGTTAGAGCCCGGACTGAGTGCCAAGGCTGCAAATCCTGTTAGAGTCTCACTATACAATTTAAGACAGCATCAGAATGTTTGGAGTGTTTTTAATTTAGGCCATTTTATGAACATTTTTTTAAGATTTATTTATTTACTTTAGAGAGAGAGTGCACGAGTGGGGAGATGGGCAGAAGGAGTGAATCTTCAAGAAGACTCCCTGCTGAGAGTGGAACCTGACCTGGGGCAAATCACAGGACCCATGAGATCATGTCCCCAGCCAAAACCAAGAATCGGTTGCCCAACTGACTGAGCCACCCATGAACCCTATGAACAACTTCTTTTAAATTTTTTCTCTACTGTCCTTATAGCGAAAAACATTGCACCAACCCATTTAGGGTTAATAAATTTACATCTGAATCACATTTATATCATAAACATAGCATAGTTTCAGTAAGAGATGTCTTAAATTCTCAAGGATATAGCTGTGTTCATCTAAAGGAGGTATTTCTCAACAAATTCAGTTCAAAACTGAGTAAATGTTGTGAGCTCACATGTAAGTACATTTGAGGAAATGTCTCCCATTTCTCTCCTTTAGGTCAATGTTATAGATTATAATTAGCATCTATGCTTCCTACCATCCTTAGAACTGATATTCTGGATCACATAAAAGTAAAATTTTCATAAATTAAGAAAGGGACTCAGGATAACTTTTTTAAAAAAATTGAACCAGTAAGTGACTTCTGGTCATTTACAAATGGAATCAATAGATTGAACAGGCAAAAGAAAACTGACAACAATCAGTTGACATAGTTGACACTAAGTTACAGAACTCCAAAGATAAAGAAAGAAGAGTAAAAGCAGGGAGAAGAAAAGATTGTGATTATTCCACAGTTAAGATGAGATTGTTCACCAGTCATCACAGATATTCATCCATAGCTGAGGAACTCTCCAGGTTTTCCCTTGTGTTTGTGGGAAACCTTGAATTTCACATCCCACCCATAGCCTTGCCTGTAAACTTGGAGTCAGAGGAACCACATCCTGGCCTCTGCCTGTTCCTCTGCCAGGAACATACTTGCTGCTCACCATTGAGCAAGTTATTTCTCTCTGAGTTCTCTCATTTGTTAAAGTGTTTAATATAAAATAATATATCCACTGTCCATTTTATGAGGATTAGATAAAAGTGAGAAAGTGTCTAACACAATACCTGACACAGGAGTAGGTCCAGAGAAATATTGATTTAATCTCAAACGTCACACTCTATAAAGACTTCCCTCCACCTTTCACATGGGAAAACAAAAATTTAGAGGGAAGACTTGTCATTTAAACTCAAGATATTTTAAGTTGACTCCCTGTTACATATCATAAGGTGCTTGCCTAATCTCTTCATGGCTGCCTGCATCTCCTGATTCCTCAGTGTGTAGATCATGGGGTTGAGCATGGGGGTCATGACTGTGTAGCTGATGGACACAGCCTTGTCCATGGGGAAGGGGGTGAAGGGCCGGGAGTAAATATAGATACAGGGAATGAAGGTCATAGACACCACAATGATGTGAGTGGTGCAGGTGGAAGCTGCCTTCTTCCTTGCCTGCCCTGAGTGGGACCTCAGCATCACCAGGATGACCGTGTAAGATATCAGAAGGAGAAGGAACCAAATAAGGACCAACGTTCCACTATTGGAGATCATGAGGAACTCCAGGAGGGAGGTGTCAGTGCAGGCAAGTCTCAGTAACTGTGGGACATCACAGTAGAAATTATCCAGGACGTTGGGGCCACAAAAAGGCAATGGGAGCATCAGAGCCAGCTGGACAATGGAGTGAACAAATCCCCCTACCCAAGCAGCCACCACCAGCCCCACACACAGTCGAGTGTTCATGATGGTGACATAGTGGAGGGGCCGGGAGATGGCTATGTAGCGATCATAGGCCATCACTGAAAGAAAGAAGACAGTCCCGCCTCCCAAGAGGTGAAAGAAGAAGATCTGGGCCATGCAACCCTGGTAGGAAATGGTCTTGGCTTCATGAAAGAAGTCCACCAGCATCTTTGGAGAAGTCACTGTGGAATAGCAGAGGTCTATGACAGCCAGATTTCGGAGCAGAAAATACATGGGTATGTGGAGCCGGGAGTCAGAAGTCACTGTGACCATGATAAGGATGTTTCCCACAACAGCGGTGACATAGACAAATAGGAACACCAGGAACAGGAACTTCTGGATCTCGTGGGTCTGTGAGAATCCTAAGAGGACAAACTCTGACACATGTGTGATATTCTGTGTTTCCATGGGATCCTCCCCACATGCCTAAAGAAAAACCATGCAGAACAAAAAAATCGTGAAAATTCCATCATTTTCCTTTGGAGAGTCAGGAATAATTTGATCAAAGTCATTGTTGAATATATTCCAAGATGGAACTTAGGAGAAACTTCCAAGGAGAAAAATATATTTTCAAGGCTTTGACAGACTTATCTCCTTAACCACACCCTACATTGTATCACAGACATTTACGGGTCTTTCCCCCTTTGTATCACTCTGTCCTTGTCTCACAGGTTTCATGTCTGATTCATACCCGATGTGCCCGACATAGTGTCTTGTGAAATACAGGCTCCACAAATATGGTTGAATCAATGAAAAAAATGAATAAACATGTCAGCAAGTACATGTGACCACAAATATCATCATCCTGGATGCAAAAATCTTGACAGGATATAGAGACTAATGATTTTAGATAAACAGATAGATGCTTTGTCATGGCAGAGGTTTGAGGAGCTGCATATGATTCATTGCTGAAGGAAGAGAGGTGTAGATTAGAAGAAATTGTCATGCCCTAATTTGGAACCAAATGTAAATCAAACAAGCAGATGATCTTGGCTGAAGCTGGGATATTAGTACTTCTCAAACTTTTCCACATAAATACTTCTCTAATGGCATTGTTGCCATGGGGCCATCTGCAGAGGTACCTCAAAACAGCCCTGGACAAATGCACAATTTCCTTGAACTCTCAAGCTTTATATTTTAAAAACTATGTGACCCTTCTATTATACGCATATCTCTAGACAATCTTTGAGGGACTTCTTAAAATTTAAGTATTGTGGCTTGTAAACTTTGATTATGAAAACCAAGGAGTTATAGAAAATATAGAATAAAGAAGAAAGAGATTTCTTCAGTTCAGTAAGTGAAAGTTCTAGAAGGCATTCACTTGAAAAATAAACTGAATTCTTTAATATTAAAGCCTACTCCCTTGAGCTACACCTCTCTAAAATTTTCTCTAATTGTTCAGAAAAATTTGCCCTGAGGCCTGACCCTGTGAAGATATTAGAACATAAAAGGATTTCCCCTCCCTGGTTCCCACTGGATATAAGAGAAGAACAATAGCAATTGCACTGATGTACTTTTCACAGGGAATTGAATGAATATGTGTAAAAAGATTTCTATCAACAAATATGAAACAGAATTATCTCTGAAATTATCTGTGAGTTGTTACAGTACTCAAAATATTGTCATGTTTACTTTATCTAGAATTCACATTTATCCCCAATATTTGTGTAAAATGGTGTTCCAGGAAGATACACTTTCTTTATTCTGTGGCTTCACCAACTTCCAGCATAAGACTATTTGAAAAGCGTCCCCATGGACAATTGAGAACCCCTGTAAGCCCTTTGGTGGGAAATAATGTGATGAAACAAGGTGAAAATAGGCTTATCCCAGCACACTAGGGTAGAAATCCCCAAGACAGGCGGGAGAGGAGCAGACATTCCAGGGGCGTTGTCAGAACAACCCTACAAAGTAGAGTAATTACAAAGAGTAATACATCTTTGTGTCTAGCTTTATGTCCTTGCTGTACCACATGGTGTCAAGTTTAGACTGGGTGGGCAGCATCTTAAATGGCCTGGTTGGGCCTCTCTGAGAAAGCCCCTGACCCTTAACCTTTTACCCCCAACCCCAACCCTCTCACCTGATTATGGATTCCTAAAATGCCAACAGCATAGTTTTATTATCCCTATTTTTATCTTTATTCCTATAAAAATTACAACGGTCACACACTTCTATATGCCTTTGTCAGTCAGAGATGCACACTCTGTAATGTCAACTCCAAAAGACATTTTTCCCTCTAAATCAAAACTTTCAAAATTTTCCATGATTCTTCACTGCCTATAAGAAAGAATTCACACTTAGATGGCTTTTCAAGGGCTCCTACCTTTCTTTGCAGAACCATCTGCCACTTAGTTGTAGAAGTTCCTTGTATCTTTTGGATACTAACCCTTTGTTGTTGAAGTAGTAAACATTTCTTGTAGTTGTAGCAGGAATTGCTGTCATTGTAGGTAGACATTTACTGAGTGTTCGCTATGTGCTAGGCACTATGCTAAGCAATTTATAAACATTAGCCTGTTTGATTCTCATATAGTACTTGCATGCTTATAAAATATACTAAGTACTATTAATTATCCCCACTTTACAGATAAATAAACTGAGGATTAAAAAGGTTAAATAATTTGCCCCGGCTCACACTGAGAGTGAGTAGCAGACCTGGAACTCTGACCCAGGTCTGATTAGTCCCAGATTCTGCACTCCTAACTACTATTTTCTTCTTACTTGCTCCCTGCTAAGAACCTTTGACTTCAACCAAACTGATCCCCTCCTCAGGTCCTTAGGCGCCAGGACCTTTCATCAGGCCAGTACCCCACCTGGATTGCCTTCCCATCCTGTTCATCTATCTGAATCCTACCCCTCCTTCAAGGCCTGAGAATAATGAGCTATTTCCTAACGTTACCATGGACTGGTATTTTTCCATAAAGATGGCTCTGTCTCCTCACTTATGTTTGTAATTTCAACGCAAGTCTGATATGTTGAGTGCTACGCGGTTCTTAGGGCACGCATAGCCTTTCTCATAGATGGCTCCCAAAAGAATGCTTGATGGCTTGATGGTGGGCGGAGTGCTGGGATGGGCCAGACCACTGTGAGAGGTGAAAAGAGAGTAAGTCGCCACCGAATGAGAGTTCAGTTCAAGGGAGTTTGAAGGGAACCCCAAATCCTAATTCCCAGCATCACCAGATTTACAAACCTAAAAGCATCCTCTTAGCATGGCTAGCATGCTTTCCACGAACTTGTAAGAATCTTTGGAAATGATTCTTCCACCTACTTGCAAAAAGAATAGATTTAGATGGGAAAGCAAAATAAAGAGACATACTGAGGGGCATGGATATGAACAGGGAAAGAGAAGGATTCCAGACCCTTTTTGTTGTTGCTCAATCTTGTTTCCCATCCATCTTGCTCTTAATGAAACTCGTCCATGCAGGGCTGAGAGAGGAGGGGAGGGGGACCACGTGGTTCCAAAAATGGGGGTGAATCTAGTCTGTGGTCATCTTGGAAATATTAACAGGTCTTATTAAGACAAGATAGAGAAGAAGGGAGGGTGGAGGCACAGCAGCAGAGAAGGAATGGAGACTCGGAGTGGGAGAGCAGCGGGCAGGAGGAGGAGGAAGAACAGAGGATTAAAAGGGAAACAGTAGAGAGTGGGAAGTGTGAGAGAAAGACCTGGTGTTTTCTTCTAGGTGTGGGAAGAAGCTGGAGTATGTGTGTGGGAGATGGGCTAGAAACCAACTGTATCTCTTCTGCTCTCCCTCCTACCCCCTGTCCTGAATTCCACACAACATATAAGCCAGTACAGACAAAAGTTTTAGTTCCAGATAAAATTAATTGTTCCCCCAAGCCCTGTCCCCCAGCATTCTTGCCCAGTGACTTCCCCTACCCTGCCTCCACCCCATGCTTGCCTTACAATAGGCTTTGCAGGAGCCTTTTCAGTGTGGACTTGTCCATGGGAAGGACACTGCAGCCATCACCTACCTCCGGCCCAAAGTGGCCAAGGGGACTAGAACCTTCACCCTCCAGGCTACCCTCTTCTCCTGCAGCTCCATTCTTTTCCTGGCCTCTGTCAGACCAAGAACACACAGAGGATTGGCCTTAAGGGAAAGACACTCCTCAGGGAAAAAACACTTAGGCTTAATTCATGAATTGAAGCTGGGCTGAGGCTGCTGAGGGCAGGAGCACTGGGAGTGATTAAAAAAGTGTGTAAGCTGTTGCATCAGATGCACATTATCATTGAGAAACTGCCTTGGGTCCCAATGCTCCGGGTGCAGTGATCATAGGGCCAAGATGAAGAAGAGGAAGAAACTTATGGGAAATAAATTCCCGGGGAGGTTTATAAGAACCAAATCCTTTGAGGTCAGCACCATGGGCAGTGCAAGGCCTCCAACCTCTGCTTCTACCACTGTAGTTGAAAAAGTAAGCTCTATTCTAGGACATGGTCCCGGTCATGCCCTCTGTAAACTCCAAAGCCTTTTTCACATGTCCATTTGTTAAGGCATCTCTCACCCCCACCTCTCCTCACTGCCAGTGTGACCTCCTTAATACAAATTGGCTAAGTTTACCCTCAAGATAGAACTCACATGCCATAAAGTGCACAGGTCAGTTGGTTTTCATATATTCACAGGTTTGTGTAACCATCACCAGCCACTGTCTAACTCCAGAGCATGTTCCTCACTCTGAGAGCAACCTCCTGTTCTCTAGCAGTGACTGTCCAGTCTGTTCTATCCCCGGGCCCTGGCAACCAGTAATCACTAATCTACTTTTTGTCCCCGTGGATTTGCCCATTCTGGACACTTTATATAAATGGAGTTGTATGTGTAGTCTTCTTTCTTCTTGCTTCTTTCTCCAAGCATAATGTTTCCAAGGTTCTTCCATGTTCTATTAGTACCTCTTTACAACTGAATAATATTCCATTGTGTGGACATACCACTTTTGTTTATCATTTATCAGTTCTTGGGCATTTGGCTTGTTTCTAGTTTTTGGCTACTATGAATAATGTTGCTATAATATATGCACACATGTTTTTGTGAGGACATACGTATTCAATTATCTTGAATATATACCTGGGAGGTGAAATACCGGTTCATATGATAACTCTATGTTTAACCTTTTAAGGAACTGCCAGTCTGTTTTCCAGCAGCTGCACCATTTTATATTCCTACCAGCAGCATCTGAGCTGTGACAATTTCTCCACCAACACTTATTATCTGTCTTTTTATTATTACCATCCTGTGGGAGTGAAACATTTCATAGTGGTTTTGTTTTCATTTTAAATTCCAGTAGAGTTAGCATACAGTGTTGTGTTAGTTTCAGGTGTACAATACAGTGATTTAACGATTCCATACATCACCCTGTGCTTATCACAACAGGTGCACTCCTTAATCCCCATCACCTATTTCATCCATCCCACCCCCCACCTCCCCTCTGGTAACCACCAGTTTGTTCTCTGTCTCTTTCTCTTTTTTAAGATTTCACGTTTAAGTAATCTCTACACCCAACATTAGACTTGAACTTACAACCCCGAGATCAAGAGTCGCTTGCTCTGCTGACTGAGACAGCCAGAAGCCCTAAGAGTCTGTTTCTTGGTTTGTCTCTCTTTCTCTCTTTTTTCTCTTTGCTCACTTGTTTTGTTTCTTAAATTCCACATATGAGTGAAATCAAATGGTATTTGTCTTTCTCTTACTGACTTAATTCACTTAGCATTATACTCTCTAGCTCCATTCATGTTGTTGCAAAAGGCAAGATTTCGTTCTTTTTTATGGCTGGATAATATTCCATTGTATATATGTACTACATCTTCTTTATCCAGTCATCTATCAATGGACACTTGGGCTGTTTCCATAATTTGGCTATTATAAATAATGTTGCTATAAACATAAGGGTGCATGCATCCCTTTGAATTAGGGTCTTCATTTTCTTTGGGTAAATCCAGTAGTGCAATTGCTGGATTGTAGGGTAGTTCCATTTTTAATTTTTTCAGGAGCCTCCATACTGTTTTCCACAGTGGCTGCACCAGTTTGCATTCCCACCAAAGTGCATGAGGGATCCTTTTGCTCCACATCCTCATCAGCACTTGTTGTTTCTTGTGTTTTTGATTTCAGCCATTCTGACAGATGGGAGGTAATATCTCATTGTGGTTTTGATTTGTATTTCCCTGGTGATGAGTGATGTTGAGTGTCTTTTCATGTGTTTGTTGGCCATCTAGATGTCTTCTTTGGAGAAATGTGTGTTCATGTCTTCTGCCCATTTTTAAATTGGATTATTTGTTTTTCTGCTATTGAGTTGTAGTAGTTCCTTATATCTTTTGGATACTAACCCTTTGTTGGATATGTCATTTGCAAATATCTTCTCCCACTCAGTAGGTCATCTTTTAGTATTGTTGATTGTTTCCTTTACTGTGCAAAAGCTTTTTATTTTGATGCCGTCTCAACAGTTTGTTTTGTTTTTATTTCCCTTGCCTCCAGAGACATATCTACAATAATGTTGCTTTGGCTGATGTCAGAGACATTACTGCCGTGCTCTCTTCTAGGATTTTTATGGTTTCAGGTCTCACATTTAGATCTTTAATCCACTTTGAGTTTACTTTTGTGAATGGTGTAAGAAAGTGGTCCAGCTTCATTCTTCTGCGTGTTGCTGTCCAGTTTTCCCAACACCATTTGTTGAAGAGATTGTCTTCCTATTGGATATTCTTTCCTGCTTTGTCAAAGATTAAGTGACCACATAATTGTGGGTTTACTTCTGGGTTTTCTTTTCTGTTCCATTGGTGTATGTGTCTATTTTTGTGCCAATACCATACTGTTTTGATTACTTGAGCTTTGACTATAACTTGAAGTCTGGAATTGTGATATCTCCAGTTTTGCTTTTCTTTTTCAAAATTGTTTTTGGCTATTCAGAGTCTTCTGTGGTTCCATATAAATTTTAGGATCTTTTGTTCTAGTTCTGTGAAAAATCCTGTCAGTATTTTGATAGGGATTACATTAGATCGGTAGATTGCTTTGGGTAGTATAGACAATTTAACAATATTTGTTCTTCCAGTCCATTTCTTTGTGTCATCTTCAATTTCTTTCATCAATGTTTTATAGTTTTCAGAGTACTGGTCTTTTTTTTTTTAAGATTTTATTTATTTATTTGAGGGAGAGAGCACATGAGAGGGGGGAGGGTCAGAGGGAGAAGCAGACTCCCTGCTGAGCAGGGAGCCCGATGAGGGACTAGATCTAGGGAGTCCAGGATCATGACCTGAGCCGAAGGCAGTTGCTTAACCAACTGAGCCACCCAGGTGCCCCAGAGTACAGGTCTTTCACCTCTTTGGTTAGTTTTATCCCTAGGTATCTTTTACTTTTGGCACAATCATAAATGGGATTGTTTTATTAATTTCTCTTTCTGCTGCTTCATTATTAGTGCATAGAAATGCAACAGATTTCTGCACATTGATTTTGTATCTTGTGACTTTACTGAATTCATTTATCAGTTCTAGTAGTTTTTTTGGTGGAGTCTTTAGGGTTTTCTGTATATAGTACCATGTCATCTGCAAATAATGAAAGTTTTACTTCCTCCTTACCAATTTGGGTGTCTTTTACTTCTTTTTGTTGTCTGATTGCTGTGGCTAGGACTTCCAGTACTATGTTGAATAAAAGTGGTGAGAGTGGACATCCTTGTCTTGTACCTCTCATTGCGGTTTTGATTTGCATTTCCTAATGATCGATGATGTTGAACATCTTTTCATGTGTTAAATGGCCATTTGTATATCTTCTTTGGAGAAATGTCTATTCAAATCCTTTGTCCTTTTTTAGTTGAATTATCTTCGTTTTTTGAGTTACAAAGATGCTTTGTGTATTCTAGATATTAAACCCTTATAAGATGTGTGATATGCAAATAGCATATCCCATTCTGTAGGTTATTTTGTCATATTTTTGATAATGTGCTTGGTGCACAAAAGATTTTAATTTTTGTGAAGTCTAATACATCTATTATTTCTTAAGTTGCTTGTGCTTTTAGTGTGCTTTTTTAATTTTAAAATCCATTGCCAAATTTGAGGTCATAACTTTACTCTTATGTTTTTGTTTAGCAGTATTATAGTTTTAGCTCTTTTATATAGATAGTTGATTCATGTTGAGTTCATTTTTATGTCTGGAGTGAAGTAGGAGTCCAACTTTATTGTTTTGCATATAGTTATCCAATTGTCCCAACATTATTTTTTGAAAAGACTCTTTTTCCATTGAATGTCTTTGGCACTATTGGCCGTAGATGTGTTGGTTTATTTCTGAACACTCAATTCTCTCTCTTGTTTTTTTTTTTATCATTAACATATAATGTATTATTTGTTTCAGGGGTACAGGTCTGTGAGTCATCAGTCTTACACAATTCATAGCGCTCACCACAACACATACCCTCCCCAGCGTCCATCACCCAGCCACCCCATTTCCCCCACCCTCCCCTCCAGCAACTCTCAGTTTGTTTCCTGAGATTAAGAGTCTCTTATAGTTTGTTTCCCCCTCTGGTTTCATCTTGTTTCATTTTTTCCTCTCTTTCCCTATGATCCTCTGCCTTGTTTCTCAAATTCCACACATCAGTGAGATCATATGATAATTGTCTTTCTCTGACTGATTTATTTCACTTAGCATAATACCCTCTAGTTCCATCCATATCATTGCAAATGACAAGATTTCAATTTTTGATGGCTGCATAATATTCCATTGTACATATATATACCACATCTTCTTTATCCATTCATTTGTCGATGGACATCTGGGCTCTTTCCATAGTTTGGCTATTGTGGACATTGCTACTATAAATATTGGGGTGTAGGTGTCCCTTTGGATCACTACATTTGTATCTTTGGGATAAATACTCAGTAGTGCAATTGCTGGGTCATAGAGTAGCTCTATTTTCAACTTTTTGAGGAACCTCCATACTGTTTTCCAGAGTGGCTGCACCAGCCTGCATTCCCACCAACAATGTGGGAGGGTTCCCCTTCCTCTGCATCCTCACCAACGTCTGTCATTTCCTGACTTGTTAATTTTAGCCATTCTGAATGGTGTGAGGTGGTATCGCATCGTGATTTTGATTTGTGGTTCCCTGATGCTGAGTGATGTTGAGCACTTTTTATGTGGACACTCAATTCTCTTCAATTGGTCTAGATGTCTATCCTTATGCCAGTACCACAATGTTTTGATTACTGTAGCTTTGTCATAAGTTTTGAAATTAGGAATTGTGAGTCCTCCTATTTTGTTTTTCTTTTTCAATGTTGTTTTAGCTATTTGAGGCTCCTTGTAGGTTGCATATGAATTTGAAGATTGTGCATTCCATTTCTGCAAAAAAAAAAAAAAAAGCCCATTGGAATTTTGATGGGAATTGCATTGATTCTGTAGATCACCTTGGAGGGTATTGCCATCTTAACAACATTGAGCCTTCCAATCTATGAACATGGGATGTCTTTTTGTTTATTTAAATCCTTATTAATTTTAGTCAGCAATTTTTTCAGTGTGCAAGTCTTTCACCTCCTAAGTTAAATTTTTCTTAAAATTTTATTCTTTTGGATGTTATTGTTAATGGAATTGTTTTCTTAACTCTTTTTCTAATTGGTTTTATAGAGACACAACTAAAATGTGCATTTTGATCTTGCACACTGCAGCTTTGCTGAATTTGTTTATTAGTTCTAATAGTTTTTGTGGATTCTATGGTATTTTCTATATAGAGAACCATGTCTTCTGCAAACAGTTTTACTTCCTCCTTCTTTTTGTCCTGCCTTTTATTTCTCTTTCTTGCCTATTTGCTCTGGGTAAAACTTCCAGTACAGTATTGAAAACAGCAGTGGTGAAGTGGGCATCTTTTTCTTGAAAGCTTTCAGGTTTTCAACATTGACTATCACGTTAGCTGTGAGTTTCATAAATGCCCGGCTTCCTGGGGCTCCTGCGTGGCTCACTTGGTTAGGTGTCTGACTTTTGATTTTGGCTCAGGGTATGATCTCACAGTCATGAGATTGAGCCCCGCATTGGGCACCCTTGAGGAGTCTGCTTGTCCCTCTCCCTCTGCTCCTTCTCCCACTCTCTCTCTCAAATAAAAAAATAAATAAATAAAATCATAAAAAAAATAAATGCCTCCTTTCCAATCCTAATTTTGTGAGGGTTTTTATCATAAAAATGTGTTTAATGCATCTATGGACATTATTATGTGGGGTTTTCCCTCATTTTATTAATGTGGCATATTACATTGATTGATTTTCTTGTGGCAAACTATCTTTACATCCCTGGCATAAATCCCACATGGTCATGTGGGATTTAATATAAATAAATTTAATCATACTGTTGGATTTAATATACTGTTGGTTTGCTAGAATTTTGTTGAGGGTTTTTGCTTCCATATTTATAAAGAATATTGGTCCGTAGTTTTATTTTTTTGTGTTACCTTTGACTTTGGTATCAGGGTAATGGTGACTTTATATAATGTCTTAGACAGTGTTCCTTTTTCTTTTATTTTTTGGAAGCATTTGAGTAGTATTGTTGATAATTCTCCTTTAAATGTTTGGTAGAATTCAGTGAAACCATCTGCTCCTGGACTTTTCTTCGTTGGGAGGTTTTTTAATATTAATTCATTCTTACTTATAGAGATCTGTTGAGATTTTCTATTTCTTCTTGAGTAATACCTTTGTAATTTGTGTGTTTCCAAAAATTTGTCCATTTAATATGGATTATCTAACTTGTTTATATATAACTGCTCATAGTATTCTATTTAATCCTTTTCATTTCAATAAGGCTGGTAATACATTCTATTCTAGCAAATTATTTTCATTCCATAAAGTTGGTCTCTGATATCATTTCTGATTTTATTTATTTACATCTCTCTCTCTCTTTTTTATTTAAAGATTTTATTTATTTATTTGATAGAGAGAGAGAGCACAAGTAGGCAGAGCAGCAAGCTGAAGGAGAGGGAGAAGCAGACTCCCACTGAGCAGAGAGCCTGATGTGGGGCTCAATCCCAGGACCCTGGGATCATGACCTGAGCTGAAGGCAGACACTTAACTGACTGAGCCACCCAGGCGCCCATCTTCTCTTTTTTTCTTAGTTTAGCTAAAGGTTTCTAAATCTTGTTCATCGTTTCAAAGAATCAATTTTTGGTTTTGTTAATTCTTTCTATTCTTTTTATATTCTCTGTTTCATTTATCTTGCTCTAATCTTTATTATTTCCTTCCTTCTGCTGGCTTTGCATTTAGTTTGCTTTTCTTTCTCTAGTTCCTTAAAGTTAGATTGTTGGTTTTAGATTTTTCTTCTTTTTATTTTAGATTTTTTTAAGTAATCTCTACACCCAATGTGGAGCTTGAATTCACAACCTCGAGATCAAGAGTCACACACTCTACCGACTGAGCCAGTCCAGCACCCCTCTTCTTTTTTAATGTAGGCATGTATGCTATAAACTTCCCCCCAAGTACTGCTTTTACTGCATCCCATAAGTTTTGGTGTGTTGTGTTTTTGTTTTCATTCATCTCAAAGTATGTTCTAATTTCCCTAGTGATTTCTTTTTCTATCCATTTGCTGTTTAAGAATGTAGTTTAATTTCCACATATTTGAAAATTTTCATTTTCCTTTTATTAATTTCTAGCCTCTTTCCATTATAGTCAGAGAAGATACTTTATATGATTTCAATATTTTAAAATATCCAGCAGTATCTTGGATGAGATTCTACCTCTATAAAACATTACCACTGGAAGAAATTGTATAAGAAATGCACAAGAAATCTCTAGTATTTCTTAGAGCTGCATATCAATCCACAATAATTTTAGTTAACAACAACAACAACAACAACAAAACACTGGACCAGAATTCAGAAGACATATGCTATAGTATCGGTCTACTACAAATTAACAGTATGTCCTTTGGAATGTCACTTACGCTTTCTCAACTTCTATTCCCTATCTCCAAAATAAAATAATTAGAAAAAAAAACCAGCAGAACAATAGATAGCAAAGTAAATACCATAGACAACATTTACAATAAAACCAGATAACAAGGTCCACAAACCCCAACAGGCAAGTGAGGAAAATCCCTGCACAAGGGCTGCATGGTCTCAGCATCTGTGAAGGAGGAAGCAGAGGGAAGCAACAAGATGCCTAACAGAACTGAAAAGAAGAAAATAAAAATAGCCAACAGGTATTCTCTGGAAAGTATGGCAAGCCAATTCAATAATAGCAGCTAAAAGAGAGTGGTTTTTTCCAAATCCAGTGGAGGGTGAATGTAAGAAGCTTGGAGTCAAATCTCTGAGAACTGATAAACCAGAGCCTCTTTCCAGCACACACCCCACATGGAAGAGAAGCTGCTGGAAATGAAATAAAAACTGATCCAGATGAGACAAAGAAACAAAGGAAATAGACGTTACAGACAAAAATGGTGGGGAGGGCAGAGATGGCTCTAACAGAGCTAGTAAATCTCAGAAAGCAAGAAACCACATTGTTGAATACTACATAAAAACAACAGAGAGAGGATGTGTGAATCATGCCCTCTTCCAAAAGTTCAGCAAAACTACTTCCACACACACACAAAAAAAGCCACAGAAAAAAAATTAAGGGAAAATCCCATACAAAGTTGTTAAAAGAAATTTAAAAAAGAGAGAGAGAGAGAAAGAAAAGACTAAAGAACAGTGTAATAGCCCAAGGACAATGTGATCACACCAGAAGGACATGTCCACCAAACAAATCAAAAGTACATGTAGAGGTTCTAAAGGCACCATCCAACTTCTCCCACTTATTACAGACTAAAACGAAAATCTGAGGACACCAAACAGAAAGCATAGCAGGCTGTTTGGGAAGGGAAGTAAAAACTTGAATACCAGCAATATGGTAGCTGGTTCCCTGACTTGTTTTTCCCTTCCATAGCTATTGCCTTAGATTCTAGAGTCCCAGAAGTGTTCAGTGGATGTGTACCAAAAAAAAAAGGTGTAAGAAAAGCCCTCTCTTTATGGTCAGAGGACTGGGAAAGGGACCACTGCAGAACTAAGAATATATGGGAAAATCTCCATTTTTCCCTCTTTCTCTTTTTCTTCTCCTGGACCTATCCCAAGTAAAGCCCGGTCATAGAAATACAATCCTGCAGCAACTGCACAGACACTTAAGACTCTGACCCAAACCCCTCTTTTGCCAGAGGATCTGGCAAGAGACTCACAAGGTCCATATAATAGAGGGTGGGGGATTCTCATGGGTTTTTTTTTTTCCTCTCTCTCTCTCTCTCTCTCAATTTTCACCACTTTGTTCCAAGACAGATTTAGTCATAGGAATTTCATGACAACACAGGGATGTGAAAACCCTCGCTTTGTAGCCAGAGCACCAGGAAAAGGGGTCCCTAGAAACCAGACGTCATAAATGATGGAGAGAAAGGGATCCTTAAATCCGTACATAGGCGGCACTGATGTGAAGTAGCGTAGCAAAAGCTTTCGGAACTGAGGTATAGTGTGCACCACTGACAGGGTCCCAGCCTGGCTCCTAGGTGACACAGACATGGTGCCAACCATAATAGAACTATAAAGGTTTTGAAGTCTGCTGACATTGGAAGCACACCTCACACAAGCTAGGTCAGGATGAGAAGGATTAACTGACAGCTAAACAGACAAACAAAGTCAACATTCTCCAGAGGACGTTGACAGACTCAAGGTCTCACAACATAATATTTCCAAGATAAAATCCAAAATTATTCAACATTAAAAGAAAAAGAAAACAGGACAACTCTCTACAACTTGCAAGGAAAAGACAATAAACACCAACCCTACCATGATGCTGATGTGAAATGATCAAACACAGACTTTAAAGTAGCTATTATCACCATGTTCCGTGAGGTAAAAGTGAACACCCTTGAAACACAGGGAAAGATAGCAGTTTTCTGCAAAGAAATGACAGTTGTAGAAAAAGAACGAAATGGAAATTTTAGAACTGAAAAATACAACAGAAATAAAATACTCACTGAGGGGCTTAAATGGAGATGACAATGGGAAGTGAACTTGAAGATAGTGCAATGAACATTATCCAATCTGAAAAAAGATCACAAGCATGGCTAAGTTCACACGCAGTCAGAGTTTGCCTGAGAGGTGAGCTTGCCTGGGCCTGATGATCTGGACTTACCATCTTCCTATCTTTCCAGGGTCTCATTTCCATGTGCATGCATGTGTGTTCCTGGGTCCTTTCTGCTTTAAAAGTCACCCCTTGCTAGAGTGAAAGGGAGTTAACAGGAGCTTAAGAGCTCTGTGGTCTCTTCGCTTTCCTGGGCAAATTGCTCTGGATTAGTTTTCCTTATCCAAAGGCTCAGCTCATTCCTGCTTTAACCTTGAGGCTATTTTACAGATTCACAAAACTTCCACATCTGCCCTTGGTTAGGTGCCTCTCCTGTCTCCTGCCTTATGTTACCTTTCAGAGATATTTCTGCTTATGGAATCAGAATTTTTTTTTTTTTTAAGAAAACTCTACCCCTGACGTGGGGTTTGAACTCATGACCCTGAGATCAAGAGTCGCATGTCCTACTGACTGAGCCAGCCAGGTGCCCTAAAATCAGATTTATTTTTATCTTACTATTTTAAAAGCTGCCTTACTCAAGGTTGAGGATATGTGACTGAGTTTCATTCTTTTCCTCTTCAAAATGCTCCCAAAAAGTGGCTTGGCCACTTTCCCCAAGATTTCTACTACTTTTACCTTGGATTCCTCTTCCTTACAGACCAGATTTAAGTGCTTTGTTCTTTCTTTACTTCATCTACCCTCCCAGCTCACCCAGCCCCCTCCCTGTTCCTTCCCTCCAGCCAAATCCTTCTATCCCAACAGTGGATGGAGGAGAAGGAGGCTAGAAGCCACAGCATCCACTCATTCTGGAGGAAATTCTCCTCCTCATGGAGGAACTCAGATTATTTTGTAGTTATGTTTGGACAAGCACTGGACCATCCAAAAAAAACTGGATTCTTGCCATGGTTCTGCCACAAACAAGCCATGTAACTAACTGTTGGGAAGGAAAAAGTTTTTCTCTACCCTTCAAGGTCTTCCAACAAGACTAAGAGTTAAATTAATATGAGACAATTAACAGGAGGAAAAAAAACATAAGTTTTATTATGTGCAAACGGAGACCCAACAATGAAATTGAGACCTAAAGAAATAAGCAAAGCAGACAGTTTTTATAATTTCTAGACAAAGAGACAACAAATCTGTGAGGCATTGACAGGACAAAGAAAAAAACTTTGTGAGCTTCAATTAGTAAGGAATTCTAAAACAGAATTTGGGCAGGCGTAGTAAATTAGTAAAAGCAACAAGCCTTGTTTATGCTGCCTCTTTGGCTTTAAATTTCCTGCCTCTGGTGATAAGGATGTCTTTTTACCTCCTGGTACAAGGAGGGTAACTTTCACATAGGAAACTGATTTCCTGCTCTCAGGGGGACAGAGGAGGATCTGAGTGTCCTTCTTGCACAGGGCATCTCTTGAGTAACTTTTATTTAAAATAATCAATATGCCGAAGTGGCACATTTTGGGGAAGCCTGCCCTTGAACCCTACATACATAACCTTGAATAGCACAAATAGTCATGGAATTTTGCAGCTCTATGAAGCCTTGAGAGGTCATCTAATCCAACGTTCTACTTTTACAAATGTAGAAACTGAGGCCTGGAGACATGCTATAACCTGCTCCAAGTCAGATGATTGGTTAATAGCATAGTGGTTCTTACACACAGCACTATTTTACTAATGCTCTTTCCATCACCCCTCGCTGAGCACCTCCATTTCTTCATCTGCGCAGTGGGCACAGTGAGGGTTATAGATGAGAACATATGAACTACCGCTGCTGTATGAATATGGAAAATAGAAAGTGTATTCAAACGATAGTTTATCAACCTTATTGACAATCCCCATTGGAAAATAACTCACTGCTGGGCCCCAGTGGAAGGTCATAACCCAAGGGAGGGCTAAGCTGGCTCGTCCACCTCTCTTGGGGCCTGTAAACTTTTAATGGAAGCACCACAGAGATCCATGGACACTGCAGCTAATAAGGCTCACTGGAACCACTTTAAAAGTTGGTTTGTTCAAAAATACCTGCAGTAAATACCTAAATCCCAACAACAAACGTGGTAAGGGATGTTGGACTATGGATGGTTAATCCTCTGCCTTTCTCTGTTTTACAAGTTGATTACAATGTGATTATTTTGGTATATCGTACCTGGTCTATGGTGAGCATTCAGCAAACTTTTGTTAAGTATGGAACTCCTCATTTGAAGTGAAATGTCTTGAAGAGTTAAAAAGCTGCAAGAGGCATGTCTGGGTGCACCTCTATGCTCAGCGCTGGGGATACCAAAAAAAGACAAAATTTGGGGGGCACCTGGGTGGCTCAGTCATTGAGCGTCTGCTTTCAGCTCCCAGGGTCCTGGGATCGAGCCCCGCATCAGGCTCCCTGCCCAACGGGAAGCCTGCTTCTCCCTCTCCCACTCCCCCTGTTTGTGTTCCTGCTCTCGCTGTCTTTTTCTCTGTCAAACAAATAAATAAAATCTTAAAGAAAAAAAAGACATACATTTTTCTCTCAACCAGCTCACAGTCTCGTGGGGAAAACATTTGCAGAAACACATAAATGCACTCACTTCAAAGAGGAAACAGCTCTCTCAGGGGGACGCTCCAAGGTTAAAAGGCTGAGCCACTAGCCATGCCTGGGAGAGAGGGGAAAGCTTCCCAGAGGAGGTGACATTTGAACAAAGGGGCGGTTCATGCCTGTGGGCAGAAGTGTGTTCCTGGCAGGAAGAACAGAGGCCCAGAGATGAAATGGCACAGCATACACTCCAGGAGCCCCGAGTGCCTCAGCAAGGCCAGGGCACAGGGCAAGTGGTGGAGGATGAGGGTGGGGAGGACGCAGGGGTCAGACTCCGGAGAGCTTTGAGAAACCTGGTTAATGAATTTAGATTTTATCCTATAGGACATGAGAAGCCAGTGGAGGACAAGAGCAGGAGAGTGGCCTACAGATGAGGAGAGATGGGAGGGTGGCGAGAATAAACAGAGGGGGAGCCACTCCTTTGTTTCTCCACACCCCGTCTGGTTTCAGAAAAGACTTAATGAGGGCAGTTGAGGGCCTGGAACTTTGCCTGTGTCCTTGACCCATCCCATCCCAGCTTCAAAAACCCTTAAAGACGTGGGAGGGTGAAGAGAAGAGAGGAGAAGGGAAAGGAGATGGGAGGTAAGAAAAGAAAGAGTAGGAGGAAAAGGTGATTCAGAAAAACCAGGGAGTCAAAGCCACTGAGCCAGCTGGGACCCATGGCCCATTGGTATCAAGACACTGCTTCAGTGACTCTGGGATGCTCTTGGCCTTTCCATCATGAACCACGATGGACTCCATGGCTTCAATCCTCATACACTCTCATTCAAAGGCTGGAGGTGAGGAAAAGGGTATGGGACCGTTTCTTTCTCCTCCTATATCTCTTGCCTTTAATCATGGAGGAAAAATCTTTCCCCAAAACTCCCCCAGGAGTAGCCCTATGTCTTATTGGTCATTACCAGGTTAATCACATGATTACTCCTGGATGCTTAGTGGTCTAGGAACATAAATATCTGGCTTTTTCAGTTACTTTGGTAAGAGTCAGGCAAGGGAGAAGGCATTTGGAATGACTGCTGAGTAGGCAACTTGCAGTATCTGCCATGTTGTTGTAAAGTACCTGGCAACAAGAATGAACATGGTGGGCCAAAAGCAAGAGAATTTTGAGAGTGGCACAAAGTCTACCTTGTACAGAAAAATTCTTACAATACTATGGGTCACAAACTCAAATGTAGGTAATGTAAATGAGAGAATGTGGGTGGGAACTTCCCTGAATAAAAGAAAACTTAGTTTTATCTCACTCCTCAACCTAGTGCAAAACTCTAACATCTAACTAAAAGGTAAAAAAACAAGACTTTTTTCTTTCCTTCTTTCTTTCTTTTTTTGGAGAAACAACAACCCCAGAAATGCAAGCCTCAACATACTGGTACTTGGAGGTCCTCTAGTGAATTACTGATTTCCTATTTAATCCCCTAAAGTGAAGTCTATCAATATAAAAACTCCACCTATACATAGAGGTCTCAATCGACATTTCCGTGTCTTACTCTTAAGTGGATATAGACAATCAAGGATCAAAAGGTATATAAGGAAGGCTTCCAAATCAAAATAAATAGAAAAATGAACGAGAAGTAAACAAAATGATGCAGGGAACATAAGAAACCTTAAAAAAAAAGTTTCTGGTTCATATAATTAGGATCTTTAAAGAGGAGCAACAAGATATAATACCTATAAAATAAGAATAGGAAAGGGCGCCTGGGTGGCTCAGTTGGTTGGGCGATTGCCTTTGGCTCGGGTCATGATCCTGGAGTCCCGGGATCGAGTCCCATATCGGGCTCCCTGCTCGGTGGGGAGTCTGCTTCTCCCTCTGACCCTCTTCCCTCTTGTGCTCTGTCTCTCATTCTCTCTCTCTCAAATAAATAAATAAAATCTTTAAAAAAAAAGAAAAATAAAAAAAAAATAAGAATAGGAAAGAGGCTCCTGGGTGGCTCAGTCAGTTCAGCATCTGACTCTTGATTTCAGCTTGGGTCATGATCTCTGGGCCATGGGATCGAGCCCCACTTTGGGCTCCATTCTCAGCTTGAGTCTGCTTGTCCCTCTCCCTCCCTATCTGTCCCTCCCCATGCTCATTCTCTCTCTCTCTCTCCTCTCTCTCAAATAAATAAATAAATAAATAAATAAATAAATAAATAAAATATTTTAAAAAATAAGAATAGAAAAAAAGTGGAAAACAAGAAATAACTCTTAAAAATTCAAATATATTTACAGATGTTAAAAACTTCAACAGAGGGCTTAGAAGATAAAGTTGAAATTACCTCTGAAAGTAGAATAAAAAATGAAGATGTGGTAAAGAACTGGAAAGACTCTATAAGAGGCTTAGAAATTAATTCAGTAGGAATTCCCCAAAGAATGGCAATTACAGAGGTGGAAAAAACTATGGAAGAAATAATACAAGAAATTTTCCAATTGTAAAGGCCCACCAAATATCAGTAGAAGAAATAAAGCCCATACTAAACACTTCCTTGTAAAATTTCAGAACACTAAAGACAAAAAAGAGGTTTTAAAAGGGTGAGAATAAGAGATAAAACAAACAAACAAAAAAAACCAGAACAGCTTCAGATTCTTCAGAGCAAGCTGGATGCTGGAAGAAAATCAAAGAATATCTTCAACATTCAGGGGTGGGAGGGATTATTTTCAATCTACAATTCCATTATCAGCCAAAACATCAATTAAGTGTGAAGGACTAATGGAAGGACTCTGCAATGAACTGAAAGTTTAAGTTACCCAAAAATTCATATGTTGAAGTCCTAGACCCAACGTGATGATATTAGGAGGTAGGGCCTTTGGGAGTTAATTAGGTTATGAGGGTGGAGCCCTCATGAATGGGATTAATACCCTGATCAAAAGGACCCTAGAGAGCTCTTTCACCCTCTTTCCATCATGGAAGGGCACAGTGAGAAAACAGCCATCTACAAACCAAGAAGTGGACCTCACCAGACACTAAATCTGCTGGCATCTTGATCTTAGACTGTCCAGCCTCCAGAACTGTGAAAAATAAAATTCTGTTGTTTATAAGCCATCAAGTCTATGGTATTCTGTTATAACAGCCCAAACTGACTAAGAAAGACTCCTATTGCCCTCTTTCCTCAAATGTTTAACAGTCCCTGCCTAGGCATTTATGTGTAAGATGCTGTGAGAATTGAAAAAAGCAAGAATGCTCATTTTCACTACTCCATTCAACATCATACTGGAAGTCCCTGCCAGCAAATTAAAGCAATAGAAAGAAATTGAAAAATCACACAGATTATCCCTATTCTAAGAAAACATGATTGTCTACACAGGAAGTCCAAGGAATCTATGAAAGTACTCCTAAAATTAATAAATGAGTTTAGCAAGATGGCAGTATATTAGCAATGAACAATTGAAAACCAAAATATAAAGAAAAACATTTAAAATAACTCGGAAAATGAAGCATTCAGGTATAAATCTAACAAAATGTGTACAGTATTTGTATGCTGAAAACTACATAATGTTGATCAAAAAAATCAAAAAAGATCTAAAAAAAATGTAGAAACATACTGTGTTCATAGACCAAAAGACTCAGTATTGTTAAGACATTAATCATCCCCCAGTTGACATATAGATTCAATGTAAACACAATCAAAATCCCAGGTTTTTTAGTAGATATTGACAAGGTGATTTTATTTTATTTTTTATAGATTTTATTTATTTATTTATTTGACAGAGAGAGACAGCGAGAGAAGGAACACAAGCAGGGAGAGTGGGAGAGGGAGAAGCAGGCCTCCCGTTGAGCAGAGAGCCCAATGTGGGACTCAGTCAGGACCTGAGCTGAAGGCAGACACTTAATGACTGAGCCACCCAGGCATCCTGACAAGGTGATTTTAAAACATACATGGAAAGGCAAAAGATCTAGAATAGCCAAAACAATTTTGAAAAGAATAAGAATGGAGGAATCACACTACCTGATTTTAAGACTATAAAGTCAAAGTAATCAAGTAGAGTGTATTGATAAAAGGATAGACACAGAGATTAATGAAATAGAATAGAGCCTATAAATAGACCCACATAAATATGGCCAATTGATTCTTGACAAAGATGAAAAGACAATTCGGGGGAAAGGATATTCCTTTCAACAAATGGTATTGGAACAATTGGAGATCCATATGCTCTAAACTTCACACCTTATACAAAAACATATTCAAAATATTTTATAAATCTAAATGTAAAATTACAAATCTTTTAGAAGGAAACATAGAAGAAAATCTTTGCGACCAGGAATTAAACAAAAAGTTTTTAGACATGACACCAAAAGCATGATCCATATAAGAAAAAAATTGTAAGTTGACCTTTATCAAAACTAAAATTTTGCCCTGTGAAAGACACCAGTAAGAAAATGAAAAGACTATCTCACGCTGGAATATACTACTTGTAAATCACACGTTCAACAAAGGATTTGTAGTAAATATAACAAACTTACAAAACTCAATGGTAAGAAAACAATCCAAGCTTAAAATGAGCAAGGCATTTCACCAAAGAGGATTTACAGATGGTCAATAAGCTCATAAAAAAATGCTCAACATCATTAACCATTAAGGAAATGCAAAATAAATCACAATGAGATACTACAACCCACCTATTAGAAAGGGTAAAATTAAAAAAATAATAATAGCCTGACAATACCAAGTGTTGACAAGGATGTGGAGCTCAAACATTGCTGATGGGAATACAAAATGACATTGCCACTCTGAATAACAGTTCGGCAGTCTTATAAAGTTTAGCATATACTTACCATATAACTTGGCAATTCCACTCCCAAGCATTGAACCTAGAAAAAAATCTGTTCATACAAAAATCTATAAATGAAGATTTATAACAACTCTATTTGGAATAAAAAAAAAGAGCTGGAAACGGGGTGCCTGAGTAGCTCAGTTGGTAGAGCATCTGACTCTTGGTTTTGGCTCCGGTCATGATCTCAGGGTCCTGGGATGGAGCCCCATGTCTGGCTCCCTGCTTAGCAGGGAGTCTGGTTGTCTACCTCTCCCCGTGCTCCTCCCCCTGCTTGTGCATACGCTCTTTCTCAAATGAATGAATAAATATTTTTTTAAAATGTCCTTCGGTGGGTGAATAGATAAACATATGCAGTACATCCATATGATAGAATACTGCTCAGTGAGTATGAACTACTGATACATGCAACTACCTGGATGAACCTCAAAGGCACTATGCTGAATGAAAGAAGCCAGTCTCAAATGATTACATATTGTGTGATTTCATTTATGTAGCATAAAGAAAAAGACAAAACTATAGTGATAAAGAATATATCAGTGGTTGTCAGGGTTTAGGAGTTGGGGGAGAGTGTAACTACAAGGGGTAACATCAGGGAGGTTTTGGAAGTGATGAAATTGTTCTATATCCTGTGTTAAATTGTTCTATGTCCTGTGTTCTATATCAATGCATGCTAAAATTCATAGAACTGTATACCAAAAAAGTCAACTTTCCTATATGTAATTTAAAATTAAAATTTTAAATTAAAAACCCTGGGAAGATAAAGACATTTTCAGATGTGTCAGGTTTTAAAAATTTACCACCCACATACCCTTTCTCCAAAAGCTACTGAATGATGTGTTTTCATGATATCATCATGAAAAGATCAAACAAGAAAAAGGAAAACACGGTATCCAGAAAACATGAGAATCAATGCAAGAAAAAAATGTAAACTTTCTGAGTGATGTTAAATAAAAGTACTAAGAAGACAGCTGTGCAGCAGGTCTAAGAAGCAACCTGTCCAGTTTGTAATAAGTGTAGTAAGAGAACATAGAACTCCTGGAGGATTGGTATCAAGAGAAAATTGGAATAGATAGCTCATTCAGCGTGTCTGGACATAAGCTCAAAAAAGATTTTCAGTTCTGGTGAAAATTTTCAGAATGAATTAGTATATAGAAACCTAAGCAAACAAAAAGGAGGCAATTGTCAACTCCAGGAAATATAAAAAGTTGAAATATAATTATAGGGCGCCTGGGTGGCTCAGATGGTTAAGCGTCTGCCTTCGGCTCAGGTCATGATCCCAGGGTCCTGGGATCGAGTCCCACATAGGGCTCCTTGCTCAGCAGGGAGTCTGCTTCTCCCTCTCCCTCTGCCTCTCCCTCTGCTTGTTCTCTCTCTGTCTCTCTCGCAAATGAATAAATAAAATCTTAAAAAAAATTAAAAAAGAAATATAATTATAGTGCAGTATATGGTTTGTCTATCAATATTAATTGCATTATCTTGGTAATAGGAACACTGAACCATCTTCTGAAGTGTCAGGTGGTTCTGGTGAACAGGGGACACTGGGAGGAAAGAAAGAAAGAAGAAAGAAGAAAAGAAAGAGAGAAAGGAAAGAAAGAAAGAAAGAAAGAAAGAAAGAAAGAAAGAAAGAAAGAAAGAAAGAAAGAAAGAAAGAAAGAAAGAAAGAAGAAAGAAAGAAAGGGAGAGAGAAAATAAAAGGGAGAAAAGAAAAAGCAACACTGAACCAGTGGCATACCAAAAGCAGGATGGTGAGAACAGTCTGCCCCAAGCACAAACAATAAGGGGCAGCAATAATTCTCTGCAAGTAATTTAAAAATAATAATGAAACTTACTAAAAATCAATCTGGTTTTCATTGTCACTGTGCCGTAGAATTTCTAGATAATGTCAATGATAAAACACCCCTCCCCCACAAAAAATTTGTTATTTGTCTAATTTATAAATAAAATTTTAAGTTACTGTTGAGCTTTAATAATATATCTGCAAGCTTCAGGGTGACACATTTTTATTATTTATCTTTTAATGAACATTTTATGTTACATGAAAATTAATTTGAGGAATTCCCAGTTCTACAGATGGTCTCCAGTACACATGGATTCAGTTATATGCAATTGTTTTGAGAGTAAATTTCTAATGGCTCAGAATCATTGTTCAGATTCATTTTGGTTACAGTTCATGTCTCCAACCTTGTGGTACCGCATACCCTTGCTTTTAAACAGTAGATTAAAGTAACGGATGCAATCACAGTAATCGTAAAAGCAAAGAAACAGAACTTGAGTTACCTTGTCATTTCATGCAACCACGTGGAGTTTTTATTTGTGATTAAAATATAAAACAGTGAAACAGAGTGTAAATTTCAAGGTGTAATAAATTTGGTTGATAAATACAAATTCTGGTTCATAATGTTTTATTTATTTCAATAATTTTACGTGTATCTTCTTTTCTAATAATTCATTTTTTTAAGCTAAAGAATGAATCCAGAAAATTAGTGACATTAGAGGTGTGAGTACTAATTTCTTAAATTGTACCTTTTGGAGACATTTCAGTTTTATACAGAAAAATCACTTAATTGTTATTGGATGATTATTTACCTAAAACATTATTATACCAGACTGTAACCAAAGGATACAAAGTCTCTTAAGCAGATATAAAAACTCATAGATAAGTAGTTGTGCTTTTTTTCCTGCAGGAACTTGGGTGAGCCTGCAGTCATTTGTAATATTGTGAATCCAGCAACTGATTCAGTTCATCATTATTTTGAATTCCATAAAGAAACTTGAAGGGCAGTACCCATACTAACATGAAACAATATTAATCTAGTGAAGTTCAACAAGGAAAATGTGAAAAAGCAATGTATGGATCTATTTTGAAACATATAATACCTTCAACATTACGTAAAGTTAATGAAAAAATCTGAAGAAATGCAAGTTGGTACATCCAAAGCACTTTGCTAGAAACAACACAAAATTATCAAATGATTACTTTTCTCTTTTTTGTACAGTAATTAATTGTTTTTACTGGCATAATATATATGAAGTTCAATAAAAGAAAATTTTTGCTCTTTGTTTCTTTTCTGGCCCTTATTGTTATTTATTTTATTTCATAATTATTCCTGAAAATAAAGTTGTCATATAGAGGAGGAGGTATCAGAAAAATGATCCAATCCATGTGTATGCCTCTGCACTGGATATTGATTCATTGGAAAGTGATGATAATTATATTGGGAGGATGGGAAGAGGTTGAGTGTATGCATGTGTGCTAGGGAGAGTACCTAGTAAATTACCTAGAGCTTCAACTGCCATAGCAGGAAGTCAATGCTTTGGAATATGAATGTGATAGCAAAGGACATCACTGTAGGAGATGGGGATTACTCCCTCAGAGCAGTGAGATCTGGATGGGTAAGAACATGGAGCAGAGAAATGCTATCTTTCATTTAGAGCCAAGGAGTAAAACTTGACTTTTTAAACTATGTGCATGTATTACTTTGAAAGGAAATAATTACAAAACCAGAAGAACTTAAGAAGGAGAAGCCAATGTAAAAACACTGGGCAGTCAGCTTTAGATACATTTAATTATATAATCTGGAAATTATAATTACAAAACATAATAGGGATAATATAAACCCTGATGAAAGGAAAAGCAACGGAAGTAACAAAATCGGGAGGTTGATAAAGGTAGGAAGTATAACTGTGCTAACCACAGCACCTTTTATATCAAAGAATCAATCAACACTGCCTCAAATTGAAATGTGAGGTTTGAAAAATCAATGACTCTAACCTCTTTATGGTTTTATGGTTTTCATAATCACTTTTCCTTAACCTTGGGGGGATCTTTTAGTAATTAATTAATATCTCTTGTGGTGGAAAAAATATTTAAAGTACAGCATTTCCTTCAGATATTTCTCTTCTGTTGAGTTTGATTAAAATTGAGCTTACATTTCGATAAAATGTAGAGTGGGGATCAGCTTTTACAAAATCATTTTGGTCTAACTTTATCTAAAACTTTCCTTCATTTATCATTCTTCTTTTTGTATATGAGCATAAAGATTTTGAAATAATGTTTATCAGAGGTTCTGTTTTCATTCATTCTAAACTGCAGATTTCTTTTTCCCACATGTAAACAACTTTGAAATCTAGCAAGCTCAGGCAAAGGCTGGTGGCCAGGTACCGGTAGTGGAGCAGTTGTTTTTGCTGACACCTTCTGGCAAGATCAAATGCCAGCATCAAAGAACTGGGTATCAGTTCTTTGAATGAAAAGCCCAGAGATGATAGCTGAGCACTCTTTTTTCTTTAAATTTTTTTTATTTATTTAATTGACAGAGAGAAAGGGAGAGTGACAGCAAGAGAGGGAACACAAGCAGGGGGAGTGGGAGAGGGAGAAGCAGGCTCCCTGCCAAGCAGGGAGCCCGATGCGGGGCTCGATCTCACGACCCCCCAGGATCATGACCCGAGCCGAAGGCAGACGCCCAACCGACTGAGCCACCCAGGCGCCCTGGAGGTGGCTCAGTTGGTTGGGCGACTGCCTTCGGCTCGGGTCATGATCCCGGGGTCCTGGAATCGAGCCCCGCATCGGGCTCCCTGCTCGGCGGGAAGCCTGCTTCTCTCTCTCTGCCTGCAGCTCCCCCTGCTTGTGCTCGCTCTCACTCTCTCTGTGTCAAATAAATAAATAAATAAAATCTTAAATTAAAAGAAAAAGAAATGCAATACTCCATCACCTATGGGTGATGCACAAAGGGTTATATTGTATTGACACACACACACACACAATGACTTAGAGTCAAGAAGTGATTCAGAAGAGCTAAACTCTAAATGTGAAATGGTTTTGGAATATTTTGTCCAATTTGTTTCACTTCTATTTGACTTTTTATGTTTGCATAAGAATGATATATTATAAAATACATGTTTAAGTAAGTCTAAAAGAGTTCTTTCAATAAAAATTCTAAGTGATAAAAAGAAGCACTGTGTGATGATTTAATTGGCAGCATTTTTTTAGTGATAAAAAATGATTTGTCTTAGAATCAAAACCTAGATTTGATGAAATATGCTATTTCTGAGTGATAGAAGTGGATAGTTTGTTGCTTTCTTCTTTAAGGTTTTCCATATGGCTCAATTTTATAATGAATATATGATAAGGGGGCCCCTGGGTGGCTCAATCCGTTAAGCGTCCACCTCTTTTGATTTTTAGCTCATGTCATGATCTCAGAGTGGTGAGATCCAGCTCCATGTGGAATGCTGAGCTGTACGGGGAATCTGCTTGAGATTCTCTCCCTCTCTCTCTGCCCTCCCCCAACTCGAGCCCACTCTCTCTAAAACAAATAAATAAATCTTTAACATATATACATATATATATACATATACACACACACATATGATAGGAAATATCATTGACCTTCATGTAATACTATATAATTCTAAGTACATATCAAATAGAATATTTTTATGCACAATATATTATATATTATATTATACATTATATACAATGTGCATAAAACATACAATATATGATAGTTATAAATATACATATTATATAATATGTAAACTTTTCTATGGCTTTACTTTCATAATAAGGAAATAAAAGCTATAGGCCTTTTAGTATAATAACTGATATCATTTCACTGGAACCATCTTTTTTTTTTAAGATCTTATTTACTTATTTGAGAGAGAGAGAGAGAGAGTGAGCACAAGTTGGGGGGAGGGGCAGAGGGAAAAGGAGACAAGCCGAGTCCCCACTGAGTAGGGAGCCTGACACAAGGCTCCATCCCAGGACCCTGGGATCATGGCCTGAGCCGAAGTCAGACGTTAACCAACTGAGCCACCCAGGTGGCCCCTCACTTGAACCATCTTGATATTATTCTCACTTATCCATACTCACCCACATTTGCTTAGCTTGGTGTACAAAGTTCTCCATATTCTTCAGCTTTTCAGTATTTTGGCCATAGACCAGGTCTAGGGTGAGATTTCTTCCATGGTAGAAATAAATATTTCAAAACCAAAGAAACCTTTGACACTCTTTTCGGCCCGTTCCTTCTAACAACCTCTGTATATTCTCTCTCTCTCTCTCTCTCTCTCTCATTTTCTCTCTCTCTCCCTCATCTCTTACTTTTCTCCACTTTTTTATTCCCTATTTCAGGATCTCTGAGAGATGTTCCTGGGTTAGAAGAAAGTCATTTCTGGGGTACCTAGGTGACTCTTGATTTGGGCTCAGATCATGATCTCAGGATCAAGAGACTGAGTCCCAAGTCAGGCTCCATGCTCAGCATGGAGTCTGCTTCTCCCTCTCCCCCTGCCCCTCTCCCTGCTCACACTTGCTCACTCTCTTTCGCTAAATTAAAAAAAAAAATCTTAAAAAGAAGAAGGAGAACGTCATTTCCTAAAGATCAGTGGTGGCAGCTCGGGGGCACAGACATTTACCCACGGCCCTGGGTGCCTGCCAAGCTCCCAGACTTCAACCTGAAGGTTCCACCGGGATCTGAGGAGCAGCAGAGAACACCCTTCTAATCCCCAGTTAGTACCTTCTTCTCCTCACTGCCTCTACCCCACAAGGTCTTCACCATTAAAAATCATCCCTGTGCTTAAGGTTTCCAAGACTCCAATAACTATTATTCAGGAAAGCTAAAACACCACACATCTTTCCTATCTTAACCAAGTTTCTCTTGATTTGCAGTAACAGGAACTCATGCAGACTATCTCGGGCAGAAAAGGGAAATTTACTTTAAGGACACAGGTGTATCGCACAGAACCCAACAGCAGGACCTCCCCGGGGGCGGGGGGCAGAGTAAGTTGGTGTATTTTAAATAGTCTTTCCCCAGGGCACTTACCTGAATACGAGCTGGGTACTGGGCACCACAGCAGGCCCTGCGATTGGTCAAGCACAGAAGAGATAAGGTCTGTTCTGGCAAGAATGTGCGGCCTGAATGGAACGATCAGACGTGACCCACAAACTAGAGCAAAGGTGGGAGCTGCTAGGAGGGAGTAGGAGTTGGCTATGTGGGGACAGAGAAGGATGATCAGGGACCAGGCCCAGAGGGGACAAAGCCATGATGTCCTTGGCTAAATTATGGAGCAAGGGAACATGTGTGGTTAAGAAATAGGATGGGAAAGTAGGTTAGGGTGAGATCATAAAGGGCTTGGGTGCCAGGAAAATGAATTTAGCTTTTATCTAGCCAAACAAATTAGAAGCCACTGAAAGACTAAAGACGGTAGAGGGGTGTGATCAAACGCGGGCCTCTCGAGGGCCCGCCTGTCTTCGACCTGAAAGAGGAATGGGGACGCGGGAGACCATGGAGGCAGGGAGGCTTTCGGAACAGCCCAGAAAGGAAGGGACTGACCAACCAACTGAGAAACAAGCTGCGTGGGGACAGAGGGTATCAGCGCTTACAAGCTCCCCTACACACAGACCCTGACACACTGACGTCTCCTTCTGAGTGTGTGTAAGCCCTACGGGGCCCAAGAGGAGGGGCCCTGGGCCAGGACTTTCCTTTAGGGGGACAGAGGGTGAGAGAGGGTCAGGAAGCTGCATGGGCAGCCCCAGGGCAACAAGGACCAGGGTGGGGGATGGACACGTAATGGTGGTGAATACAGACATACCTAATCAGAATCTCACACACGCACACACACATGCACCACCCCAAGCACACGGTGCGGTGACTAGAGCAAAGGCTCAAACAGAGGCTGATTCAAATCCTGACTCTGCCTCTCCCTGGCTGGGAGATCCTATGCAAGTCCCTCAACCTCTCTGAGCCCCCGTTTTCTCATCTGTAAAATGTGGCTAAGATCTACCCCCTGGCTTGTGGTGGAATAATAATAGCTATGAAGACTAACCCTTAAAAATGGCTACACATTCTTGCCCTCCCGTATTTATGCCATTGCAGGGTGACCTTGTACTTCTCGTCATCAAGAGACTGTTTCTCAACTCCTTGAATCTGAGTTTGTGACTTGCTTTGGCCAAAGTGACAGTAGCAAAGGTGATGCTAGAATAGACTTGAATATTGCTCATTACCGGGGCTTGCTCTCTTGTGCTCTTGGAACCCAGCCCCCATATGAACAAGCCCAGGCTAGCCTGCCCGAAGATGAGAGACACATGGCCTCTGCCCCCATCACTCCAGCCAACAGCCAGCAAATGTCCAAGAAGGGGAGCCACCTCCCTGACCCACAGCTGACTGCAGACCCCAGCATTAGCCCAGCCAAGACCAGCAGAACTGCCCGGCCACGACTGCCAACCTCCCAAAACATGAGCAAATAAATAGTAGCTTTAAGCCACCACATTTTGGGTGGTTTGTTATGCAGCAAAATCTAATTGTTAGACTTATGCTTCTGCCTGAGATGAAGTAACAGGGATCACATGTCTCTTCCTACCTGAAACAACCAAAATAACCAAGCTTAGGCTCTGGATATTGGGCGGGTAATGAAGGACTGTGATTCCCAAAAGACAGGAACATAAATGATGTGAGCACCAAGATCGCCCCAGCTTACTGCCTAGAAAAGGTTTCCAGGTGGCATGCAGAGGGGGGTGGGGACCCAGATGGAGTCTGGGGAACTCCTGAGTTGAGGAGACATAACGGAGAGTCTGGGGAGACCAAGGTGGGTAAAGCTCTCAGGACAGAGCATGGAGGAGAGAGACCCCTGGAGATGTGCAGAGGGTCCCTTTCAGAAGGCGGATCAGCGCAGGCACACGAGGAAGTTAGCTGAGGCCAGGGAGATAACCCCGTGAAAGGAGAAAGAACAATGCCCTGCACTCTCACAGAGCCAGAAATGGAGGCTGCCACCACCAGCCAGACTGTAAAGACTCATAGTCGCAGGACAGTGAGTAGAATACTCAGGAAGGTCATGCCTCCGTAGTGGGGGATACTTAGTCCTAGATGGACCACTCCTCCAGACCTGCTTCCTAAAAGCAAGATCTAAACCAATCAGACTGTTCATAAGTAACTTCACTGCATCATAGAAAATCTAACTAAAGCTAAAACTTATGGAGTGCTTGCTATTTTACATTGCATTTTACATATATTACTCCATTTATATTACTTTATACTGACCCCTTGAAACAGCTGCAATTCTCATCCCCATTGCGCAGATGATGGAGTTTAAGATAAGACATATGAGGTGCCTGGCACATAGCATGTTCAATAAATGGTATTTCCCTCAACTCCCTACCCTTGCTCCCCAACAACCAAATGACTTCTTCTAAATTGCACATCCACTTCAAAGAGATTATGGCTTTAAAAAACCCAAACATTACAGCCTTTGGGAGGAAAGTGGTCTCTAGCTGGGGTCCAGGGAAAAGTCCTGAATGAAGAGTCAGGAGTGCTGGTTCCCGTCCAGCCACTGCCACTACCTTGCAGGGTGACCTTGAGCCAGCCCTTCACCTCTCTGAGCCTGATTCCCCTATCTCCCACGGGGAGGCAGGGGAAGGTGTAGATTAGACTTCCTCAAAGCAACCCTCTCATTCCAGAGGCCCGATGCCTCAGCCATCCTCAGGCTAAAATTCTCATGGTGGCGGATAGCAAATTTGGAAAAGCAGAGTGGTATGTAACACATACGCCCACACCCACACCCACACACACACACAAACTCAGGGAGCCTCTTGTGGAGCTCTCTTCAGAAGGTTCTCGCCACTAAGAGAACTAGCTTCCCGCTCCTGCAGCAGTGCGGCATTACCCACTTCGGCCAGAAGATGGTGTTGCTTCTCCGTGCCCGTTCAACCGCATTTCCTCTGTGCGCAAAATGTTCCCTGGGGCAGAGTTGAGTTTTCTTGACAACCTTTTAAAAAACTGAGCGTTCTGATTATGCTTAGCGATGATAAAAGTATGAAGTAGGTGCTTGGTAAATGTTGATTTGAGTTCCACTTTGTAGCTTTCACAGCATGGGGCACTTGGGTGATGATCAGTAAGTTTGTATTGATTGATTGATTGATTGTCACTGCAGGGAGAGACCCAAAGCATAAGGCCAGGGTGGCAGGACCAAAGAGCATTCAGTCCAAACACTACAATTTCTAGATGCAAAATGAGGCCCGGAGAGAGATGGGAAGAAAAACAATGTGCCCTACACAGAGCAGCTTCTCCTCAAACATCTGCTGAATTAATACATAAAGTGCATCACCACTTACTCCGAGAGGTAATAGTTTTCATACCCACTTTACAGATGAGAGAACTGAAGCTACCATAAGAGACCTGGCCAAATCACAAGGTGACTTCAAAGCACACTGTGCCCCACCACTAAGATTAATAGCTGATATTTCTATTATTCTTGGTAACCTGTCAAGCACTTTCATATACACTCTTTCATTTATTTAAACCCTCACAGGTGGGTCGCCTGGGTGACTCAGTCGGTTGAGCATCCAACTCTTGATTTCGGCTCAGGTCACGATCTAAGGGTTGTAAGACTGAGCCCCACATTGGGCTCCACGCTCAGAGGGGAGTCTGCCTGAGATTCTCTCTTTCCCTCCCAGTGCCCCTCCCCCTGCTTGCTCTCCTTTTCTCTCGAAAATAAATAAATAAATAAATCTTTAAAAAATTAAAAAAAAAAAACCCTCATAGGAACTCTGAGGAGTAAGTTTTACTACCGCTATTTTGCAGATGAAGGAACAGGCTGAGCAAGACTGTCTGCCCAAATACACATGACAGCCGAGGGGGCAGATGGGAAGATGGAGACGGCAGCCTCTGAGTCTGCCCCTCTTCCCCTGCATCGGTTTGACTCAAGTGTTCTTGGGGTTACAAGAATTCACTAGAATAATTTTTTACTTTATGTTTTCATTTAGTAATTTTTTCCCAGGTTTATTGAGCTATAATTGACGTATAACATTGTGTAAGTAACTTTGTGACTTTTAACATGTGGTGATTTGAATCATGTATTTAGTGGGAAATGTTGACCACAGTAGGTTACTTCATACACCCTCCACCTCACACAATTACCATTTGTGGCGGTAGTGGCGGTGGTGGTGGTGAGGACACTCCAACCTTTCCTGCCATTAAATACATGTATCAAATCACCACATGGTACATGTCTCAACTTCCAAGTACACAGTACTGTGGACTAACGTCCCCGTGCCCCACATTAGATCCTGGCACTTACTCATCCTAAATCCGGCAGTTTGTACCCTCTAACAAACATCTCCCATTTCCCCCACCCCTCAGCCCCTGGCCACCCCCCTCTACTCCCTGCTCTATGAGTTTGATGCTTTTAGATTCCACATATAAGTGAGACCATACAGTATTTGTCTTTCTCTGCTCGACTTACTTCACTTAGATGAATACCCTCAAAGCCCAGTCATGTCGTGGTGATGATAACTTTCTTTTTGTAGTGAATGCTGGGTGTTCACTTTAAAACTAAGAGCTCCCTCGCCATTTTAACGTCCCTGTTTCTGTCCCTGGTAGCTTTGGCTTCTTTTGTTATTCAGAGCCAATGAGAGGAAAATGCGCTCATTTGGAAAAGCCAAATGACCCCAAGAAGCACCGTTAGAAGGGAGGATTCATGGGGGCTCACATCAAGCCGAGTGGGGGCAGAGGTGAGCGGTTGTCCTGGCCCAGGCCCAGACAGCATGCTAGGTATTGCAACCCCGCTGTGGCTGGCAGGCACGCGTTCCTGGCAGCAAGTGTGACTTAGACACGGAAAGAGAAAAAGATCGCATTAGTGTCGTTCGTTTGAATTTTATAGGTTTTGTAATTTTGTTGGTATTTAATTTGCCAATTTGCTTTCGGTTTCATAGTCACATAAGAGCTATAAGCATACATTTATACCTAGTTTTATGCTTATACATACTTAAGTAATATTATAACAAAATTAGTCAACACTGGGAGTGCTGGGAAATGTTTCCCTTTAAAAGGATCGTGTTCACAATCAGGTTAGAGAAACACTGGCCATATGCGCTTCCCCTGGGAAAGAGGCTATAGCCACAGACATTTCTTTCCTCTGGATAGGAAGGAGACCTCTCCCTAGAGAACAGGGCAGAGTTCATCCCCAGGTCAGATGCAGGACGGGAGAAAGGGAGTTCCTTCTCTTATTAGTCTTTGCCTGCTAGCAGGGGCTGGAGGCTGTTGGCTCTAAGGCTAAAACGGGGGTTTCCTGTTGAAAATGGGTGACTCTCACCTGGTTTAATAAAAAATGCAAGGGGTGGTGGACCTCAAAACTGAGGGTGAAGTGGGTCCACCTTCCCCTCTAACCTGACTTGCTGATAAAAGATCCAGGATCCACCTCCAGGCAACTGAGAATAAGGACAGACCCAAGATTTCCATTGGTTTCCTTCCGAATTTTACTAAACTCTTCAAAAGTCACAAAAGTAACTTATGTTTATTGCATCTAATGAGACAATCGTGCACTTGAAAAAGTAATTAATCTTCTCCGAGCTCCCCTCAATACTAGCAACTTGGATGTAGCTCTACCTCAACTCCACTCACACAGCTGTGTCCACACACACGTATCCTATTTAGAGGGTGCTTTGGTCACGTTTGTTTGACAACATAAGATCGTGCCACACGCATGTCTTGGCCCCTTGCTCATCTCACCCAACATCAAGTCAGCGGACAGACACTCATTCTTTCTGAATTGCTGCATAACATTCCAGAGTATGGATATAACACAATTTATTCACCCCTAAGGATAGATAATTGGTTGTTTCCAAGTTTTCCTTCTCAACTGTTATAAGCAATGTTGCAATAACCGTCCTTGGATCTATGTCTGTCTCCCTTACACCCACTTTCTGATGGATTCCTAGAAGTGAGCTAGGTCAACATATGTGGGTCATTCTTTCTCAGTTCAATAGCTGTTTCCTATGTTATTCTTCACTTGTTCTTTTCGCATATATGCACTGAGTGTCTGCTGTGTGCAAGGCACTGTATTGGATGTGCAGAAGTAAACAAGACAAGGCTTTGCCCTCCCGCCACATAAATACTAAGGGGTATTCATATAGCTAATCTATATTAGTTGCCTACTAGTTATATATTGTATAACTGCATTTACATGATTCTACTCAACAAAGTGATAGTACCCTAAAAAGGAGGTAGGTAGAGATAAAGGACAAGGGCAAACAAGAGAGTGACTCAGAGAGGCTATGTCCAGCTGGGGCAAGGGCCAAGGCCCTGGCCCCACTCTTCTCCTCCTCCTTGGTTGCCCACAAGAGATAATCTCTGGAATTGGAGGACATTTTCCCCGCTCATACTAGCCTCTATTTATTATGGTGGCCTTCTATGTGTTAGATGTTTCACATATATTCTCTTATTCATACTAATTCTTAGAAACCCACTGCATTCGTTATCTATTGCCGCATAACAAATTCCCCCCGGGACTTAGTGGCCCCAAACAATAAGTATTTATTATCTTACAGGTTTTATTTGGCCTTTTCTGTCTGGCTTCTTTCACTTAGCATAACATTTTCGGGGTTCATCTATATTATAAGCATGAATCAGTATTCCATTTCTTTTTATGGCCAAAAAATATTCCATTGTATGGATACCATACTTTTTTTATACATCAGTTAATAGACATTCTTTTATTTTTACAAATTTTTTAATTTCAGTGTAGTTGACACAAGATGTTACATTAGTTTCAGGGGTATAAGATAGTGATTCAACTTCCCTATACATTAGTCTATGCTCACCACAAGTGTAGCTCCCATCTGTCACCATACAATGCGATTGCAACATGGACTAGATTACTATACCATACCTTTTATTCCTGTGACTTATTCATTCCATAACTGGAAGGCTATATCTTCCATTCCCCTTCACCCATTTCCCCCACCCCCCTCCCCTTTTCCTCTGGCAACCATCAATCTGTTCTCTGTATTTATAGGTCTGACTCTGCTTTTTGTTTGTTTATTCATTTGTTTTGTTTTTTTAGATTTTACATATAAGTGAAATCATATGGTATTTGTCTTTCTCAGTCTGACTTATTTCACTTAGCAGAATAATACCCTCTAGGTCTATCCATGTTGTCACAAATGGCAAGATCCCCTCCTTTTCGTGGCTGCATAATATTTCATTGTACATACATATCACATCTTACTTATCTATTCATCTATCATTGGACACTTGGGGTGCTACCATATTTTAGCTATTGTAAATAATGCTGCAATAAACATAGAGGGGCATGTATATTTTCAAATTAGTGTTTTCCTTTTCTTTTTGTAAATACCCAGTAGTGGAATTACTGGATCATATGATATTTCTAATTTTAATTTTTTGAGGAACCTCCATACTGTTTTCCACAGTGGCTACACCAATTTTCATTCCCATGAAAAGTGCTTGAGGATGTAGGGATCCGAAGGGGTACGTGCTCCCCAATGTTTATAGCAGCAATGTCCACAATAGCCAAACTGTGGAAAGAGCCAAGATGTCCATCGACAGATGAATGGATAAAGAAGAGGTGGTATATATACACAATGGAATATTATGCAGCCATCAAAAGGAATGAGATCTTGCCATTTGCAACGACGTGGATGGAACTGGAGGGTGTTATGCTGAGTGAAATAAGTCAATCAGAGAAAGACATGTATCATATGACCTCACTGATAGGAGGAATTCTTAATCTCAGGAAACAAACTGAGGGTTGCTGGAGTGGTGGGGGGTGGGAGGGGGGTGGCTGGGTGATAGACATTGGGGAGGGTATGTGCTATGGTGAGCGCTGTGAATTGTGCAAGTCTGTTGAATCACAGATCTGTACTTCTGAAACAAATAATGCAATATATGTTAAGAAAAAAAAAAAGAAGATAGCAGGAGGGGAAGAATGAAGGGGAGTAAGTCGGAGGGGGAGACGAACCATGAGAGACGATGGACTCTGACAAACAAACTGAGGGTTCTAGAGGGGAGGGGGGTGGGGGGATGGGTTAGCCTGGTGATGGGTATTAGAGAGGGCACATTCTGCGTGGAGCACTGGGTGTTATGCACAAACAATGAATCATGGAACACTACATCAAAAACTAATGATGTAATGTACGGTGATTACCATAACAATAAAAAATTTTTTTAAAAGTGCTTGAGGGTCCCTTTTTATCCACATCCTCACCAACACTTGTTATTTCTTAATGGACATTCTCTTAATTAATATTTACAAAGCACATATTTTTCTATCCTACATTGTCCTTATTAAAAATTATAGATAAGATTAGAGTTGCCTTACACTCCAGCCACCCAAAGCCAGTTCCCTGCCCAGAGGATTAAAGTTTATCCAAATTTTTCTCTGTACATGTATTCAAATGTTTATGTACCTATACTAAGTTATCTATTGCTGTGTAACATATTACTCTAAAACGTAGTGGCTTAAAACAGTAATAAACATTTATTATGTCACGCGGTATCTAAGAATTAGGAATTCTGGAGTGGTTTAGCCTGTTGGTTCTGATTCAGACTCTCTCATGAGGTTGCAGTCAAGATATTGGCAAGGACTGCAGTCCTCCTGAGGGTGTGACTGGGGCTTCCCAAATGTCTCACTCACATAGATGAAGAGTCAGTGTTAGCTGTTGGCCTCAGTTCCCCTCCATCCAGGGCTGCCATATTTAGTAAATAAAAATATGAATGCAAATAGTAGATAAATCAGTTCTGGAGATCTAATGTATAGCACAGTGATGATAGTCAACAATACTGTATTATAAGCTTCAAAGTTGCTAGGAGACTAGATCTTAATTGTTCACATCACAAAAGAGAAATGATAATTATATGACATCATAGAGGTGTTAGCTAAGCTATGGTGGCAATCATGTTCTAATATATAAATGTATCAAATCAACATATTGTACACTTTAAACTTACACAGTGTCATCTATAAATTTTACCTCAATTTTTTTTAAAAAAAGAAAGTAAAACCCAACTATATGCTGCTTACAAGAAAGTTACTTAAATATAAAAACACAGATAAGTTAAAGTTAAAAAGGTGGGGGAAAGATATACCATGCTACCTGTAATCAAAAGAAAACTAGGGGCGCCTGGGTGGCTCAGTCGGTTAAGCATCTGCCTTTGGCTCAAGTCATGACCCCGGGCTCTTGGGATTGAGCACCAAATCGGGCTCCCTGCTCAGCAGGGAGCCTGCTTCTCCCTCTCCCTCTGCCTGCCGCTCTCCCTGCTTGTACTCTCTCTCTCACTCTCTCTCTGTCAAATAAATAAATAAAATCTTTAAAAAAAGAGAGAGAGAGAGAGAGAGAAAGAAAGCTGAAGATGCAATAGATTTCAGAGCAAATAATATTACCAGGGATAAAGAGAATCATTTCATAATGATAAATAAATCAATTCATTGAAAGGATATAACAATCCTAAATGTTTATGAGGAGCTTCAAAACACATTAAACAAAAAATGCTAGAAATTTAAGGAAAAATAGAGAAGTTCATAATTATAGTTGGAATTCCCAACACTCCTCTGTCAATAATTTAGAGAACAAGTAGAGAGAGATCAAATTGGCCCAATGCCCAGTAGCAGTAGGATATGCATTATTTTTTCATGTATATTGAAAATTTACTATGTTAGACCATATTCTGGGCCATAAAACAAATCTAAATAAATTTTAAAGGATTCAAATCACAGAAGTATATTCTCCTACTACAATGGAATTAAATAAGAAGTCAGTAACAAAAGATAACTGAAAATCCCCAAATATTTGGAAACTAAATAATTTACTTTAAATAATCCATGGATCAAAGAAAAAATAAAAAAGAAATTAGAAAGTAATTTGAACTGAATTAAAATCAAAATACAACCTATCAAAATTTGTGGATGCTGCTAAAGCTTAGAGGAAAATTTATAGCACTAAATGCCTATATTAGAAAAGGAGAAAGAACTCAAACAATGACCTCAGTTTCCACAAAAATAATAAGAGTACATTGATCCCAAAGTAAGCAGAAAAAAGAAAGATTGGAGTGGAAATAAATAAAATAGAAAACATAAAAATTAAGTAAATAAAAGAAACCAGAATCTGGTTTCTTGAGAAGATCCATAATGTTGATAAACTTCCAGCAAACTAATCGGGGAAAAAAGAGGGAAGAAAAAATTACCAAAGTAGGACCGAGAGATGACATTATTATGGATTCCATGCAAATAAAATGATGATAAGGAAATATCATTAACTTTTTGCAGATGAATTCTATAACTTAGATGGAATGGAGAAATAACTGTAGAGATGCAATAGCAAGTTTACTCAAGAAGAAGAAGATAATCTGAATAGCCCCAAATCTACTCAAGAAATTGAATTTGCAGTAAAAAAAACCTATGCACAAGGAAACTCAAGACACAGATGGACTCACTGATAAATTCTATTGAACATTTAAGAAAGAAATAATAACCATTCTGCACAAACACTTGCAGAAAATTAAAGGGGAGGAAATAGTTCCTAACTCATTCTAGGAGGCTAACCTGATTCTGATGACAAAACCAGATGAAGACCTAACAAGGAAAGAAAACTACAGACCAACATCCCTCCTGAAAATAAGTGCAAAACTTCTTCACAAAATTTTAGCAAATAAAATTGAACAACATATAAAAAGGACAATCATCATGACAAAGTGGCATTTATTCTAGTAATGCAAGTTTGCTTTAACACCTCAAAAGTCAATCAATGTAATTTCCCATATTAACGGAATAAAAAAGAAAGACCACATGATCATCTCAACAGGTGTGGAAAAAGCATTTGGCAAAAAGTACAATCCACCAAGAAGACATAAGAATTTTGAACTTTTGGGACACCTGGGTGGCTTAGTCGGTTAAGCATCTGCCTCCAGCTCAAATCATGATCCCAGGGCCCTGGAATCGAGCTCCATGTTTGGCTCCCTGCATGTTTCTCCCTGTCTGCTCCTCCCCGCCCCACCCCACTTGTGCTCTCTCTCTCTCTCTCTCTCTCCCCCAAATAAATAAAATCTTAAAAAAAAATAAAAACTTTAAAACATTTTAGAAAAAAGTAGGAGGAAAGCTTTGTTACCTTGGGTTATCAGTGTTCTTAGATACACCAAAAGCACAATGCAAAAACGAGATAAATTAGATTTCATGTTTACTTTGTAAGAGACAAGAGAATGAAAAGACAAGCCACAGACTCAAAGACAATATTTGCAAATCATGTATTTGAGAGTGGACTCAGATCCAGAATTTAGAAAGAGTTCTTAAGGGGTGTCTGGATGGCTCAGCCGGTTAAGCAACTAACTCTGTTTCGGCTGAGATCATGATCTCATGGGTCCTGAGTTCAAGCCCCAAGTCAGGCTCTCCACTCAGCAGGGAGTCTGCTTGAGATTCTTTGCCCCTGCCCCTCCTCCCACTCAGGTGCTTGTCCTCGGGTGTTCTCTCTAAAATAAATAAATAGGGCGCCTGGGTGGCTCAGTTGGTTGAGCGACTGCCTTCGGCTCAGGTCATGATCCTGGAGTCCCGGGATCGAGTCCCACACCGGGCTCCCTGCTCAGCGGGGAGTCTGCTTCTCCCTCTGACCCTCTTCCCTCTCATGCTCTCTGTCTCTCACTCTCTCTCTCAAATAAATAAATAAAATCTTTAAAAAATAAATAAATAAATAAGGAATTCTTAAAACTCAACAATGAGAAAACAAACAACCTAATAAAAAGATGAGCAAAGATATAATGGTAACAATCACATAAGAAGATGCTCAACATCATTAATCATTTGGGAAATATAAATTAAAACCAAAATTAGATACTCCTACACACCTTTTGAAAAGTTAAACTTAAAAATTAAAATTGACAATAGCAAGTGTTGACAAGATGGGGAGCAATGAAAATCTCACACACTGCTGGTGGGAATGTAAGATGGTGTGGCCCCTCTGGAAAATAGTTTGGCAGTTTCTTTTAAGGTTAAATATATGCTCACCATAAAATCCAGCAATCCCACTCCTAGTTACTTACCCAAATAAAATAAAAGCCTACATTAACACAAAAACCTGAATACAAATGTTTATGGCAGCTTTAGCTAAAATTGTCAGAATGGAACCTCAGACGTCCCTGAATTGGGGAATGGATAAATACTCTGTGGTATATCCATATGACAGGACTATTCAACAATAAAGAATAAACTATGACACACAGAAGAACAGCATGGATAAATCTCAAAATAATTATGTTGAGTGAAAGAAACCAAACTCAATAAAAAAGAATACATACCATATGATTCCATTTTTATAAAATTCTGGAAAATGCAAACTCATCTACAGTGAAGAAAAGTAGATCAGTGATTGCCTGGGACTGGAGGGAGGCAAGGAAGGGAGAGGAGGGGTTACAGAAGGTCATGAGAAAACTTTGGGTGGGTGAGAATGTTTGATATCTTGATTGTGGTGATAGTTTTAATGGCATATACATATGTCAAAACGTACCAAATTGTATTCTTTAAATATGTGCAATTTATTGTATATCAATTACGCTTCAATAAAGCTGCTTTTAAAAACGACTTGCCTCTTTGTACATGTTTAGATTCTTCTATGAGAAGGTATAACTTTCTCAGTTTGCAATCCGTGATGGTCAGTTGTATGTGTCAACTGAGGTAGGCCATGGCAATTAATTATTCAATCAAACACTAATCCTGGTATTGCTGGAAAGGTGTTATGTGGGTAAGATTAACATCTACAATCAGTTGATTTTATGGAAAGGAAATTATCCTGGATGATATGGTGGGCCCGATCCAATCAGCTGAAAGGGGTGCCTGGGTGGCTCAGTTGGTTAAGCGACTGCCTTTGGTTCAGGTCATGATCTTGGAGTCCCAGGATCGAGTCCTGCATCGGGATCCCTGCTCAGCAAGGAGTCTGCTTCTCCCTCTGACCCTCTCCCCTCTCATGCTCTCTATCTCATTCTCTCTCTCAAATAAATAAATAAAAAATCTTTAAAAAAAAAAAAAGAAAGGCATTAAGAACAGACCTGAAGTTTCCCTGAGGAAGAAGAAATTCTGCCTGTGGACTGCAGCTTTAGCTCCTGCCAGAGCCCCAGCCAGCCAGCCTACAGACTTCAAACTTGCCTACCCAGCCCTCAATCACATAAGCCAAGTACTTGCAATAAATACCTTTATATATATTATATATGTTAATATATATTTTATATATATGATCTATTAGGATCATATATTATTATCCTATTGATCCTATATTATCAATAATTATAGATATGTATCATATATATATATATATATGATACTGGTTCTGGATAGGATATATATATATATATTTCCTGTTGCTGGTTTAGTTCTTTTTTTTCTGGTATCATAAAGTGGCCCTAAATGACCATAGTCCCTACTGCCACCACATTACCTTCCCAGCCTGCACCTATGGCCTCAGGGAGAGTTCCCTTGGACCATTTGACTGAGGAGCAGTAACTCAGGACTAGTTTACAGATGGTTCTGCACAATATGCAGGCACCACCCAAAAGTGGACAGCTGTAGCACTATAGCCCCTTTCTAGGACATCCCGGAAGAACAGTGGTGAAGCACTTTGAGCAGTGCACCTGCTTGTTCATTTTGTCTGGAAAGAAATGGCCAGAGGCATAAGTCTATACTGATTAATGAGCTATGGCCAAAGGTTTGGCTGGATAGTCAGGGACTTATAAGGGACATGATTGGAAAATTGGTGACAAGAAACTTAGCGTGTAGGTCTCTCTGAATGGGCACAAAAGGTAAAGATATTTGTATCCCATGTGAATGCTCACCAAAGAGTGACCTCCACAGAGGAGGATTTTTAAATAATCAAGTGGATAGGATGACTTGTTCTGTGGATATAAGTCAGCCTCTTTGCCCAGCCATGCTTGTCATTGCCCATTGGTTTATGAACATAGCAGCCAGGGGGCAGGGATCGAGGTTATGCATGGGCTGAGTAACACGGACTTCCATCCACCACGGCCAACCTGGCTACAGCCAATGCTGAGTACCTAATCTGCCAGCAGGAGAGACCAAAACTGAGAGCCGGCGCTATTCCCTGGGGGATCAGCCAGCTACCTCATGGCAGGTTGATTACATTGGACTACTTCCATCATGAAAGGGATAGTGCTTTGCTCTTACTGGAACAGACACTTACTCTGGATGTGGATTTGCTTTCCTTGCATATAATGCTTCTGCCAAAACTACCATCTGTGGATTTCCAGAATGCTTTATCCACCGTCATGGTATTCCACACAGCATTGCTTCTAATGAAAGAACTCACTTCACAGCAAATGAAGTGCAGCAATGGGTCCACGTCCATGGAATTTACTGGTATCACCATGTTATCCCATCATCCTGAGATAGCTGGCTTGATATAAAGGTTGAATAGCCTTTTGAAGATCTAGTTACAACACCAGCTAGGTGACAATACCTTGCAGGACTGTAGCAATGTACTTCAGGAGACCGTAAATGTTCTAAATCAGCATTCCAGGTATGCTGCTGTTTCTCCCACAGCTAGCATTCATGCTTCCAGGAATTAAGGAGTGGAAATGGAATGTCACCACTCCCTGTTACCCCCAGTGATCCACTAGCACAATTTTTGCTTCCCATCCTTGCAACATTATGCTGTGCTGGCCTATAAGTCTTTATTCCAAAGGGAAGAATACTTTCCCCAGAAGGCACAATGATTCTGTTGAATTGGAAGTTTGGACTGCCAGTTTGGGCTCTTCGTGCCTCTGAATCAACAGACCAAGGAGGGAGTTACTGTACTAGCTGAGGCGATTGATTCTAACTAGCAAGGGGAAATTGGGATTCTACTACATAATGGAGGTAAAGTATGTCTGGAATATAAGATAGCCCTTAAGGAATCCCTTGGTACTACCATGTCCTGTGATTAAAACCAATGGAAAATTGTAACAACCCAATTTTAGGCAAAACTTCTAATGGCACTTCAAGACCCTTCAAGAATGAAGGTTTGGGAGCACTGTGCTAGGAAAAGAACTATAACCAGCATTAAGGTGCTTGCTGAGGGCAAAGGAAATATGTAATAAGTAGGGGAAGAAGGTAGTTATAAATACCAGCTATGACTACCTGACCAATTGCAGAAATGGGGACTATAATTATTATTTATTCCTTATTTTATTATAAATATATTTTTGTGTATATGTTTTTTCTTCCCTCTCTTATCCTTGTATTCTAACATAAAACATATTAATAATAGCTCACTTTAGGGGTGCCTGGGTGGCTCAGTCAGTTAAGTGTCTGCCTTTGGCTCAGGTCATGATCCCACGGCCCTGGGATCGAGTCCCACGTTGAGCTCCCTGCTCAGCCGGGAGCCTGCTTCTCCCTCTCTGCTCCCCCTGCTTGTGTGCTCTCTTGCTCTCTGTCAAATAAAAAAATCTTAAAAATAAAAAAAAAATAGCTAACTTTAGATTATTGAAGTTACAGGATTATCAAGGAGCAGAGTGAACATCACCCAAAGACTTTGCATCCTCTTCTGGGGAAAGGGTTAGCACATTTTCAGTTGTACACAGGATAATTGTATCATGTTAGGTGGAAGTATGACTTGTTATTAATTTGGAAATTAAGTACAGTTTAAAGAGATGCATATGGGTGCTGGGTCGACAAGATGTGGACTAAAATGATCAGTTTCATGTGATAACTTGGCTTGGCTCTAATACCTAGATATTCAACCAAATACTAATCTAGGTGTTATTGTGAAATTATTTTGTATATGTCACTAATATCTACAATCAGTTAACTTTATGTAAAGATTATCTCAGATAATCTGGGTGGGCCAAGTTCCAACCAATTGAAAGGCCTGAGGTTTCCCTGAAGAATTCTACCTGTGAACTGCAGTGTCAGCTCCTGCCTGAGCTTCCAGCCTCACCTTCCTTACAGCCTGCATGAATATTCCAGAATTGCCTACCTGTACCCCACAACTGAGTAAGCCAATTCCTGGTAATAAAGCAGATAGATTAGATAGGTGGATGGATAGATGCATAGATGCATAGATAGATAGAACAAATAGATAGCCTTCCTACTGGTTATGTTTCTCTGGTAGAACAGGTAAAAACCACCTAAAAAAAATTGCATCCCCAAGAGTCAGAGCTTGTTTTTGACCCAAAAGGGATTACCCAACATATTCATTAGGCATGATCCCCAGAACTCCCAGGCAAATCCCAGTTCAAAAGATTATCCTGATGAAGGCATGAATTGGGCATGTCAGGGCAGCACCTGTACAAGAGTGTTCTGTCTTTCAGGGCATGCCTTTGGATATCTTAGTCCTTACATGTTTATTAAACTATATGCAACACGTTGGAATATTGCATAGCCACTTAGAAATACACTTTTTATACACTGAAAGGGAACATAAAATCTCACATCATTAATTGCTTCTAAGGAGGGAAACCCAGTCAGTGCTGGGGGACTGAAGTGGGAGGGAGAATTGTTACTTTCCTACCTTTGGAATATTGTTTTTGAAGATTTAATTATTTGAGAGAGAGAGAGAGAGAGAGAGAGAGAGAGAGAGCAGGGGTGGGGGATGGGCAGAGGGGGAGACAGAATCCCAAGCAGACTCCCTGCTGAGCATGGAGCCCTGTGTCGGGAGCTGAGACCCTGAGATCATGACCTGAGCTGAAACCAAGAGTTGGACGCTTAGCCAACTGAGCCACCCAGGAGTCCCTACCTTTGGAAAATTGAATCATGTAAATGTATCATCTAGACTAGGGGTTGGCAAACTATGGTCCACATGTCAAATCTGGCCCACTGCCTGTTTAAAGTTTTACTGAAACACATCCATGCTTATTGGTTTATATGTTGCTTATGGCAGCTTTCATGCTACAGTGGCAGAGTTCAGCAGTTGTACAACCACATACATGATGTCATATGGCCCACAAAACCTAAAATACTGTCTGACCCTCTACAGAAAAAAAATTGCCCATTTCAATCTAGATTTTAAAAAATGGAAAAGTAGGGGTGCCTGGGTGGCTCAGTCATTAGGCATCTGCCTTTGACTCAGGTCATAATCCCAGGGTCCTGGGATTGAGCCCCATGTTGGGCTCCCTGCTCGGCGGGAGGCCTGCTTCTCCCTCTCCCACTCCCCCTGCTTGTGTTCCTGCTCTCGCTCTCTGTCAAATAAATAATTTAAAAAATCTTTAAAAAAAAAGTAAATTGACATTAAAAAAAATAAAAGGTGCCCCAAGATAATTAAAAACATATACATGAATGTTCATAGCAGCACTATTCACAATAGCCAACATAAACAAAATGTGATATATTCATATGATGGAACGTTACTTGGCCAGAAAAAAAGAATGAAGTACTGATAAATGCTACAACACAGATGAGCCTTGAAAACATTATGATAAGTAAAAGACACAAGACACAAAGGCCACATTTGTATGATTTCATTTATATGAATGTCCAGAATAGGCAAATTCAAAAAGACAGGAAGTAGATAAGCAGTTTCCAGGGGCCAGGGGGAAAGAGGAATGAGGAGTGACTACAAATGGGAGCAAAGTTTCTTTGGGGAGTGATAAAAACATCATAGAATTAGATAGTGGTGATGGTTGCACAACTCTGAGTATGCTAAAAACCACTGAATTGGGGGCGGCCGGGGGGGCTCAGTGCCGAGTCTGCTTCAGATTCTTTCCCCCTCTCCCTTTCCCCACTGGCGTACACTCACTCTCCCTCTCTAAAATAAAACCTTAAAAAAAAAACCCCAAAACACTGAATTGTACACCATCACCAAATACAGGGTATTCCAGAGTTCAGTAGGGGGCTCAGCACCCAGTGGTGAATCTGTCCCCTCTACCACCTCAAACTATGATCAGAACTGGCCCGGGAGTCAGGAGACCAATCTCTACATCTCAGTTGTCCCCAGCATCCGTGTGACCTTAGTTAAGTTTCTTTCCGTCTGGTCCTTCATTTCCTTCTCTATAATATGGGTGCATTTGGACAGGGAACAGCAAGGCTGGGGTGACAAGATATGAGGGGGTATCTGAAGGACCTGACTCCCCAGAATCCTTTATTCTTTCCCCAAGCTTTCTTGTCACAGAATCTAATAGTCAGTATCCTCCTCCTCATCGCTTTCCAGTTTCAAAGCGCATTCATGTACAGGTCATTTAATCCTCATAACCACCCTTTAGGATAGATAGGTATTATCCCCATTTTCAGATGAAGAAACCAAGTCTCAGAGAGAACTTGCCCAAGTTCATACAACGGGCAAGTGTTGGGAGCCGGGACTCAACCCCAGGTCTTCTGATTCTAGATCCTGGGTTCTACCCACACTACGACACTGTCTTTGCATGTTTAGCCTCTCTCTGGAAACTCGAGAGCGCAATGTCTAGCAGCTTCACCACAAACACTATACAGCTTTGGACAAAACAAGAGAAGGGAGGCACAGGGAACTGGGGTCCTCTTTGATCCCTTATGAACCTGTCTATACTGGTACAGTAGCAGTCTAAGCAGGGGAGCATGCCTCTACAGCGGTGTGGACACCAAGCCCAGGACATCACAAAGATAAACATACAGGTACACTTGACCTCTTCAACAGGTGACATAGCACACTCCTTACCAGGGTGGTAAGGAAGCTATACCTTTAGTTCAGGGGAGGCTGAAGAGGTCAGAATTCTGGGATTCTGTTCTCTAAGTCCACAAGATTTATTTACCCCTCTGGTGAGACCTCAAGGAAGGGGCAGCTCCTCAATCCTTAGCATATGGGAGGAGTGAGAAGGGAGGGACAGGGACCTATCCTCCATGCCCTTACCAAAGCCGAGCCCAGGAAAGGGAGTATCAGTGGAACCAGGGACTTGCTCCTGAGCTCAGAGAGCTGGGCCTCAACCTCAAGGATTATCAGTGAGACCACTGCTGCCAAACCCAGTTGAGCCCTTACGAGTCACAGTGCCTGGGCTCTAGAAACACTACCAGCTTCATGGGCTCTGGCAAGTCACTCACCCTCTATGATTCAATTTGCTTCTCCAAAAATGTGGCTAATGACTGCTGGGTCTAGCTCAGAGGGGTGCTTCGAGGTTTCCAGGACATAAACAAACTGAAATGTTTTAAAATGTACTTTATGAACACATGCTTTCATTCTTCCACAGCTGGCAAGGGGAGTGACCCACTCACTCCTTTCCAGGCAGCAGGAAATTACACACAGGTTGGGAAGCAAGAGGGCATCAAGCCAGAGTCTCTTCAGGAAAGACTGGGCTGCCCTGAGGTAGGGGGGCTGCCCATGCTCGCTTACACTCTTCCTTTTCATTTGACCAACCAACATTTATCAAGCATTTACTACAGGACAAGTGCTTTTCTGTGTGAAGATAAGGCAGCGAAGGAAAGAGAAAATGGCCCTGTCACAGTTTATTCTAGTTGTGAGAGACCAACAAGTAAACAGCAAACACGTCAAACACTGGCAGGTTCTATGCTGAATTAAACTGGGTAAGGTGAGTAGTGGTGGTAGGGACGCACTATTTCATACAGGATAACAGGCTGCCTGAGTAAAGACATGAAGGAAGTGAGGGGACAGTTTGGGGGACAGCCACACCTTAGGTCTAGGCTAGTGGACACTAAAATTCTGGAGACACACATATCCATGGCAACAGAGACAACTCCCTACCATGCTGGTTCGGTTTGCTCCCCTTGGATTTATTCTCCACTCTTCTCTTTCCTGCTCTGTTGCCTCCAGATTGCATCCCTGGGTCAGCCTTGCCATCTGCCTTTCAGTTATGTTTAGCCAAAGGCCCCAGAAGACTGAAGAGGATGAAAGAAAGGTAGGCTATGGACAATCCCGCTCTCTTTGCCTGGCCCCAGTTCTGACAGTGACGGCATTCCTCTATACCACAATGTCCATCTGCCTTCCACAGCTCCTTCTGGAACCCATCCCCACAAAGCCTTGCAGAATTAGCCTTCCAGATGTGCAGGTGTACCTACCTGTGAAGGGATATGTTGTCCATGGATACCAGCTGGATGGCCTCTCCCACCAGGGCAGGAAGGGGAGTTTGGGTGCTAGAGATACCCGTCACAGACAAAATGTGAACCATGGCCTCACTCCCATCCCTCAATGCTCCAGCTCTTATCAAATTATTCACACCAGCAAAAGCAGAAACAGAATTTGGGGGTTCTAGAGTCCCTTAGGCCCTCACTGCCCCAGACGCAGAACCCTCTCCAAGATCCAGCCCAACTTCCCACCTGAAGGAATTCAATCTACCTACCTCCAACAATCAATAGCTCATTACCCAATTTATTTCCTTGATTGTACATTTAGCACTATTGGAAAAAGCTTATCAATGTGTAGGCCTGCTCTACCTGATTAGACTATGTATGCCATTGAAGCACAGAACTTATCTTGCTCTCTGTGACAGCATCCTAGGCTCAAGCACACAAAACTCAGTAGATGTTTTTGCGTCAGTGACAATGGAAAGGAGTACAAAGCACCTCTGCTCCCTGACACTTCCACAGGGATTGTAACAACTGCTTGGCATCAGGGGTGGGCAGATACTCTCAGAAGTACTGCCCATCTCTTCAGGTGTGTGGGGGCAGGAGCCCCCAAGTGGGATAATGCAGGAGCCAGAGAATCACTCAGGTTTCTAAAGATCTAAAGATCCCCCACTTCTCCATTTCTAAGTGGCTACAGCCACTTAGCTGATAGTGTACAGGCCTCAGGGAAGCACAGAAGGAAGAACAGGAGGGCTACGAGCTCCTTGGCCAAAGGTTCTAAGAAGCTAAGCTCCTCCAGGTCCAAGACAGCAGCTGGAAAACTGCCATCTGGACCTGGGGCTGGAAAACAGGGAAGGCAACATGTGCTATACCAAAAACCCCAAATGTGGCTCAGCTGGTCATCTCCAACAAGGGACCTAGAAAGCCTTGTGGGTGAGTACTGCTGGCTCATTTTCCCAATTAAGGGGCCTCAGACTAGACCCTACAAATAAGACCTGATTCAAGCCCATCAGTCTCTCTTTGCCTGATCTTCTCTTCAGCCCCCATTCCACTCCACCCTACCCTCTACCCCCACCCATGTGTGGCACCACTGTCACCAGGGCAGCCCTTTGGACTCCCCTCCCCTCCAAAAAACCCAAACAGCTCAGAAGTGCATCAATCGACCTTTAATGTCCAAAAGAGGCATGGATGCAGAGCATAGGAGATGTGGTGGGGTCTCAGCCCCTGCTCCAGAAATGAGGGAGAGATGAACACAAACCAGACATTTCCAACTGGCCACACAAGTCTGGGAAGGCAGGGGGAAACACAGATTTGGACATTCATAAAAAAATGAAACCTAAAACCAAGCACTCAATCTTGTGCCCACTGAAGGGTTTGATATGGGGAACTCACTCACCATCCCAGTACCCACCCTCCCCTGTCAGCATCAAAAAGAAAGCTCGGCACACACTAAAGGCTTGGGGAGGGGGAATTCTCCTGCCTCCCCACCAGCCCCAAGGATGGACTCAGAGGAAAAAAAAAAAAAAAGAAGTAAGAATGAGCTGGATCCCAACCACCCCCCTCCCACAGTGCCAACCCTACAATGAGAGTTTTAGATGCAATTTACAAGAATCAGCAGCCCTGTCAGCAATGACCCCCCCACCCCCATCCCTGTTTGATCAACAGACAAGATTTCCCCCTGCACTCTCCTTGGAATCTCCTCCCACTAGCGGCCCTGCTCACGTCCTGATACCTGGCTTCACCACTGCAAGACTAATCCCCTCCAAAGTTCCTCCAAAGGTCCTTGCAGCCCTTTATCACTTCCATCCCCACCTCCCACAAGGACTGCAACCACCCACAAAGTCACTTTCCCTCTCCACTAAGAATCAGTTCCAGGGCAGATGGCATCATGGCCATCTCCTCATGGGCTATCCTCCCAAAGCCTTCTGGGGAACAGACAGCCATAGGGCAAGCAGTGTCTGGGCCAGATGCGTGGGGGGGGGGGGGGTTGACAACTGTCTTCACCCCCAAAACAGACACCCCCCAGAGATTAACATAAAGGCCCAATTAGAACTAACCATGCAGCCTATCTACCCATACACCCTAGAGATTCCACACTGCCCTGCCCCTCCCTCCCCTCTATCCCAAACCGACACACACACACACACACACACACACACACACACACACACACACACACACACACGAGAATCAAGGGAGACACTGATTTGGTTTGATTGCTAAGACTTAACTAAGGAACTACAGTCACCAGAAATTCCCTTGCCAGCCAACTAACAGGGGCTGCTCTAAGAGAACTCCAGAGGAATGAGAAAACCAAGGGCTAAGCAGGGAGCAGACAGAAGGAGAGAAGAATGAATAGAAGAAAAATCAAGCTAATCCTACCCCCAACATCCTCCTAGCATGAGCTCTGGCAGGAAGAATAGAAGAAGGTAATCCACAAAGACACAGCCCTTACTTAGAAACTCTTCTGACAAAGACAGCAAGACAAGTCTGCTCCCCACTCCCACACACCACAGACAAACACGTCTCAGGGCCCCTCAAAAGAATCCACCCCCACCCCACCCTCTGCCCCAAGTCGTGGAATCACAGTTCAGTGGAATATTCTCCCTGGTACTAGAGATCAATCCCCCTAGCCTCCTTCCTATCCCTCTCTCCTTGCCAAGCCTTATGCTGCCCCCCAGCAGCCTCCCTGGCCCTTCCAAAGCAGCACCCACCACCAGGAGGTGGCTGCACAGTTTGAGTTCTGCCTCCAGAAACCGACTGCTCTCCCCCTGCCCTCCTAGTCTTACAGGCTTCGTTGAGGGCTTTTTTTTAGTTTACGTAGGGAGAGAAAGAGAAGAGGGAGGGGTGGGAGAGATTTCCTAGTGCAATACAACCAAAGAAAAGATTCTGAAGTCTTGAAAAATAAACATAAAGCAGCCTTCTTCCCCAGGCAACTAAACAGAAAGAAGTTTGGTTTTGTTTACTGCGACATACACATGAAATCGAGTATACAGTCCATGCAGTAGCACAGCCATTGGAGAGGACATCCTGATGCTGGCCCCGGTGCAAAACAGTCCCAGCAACGCCGCCTGCCTGCCATCGCTGCCGCCGCCACGGACACCTCCACTGCGGCCTCCTAGCCGGACTTGAACAGGAGGATTGCAACTTGACCCAAGTAAAAATAGATGAAGTGCTTTGTCTCGTGTGTAACATAGCTGCCAAAATTTCGGCCCACGATACAATGCCAGGTAGGGTTATATTTCTTGTCAAATTCCTAAAAAAAGAATAAAAGAGAGAGAAGAAAAGGTGATTAGGACAATTGGAAGATGAGAAATCACAATAGGAATCTGATTAATTTAGTTATCACCACCCCCCACCCCACCCCTAGCTCACAGCCTCAGCTCCCCAAACCTCAGGAGCTCAGGTTAAGGCTGGCTAGGACAACTCCTTCCTTCATTAATAATGGAACACCGCAAAGGCTCCATTATTTCTCTCTAGCACTTTACACCCCGATTATCTCTCCTCCTCCTCCTAGCTACCCTACTCCGTAGTCCACCCTGTGATTCTTTAGCAAAGGAGTCAGGAAAGCCCAGGGCATAAGAGACCACTCCAGTGTCACACAGCATGAGGAAAACAGAGGAGAGCCTCCCCGACTTGCCACCTGCTGCCTCCTACATTACTAAACCAGCATTTCCAAATGCCACGAACCAAGACCCTAGAGCCAAACATCAGGAGTACCAGGAAGCGGTTCTTTGTAAGTCAACGTTAAAGGCACTCTTGTGTGCCAGGTACTGTGTGGGCTATAAACAGCAGAACAAGGACATCGGCCATGAGATCAAGGCAATTCCCTCACTTCTCTCAGGGGCACAAGTTCAGCATCAAAGCAACCTAGGAAATCCTTATGACCTAATCAGACAGGCAGTTCCCGGTCACTCCATAGATCCAGCAGGAAACAGATGGCTCAGTAGATGCACCCCGCCATGCAAGAGACCTCCACCATGGACCCAGCAAAGCTGCCAACCCTGGGACTGTCCCCCAGGTTCTTAACTTACAACTTGTTTGGCCTCCTCACTGCCCCCTACACCAAGGGACTCCAAGAGGTATTAGGGAACAGTGGGAAGGGGATGGGTCACCAAATCCAGCCCTAATGCTGACTCTCAAGACTCTGAAACATAGGACAGCCCTGGTCACTGCCCTGGTTCTCATTTTCCCCATCAGCAAAACAAAGAAGCTAGGCCAGATATAATCTAAGGATTCTCCTGACTCAGAGTCCATGATTCTGGATCCTCCTCCCTGTACAGGACAGATAAGGCATCACTCAGCAAGGAGCCAGCACCCCCAGCTGGCTCTTCACCCACTGGCTCCTTATACAGATAGTCTCTCAGGACTCGAGTTTCCTCTTCTCATCCCACCCCGCCTAAGTAGGAAAGCAGATCTGTAAAATTTAAGGATGCCCTACCACCTCTGTGGACCAGAAAACCACTACACTTAGGCATCCCTTTTGGGATACTAGGGCTGAAAACATCAAAGACTAGGATTATGACACCAGCAGACATGGATTCTGACTGGGAATCAGAGGCCCTGGTACTACTTCTCACTTCTAGCTCAGCGGCTTCCTGTGTTAACCATATTCATTCATCCATTCGCTCAGGAATTTTTCAGGGACTAAACCTATTACCCCAATATTGCTCATCCATTTTTAGCAAATTATATATTCAAGCCCACCATTAAGAAGGTGGGGAGAAAGAGATGATATAGTACCTGAGTCCTTTTCAAGAGAAAGAAAACTTCCTATATGATAGGGATTATTATAGGGATACCCCACTTTAAATGATGCAGTTCCTTGAAAAACTTGTATATGATCTTATATTATCTGTTCAATTATCCTTGATCTACATTTTGAATAGTTCTGAATTGAGCTAGTTACATTTGATACTAAGCTTCTCTCCCCAATGCCTTGCAGTCACATAATTATCTATAAACACACACACACACACAGACACACACATAAGCACACCTCAGCAGAGTTCCTATTAAGAACTCCTAAGGTGAATGCTTTGGCAAGAATCACTCCCTAATTTGTCTGCTTTGCAAGCTCATGGGTTTTGTTTGCGTGGACTATACCTGCTTTCCTAAGCCCTCAGTTCAGATCTCCCCGGGGCACAGCTCAGATGCCCATTCCTACCCCTAGCCTAAAGCCACAGCATTCTTGGCGCACCTTCTTGATATAGGCAGCAATGTCCTTCTCTATGTTGTACTTCTCCATAGCCTGCGTGGCGCAGTCGACAGCATCCTGTTGCATGTCCTCAGACATGTCTGCGTTCTTGATCACTGCCTTCCGGTCAGACATCGTGACACTGCAGAAGAAGCAGAGAGGTCAAACTGACAACCCCATACGCTATGCAACAAACATTAGCAGCTGAGTGTGGAGCCTCAGTGGGAGAACAGAGTACAGAAGGTGATGACAACAGAAAACACAGACATGAGGCATTATTAGAAGAGGGAGGTCCTAAGCTTTTAGCAAAGACCTGGTCCCCAAACCTGAGAAATACAAGGTAGATAGGAAAAAAAGACAATAAGCCATCAACTTTTATCATTTGTAAAATAAGGTTTTCCCAACTCTAAATTTATCTCTGATATTTTAAATAGCACCAATTGCCAAAATATTACAATATTATCACCTATTAACTGTGTCCTTGGGCAAGTTACCCTTTGTGCTTTCATACCATCACCTTGAAATGGAGACTACAGGGTTACTGAGGGCAAACCAGGTGGCCTTAACACCTGAACACAATAAGCTCTTGATTTAATGACCATTATTGCATCACTGGTAACACAGTGGAAAGAAGATGGACTAGAATCAGTAGGCCTGACTTCTGGTCCTGACTATGAACTCTTGTAGTCTTGGACAAGTCACTCAGCCTTACTGCATTCATTACTTCCATTTTAGCAATGAAGATAGCTCTCTATCAGGGGTTGTTGTAAGGATTAAGGTTATATGAAAACATCTGCAAACAAGGACAATCTACACTGAGGTCTGTTGGCCTGATTCAGCCCACCACCTGTTTCTGTAAAGTTTTACAGAACAGTCAACAATGGCAGAGTTGAGTAGTTGCAAGACAATGCAAGGCCTGTAAAGCCTAAAATATTTACTATTCGGCCTTTCACAGAAAAAGGTTGTCAAGGCCCAGCAGTGACAGAGATAACAAAAGGTGAGGAATTATTTTAACAGCCCCGTTTCATATCCCTGCTATCTAAGCCTTGGCATTCACATCCTACAGCAACCAGAATTCTGGGGTAGACCTTGCATGGTCCGTTCCTGGGATGACAGGAATCCCAAGAAGGCTGGTCAGAACCTGCCTGGCAGTCTATAGCATGTGAGTGCTTTGCGTGAACAGAAGAGATGAGCTGCAAAAACCAATCCTCTGTCCTTGACCACATTCCCATCACACTGATCCCCCACACCCCCCCCAAAAAGAGGACTCTGTCACCCAGCCCAGTAGACAAAAGATGTCGTCATTCCAGCCCTGTCTGATATTGAGGCTACACAGGAGGCCTGCCTGCTCAAGAAGAGATCCCTGGTATCATTCCAGGCCACGCTGATCTCTGTGTCCACACTAGCCTGTGTACTGGGTGGACTGAAAGGGAAGCAAAACTCACGATTACTCCTTTAGCCTGCACCAGATGCAAAGGAAGCATACATGCCAGCTGCCAGCCACACAGCCCCTGACCGCACCTAAGGCACTTCAAACTAAACAGGGCTGGTTCTACTTCAGCAGAGACTGTCAGAGGAAAGGGTTAGCGGACCAGCAAAATCTGACCCCACACCCCTACGAGGAAAAGTCAGAGCTTCAAAGAGTATGTGAGCACCACCAGGTGCTGAGGAAAAGGTCAGGAGAACCCTGTTCAAGGCCTGACTGGCTACCTACATGACCTTGGGCAAAGCAACATTCTTCATTTTATAAAAACGGATAGTTGAAATAAGATAAATGGGGAAACTTCAATGAGTTTGAAAAGATATACAACAGCAGAAGAGGAAGAATGTTCTGATTATTATAAGGCTCTTTATATTTGAAGAAAACTAGTGTCACCTGGTGGCCTATTCCAGGTTACCACTCAGAAGGGGGCACTGTTTACAAACGCAAGGGTGGGGGTGGGGCCTGGTTAGAGACTGTGAAGTTAAAGCATGAAATTGGCACCGGTTTTCCCAGCAAGCTCACCTGCTCCACCGCCTCATCCCCAAAGTCCAAAGGAACAACTTTGTCACAGTAATTAAAAGCCACCTTACTCTCTAGTAGCAGAGAGCCTGCGGTTACATAACGTCGGTCTTGTGACTACAATGCTACGATTCTTCACCCCTGGGCCCCCAGGCGTCTGAGGGCTGAGGCCTAGCCCCAACCTGCCCTGTCCAAGGTGCCAGTGAGAAAAGGATGAGGAGGTGCCTGGCCTACCCACCTCCCTCCTGGGACAAAAAAGCAAGGAACCTGGGCCTCCGACAAAAGGTGACCAGAAGGCCCCAGGCCAGCTCCTCAGTTAAAAGCCAGGGGCTCTTTGAAAAAGCGAAGAGGGCACTCCAGGACAGCTCCCCATCCCCTATCCCCGGTTTTGCGACAGGAAAGGCCAAGTCTCCGAAAGACCTGGACCACCCTCCCCAGCCCCCAACACACACAAATGCTGGTATTTCCTCCCCTGAGATCTCCAAGGGGGCTCATCCCTCCACCATGCCATCCTCCGGAGAGCTGCGGCCCCCAAAGGCCAGCACCTCGGGCATGAGAAAGCATCCTCCCCCCAACCTCCGCCCCGGTGGGTCAGCCGCCCTCCCCCGCCCGGCCTGGAGCAGCGCCGGAGTGACTGGGCGTCCTCGCTGCAGGAAGGACGCCCCAGAGGGTGGCGGCGGCAGGAGGCGCCGCGTCACGCCCGAGCCCTCTCCACCCCCTCTCCCTCGGCCCCGAACACCAGAGGCCTCCACGCAGCGCAGGGAGACTCCCGGGAAGGCGGGGGGGGGGGGGCGCGGGGAGGAGGCGGGGAGCCGCGCCTCCGCAGCCCGGGCCCTCCGGCCGCGCCCGAGGGTCGCGAGGGCACAGGGTGGCGCAGCCCTGGGAAGGAGGGGCGCCGAGGGCGTCACGCCGAGGCCAGCTCTGCTCCGGGCCTCGGAGCTGGGCCCCGCGCGTGGGGCTGCACGCTACCGGCGCGGGCCGCCGCCCGGGGGACGCCTCCACCGACCGCTCACCTTCACGGAGGCTAGTCCGCGCGGGGCCCCGGGGGAGCAGCAGCGATGGCCTGAGGCAGGGCGCGGGCAGGGGCGGTGTCCCCTCGGCTCCTCCTGCAGCAGCAGCAGCAGCAGCAGCAGCAGCCGCCGCCGCGGTCTCCGGCTCCCGCGGCCCCGGGCCGATCGCTCGCCGCCGCCGTCCGCCCTTCGAGCTTCCCCGGCCGCCCGCGCTCCGCCTCGCGCCCGCCGGCCAGCCCGCCTGCTCCTCGCTGGCGCCTCGCTGCTCCGCTCCGCTCTGCCGCTGAGCACGGCCGACGCGCGGCCCCCCCTGAAATAGCGCCCCGCCCCCGCCCCCCCGCCGCGCGCGCCGCCGTCCGCGCTCCCCATTGGCTGCGCCCGCCCGGCCCCGCACTGCGGGCTTCTCCCCGCGCCGCTCTCGCCCCACATCTTGTTTCCTCCCACAATGCCTCGGGGCGGAGGGAGGGGGAGCGGGAAAGGGTGGGGGGAGGGAGATGGGGCCTTAAGAGAAAGGAGGAGAATGCAGACCCCTCCACCCAGGGCTAGGAGGCAGGCCTAAAAAGGAATAAGGAGGAGAGGCTTAGAGAGAGGGAGGGGTGTAAAGACCCCAATGCCAAGAAGAATAAAGGGAGAGAGAGGGATGGAGATTTCAGACCCTGGGAGTAGATGGTGAAGGTAGAGATCCTAACCTGAGGAAGAGGAAGGGAAAGGAGGTGAAGTCATCAGCCTCAGAGGAAAAGACAGGACACCCCTTCCCTACCCCCAGATCTGTTGGAAGGAGCAGAACAGCCAGCTCTATGGAGAGGTAAAGGCATAAACAGCCCCAGGGCTCCCCTCCCCTTATATTCAGGAAAAGTCCCTTCCCCACAGCAGCTCAGCCTTTGTTCCCGAGTCTCAAGGCCACAGGACCTCAACTCCCAGCTGGAGCCCCAGCTGCTGTTTATCATCGAGAGCAATATGGAGGCAGACCCTAAGCACAGTTGTGAGAAGGGAGGTTGGTCTTTGGCATGCAGGTTCCTGGAGTAGAGGTGAGAGTAAGCCATTTCTGGTTGGTCAAGACCTGTCGGGGAGTGCCTAGAACCCCCAAGAAGAGCGAACTGTAGTCTGGCAGAGCTGTGAGGAAACTTAAAATTCAGCCCATCCATATTCCTCACCTTACAGAGGAGAGAACCAAAGCACAGAGGGGGCAGAGCCCTCCCCAGATCACCGCAGGTCAGGCCTGGTCTGGGCTTCTAGGCTGAAAAGTGGTGCTTCTAGGCAGTGGCCCCTCTGGTGGCTGAAGAGGCTCTGTGGGAGTGTGTGTAAATGCCTGTGAACTTGGGGAGAGGGCCTGCCCTCCACTCTACCTCACCCACCTCCAGAGAACAGGATAAGTCTGCCTTTATCTTCCCCTCTGTTTCACAAAGGAAGTGTCTACCTAAAGGGGTGGTGAGAATCTTTATAGGGAGCCACGCATTTGGGCCACACAGTGAGGATTAAGAAGCTCCCCTTCCCATCATTTTCCCCTCATTGCCCCAAACTTTGGTCAGGAAGTCGGACTTGCTCTGGCCGTGGTCTGCTCTGGTGTGGAGCATTATAATTTAATATTCATTATGTGTCAGGGGAAACCTGGAAAATCATGCCCTCCCACTTCTGCTTTCCACAGCTCTGTCATCTCCCAGCCTCAGTTGGCATTCCAGAGAAACAGACAAGCCTTGATGTATCCCCTCACGCCCAGGGTATTCTGATGTCAGCCTCTGTGTGAATGAATGGGGGGCGGGGCACATCTGGGTGAGAGGGAGGAGATGAAGGATACTTGATCACCTTAAGGCTTGTGGAGAGCTGGTATCATGGACTACTGGGAAGAGAACTTGTACCCTCTTTCTCCAGTGGTCATTAGCTTCCAGCCCATTCTATGGCCTGAAGGTCAGAACTGCCATGTATGGTTGTGCAGGTTGTTCACTATACAATGACATTCAGCCTAAAGAGCAAGTGGCAGCTAAAATATAGCCTGCACTTCACTTGCTAAGCTGTGTGCCCTGGTACAGGCCAGTGTTCACCCAAAAGATGCATACTTTTTTTCAACTGTGCATAAAGGTGACTGAACTAGTGGTGGCCCTTCCAAGGCCATACTGCTGGCATAAAGATCCTCCCTCTCCCTGGCCCCATTGCCTAGAGTAGCAAGTGTTTGGTCATTCCCAGTCCTGGGAGATGGTGGGGTGGAGGTAAGGGCACAGAGAACTTCAACTCATAGGCATCAGAACAAAGGCTTTGACTTTTAAGAAATGTGGGTGTCCGCGTGTGTGTGAAATATGTGTGAGAAAGACTTAAGGCTCTGGGATGTCAGGAAGACTTGCTAATAATAGTATGGTTTATAGATAATAATTAATACTGTGCCAGGCTCTAGTCTAATTGTTTTCAATGTATTGTTGCATTTAAATCTAGAACAATCGCAGTGAATAGGTATTACTGTCTTCTGGTACAGATGTGGAAACTGCCTTAGAGAAGTTCAGTAACTTGCCCAGGATTACCCTGCTTTTGTCAATGCAGGTGTCAGCCCCAGGCTCTCTGTTCCCTGGGCCTATACTCTTAGCCATCCCTCTATCCCACCTCCTAACAGAGAAAAGAAAAAAGTGTAAACCGGGGGGTTGGCTCTCTACCTGAATTATACCAGCATTTTGTAAACTTACCTGATTCTGAAGCCCTTTTTGATGCAAACATTTATTAACCTCTCCGGGAACTACTATTCCACAGGACACAGTTAGGGAAACGTGCTATAGTAATTACGGCTATTTATGTGAAATGCTTACTGTTTAGGGTAATCACTGTGCAACGTAATAACTGTTGTCATTAATATGTCAGCTTAACTTGGCAGACCTTTTTATTTGATGCCACTACACACCCGTGATTGCCCAGTTATCTGTTGCCCAGATGGCAGAACCATGTCTTCAGATTTAAAAATCAGAGTGAGGGGCACCTGGGTGGCTCAGTCGGTTAAGCGGCTGCCTTCGGTTCAGGTCATGATCCCAGGGTCCTGGGATTGAGCCCCGCATGGCATCAGGCTCCCTGCTCGGCGGGAAGCCTGCTTCTCCCCCTCCCACTCCCCCTGCTTGTGTTCCTGCTCTCGCTCTCTCTCTCTCTGTCAAATAAATAAATAAATAATCTTAAAAAATAAATAAATAAAAATCAGAGTGAACTTTCGTTCTTGTCTTCTCTGCAGGCTCCTTACCCTCCCCCTCCTTCTTTAAACTAAGAGTTCCCCAGGGCACTGTGCTTTGGTCACTGTTCAACTTAAGTAGTTTCATCCACATTCATGGTTTTTTACCATAATCTGAGTCCTGATGGCCCCCCTAATTCTTAGCCCTCTTTACTGTGGGTGTCCCACAGACTCCTTAGACTCTTCACATACATACATATAAAGCCTAGTCATTAGGACCATTGGCCCTGGGGCCAGAATGCCTGGGTTTGAACCTCTTTCCACCACTCTACCAGCTGTGCAGAACTGGTCAAGCTATTCGTCATCTCAAAATTTCATTTTCCTCGTGTATCAATCAAGAATAATACCTATTTCATAGTTATGAGAAAATGCATTAAAAACTCTTGGCATGATGGCTGGTCCATAGAAATGATTAATAAACATTAGCCGTCATCAACATTTCTTTTCCAGACTTGTTTCCCTTCCTTATATTTCTTACCTCAGTTCACGGCCCCATTATCCACCCAGGGACCAAGTCAAAAACCTGTGAACCCCTTCACCCACCCCATGTCTGTCATCACTCAGCTCTTGACTATTTTTCCAGCCCCCGTCCCCTTTCATTGTGAATACCCTGCATGGGGAACTCATCATCTCTTCTAGTTGGTTCCCGGCCTGCAATCCTGGCGGCTCCTCCCCAATCCACACAGAGTGATCTATCTAAAATACAAATCTCCCAGGCACTTCCCTCTTCTCTGCTCAGAAAAAAAAGACTGCTCTTTCCCATAACTTACCTCCCCCATCTCACCCTCCACATCTCCCCACCCCACCTTCTCTCCCCACACTTCCCATCTCCCTCGTTGTGCTCTAGTAACACCCAGCTACTGCCTGTGGTTTCCCCCACACCCAGATTCCACACCTTTGTTCATGTGATTCCCTTGCCTGGGAGGTTTGTGGCTTTCTTTGCTGGCTAACTCCTTGGTTTGAGTGTCCTCTATGAAGCCTGCCTGCATCCCAGGTGTTTATCACTAACCACCTTCTAGTAAACTTGTGAGGCTTAAGTTTGTCTGTAGTTCCTTGCAGACAGGGATTACATCTATTTATGTGTGGGCTGTAGAACCTAGCATAGTTCTCGGAACAAGGGAAGTTCTCTGTCTGTATTGGTTAAATTGATCATGCTTATCAGGGTAGGACCTGTGGAACTCCCACAGTGGAGAGGTCAGGACTTAGGGGGCCACCAGGGCCCACATGGTGGTAAAAACCATGAATGTGGATGAAACTACTGCATGGATGAAAAATATGAATTAGGACACTTCATCCCTTCCTCCACCCAAAGAACCGTGTTAGGGTTCTCCCGTTTCTTTCTCTAGAACTAGCAACACCTGCTATTTACACTGGGGGCCTTCCTGCCCAGAACAAGTTGCTAGCTAAGGTAAGTCATTGTCAGTGCTGGGAAATGCCTAGGCCTGACTTGTGAATGGATTTCCTCCTTATACTTCCTGCTGGGTAGTTGGCTGATATTCTGACCCTTACAGGTAAAGACAATCAAAGGCTCTCCACCCCAGTTGACCGGGTCACCCAGAAGAAAGCATGGCAATGACAAAAGTCATTTCACCAAGCCCTTCAGCTGTTGGCTTGCTTCAAAGACTCCAAAAGGATGGGGAAGGGTGGGAATATACCTGTGTCATATACCCTGACACTTGGTGAATGCAAACCCTGGTGCCAGTCCCCTCTGCCAAGTCCCCAGTGGGGGGGGGGGGTGGAAATGAAGAAAGCAATATGACGAGAACTACTGGAATCTGTCCCAATTCCTCACTGATTTCTTGAGTGGCCTTGCAAAACATACTTTCCTAGGCAATCATTTACCAAGCCCTAAATATCACCCTTCCTCCTTCCCAAGTGCCCTGAAACCTGGAGGAGCCAGTCAAGGTCAACAATGTGCCTGAGAACTAGTGAGATGAGCACTGGACTGGGAGTCAGAGAAGTCCTGAGCCCAGTTTGGCTCTAGTCAAATAATTTCATTTACCAGAATCTGGATTTCTTCATCTAGAAAATGTAGGACTGGATAATCTATAAGGTCCCTATCAGCCCCCAAGTCTATGATTCTCTGATTTCAATACCCCATCACAAATGATGCTTTCCCTGTGGGCCAGAGAAATTTCTCTATCTGTAGCCAAGATTAAATACCCTCTTTTCTGATCCTTCTCTCTGATCCACTTAGAATTCAGAGAGCATTTCTCTGCACTCCCATCATCCAACAAAGTTGGTATATCATTCTGTTCAGCTGTGTATTCCTCTCAACTAACAAAGCGCCTTGACATAGTTAAGATTCAATGAATGTTTGAGCTTCAATTAAAATATTAAAGCAAGTGGTCATCAAGAAAGAACCAAAGAGAAGATGTTCCAATGCAAATAGGGGTTTCTAGATCATGACTCCTCCTAATTTAGGAGTCCTCCTCCTTCACTGTCTGCTCAATCCTGAGGAACCCTGCCTCTGCCATAGGAGAACCAAGACAATAATATAGAAATTTTCAGTCCTTGTCCAAAAGATCAAGTTAGGGTTCTTGGATGCAGGAAACATCTGAAGAAAAAAACAGTACCAGAATAGCCCCCCTGACTCCAGGGAGCAGGAACCATGGAATGGTTTCCTCAGGGCATCCCAGGGGGGCAAATCACTGGCATTTTCCTTGAGTCACCCAACTGTCGATTCAAATTCCCAAAGAAGGGCATCTGACTGGACAGATTGGGTCACAGGTCCACTTTTTGGCCATGGAAGTGAAGAGCAGCCCTTCTAAGATCAAGGGGGGAATATCTGACAGAAGGAAAATCCACATGAAGTTACAAGAAGCAATAGAGTGGGTGCTGGGCAGGCAGAAACACAGATGTCTACTCTTGGAGATCCTCCAGGGTGGGAGGCGAGATTATTTATGAGGGAGTTCCTTGTCCCCACTGTCATAAAAACAAACACTAAGCTCTCTCACCCTCAGTCCCATAGAGTGAGGTGGGGAATGGTGGGGGGGAGGGTCCTAATAAATGAGGTCTGTACAACTTTGCCTTCCTCTCTGAGAACAATTTTGAAGAAAACCTTTGCCTTGTTAGGCATATTGCAGTATATTCCAGTGGGCAAAAACTTAAACAAAAAATCTTCTCGCCAGGAAATGGAGGCCCACCTTACATTTCAACGTAATAAGTTCTATTTTTACATATATAGCAGCTTTATTGAGATATAGTTCCCATACCATAAAATCCACCTTTCTAAAGTTCACAATTCAGTGGTTTTTAGTATTCACAGAGCTGTGCAACCATCACCACTGTCTAAATTTAGAACGTTTTCACCACTCCAAAAAGAAACCCTGTATTCATTGGCAGTCACTCCCCCATTTCCCCCTAGTTCCCACTAATCTCCTTTCTGTTTCTATAGATCTGCCTATTGTGGACATTTTGTATAAATTGAATCATAAAATATATGGTCTTTTATGAGTCTTTTAGTTCAATTAGTGTAATGTTTTCCAATGTCATCCACGTTATTGCATGAATTTGTACTTCATTCCTTTTTATGGCTGGTTAATGTTCCACCATATAAGCACACCACATTTTCATTTTCCATCCATCAGTTGATGGACATTTGGGTTGTTTCCACTTTTTAGCTGTTATAGATAATGCCTTTATAAGCATTCTTGAACAAGTTTTTGTGTGGATATATGCCTCCAATTCTCTTGGATATATACCCAGGTGTGGAATTGCTGGGTTTTGTAATAACTCCACGCTCAACCTTTCGAGGAGCAGTCAGACTATTTTCTAAAACAGCTGTGTCATTTTACATTCCTACCAGCAGCATATGAGGGTTGTGATTTCTCCACATTCTCACCAATACCTGTTATTGCCTTTTATATTGTAGCCGTCTAGTGGGATGAAACAATACCCACCAGTAGCTTTCATTTGTGTTTCCTTAGTGGTTAATGACCTTGAGCATCTTTTCTTGTAATTGGCAGTGTGTATGTTTTCTTTGGAGAAATGTCTGTTCAGATCTTCCCCCCTTTTTAAATTAGGTTATTTGTCTTTTTTTTTAAGATTTTATTTATTTACTTGTGAGAGAGAAGAGAGAGCACAAGCAGGGGGAGCGGCAGGCAGAGGGAGAAGCAGGCTCCCGATGTGGGGCTCGATCCCAGGACTCTGGTATCATGACCTGAGCCGAAGGTAGACACTTAACCGACAGAGCCACCCAGGCATCCCAGTTATGTGTCTTTTTATTATTGAGTTGTAAGAGTTCTTTATAGAGGGCACCTGGGTGGCTCAGTCGTTAAGCGTCTGCCTTCGGCTCAGGTCATGATCTTGGGGTCCTGGGGTCTCAGCAGGGAGTCTGCTTGCCCTCTCCCTCTGCCCCTTCCCCCGCTTGTGTGCGTGCTCTCTCTCTCTCTCAAATAAATAAAATCTTAAAAAAAAAAAAAGTAGGGGCGCCTGGGTGGCTCACTTGGTTAGGCGACTGCCTTCGGCTCAGGTCATGATCCTGGAGTCCTGGGATCGAGTCCCACATCGGGCTCCCTGCTGAGCAGGGAGTCTGCTTCTCCCTCTGACCCTCCCCCCTCTCATGCTGTCTCTCTATCTCATTCTATCTCTCAACTAAATAAAATCTTAAAAAAAAAAAGTATGGAACCAGAAAAGACTCTGAATAGCCAAAGTAATGTTGAAGAAAATCAAAGCTGGAGGCATCACAATTCTGGACTTCAAGCTGTATTGCAAGGCTGTAATCATCAAGGTAGTATGGTACTGGGGCCCCTGGGTGGCTCAGTCATTAAGCATCTGCCTTCGGCTCAGGTCATGATCCCACGGTCCTGGGATCGAGGCCCGTGTCAGGCTCCCTGCTCAGCGGGAAGCCTGTTTCTCCCTCTCCCACTCCCCCTGCTTGTGTTCCCTCTCTCGCTGTGTCTCTCTCTGTCAAATAAATAAATAAAATCTTTAAAAAAAAAAAAGCTAAAAATAGAACCACCCTCCGACCCAGCAATTGCACTGCTAGGTATTTATCCAAAGGATACAAAAATAGTGATTTGAAAGGGCACATGCACCCCAGTGTTTATAGCAGCAATGTCCACAGTAGCCAAATTACTGAAAGAGCCCAGATGTCCAACAACAGATGAATGGATAAAGAAAATGTGGTATACGTATACAATGGAATATTACTCAGCCATCAAAAGAATGAAATCTTGCCATTTACAATGACATGGATGGAACTAGAGGGCATTATGCTAAGTGAAGTAAGTCAGAAAAAGATAAATACCATATGATTTCAATCATATATGCAATTTAAGAAACAAAACAGATGAACATGGGAAGGGAAGGAAAAATAAAATAAGATGAAAACAGGGAGGCAAACCATAAGAGACTCTTAACTGTAGGGAACAAACTGAGGGTTTCTGGAGGGGAGGTGGTTGGGGGGATGGGGTAACTGGGTGATGGGCATTAAGGAGGGCACTTGAGGTAATAAGCACTGGGTGTTATACACAACTGATGAATGACTAAATTCTACCCCTGAAACTAATAATACACTATATGTTAACTAAATTGAATTTATTTTTTTGAACATTTAACATATTTAATTTTAATTCCAGTATAGTTAGCATACAGTGTTATATTAATTTCAGGTGTACAATATAATGATTCAACAATTCCATCCATCACCAGTGCTCATCATAAGTGCACTCTTTAATCCCCATTACCTATTTTGCCCATCCTCCCTCCAGCTCCCCTCTGGTAACCACCAGTTTTTTCCCTATAGTTAAGAGTCTGTTTCTTGGTTTGCCTCTCTCTCTTTTCTTCCTTTGCTTGTTTGTTTTGTTTCTTAAATTCCACACATGAGTGAAATCATGTGAAATCATATGGTACCTGTCCTCTGACTGACTTATTTCACCCAGGATTACACTCTCTAGCTCCATCCGTGTCATTGCAAATGGCAAGATTTCACTCCTTTTTGTAGCTGAACAATGTTCCATTGTATAAACATACCACATCTTCTTTATCCATTCATCTATAGATGGACACTTGGGCTGCTTCCATAATTTGGCTATTGTTAATAATGCTGTTATAAACATTGGGGTGCGTGTATCTCTTTGAATTCGTGTTTTTGTATTTTTTATAAAGATTTCATTTATTTATTTTAGAGAGAGCATGAGTGACTAAATTGAATTTAAATTAAAAAGAAATTTTTAAAAGCCACCTTTAAATATATCTATTGATATCTATCTTTTGATAGAGATTATGTTGAATCGTAGATCAGTTTGGGGAGTATTGTTATCTTAACAATATATTAAGATAATTAAGATAATGTTAACATGTTCTGATCCACGAACATGGGATTCCTTTCCATTTATTTAGGTCTTCTTTAATTTCTTCTAATAATGTGTTGTAATTTTCAGTGTACTTATCTTTCACTTCTTTTGGTAAATATATTCCTAAGTATTTCATTCTTTTCTTAATGTTATTGTAAATTGAATTGTTTTCTTTATTTCATGTTCAGATTGTTCGTTGCTAGTGTATAGAAATATCATTGATTTTTGTATATTGTATTTTGGGGTTTGGTTTTTTTTTTTTAAGATTTTACTTATTTATTTGACAGAGAGAGAGATAGAGCACAAGCAGGCAGAGAGGCAGGCAGAGGCAGAGGGAGAGAGAGAAGCAGGCCCCCGGCCAAGTGGGGAGCCTGACATGGGGCTTGACCTGGGATCATGGCCCAAGCTGAAGGCAGACACCCAACTGACTGAGTCACCCAGGCACTCCATTTTTGTATATTGTATTTTGTATTCTGCAACCTTGCTGATCTTATTCATTAATTACTAATAGTTTGTGTGTATGTCCATGTGAATTCAGAATTTTCTCTTTACAAGATCAAATCACATATGAACAGATAATTTTATTTCTTCCTGTCTAATTGGGGTGCTCTTATTCTGTTTTCTTGCCTAATTGCCCTTGCTAGAACCTTCAGTATACTGTTGAATAGAGTTGGTGAGAGCAGACATCCTTGTCTTATTTCTAATCTTAGGGGTAAAGCTTTCAGTCTTTCAACACTAAGTTTAATGCTAGATGTGGAGTTTTTATAGATGTTCTTTATCAAGTTGAGGAAGTTCACTTCTGTTCCTGGTTTGTTGAATTTTTTTTTTTTCCATGAAAGGGTGTTGGACTTTTTCAAATACTTGTTCTCCATCTATTGAGTTGACCATGTGGTTTTGTTACAATACAAATACAATACAAACACAATCTTGTATTACATTGGTTTTCAAGTATTAAACCCATCTTGCATTCCTGGAATAAGTCCCACTTGGATATGTATAATCCTTTTTATATGTTGCTGGGTTTGTTCTGCTAGCATTTTGTTGAGGATGCTAGCGTCTACATTCATAAGCAATATTGATATATAGTTTTCTTTTGATGTCTTTGTCTAGTTTTAGCATCTAGATAATACTGGACTGCTTTGGAAAGTATTCTGTACTATACTATTTTGCTGGAAGAGTGTGAAGGATGGATATTATTCTTTAAACACTTCGTAGAATTCAGTAAAGACTTTTAGGCTTAAATTTTTGTTTGTGGGATGTTTTAAAAATTCCACAGCAACCTACTTCTTTTAGGTCTATTCAGATTATCTATTTCTTGAACTAGTTTCAGTAGTTTGTCTCTTTCTAAGGATTTGTCCATTTTATCTAGGTCACCTAATCTGATAGCATGTAGTTATTCATGGTATTCCTTTATAATCTTTTTATTTCTTTAAGATCTATAGTAATGTCCCTTCTTTCATTCCTGATTTTAGTAACAGTCTTCTCTTTTTTCTTGGTCACTCTAGCTAGAGATTTGTGAACTTTGTTCATCTCTTCAAAGTACCAGCTTTTATTGCATTAATTTTTCTCTTCCTTTTCTAACAATAAGGTGGTTCTTGAGCACTCAGATGATACAAGCTGCTTGGGTCAGGGGAAGCTCAGACTGTGACTGTTTCTTTGAGCAGCTGGATTCAGACTCAGCTGCTTGTCCATTTCCCTCTAGATCAGGGGTCTCTCTATTTCAGTGTCTCCCTCACCCCCATAATCCCTGCAGTGATGTGACAAAGAAGACAGAAACCACACTATTACTTGGGGGCTATGAGGGACAAAATTCCATGAAATCACAAAGACTTCTTAAACAAGCTCTCTGGAAGGGGGACGGGGATGAGTATCCAGGAGCAGCTTCAGACTTCTCTAAGCTCACAGCCTAGTCGGGGAGACACACATGTGCACAACCAACTTGACCCCAGGCTAAACTACAATGAAGGCTGTGATCGAGAGTGAGCAAATGCCCAACGGAGGACACAGGGTTGGAGGGCAATCAATCTATCTAGAAGAATCAGGGAACGGAGGAGTTGTCATTTGAGGTAAGTCTTGAAGTATAGTAGGATTTGAAGGAAAAAAGACAAAGAAGGGAGGGGAGATTCTTCAGTCAGAGAGAAGCTCACAAGCTAAGGCAGGGAATGGTAGAAAGTCGGGCCTGGCAGGAGCACAGCATTCTGGAGAAGGAAAGAGTCTGGACAGAAAAGCTAGGGCCAGACTTTGGAGGTGGCTAAAGGATGTGCTATGGAGCTAGAACTTTATCCTTAAGAAACCTGGAGCCCACCGCAGGGCACTGAGCAGGAGGATGACATGACCAGCCTTTCCAGCCTTTGTTGGAACTTGTGGCTGTAAGAGAAACCTAAGTTGGTTTACTCAGGCTGTCTGGTGCCATCCATACCTACAGAAGCAAGCAGAGACAGCTGCCTTTACCACTGTTGATCACACCCTCCTTGGGACTCCCCACTCCCTAAGCGTCATGGCACAGTACTTCCCTGATTACTTCCTACAACCCCGGCTGCTGCTTCTCAGTCTCCTTAGCAGGCTCCTCTTCTTGTGCACATCTTCTGTTGGTGCTCCTCAGAGTTCTGTTCTAGATGCTTTTGTCTTCTCACTGGACCACCTTCCCTTGGAGATCTTGTACGTTGCCATGGCTTCAATGACCAACTATGGACTGGGAAATCCCAAATCTATGTGTAACTTTCTCAGACCTCTCTCCTAATTTAGATCCATCAGATCTACCTATCCACTGGACATCTCCATTTAGCTGCTTTGTTCTTTAAAATTAGATCCAGATGTGAGTAGATAGAAAACCTCAAGTAAAATGGCCCAAACAAAATAGGAGTTTATGTCTCATTCAGATAAATGGAATCTCCAGGTATTAAGTCCAGGCCTGATATGGCAGCCTGGGAGTCATATCTCTGAAATCTGTCCCTTTGTCTCTATCCCCAAGCCACCATTCTCCTCCAGGTCAACTGCAGCAGCTCTGCCATTCTTGCTCCTCTCAAATGCATGCTCACCATCTACACTGTCCAACATGGTAGCCACTAGACACATGGTGCTATTGAACACTCGAAACATGGTTCGTCCAAATTGAGATGCACTGTAAGTGTAAAATACACACTGGATTGTGAAGGCTTAATATGAAAAAAATGTAAAATATCTTAAGATTTCTCTATTGATTATATGTTAAATGATAGTATTTTTATATATTAAACAAAATATATTATTTTTAAAAGTTTTACCTTTTCTTTTTACATTTCTAATGTGGCAACTAGAAAATTTTAAAATTCATATGTGGCTCACATTTGTGGTTCTCCTCACGTTTCCACTGAAGAGCACTGCTCCACACCAAAACAGATCTCTCTAAAACACAAATCTGAACAAGTCACACATCTTCTTAAATCCTGTCAGGGGCTTAACCATTGTTTTTAGGATAAAGTTCATTCCACTCCGTACGGTTCCCAAGGCTTCATGACCCAGCCCCAGCCTCACCCTCCAGCCTTATCTTTTATCACCCCCCTCCTCCCCGACCCTTTGCACGCTGGACTCCAGCCCTGCATACTTCTTACGGTTTCGCTCTTTTTCTTTTTTTAAGATTTTATTTATTTGACAGAGAGAGCACAAGCAAAGGGAGGAGAGGGAGAAGCAGCCTCCCTGCTGAGCAAGGAGCCCGATGTGGGACTCGATCCCAGGACCCTGGGATCACGACCCGGGGCCAAAGGCATCCGCTTAACCAACTGAGCCACCCAGGCGTCCCCTTCTTTCGGTTTCTTAAATGTACCAGGTGCTCTCTAGGCTCTTGGCCTTCACACTTGCTATTCCATGTCTGGAGCCCTCTTTCTCCTCTTGGGTTCTTAATGTGCCACTCATCTTTCCATCTTCAGCTTAGACATCTCTTCTCCAAGGCCTTCCCAGCTACGCTGTTTCTCTGAGCACCCTGTACGTCTCTATCTTGACCTCACTCTAACCCACTCTCAGCCAGCAGTTATGCCAGCTGTGTCCTTTTCCAGACTAATTAGAATCTTGCCTGTCACATTCACTGTGGTATCCAGAGGAAAGGCTGACATGTGGCCAGTAGTCAGTCAACAAGTATTTGTTGAGTCAATGAATGAATCAATGAATGACTCACCCCAAAGCCAGATAAACAAAGTTTCAGAGAGCAGTGCCGGACCAGATGACTTCTAAGTCTCAAAGAAATGGTCACCTAGTGACCATGAGGTTCCCAGTCTGGGGAGTGAGGCAAAGGGAAACTTGGCAACACATTGTCCTGTCTCCAGTCCTGCTCCAGGCCTGCACTGGCTCATTTACGGAGACGCAGGCCCACCGCTGTCTCTTCCTCTTCCCAGGAAGGGCAAATAGTGCTTTCCTCCCAGGAAAGCTCCCTGGCATGTGCCCCAGCATTTTTCAGAAAGAGCTGTGTTGAGGATTCTCACCAGAAATGAGCTTCCTCCTGGGCGGGGGTGGGGTGGGGTAAGTAGGAATGGGGGAAGGAGGTGAGAAAGGTGCCCATTTTGCGTCGCTGTCTACCTAGCACCAGGAGAATGGATGTGCATGTTGCTAATAAAGTGCGAGCCTCTCTGTGGGAATTTTCTTTGAGGAGACGGGAGGTGAAGGAGATGGGGAGATGGGGACACAGAACTGAAGGCAGGGAAGTACTTGGAGTCACGAAGCCAGAGAGGGGGTACCTGGGTTTCCATTACTAATTTGCTGTGTGACCCGAAACAAGTCACATGGCCCTCTCTGGGCCTCAATTCCTTATCTACAATCAAAAGAATCAGCTTTCTGCCCCTTTGGAAGGGTTGTTGTAAGCATGATAGAGGCACCTGACTGGCTCAGTTGGTGGAGCATGTGACTCTTGATCTCGAGCCCCATGTTGGGCATGGAGCCTACTTTAAACAAAAATTAAAAATAAATAAATAAAAATTAAAAGCTTTACTTAAAAAAAGAAGAATGGAAGGCAATAATGGACGTAAATGGGTTTTGAAAATACAAGTATCAGAGTAAAACTACCATGCACAGGCAAGGTTTTTCAGCTATTGTTCTATTTGGGCAGGAGATGTACACAGTTGTGGCAATGAGGCTGGGAGTTCTGGGTGAGAACCTACGTTCTCTCACCCAAAGTGAGTCTACATGAAGGCAGAGCGGGAAAACTTCCTCTTAGCCATGGAGCCTGATCTGCCTATTGGGCCTTGGGCCAGAAAAGCTGAATCCTGAATAGAGCCTTGAGGAAAGTGGGCCCAGCAGGGCACCTCAAGGCCCTGAAAAAAAGCACAGTCCCCTTGTGGCCTCCCTCACCACTTCTGACACATTCAGGAGAGCACGAAGGCACACACACACACACACACACAAATACACACCCTTCGTAGATGACACCCACACTCCAGGTCCTCTGCCCAGTGCCCTGAACCTCAGAGCTTCCTGTTACCCCTTCTCAACTTGGAAGGACCCCCAGTGGATTGACCCTGCCCTTAGCCCAGCTAGAGACCACCCCTGCCACGGGCCGCTCCATGTGGAGTCCCTGATCCCCAAGGAGTCCATCCAGCACAGAAACGGTGGCTAGAGTCCTCTCTGAGCTAACGAAGTGGGTCTTGAAGGTGGGCTGCGCACTGGAGGCCCTCACTCTCGGGGTAGACCCCGCGCCCGGCAAAGCTATCCCTCACAAGTTTTATTATTCTCTTCTCTCTCTTCCTTTCATAACGATGTCAGTTCACACAAAGCAATCAGGGATACCTGCAGTTCCCAACCTGGAGAACTGAAAACATTCCCCAGCATGCCGCCAGTGTGAAGAAGCTCTGTAATTAGAGACGGGCAAGGGTTTGTGTTCCTGACCTCACTCATCGATGAAACACTTCCGTCCCCTTCACTTCCCATGGCGCCTTTATCAAGAAAGTGTGAAGCTGGGCCCTTCAGAAAAGTGAGTTCCGACTCCCTACTCCCCCATGGGCAGACGCTAGACCTCACCATGATTCAAATCCACTGTCATGTCTTCATTCCTTCATCCAACACACATTTAATGGCCCCCTGCCATGTTCCAGCACAGGCACACACCTAGTGTGACCCAACCCCAACCGTTGAAGAGACCATCGTTTAGGAAGGAAGTTAAGGTATATGATGTAAATAGCTCCAGTAAAAAAAACAAAAAGTGATGTGTGATAAGGAAAGTGCAGGCAAAATCCTAGGTAAGAGGAAGATAATTTGGGGAAGGGTAGCTGTTTCTTGATAGGCAATATAGTGCAGCGGCTGACAGTATAGACCCTGGGACAACAGACCTGGGTTCAAATCCTGTCTTTGCCACCCTCTAACTATGTAGCCCCAGAGAGAAATGAGGAGAATTTTGAGGTTTTTGTGAAGATCAATTGCAGGGTCCAGCTATACTCAGGGAAAGTGGCATAGAACGTGGGTTTGCTGCATGTGTGGAACCAGAAGGTAAGGCATTCTAGAATGATAGGGCCACAGGAAGGAAATGTGGTGCTTGTGTGGAATTCCTTTTAGCTACAACATAGGCTGTGAAAAGGGAAGAAAAAGAGATGAGATTGGTAAATTCGGTTGGGGTTAAACTTTGGAACACTGGATGCCAAAATGAACGTAAGAAGTAGAATGAAGTAGGGCAGAGTGCCCACCTAGCCCCAAGCAGTGGCCCTCATCTTTAGAGCCATGTTCAATCGGGCCAAACTTCAGGGTCTCCAAAGTGGGGAGCCAGCCCTTGGGTCTTGGTGCATTGACCTGTCTCCTGGATTCTGCGCACCTAAAAAGACCATTTCCAACCTCTCTAGCAAACAGCCCTGGAAACAGGGCCAAAGAAGAGCCTTCATTTTCTTTCACAAAGACACACGGACATGGGCATCTCTGCCAATCTGAAGGCTGGCGTTGGGGCACAAAGGATGGGAGACACCTCTGGAGAAGTGGCTGATGGGAACGGAGGTGGGAATGGAGAGTGGATTCAGCCAGGAGAAGCTGAGCAGGCTCATAATCACTATCGTTAGCCTCTGTTTTGCTCTGGGGTTACACATAACCCCCTCCATGCCATGTCGGAGTGGGGCAGGCTGAGAGCAGAGAGTTCATCAAAAACAAAACAAAGGAGAGGCTGCAAAAGGGGCCAGCTTCCCAGAGAGGGATTCCTAGCTCAGCACCACCCCCAATCCTGGGTTGAGGGGGCCAGACTGGGAGGCCACCTGGTACAGCGCTCAGTGTCCTCACCTGGGGCAATCAGGAGGCCTCAATTCTTGTCCAGCTTGTGTGTCTCTCTTTGTGTGACTTTGGAGAGATCACCTTCCCTTGGTCTCTCTTCCTTCTCAGTAAAACAGAAGGGTTTTCCTGGAAGGATCTCAGAGGTCTTTCACAGCTCAGAAATCGAATGTCTGTACCCAAATTAAACAATGCCCTGCTGTGAAGATTTAGGGTTTCAAGTGTGTCCTAAATATTGGAAGGAACCCAGAACACACAGATGTGAGAAAAGAAACTAGAGGGGTTGTCTGGAGCCCCCAACCGTCAGTGCGCTCAGGGGTGAGGGCTGCAGAAGGGGTAGGGGGCGGAGGAAGAGCCAGGGGAGGGAGAGCCGCCTATCTGAGCACCTGACATCTCAGAGCAAAGGAAGCTAACTGGTAAGAGGATTCTTCCCCCAACTCCAGCCCAGGATCCTGTGGAAAAGCTGCATTATAATCGATAGCCTCGTAAATAAATAAATAGTCAACGCATCCTGTCTCCAGCTCAGGGCTTCTTCAGGAAAATTGAACCTCGCCCCACTTCTGCTCGCTCATTCTGGATTTCTATGGAGGCCTCTAGAGGGAAGGAATTCTTACAGGTCATCTTGGGCATCCCCCTGCCTCGGGGCCAGCCTGCCATCAGTCAGGCCTGCAGGAAAGAATTAGGACGGTAAATCTATAGCTAACATACCCACCACGCTTCCCCCGACACAGAACAAAACAGTGTTGTTTTAAGCTATCTACACTGTATGCAGTTCCTTTCCCCCAGCACTGACAATTGGGGTTTAATTGTCTCAGGGAGGAACTCAGGCCTCAGAAGCGGTCAGTGATCCAAACTCCCGGCTCTGGTTTGGCTATCTCACAACTAGCCGACGGAGCTCTGGCTGCCTGGAAAGTGGCAAAGGACTCATTCTCTGGTATTTTCTAAGAGGCGAGCGTGGCCAGTAGCACAGTTTAGTGGACTCGTAAAGCTGGTTACTCATTTGCAAGGCCGCATTAATGAACTCCCCCGAAATATGGGGAACGTGTCTACACAATAGACTTCCTACCCTAGGAAGAGACTATGAATTGCAGCACACCAACCTTCAGTCAGCTCTTCAGGGTCCAAAGAGTCCACAAGAAATGATTTGGCCTGGCTCTCTCCCTCTGAGCAGCCCCCAAGATCCAGCCCTGAAGTTGATGGGCCTCGGGTCTGATGTAGGGCAGCCGGGTCTGGCCCGGGGCTTCCCGCTCTCCCCACAGCAGGGGCTGGGGCTGGGGCTGGCGCTGAGCAGCCACACGGCTTGTGGCTGCCACCAGAGAGGAACTGGCAGCAGACACAGCAGACTCTGTTTTCTTTGCAGGCTGGGGGTAACTAGAGGAAGCTGAGAATTCCTCTGCTCTGCTCTGCCTCGGCAGGAAGAGGGGAGCAGGGAAGGCCAGTGGACTCTGCTTCCAAAGGAGGAACTGTTCAGCTCCTAGAATTAAGTGAAGTTGCGCAGGCCAAAGATGGACGGGGAAGACAAGCGTAGGGCCCCATGGTGTCCCTGGGGAGGGTGTCAGGAGCCTGGGTCCCTTTCTGGAGTTGCTCTGGGGCGATGGTGGGAGCTAACATTCATTAAATGCTTGCTCTACGCCAGGCACTGCGCTAAGAACTCTTGTCCCGCGAAGGCAGTGGGTATAAGGGCTCGAACAGGGCCTAGGTGACACAGGACTGGGTCCAAACCTAACTCTGCTACTCACTAGCTCTGTGACCTTGAGTGAGTTACTTAACCCCTCTATACCTCAATTACTTCATTAATAAAATGGGAATAACAGTACCTACCTGATAAAGTCATTTGAAGATTAAGTGCATTTACATACAAAAGCTCTTAACACAGCGTCTGCCATGGAGCAAGGTAAGTTTTTGCCGTTATTACTTTGTTGAATCCTCACATAAAGCTCTGGGGAGCTATTAATCTGAGGCTCAAAGAAGTCTAATGACTTGCCCGAGGTCCCAGGTCCGTTTGACAGACAGCCTGGGTGCCCTCCTAAGATCCTCTCTCTCTCTCTCTCTCTCCCCCGCTCAGGGGAAGCAGCTTAGAACCCGCCAGCCCCCACCCAGGCCCACTCCTGTCTGTAAAGTCCACGGCTGCTTCAGCAGCTGCAGGAACAAAGATGGATCTCTACCCTGCCTGTGGGGCCTGGCATGCCTCTTGGCGGGGGCGGGGGGGAGTGGGTTGGGGCTGGGGGTGTCCAAACCACCGACCGGGGGAGTCTTCCAGACGCCCCACACCGCACCACGGCCCCAGGGCCTTCCCTGGAGCCTCCCACCTTCCGGCACAGTCTCCCCTCCTCGTGCAAGATGCCGGCTGCCAGACTGGAGGGATCAACAAACCGGCGCTCTGGCCCAGCGCTGAGCCGGCTGGCTGCTCCCCGCCCCCCGCAATCCGCAGTGCACAGTCGCTCCGTTCCCCTGCCAACTTGGCAGCGCGGCTCTGCTGTTACTATCAACACCTCCGAGGGAGAGAGAGAGGAGTGCGTTCTGATCGCCTGGCGCACCGAGCAGCAAATTTCGCGCCGGAGCCAGCCCTGGAATGTCTCCCACGCTCCCGGGGCTCCTGGTGGGGAAGGAAAGGTGCGCCTGACCGCAGAGGCCCCGGCTGCAAGCCAGCCTCCAGCAGGGGGTCTGGGCCCACCAAGGCCGCAGCCCCCCAGGAGCAGGCAGCTGAGAGAGAAAGGGCTGCAGGGGGAGGGGTGCCGTGAGGCCAGGCCAGTGCACTGGAGGGGTGTCAGCCTCACCCCAGCGCTTGCCCCGGGGTGGGGGTGGGGGTGGTAGCTCAATTCCTGACATGGTTGGCCGGGGCTGGGGGGCAGCCTATGACCAGGATAGAAGAAACAGGTCTTTCTTTCTGCGGACTGGGAAGTCCTGGAAGGTGTGGACCATGCCTCCTGTCTTCCATCTTTCTTGGACTCATGTGCAGAGCTCTTGCCCCCCTTGTAGGATTGGATTGGGAGCCCCTAAAGGACCACATTTTCCCACCGAATGGAAACTTCTCACAGACAGAAGCCACATTTCCTTTTCCCAACCCTCTCCCCCAGGCTCTCCAGCCCTGCCCCATGGGCTCCCTAAAGCAGCCGAGCCCCCCCTCAGCACCTGCCAGAGTCCTGGGGCCCCACTGGGAAGAAGAAAGAACCCATATTTCCAGGGACCCAGTGCTCCACCTCCAGCAAGGCCCACCCACAGCCCCAGGTCTGTGGCCAGTCATCTGCCCCTGACATGACCCAGGGTGGTCACTGTGCAGCCTCTTCCAGGAAGGATTTGCTTTCCCAGCTTTCTGGCTGCTTGGGAAGGGAATACCTTTGTGTCCTGCTTTTGGCATCAACAAAAATGGTAGGTTCAGGGGAAACTTCCTAACCCTTATACCACCCAGCCAGCTGGTCTACCCAAGGATGAGCTGTATGCTCCCACTCTTCATGTGCTACCCGCCTGTCTCCCCTGTAATGTAGCAATAACTTTTCATAACTCCCTGGGACACAGCTGATGGTGATAAAGACATGCAGATGATGCTTATGTTTCTAGGGGTGTGCCTGGCACTTGGAATCAGTATGTTTTCCTTCCTGCTTTCCTACTCGCCTACCTCCCTACCCCCTTCCCTCATTTCTTTCTCTGCTCCTTCCAGGAGTCGTTCTCCCAGATATGAGACCAATCCTAAGACCATCTCTATTCCCTGCTCCACAAGCCTAAAACCACCAAGAGAGACACAGCCACCTATCTGGTGAAGAACCCCCCACCCCCCAGGTCCAGAAGGCCAGCTGGCTTTCCAGGGCCAGGAAACAGGAAAAGAGAATTCATTCAGTGAGTCAGGATGTAAATAAGCCACAAGAGGCTGCGCCATTCCGGGCTGCACCTGTGAGCATCCCTCGGCTGAAGCCGTGTCAGCGTTTCCATGACAAACTCATATTTCTGGATGCCTCTCTTCCAGCTTCAAGAGCATGCCTTGTGCTGAGACCTGACACCGAAAAATGCGTTCATCGTGCTTTTTTCCCCCTAAAAAGGATTGCACACTCTAAAAATCCACCTGCTTGTGATATCTATTTGCTTTTCTTTCTGAGAGTTTTGTGGACATTCTATTTGTATGGTAGATGTGCAAGCAAATGATAATACACATGGGAGTTCTGGGGCAGAGAGCATCCATGGCCCAGCGTACGGCACAGTAAGATGTCCCCCCTCCCTCCCTAAAACAGCTCTCACACCCACTTGCCTGTCCCAAAGCCTGAAATTCTACCATCAGAGACTTACTGCTTTTGAACTTATCCATCCCTAAGAGTCTACTGTGACAAAGCACCAACCCCTAAAAGGGACAAAGCTGCCATCTGATGAGAGGTTAGCAAAAGAACCATGAGGCATCAGGAAAAATGGCGAAAGGGTAGGAGAGCCCTAAAAAAGTAGATGAGAGCCATCCAAGATATGTTCCCTATTTTACAGGTTTGCTAGGCCTGCTTATTGGAGTGCGCACACATGCGTGTGCAAATACACACACACAGTGCTCTTTATGTACAGCGGTTGTTCCAAAAATCTAAGTGGTATTCAGATTCACCTGGCAATGCTTCCAAAAATGCAGGTGCCCAGGCCCTGCCCCAGATATATCCAATGAGCCTTTCTAGGGCTGGAGAAGAGCCCAAGACTTTGCATTACAGGGAAGCATCCGGGTGTGCTGCTGATCAGTCAGGTTTAGAAACCACTGCTATAAAGGATAGAGCACCAGGAGAGAAAACAGAACACCAAGTCTGGGCAACAGCATGCTGTTTCCTGAGGGACCCTGGGCCCGGCACTCTGTGAACCTGGGGGCAACATGTGAGACCCAGCTCCCATGACCCGTATGAGGCAGTGTGTTCTAGAATGCCCACTGAAAACCAGCAGACGATGCAAATGGTCATTGTTACCCCATGCACTCATGGCTTGTAGCATGCTCAGATGCATTTCATGTGTATACATGGACCTGGGGCTCCTACAGAGAGGGCAGGTCTGGGCTTCGTCATTCTCCTTCACCTAAGCTCATGTCTGCCTTCACTTCCAGATGGACTCTCTCACCTCAGGACAGCGCCCTGCTCACCTCTCCCAATAGCTTGGCACAGTCCCTGATCACTTAAACGTGATTTTTTCATCTAACGGGTTTATCCGCTGTCTACGATCTCTCTGATGCCCATCCCTTCTGGGGGAGAAAGAAGGAAGAGGAGTAGTCACTCTGTTTTATGACAAGGGGAAAGCCAGGCAAGTGGGTTTAGAAGGCTTTATACCATTTAAACAGAGCAGTGATTCTTTTCTTTTGAAAACCTGGTGAAAATGTACTCACAAAAATTCCTAATACAGTTTCAGGGACTTCCTGATATTTTTACACGGACCGTCTGGGAGTAAAGAACAGCTGCCCCACATGGCTCTGGCAACCCAAGCCCTTGGAGCTCCTAGAGGGTCACGTTCAAACGCATGAGCATCTTTTCAGTTGTGCCTTTGCTGAATAACGGACTTGTCACCCCTCGCCAGCCAGCTGTGAGATGAATTTAACTGACTTTCCCTCCCTCCCCAAGGAAGAGAGTTAAAACCCAGTGACACAGTGACATATCACCTGTGTTGGACAGAATCTTCTCAGACCCAGACTATGCCTCCCTGTTCCTGTTCCTTCAGCACAGAGGCTAAGCTGCCATAGGGTATCAGGAGGATGGGTGGGCTTTACTGCAAAAACAGAAAACATGGCTCAGACTGGCTTAAGCAATAAAAGGAATCTATTGGTCCATGACAACAATAAAGTTGTTCAGGGTGGGTGGGCTTTTCTGCAAATGGTCTGAGCCGTTTGCTCTGAGTTGTTTTTTTTTTTAAGATTTTATTTATTTATTTGAGAGAGAGAGAATGAGAGATAGAGAGCACAAAAGGGAAGAGGGTCAGAGGGAGAAGCAGACTCCCTGCTGAGCAGGGAGCCCGATGTGGGACTCGATCCCGGGACTCCAGGATCATGACCTGAGCCGAAGGCAGTCGCTTAACCAACTGAGCCACCCAGGCGCCTGCTCTGAGTTGTTCTTGTCTGTTTGTTTGCTTTTGGTCTCTCTGTCCTCCCCCATGGTGTCAACTTCATCTGAAAACTTTCGGTCTTCAAGGCTGCAGTGTGGTCTTGCCAGCAGCAACCAAAGCTGGATACACCTTCATCCCCACGTAGAAGAGAGAGCAAGCTGCTTCTCTGGTAGTATCCATGAAAGAAAATGGAGGCTTCTTTCTTTCCAGAACCCCTCAGTCAGTGTCTCCCACATGGGGAAACATCCCATCCCGATTAGCACCTCTGACGGGGCAGTGCTGCATGGCTGGGAAATTCAGAACTTGCTAGAGATGGCGTGCCTCAGTGCTCAGACCTCCGGTCCTAGTCTTTGGGCTCAGCCTCCTACACCTGTGCACTTTAAACTGCTTTCAAGAAAGAGATTAAGGACTCCAAAGAAATGATTTTATTTTATTTTTTTAAGAGACTCTTTTTTTTAAGATTTATTTATTTATTTATTTGAGAGAGAGAGAGAGAATGAGAGATAGAGAGCACGAGAGGGAAGAGGGTCAGAGGGAGAAGCAGACCCCCCTGCTGAGCAGGGAGCCTGATGTGGGACTCGATCCCGGGACTCCAGGATCATGACCTGAGCCGAAGGCAGTCGCTCAACCAACTGAGCCACCCAGGCGCCCCAAAGAAATGATTTTATAAATGCTCAGGTTCCAGTCTTGTCCCACACCAGCCCTTGGCAAAAGCCTGAGCCTTCTCAGGAAGGTAAGTGAAAGTGGATTTTCACTTTCCAGAAAGGGAAGGAAACAGAATTCGCAGCCAGTCAGCTGAGCAGAATTCAGGCGGCACAGGGATTCAGAGACCTGCGCTGTGCCTCCTTTCTCTTTTAGTCTTTTGGGTGATCATGAACAACCTGTTTATCCTCTCTGGCTTCTGTACAGAAAGAGTAAAATGGTCATCCCTTCCATTTACAGTGGTCCTGTATAAGGAGCAACAATTTAGAAGGAAGATGGATTCTCAGAACATTCCAGGCTTGTGTGCTACTGCTCAGAGCATAGAGATTGTGGTGTGTGGAGTGGTTTCTGACTAGTGCTCACTTGTCAAAACCATACCGAAGGTTTTTTAGTGTAACTCCAATAAAATTATGGGTCCCCTGAGGGCCCTGGCTCTGCTTGGACACTCATGTAAAGAAATATGGTTCAGGGGCACCTGGGTGGCTCAGTTGTTAAGCGTCTGCCTTCGGCTCAGGTCATGATCCCAGGGTCCTGGCATCGAGCCCTGCATCGGGCTCCCTGCTCGGTGGGAAGCCTGCTTCTCTCTCTCCCACTTACCCTGCTTGTGTTCTCTCTCTGGCTGTCTCTTTCTGTCAAATAAATAAATAAAATCTTAAAAAAAAGAAGAAATATGGTTCAGCAACTGAAAGTCATTTAAAGAGGAATTCCAATTATTTATTAGTGTCTTTTGAAAAGATATAAACACTTTGCACATTTTTTTTTCTGTAGCCCCTTTTTCTCCTCCCTAATTCTGTCACATCTATAGCTACTCAAGGGCCTTTTACGTGTCAAAATCTCCACTCTCTCCAGCACCCAAATGTCTTCCCTTTTTCTGAGTTTTTTATTAGGAAGGGTGATCTAGCCTCTTAGGTCAGGTCCTTCCCCTTTTCCTCCAGTTTCTCTCCATACCCATTCTCCCAATTCTCCATCTGAGAAGATCTGGATATCAGTTATTAAGCCAAAACTCTCTGTAGAATACTCACACTTCAATAAATCTTGTCCCTGTGACATAAGCATCATTTGGGGAACAGACTTGCAGTCTCATACACACATAGATTATTCTAATACTGGGTATTAGGGTTCTCCAGAGAAACAGAACCAATAGGATGTAGAGAGGTATGTATAGAGATTTATTAAAGGAATTGCTCACATGGTTAGAGAGGCCAGGAAGTCCCATGATCTGCCATCTGCAAGCTGGAGAACCAGGAAAGCTGGTGGTATAATTCAGTTCAAGCCTGAAGGCCTGAGAACCAAGAGCTCTGATGTCCAAGGGTAGGAAAAAATAGACATTCTAGATCAAAAACAGAGAAGGAAGAGGTGCCTGGCTAGCTGGTTCAGTTGGTAGATCATGCGACTCTTGATCTTGGAGTTGTGAGTCTGAGCCCCACGTTGGGTGTAGAAATTACTTAAACAAAAAGAGAGAGAGAGGGAGGGAGAATTTGCCCTTCCTCCACCATTTTGTTGTATTTGGGCCCTCAATGGATTTGATAATGAACACCCACATTGATGAGGGTGGATCTTCTTTACTCAGTCTACTGATTCTCTTCCAGAAACATCCTCACAGACACACGCAGAAATAATGTTTTACCAGCTATCTGCTCATCCCTTAGACCAATCAAGTCGACACATAAAATTAACTATCACATACCCCATCCTGAAGTAGAACATCAGCTTTAGTTGTATTTGTTAGTAGAGACAGGGGGTCATAAGCCAACCATCTTGAGAACATTACCTTATAACAGCTTTGACTCCGGGAGCTATTTTTCAGAACAAGTCTGCAGAATATTCTCCACTGGCCTCTCCAGCTCCACTCTCCAGCCAGTTCCACTCTCCAGCCGTCTCCACCCTGCTCTGAGATTCAGGAGGCTGAGCTACCAGTGGTCTATCCCAAGAGGCTTTCTTGCCCTCTGGTTTCTGGCTGGCTTTGACCACTGCGGGGCATTGATAGGAGATGGGAAGGAGGAGGAGGTCAGGATGTTTATTTGGCCAGCTCACCCTGGTGAGCTGATGGTTGGCCAAGTCTCCTGTCTCAGACTCTCTCCTAGCTGCAGCTGCCCCTGGGATCTGGTCATTACTCCCCACGGGCCCCTTCAGCCTAGAGGTGGTAACAAGTCCCCATTGTTGCTGGTCCCTGCAACTCATTACCACCTTCCCTTGCTTTCTCACCCTTGCTGCTTCCCTGAACCCCGTAAATAGCCCTTGCATCCAAGTCTGCTCCCTACCCAGAGTGACAGGACCCAGACTAACTCAGTGCCCCTGACTTCCACAGCATTGTCACCTCATTGAGGCTCATCTTATCAATATAAAGTAGAGGGGGGAGGGAGGTAAGATTATAATCTTTTTCTTATGGAGGATCTGACATGTGAAATTTTAAAAATGATTCAGTCAAATGTCAAGGTCTAACTTGCTTCTCTGGACCGGAATATCCACCATTGTTGGCCAAACTAAGGGTTTAGTCAGTGGCTGAAGAACAGTGTCTCTCTGAAAAGCTAAGCGGAAAAATAATCCACAGCTTGTCACTGCCGTGAACTAATTGGGCTGCTGCAACCAGGCAGGAGCCACTAAAATTTAGGGTGTGGCTTTGCGGCTCTAGTCAGCCAGTCTACCTTATCCTGACCACAATGAAACCAAAAAAGAGAAACACCAAGGACCTCCTACAGAAAGACTGAGTCAGCGATCAACATGATTTGAGCAATTGTAGAAAAGCCTCTCACCCTCAAAAATACACTCACATCCCCCATTTCCATCCCAGGCTTGATGAGGATGAAACCATATCTGTCCATATCTGAAATTTCATCAGTAGAGAGGCATAACTTTGCCTTTGGCTAAATGTAAATATAGTTCCCTGAAAGGCATAATTTAGTTACATTTGATTAATATTCCCATTATGTGCAAGGCACTGTGCCAAGTGCTAGTTAACGTTGTAATCCTATCAGTTACCCCTGACTATGAATAAACTGAATATCAGAAGAGAGAGAAACTGCAGAGAAGTGGGGGAGAAACGTGCCCCACAGGGAGGAAACTGAAGACACACTCTGCCTTTCATCATCCTGGGCTCAGGAGAGGCTTTGGCTTAGAGATATAACTAGAGGATCTTGCAGCGTGTGGATGGTGTTGAAAGCCATGGGATTAGATCAGGCCACCCAGAAGGAAGGAAGGGAGGAGAGAAGAAGGGAAAAGAAGAGAGAAGAGAATATCCAAAAGCTAAACCCTAGGGCATCCCAATCTTAATGCTGGCGAAAGGGGATAAGTGAATCCATAAAAGAAAATGAACAAGGGAGGGGCGCCTGGGTGGCTCAGTCAGTTAAGCATCTGCCTTTGGCTCAGGTCATGATCTCGGGGTCCTGGGATGGAGTCTCGCATCAGGCTCCCTGCTCAGCGGGAAGTCTGCTTCTCCCTCTCCCTCTGCCTCCCCCATGCTCTCTCTCACTCTATCTCAAATAAATAAATAAACTCTTTTAAAAAAAGAAAAAGAAAAAGAAAATGAACAAGGGAGAGCTGGTGAAGTAGGGGGAAGATTGGTTGACTGGAGTGTCTGAAAGCAACTGAAGAAAACCTTTCAGCAAGGCGGTGATCAAATGACGGAAATTGCTGCTGATGGGTCAAGTAAGAACAGAGAACCGACCACTAAATTTGTCAGCATCGAAGTCATTGGGAACCGTGATAAATGTGGTTTCACTGTCATGGTAGGGGGAACAAGCCTGATTGGAGTATGTGTGACAGATAATAGGAGGTGAGAAGATAAAAACAGTACATTAAAAAAATTTTTTTTAATTTATTTTAAGTAATCTCTATGCCCAACATGGGGCTTGAACTCACGACGCTGAGATCGAGAGTCTCATGCTCCCCCAACTGAGCCAGCCAGGTGCCCCAAAACAGTATAATTTTTTTAAGTTTTGCTGTGAATGGTTAGCAGAAAAATGACGAAGTAACTGAAGGGGAAGGTAGAGTCGGGGATTTCTTTTTTTAAAGATGAGAGTTATAGCACATTAGTGTGTTGATGGGAATGGTCCAGTAGAGAAAAAATTTGACAATGCAGATAAGAAGGTGGATAACTGCTGGAGTGATGCCTTTTAATAAGCAAGAAGGGATCCAGTGCACAAGGCAAGGGCCTGGCCTCAGTCACATGGATGGTCCATTCATCATAAGAGGAGAGAAAGCAGAATGAGTCTGACAGCCTGAATCTGGAAGGTTGGTATTTTTGGTGGTGGGAAGATAAGGATTTTTTTTTTTCCCTGATTTCTGTCTTCTCAGTGGGGAAAATATAATATCAATGTCTGAAAGTGAGAGGCAGGGGGAGTTGTGGGAAGGCCTGAGGAAAGAGGAGTGTGGAGCACTTATTCCAAGGAGTAGGATAATGACTTGCCTGGGGGATAGATTGTAGGATTGCTGGGCAGTGTGGTGTCCTCTGAGGTCAAAGTCATGACTTTAAAGGGAGGCCTTTCACCACATTCAACAGGTGGGGCACAGGTGTGGAAGAGGTAAAAGATTGGACCCATGTTAGTGTTTTACTAGGCTTATAGGTTGGGAAGGAAGAAGGTCAAGATGGTTGTATTCATTATCAATTGCTGTTAAACAAATTATCCCAACACTTAGTGTCTTAAAACAAGAGACATTTCTTAGCTCATAGTTTCTATGAGACAGAACTTGGAATTTGGAAGCAGCCTGGCTAGCAATTCTGGCTTGGCATTTGTCATAAGGCTGCAGTCAAGATGTTAGCCGGGCTGTAGTCATCTGAAAGCTCGACTGGGCTGGAGAATCTCCTTCCAAGATGGTGCATCATGATTGACAAGCCAGAGGTGGCTGTTGGCAAACAGACTCAGTTCCTCTCTATGTGAGCCTCTCCAAAGGCTGCTTGGATATCCTTGCAACCTGACATATGGCTTCCCACACAGCTAGCAATCCAAGAGGAAGAACTAAGCAGAAGTTATCCTTTTATGACCTAGACTTGGGTCACATTGCATTACTTCTGCCACATTCTATTCCTTAGAAGCAAGTCACCAAGTCCACTCCATGTTCAAGTGGAGGGAAAATTAGACCCCACCATTTCAAGTCAGGAGTATCGTAATGGACTGAATGTTTGTGTCTCCCCAAGATGCATACATTGACTCTCTAACCACCAGTATAGCTGTATTTGGAAATGAAGCCTCTAAGGAAGTTATTACGGTTATATGAGGTCGTGGAAGTGGGGCCCTGATCTGATAAGATTAGTGGTGTCTGCATAAGAGCAGACACAGAGAGGTCACTTGCTTGCTCTCTCCATGTGCACACGAGGAAAGACTATGTGAGGACATAGCAAGAAGGTGACCATCTGCAAGTCAAGAAGAGGGCCTTTGCCAGAAACTGAACTTGACCAAAACTTTGACCTTAGACTTCTAGTCTCCAGAATGGCAAGAAAAGAAATTTCTGTTGTAGAAGCAACCCAGTCTATGATATTTTGTTATGGCAGCCCAAGAAGACTAAACAATTGTCAAAGAACTTGCAGACATACTTTAATATCGTTACAAAGGACAAGGATATATGAAAGTGTGTTTATTGTGATGGACCACGGATTCTAAGCTGAGAAGGGAGGGGGATGAATGAATAGACTGGAGATCACTGAATGGAAGAAGTTCCTGAGTGGGTGGAGGAATGTAGAAGTGGGAAGTAAATTGAACAGATACGTGGCCAGAGAGAACGACTTGAAATGGGGATTTGGGGACATGGTACAGCTGATGCTGCTGACAAGATCTAGGATGAGATGTGGGAGGAGGTGACTGAGGTGGGAAGGAAGGGAAAGATTGTTGGTGGCAAGGAGATTAATTAACAGAGAGGCAGAGTTTTGGCAAGATCATTTAAGAGACATTGAAGGAACCAGGATGATGCTGAAGGTAGGGATGGAGAGAAGGATAGTGAGGAAGGCATAAGGTCTTCAGTGAATGGGGAGTGATAGAGAAGAGAGTAGTAGCAGGGGGCAGAATTCGACAGCAGGTGGGACTCGAGGGGACATTCCAGGTTCTAGTCTGAGTCTGGGGGTAGGGTAGTGGTGTTAGTACTGAAGTAGCCATTAAGGAGCCAAGTTAGGAGGAAATGAAGGTTCTGAGAAAGCTTGATAGAGAGAAGAGGAGGAGAAGCAGAAGATCTGAGCACACACAGACGCACACTCCCACATACAACCAGATAATAGTACATATCTCAGGGGGTTGATAAAAGGACTGAGGAACACTTCATGCTTAGTGCCTGACAGTGTTTTCTGACACAAACCATTCTCTGACAGCTACTGGGTGTCCAACAATTCAATTCTGACACTACGCATACTTAGCATCAGGGCCCAGTCCCACAAGACTCCCCCCACTTCAAATGCCAGCCATGAATGGGTTGCCCAGACTTCCTATATTTCTGCCCAGATGACTTCAAACTGGGGGGTTCCTACAACCTCCACTCAGGGTCAGGAATTTGCTAGAATGACTCACAGGACTCAGGATAACACTTTACTTACATTTGTTCATTCATTATAAAGAATACAAATGAAGAGTCAGATGAAGAGATACGTACAGTGGGTCCAGAAGGGTCCCAGTGCAGGTGCCTCTGTTCCTGCGGAGCCGGGGTGCACCACCCTTCCTGTACATGATGTATTCACCAACCCAGAAGCTCTTCAAATCTTGCTGTTCAAGAGTTTTTATCTTGAACAATCTCCAGCCCTCCTCCCTCTCTGGAGATTGGGGAGTGGGGCTGCAAGTTCCCATCCTCTAATCATGCCTATTAGTCTTTCTGGTTTTTTTTTTTGTTAAGATTTTATTTATTTATTTGAGACAGAGAATGAGATAGAGAGAGAGATAGAGCATGAGAGGGGGGAGGGTCCGAGGGAGAAGCAGACTCCCCGCCGAGCAGGGAGCCCGACGCGGGACTCGATCCCGGGGCTCCAGGATTAAGTGACTCCGAAGGCAGTCGTTTAACCAACTGAGCCACCCAGGCGCCCGCCTATTAGTCTTTCTGGTGGCCAGCTTCTATCCTGAAGCTATCTAGGGGCCCCACCCTGAGTCATCTCATTAGCATAAACTCAGAAGTGGTCAGAAAGGGCTCATTATGAGTAACATAAGACAGTCCTATCACTCAGGAAATTCCATGGTTTTTAGGAGCTCTGTGTGAGAGCCATGTAATTATTTATTATACCACAGCCCGCCACGTAGTAAGTGCTGTATAAGATACCAATAATCCCTTGTTACAGATGAAGCCACTGAGGTACAGACAGGTTAACCAACTTTATGGACAACTGGCCATTAAGGACCAGAGTTAGGGACTCAAACTCAGAATCGTGTTAAATGAGAGAAAAAGCCAACTTACTGAAAGTGCAGCCCATCCAGAGGGTTTTAGGCAAACCCTCCCTGCTACTGTTCTTTCTCCTTCTCCCTCCTTGTCCTTCTTCTTTTTCTTCTTCTTGAGATAGTCTGAGTTGGTTTCTGTTATTTACAACCCAAAATGCTCTGACCAGAGTAACTACACCAAGGGGCAGAATAGCCTATGGGAGTGGTACACGCTGTTCCTCTTTAAGAAATAATTGTCTGAGTCTAAAATATGGGCTTTCAGACATAAGCTGCAAGTTGAGGGAAGAACAAAAGGAGAGTTGAATTGCTTTGCTTAAAAATCAAGAGGATTTTTTTTTAATTTGACTTCCTAGGAAGAAATTTTAAGTTGCCTCCAACTTGACTTTATTATGAAGCCGTCATGAATAAATAAGCATCACTGTACCCAAAACTTACATCATATCTCTATTTCCTTCATACCAGATTTTAAGAAGTGGAATTATTTGGGGGGACCTGGGTGGCTCAGTCATTAAGTGTCTGCCTTTGGCTCAGGTCATGATCCCGGGGTCCTGGGATCGAGCCCCACATCGGGCTCCCTGCTCAGCAGGAAGCCTGCTTCTCCGTCTCCCACTCCCCCTGCTTGTGTTCCCTCTCTCGCTGTGTCTGTCTCTGTCAAATAAAGAAAACCTTAAAAAAAAAAAAAGAAGTGGAATTATTTGGTCAAAGGGCATGGATATCTTTAAGGCATTTTTTTAGCTCATACCAAGTTATCCTCCAGGAAGACCAAAACAGTTTAGGGGTGCCTGGCTGGCTCAGCCAGGGAAACATGTGACTCTTGATCTCGGGGTTGTGAGTTCAAGCCCCACGTTGGATGTAGAGACGACTTAAAAATAAAATCTTAAAAAAAAAAATCAAAACAGTTTATGCTCTGCCAACGATGAATGAGACGTCCAGTTTCCCAACGTGTTCATGTCTTTTTAAATCTTTGAAAATAGGTGAAAATTGCTTTCTTTTGTATTTTGATATTACCAGTAAGACAACTTTATTTTAATGTGTTTATTGGCCGCATCTATTTCTTCTTTTAAGAATTGCCTGGCCTCTGTTTGGTGCTTCCCATCTTTCTGATGAACAAAATCCAGGCAACTCCTGTTGCCTGCCTACTCTGCCCACATCGGTTTACTTATCGCCACTTCTCACAGGGTGACCAACTTGTTGGGGTTTTTTAAAGATTTTATTTATTTATTTTTGAGAGAGAGAGAGTGCATGTGGGGGGGAGGGGGAGAGGGAGAGGGGCAAGCAGACTCCCTGCTGTGGGCAGAGCCCAATGTGGGCCTTGATCCCACGACCCCAAGATCATGACCTGAGCCAAATTCAAGAGTCAGATGCCTAACTGACTGAGCCATTCAGGCGCCCCAACTTGTTGGGTTTTAAAAGTGAAAATCCTGGGGCACCCGAGTGGCTCAGTCGGTTAAGCGTCTGCCTTCGGCTCACGTCATGATCCCAGGGTCCTGGGATCGAGCCCCACATCGGGCTCCCTGCTCTGCAAGGAGCCCACTTCTCCCTCTCCTCCCCACTTGTACTCTCACTGTCTCTCCTTCTCTCTCTCTCAAATAAATAAATAAAATCTTTAAAAAAATAAAAATAAAAAAATAAAAGTGAGAATCCCATGTCCTGAAATCCCCTCGATCCCAGGTATACCAAGACGGTTGGTCAGCCAACTCTGGGCCTTAGATCTTCACCTGGAAAATGAGGACCTGAGGTCCTCTCAGGTCCCTCCTGGATGTTCCTTCATTCACCCCACAAATACATACCAAGCTCCATTGCTTCTGCTAGGGAGGCATTAGAGATTCCCTAGGGAATGGGACCCAAGTATCCCTAACATCCATGATGGTTCCCCAGAGGGATAATATTTTGATGACTTTTCAACTAAGACCCATGCAATTGGTTGATAGCTGACAAGGAAGCCCTAATATGGGAGTGGGAAGAATGGTCCCCAGGGCACACGGGAGGGAAGTTAGATGCCAGGAAAGTTCAGAGGGGGATGAAGGGGCAAAGGTAAATGCCATCTACTTTGAAGTTTGGCCAAGGATCCACCTGTCCACAATTCAGACTGGGAAGGGTTAACAGCGTAAATTTCCCCCAAATCAGAGGCAGCTGCTCCGCCATCTGGGGCTGTCTATTCCCTCACACCCTTCCCAAAGTCCTGAGCCCTCAAAACAGGCATTTGAGAAACTCCTCCGGGTTCCAAGGCCTCTAATGACTTACTGACCCAGGTTCACACTTGCCAGAATTCTGAGGGTTCCTATCCCTGGGACGTCCTGTAGAAATGAGCACCCCTAGAGATCCTTTTTACAGAACAAGTACTTTTGTGCTCCCCATTATCGAAGAGCAGAAAATAAGTTTCTGCAGCGCCCAAGAAAGGCCCTCAGATAGAAGTAGCCAAAGACACAAAACTGTCCAAAACCTTTCTCCTCTCTGCCAGGCTCCAGTGGGCCTGGCTTTTGTCGATTCCAATCAAGAGACTGCTGGCGGGACGGTGAGCTCACGGAAGGCGAGAGCAAAGTTCTGCCTCCCATACCCGTGCAGCACTGAGCACTGAGCCCTAAGCCATGACTGAATTGGGGGCCCAGGCTCGGAGGAGCGGGAGGAGGGAGCTGGAGCCCCGAGCTCCTGCCCCCGCCTTCAGGCGGCAGGGAGGTTCTCATGAAAAGCCTGCCAGACCTCTAACCAGAGCTAAGCCGCCAGCGGGCTGTGATTGCTCATTGTTTGGTTATAATTAGCAGCAATTTCTGCAAAGCTGCAGCCTGCCACCCGCAGGAGGAGGGTTCTGCCACCCTCGCTGCCACCAGCCCCTGGCCCCCGGCTCCCAAGCCTGGGCTCCTTCACTCCCTGGCCCTGCCTGCCCTGCAGCCAAAGGCAAGGCCCCTGGCTGGCCGAACTTGATGGTGGCTACTGGTCAACACCAGACCCTTTCCTCAGGCCAGAGACGAACTGCCTACAGGGGTTGCATGAGCGCAAGGGCTGAGCAATCGGGCACACCCGGGTGTGAGACCCAGTTTTTGTCTGCCAAGTACCCGCTGTGTGTCTTCAGGCATGTTATTTAAGCTCCTAAGTCAGTTTCCTCATCTCTAAAGTGGTGATGGTAGGGGCACCTGGCTGGCTGAGTTGGTGGAGCATGCGACTCTTGATGGCGGGGTCAAGAGTTCAAGCCCCATGATGGGTATAGAGATTACTTAAAAGAATTTAAAACATAAAGAATAAATAAAATGGAGATGATAGGGAGAGTACTCATCTTCCTTGGGGGATGTGGTGAGACTCAAAAGGGATAACTCACTTAAGGCACTTGGTAGAGTACCTGGTGCCCCGTTGGTGCTCAGGGCAACCCGGCTGCTGTGGAGGTGATGGGGAGTGGGTTCGACTCAGAACCCTCCCTTTCCTCTCTCCTTCCTGCACTCTCTATCCTCCCACCCTTGGCTAGGCTCCTCACGCACAGGTGCTCAGCAGCCTGCTACTCTTTCCCCTTCCCTGTGGAACCAGCTCTCAGGGAAGGGTCTGCCTTAGCAGACTCAGTCTCAAGGTGACCTCTCTTAGGAGAGTGGTCTCCACCTTTTTTTTTTTTAAGATTTTATTTATTTGAGAGAGTAAGAGTGAGAGAGCATGGGGTAGGTGGGGGAAAGGGGGGCCGTGACTGTAGAAAGAGAAATTTGGGAATCGATTCCATTTACAATAGCACCAAAAACCATAAGATACCTTGGAATAAACAACCAAAGAGGTAAAGGATCTATACTCTAGAAACTACAGAACACTTATGAAAGAAATCGAAGAAGACACAAAAAGATGGAAAAACATTCCATTGCTCATGGATCAGAAGAATAAACATTGTTAAAATGTCTATGCTGCCCAGAGCAATTTATACTTTCAACGCCATCCCGATCAAAATACCAATGGCGTTTTTCAAAGCGCGGGAACAAACAATCCTAAAATTTGTATGGAACCAGAAAAGACCCCAAATCGCCAAGGAAATGTTGAAAAAGAAAAACAAAGCTGGAGGCATCGCGTTGCCTGAGTTCAAGCTATATTACAAAGCACTGATCACCAAGACGGCATGGTACTGGCACAAAAACAGACATAGATCAATGGAACAGAATTGAGAGCCCAGATATGGACCCTCAACTCTACGGTTAATTAATCTTCGACAAAGCAGGAGAAAATATCCAGTGGAAAAAAGACAGTCTCTTCAATAAATGGTGCTGGGAAAATTGGACAGCTTTATACAGAAGAATGAAACTCGACCATTCTCTTACACCATACACAAAGCTAAACTCTAAATGGATGAAAGACCTCAATGTGAGACAGGAATCCATCAAAATCCTAGAGGAGAACATAGGCAGTAACCTCTTCGACATCGGCCACAGCAACTTCTTTCAAGGCACGTCTCCAAAGGCAAGGGAAACAAAAGCGAAAATGAACTTTTGGGACTTCATCAAGATGAAAAGCTTTTGCACAGCAAAGGAAACAGTCAACAAAACAAAGAGGCAACCCATGGAATGGGAGAAGATATTTGCAACTGACACTACAGATAAAGGGCTGGTATCCAAGATTTATAAAGAACTTCTCAAACTCAACACCCAAAAAACAAATAATCAAGTCAAAAAATGGGCAGAAAACATGAACAGATATGTCTCCAAAGAAGACATACGAATGGCTAATAGTCACATGAAAAAATATTCAACATCATTAGCCATCAGGGAAATTCGAATCAAAACCACCTTATACCAGTTAGAATGGCAAAAATTGAAAAGGCAAGAAACAACAAATGTTGGAGAGGATGTAGGGAAAGGGGAACCCTCTTACACTGTTGGTGGGAATGCAAGTTGGTACAGCCACTTTGGAAAACAGTGTGGAGGTTCCTCAAAAAGTTAAAAATAGAGCTACCCTATGACCCAGCAATTGCACTACTGGGTATTTACCCCAAAGATACAGATGTAGTGAAAAGAAAGGCCACATGCACCCCAATGTTCATAGCAGCAATGTCCACAACAGCCAAACTGTAGAAGGAGTCAAGATGCCCTTCAACACACAAATGATAAAGAAGATGTGGTTCGTATATACAATGGAATATTACTCAGCCATCAGAAGAGGTGAATACTCACCATTTGCAACAACATGGATGGGACTGGGGGAGATTATGCTAAGTGAAATAAGTCAAGCAGAGAAAGTCAATTATCACATGGTTTCACTTATTTGTGGAACATAAGGAAGAGCATGGAGGACATTAGGAGAAGGAAGGGAAAAATGAAGGGGGGGAAATCGGAGGGGAAGATGAACCATGAGAGACTATGGACTCCAGGAAAAAGACTGAGGGTTTCAGAGGGGAGGGGGACGGGTTAGCCCAGTGACGGGTATTAAGGAGGGCACGTTCTGCATGGAGCACTGGGTGTTATACGCAAACAATGAATCATGGAACACTTCAACAAAAACTAATGATGTACCGTATGGTGACTAACATAACATAATAAAATTTAAAAAATAAAGACTTTATTTATTTATTTGAGAGAGTAAGAGTGAGAGAGCACGGGGGGTGGTGGTGAGCAGAGGGAGAGCAAGAGGAGAAGGAGACTCCCCGCTGAGCAGGGGCTCAATCCGGGACCCATGAGATCATGACCTGAGCTTAACCGACTGAGCCACCCAGGTGTCCCTCCAAATTTTTTACTGTGACCCATGGGGAAAGAAAATACATTTTACATGACCCACATGTAAGACGTACATACAGGTAGATAAAACAGAAACAAACATTTCATGAAGCAGTACTTCTCCGGATCCAGTATGATGTATTCTGATATGTTGTGTTCCTTCCCTTCTCTCTTGTATTCTGCATCCATGTCTATATGTACACCTCTATCTATATCCATATTTATACAGAGTTTTGAAGTTTTGCCAAAGGTCAGGACCCACTAAATTGATTTCATGACCCAACAGTGGGTTGAGAACTTCAGTGTGAAAAACAGTGCCCCAGAAGGAAGAGGCCAGTTAACTCTCATTTCTCATTCTAGAGGCAAAGGCTCTGTTTTCTATTAAAGGGACTTTTATCAGGGAACCAGGGGGAGAGAGAATGCTGAAAAGCTGAAAGCCACATAGCCCCATCTGAGGCTTACAGGTGAATAGCCCCGTCTGAGGCTTATAGGTGAAAACAAGTCTGAATCTTTGTCCATAATGAGAGTAGGTTTTTGCATACATTTTGGAGGTTTCGGAATCAAGCTTCAAAAAACAGGAGGTCACCTATCCTTTGCTCCTACTCCAACCTGCAAGCTAACTTTTCCTTAGCTGGGATTCCAGCAAATCTTCCAAATGCCACTATGCCTAGGTGACAGGGAAGGGCAAGATTTATGTAGACTCAGCTGGACAGGAAATGCTCTGAGATAGGACTGTACTTACAGTTTTTTTCCATAACAAAATCAGTGCATGTGGCCTCACAGGTACTTATGTGGACAATAGGATACAATATTTGAAACTAGAACTGTTCTGGAAAGCCCCTAACTTGGGATTGCAAGGTTACCATGAGAACTGGAGAACTTGATGCTAAGAGAGTCAGAAGGAAGGAGAAGTCCTCTTTCCCATGCACCCAGGTCTTGCCCTCTGATTTGGGGAAAGGAGCCTTGGACTTCCAGAACCTTCTGGAACACCAGAAACTGCTCCTAATACCCTTGAGGATGTTCAGTTATTAAACACATTAGTGGATTTGTAGGAGGCCTGGATCCTGAGTGATAAGAGGAGAAGTGGAGGAAAGGGAACTGGGAGGCCTCCAAGGGATTTCATAATGTTGCTCACAGCTGCTTGGGCTCCCAGCTTCTTGCTCAAGCTGCTGGCTCCAGCCACCCATCCGCCCTGCCCCCTGCCATATCCCTGCCGTGCCCTCAGCCATTTGTGCTGTTAACAACTTGACTTTGGCCTAAGGTGGCTGTTGTTATTAAAGAATGAAGAGGGACTGGGTTTCGCTGAACTTGCACACTCGGCTCTTTTCTTCGTGGACTAATCCATGTTGGAGAGTGATATAATAGTTTCCTTGTCATTTGGGGGCTCAGATTCTGGGGTTCCTCCTTTCTTCACTGCAGTCCAGGTTCCTGAGGCTTGAGTAGGACAACAGTCCTCTGGAAAGGTCTAAGGACACCCTCCTCAAATCTCCTCTACCTTGCAACGCCCCTACTTCCAGCCCTGGTTGGGTCCGCCGCCCACATCCACACTTCCCTGAAGGATGTGGAGCCAATGTGAATGGTATCTCCATGCCTCTGTGAGCCCCTCAGAAAGGAGCTTGATTTCAACAGTTTATTCAAGAGCTTGCTTTGAGCCCCAAGGGAAACATCTCCTCTCTGAGGGTCCTCTCTGAGACCTTCCTCCCACAGATTTCAAGGAGAGAAGGTGAAGGAGACATGGGGTCACCTCTCAAGACCTCTTTCAAACCCTATTGCTATTAAACAAGCCCAGCTCAGCCCAGCGCATGAGATCAATGCCCAGCAGACTCCAACCCCAATACCAGGAAGTAAAACACAAAGTCCCTTTAATCATTTGCCCAGTTACCTTATTCTGAGCTCTCCGACCTCCCTCTTCTTTGGCCCTGCACCTCTGAAAACAGTGCCTTTGATTAGAACACCCGAATGCTGTTGCTTTCTGCTATCTGCCTCCTTTGCCCACTTGTTTCCTATGTCTATGTTTCTAGGAGTCTAATTGTGATTAAATTACAGGGTAATACTAATAGGGGGGTGAGAACCAGCTAATGGCTCACTGTTCCACGAGGCAACAATTGTAGTAATCACCAAACTAAAGGCTCCCGTGCATTATGGAGGTTGCTGGGGGTTTCCTGGCCTACGCTTCCTCCACACTCCTGTCTGAGAGAATGAATACAGTTCAAAGAGCACACTACCCAGAAGCAAGTGAAGATAAAAAGGACATTATTGAAAGAATAAAGGGGAAATGAAGGAAACTCTTTCAGGAATAAGACTCTGAGTCGCAACAAAAGTAGAAGCAAAGAGAATTGGGTTCAACATTTCAAAAAATATCTTGGAAAATGAAACAAAGTTATCAAATCAATTATTAAAGGGGCTTTGGCTTGGGTTTTCTGGGATGTGATGAAGTTGGGGTAGTACTGGTCCTTCACTCACTTTCTGCGAGTTCGGCATGATGGAGATCACATGTGAAATAAACATGTGGCTCTGGAGAGCAAATCCACACCACAAGCATTCCCAACAGACCCAGACCAACAGCGCCACAATTCCAACCAATAAATTGTGCTCACACTGGGATAGAAGAAAAACAAAATGATATGGGCCCTGACTTCATGGTCCACACAGTCCGAGATGGGAGACTAAATAGAGTCTAAGTAGAGGTTCCTATTCTGGACACTTGTAACCCACTTCTCAATTTAGAATGCACTTCATAGGTTCTTTGCTATCAGGAACGTAGGGATTCTTATTCTCATTCCACAGATATGGAAACCAAGGCTCAAGGTCATGTATGCCCTAAGTTTTTTAATTCTGTTGGCTCTTGCCTCTTCCTGCAGGGGATCCCCAGCAATGTCTCAGTCTGCTGTTGAAGACATCTATCTTTGCCACTGCTCCACCACCTCATACCACATCCCAGAGACACTAGAAATCTGAGAGGCAGAGCAACTCTCCTCCAGAGTTAGAGGACCATACAGGGATGCCCCAAGGCCTTGCAGAGTTGGATTGAAAAGCTGCCTCTCAATATCTCTTTTTTGCTGCCTCTCTCTCTCTTTTAAATTAGAGCCCCCCTCTCCCACCAGAGTCTAGATTGGGATCTACAAGATCCAAAGGGTGGAGCCTGGGAAATAAATCCAAATGGTAAACAGTATCCTAGGCTTGAGAAATAGAAGTAAGTGCACGAGCAAAGGTAAAAAGAAAGAGAAACCAAGAAACAGACTCTTAGTTACAGAGAACAAACTGATGGTGGTCAGAGGGGCGGTGGCTGGGGGCTGGGGGAAACAGGTGACGGGGATTAAAGAGTACACTTATCATGATGAAAAAAATTTTGTAAGATTTCTTTGGGAGAGAGAGAGCATGGGGGGAGGGGCAGAGGGAGAGAGAGAATCGCAAGCAGACTCCCCGCTGAGCAAGGAGCCCTATGCAGGGCTTGATCTCACGACTTTGAGATATAACCTGAGCTGAAATCAAGAGTTGGCCACTCAACCGAATGAGCCTCCCAGGAGCTCCCCAAAATTTTTTTAAAAATAGAAGTAAATGTCAGATTAATGCTCAGGAGTCAGATAATAGAAGCATTTTGGTTCAGCATGTGTCTTAAATGAAATGAAATCAGATGTTAAAATAGAAGCTTTAGCTGAATCACAGTAAATGCCAAATCCCAAAGTGAAGTGCTAGACCAGGATTTACAGAGTAAGTGGCAGAGAGTATTTAAGGTACAGATGAATTGAGAGTAAGACTCTAGGTGAGGGTTTCTTTGGGGAAAGCTGTGCTGAGTTCCATTCCACCCCCATCTCAAAGATGTCAAGCCTGAGAAACGAAAATGTCAAGAGGTACAGCAGGGGTTACACTTGGAAAGTAGCTCTCCTCACAGTTGTTGGGACAGAGGGAGAGCCGTGAGTGAGAGAGAGGGTTGGCCTGGGATAGTCAAAGATGCTATACAAGAGGGCAACCCAGAGCGGCGAAGAGATTTCAGGGCGAACCTGGAGGTATGGCTGGGTTCCCACGGACGGAGGAAGGAGTAAGCAATGAGCCAAAGGAAAATGCATCACCCAAAGTGAGAGAACCGCAAGTGAGAGGTCCCCAGCAATGGTGGTGTTATGGACTGAATGTGCCCCCCCCCAATACTTACGTTGAAATCCTTACCCCTCAATGGGATGATCTTTAGGAGGTGGGGCCTCTGAGAGGTGGTCGGGTCATGAGGGTGGAGCCCTCATGAATGGGATTAATGTCCTCCTAGGAAGAAACCAAAGAGCTAGCTTGCTGTCTTTCTGCTGCATAAAGATACAATGAGACTGGTCAGCAGTCTATAACCCAGAAGAGCGCTCTCACCAGAACCCACCCCTGTTGGCACCCTGATCTCAGACTTCCAGCCTCCAGAACCGCACAAAATAAGTTTCTGTTATTTATAAATCACCCCGTGGTGCTCTGTTACAGCCCCCCTAACTGATTAAGACAGGGAGGGGGACAAAGCACACAAAAGTGTCCGCTTTAAACACCTGGCAAGTTCAGAGAACACCAATGCCGGAGATCCCCACACCAGGACCAATCAAGTGGAAATTTTCCTGCTTCTTCCAATTCCAACACTGTAAGCATCAGAAACCACAGCTGAAAAGATGGGAGGGGAGGGACACAAGTGTTGCCGACTGCATATGTTCAGCCTGAGCTGAAGGAGAGGGGGAAAGCCTTCTTTCGACATCATATTTGGAATTTTAATGATTATCTAAACATTTTAATCACTGAGTTGGCTCTATATTCAGACTTAGGGTGAACAAGGAAATCATGGGGACTGCCTCAAGTTTTATCCATGTGCAGCCCCACTGAATTTAAAGGGCTAACAAGAGAGAGAACTTAAGTCTATAATTACATCTCAGGAGCTGTGCTTGTTTAACATGACAATTGTTCAAAACCCATACTGATTAGTTAAATGGCTTCCCTAAGAAAGCTAGAAACAGTTCCGCCGTTCATAAACAGACCCTACTACTCAGGGTGGCAGAGGAGAGGAGATTAGCCAATGAGACAGCCTCGCTCTCAGGAAACACTTGCAGGAAGCAAGTGTCCGGTCTGGAGCAGGCCTGCCTCTACAGGGTGGAGCTGGGGGAACTGGTACCCAAGGTCAGGGCCCTGGTCACAGTTTGCCGCTGATGGAACACCGCCAGCCTGTCTGAGGACGCTCTGAGTCCCGAGACTCCACCAGCTGTCCTTGGAAGGAGAGATGGAGGGTGATACGGCTGAGCCTCGGGGCAGGAGGAGCCAAGAGCACAGAATCTGCCCCATTTGTCCAGGTGGGAGGAATCCCACCATGGGCTGGGCGAGAGGGGGCATTGGTTCACGATGTACCATCAATAGACCTCTTTGTACAGGTGAGTGCCTAGGGTAAAGCCAACTCACTTCAGCTGAGGCAGGCAGGTGGGCAAGGGAGGATGGAAGTGGACCCTCTGGAAACTACTCTAGGGGTTTAGAAGTCACACTCCTGGAAGGCAGTCCAACCTGTTCATCAGATATGTCCCAACAAGTCTGAATTCTAGCTGAGCACGAGCACGAGGCTGACACCCCTCTCTGTCTCTCTCATATATTTAAGAAGTAAAAGGACTTCTAGCACATGCCTTCCTCAATAGTGTCCTTACTGGCCTCCTTGCCTTAAAACATCCCTCCTCAAATGCAGCCGGCACATCACCGCCAGATGGATATCTTTTGTCCCCCTTTTGACCTCACCCCCTCAACAAGCATGACTCTCCCAGGTTCCCCCCAATACCCTCTGGCTCCAGTCCAAGACCTAGGACGACTTTCAACCTCCTATGGCAGTTTCCTTCCACACAACCTTTCTCCTTCTGTGGCTCCTCTTCGCCCCTCCCCCCCCCCCCCCACCGGGATGCTTTGCACTTTCCTCCTTACTTGTTCACTCGCTTCCCCTGGCTCAGCCAGATGGGACCAGAGCTGCTAGCAGTGAAACTGAATGGAGACCTGGCCACTGCCTCTGGCTCTGTCACTGCCACTCTTCAGACTGCTGACCTGCCGAAAACCGCCTCACTTTCTAAGCCTCCTTTCTTCTGTCATAAAATTATTAGAGTTGGGGTGCCTGGGTGGCTCAGTGAGTTAAGTGTCTGCCTTCAGCTCAGGTCATGATCCCAGGGACCTGGGATCGAGTCCTGCATCGGACTCCCTGCTCCATGGGGAGTCGGCTTCTCCCTCTGCCCCTCCCTCACTCGCCCTCTCTCTCTCTCTCTCTCTCTCTCTCTCTCTCTCTCTCTCTCATAAATAAATAAATAAATAAATAAAATTTTAAAAAAAATTATTAGAGTGAATGACTTTGAAGAGTTTTTTTCCTAGCTCAAATTTCAGTGATTCTCCCATTAACTCTGCTTTTACTCGAACCTCTGCCTCTAGGTAATTCCCAGGCCCAAGTGACCTAAATCTGATGATATGTCACTACCTTTCTTCTGTGACCCTTTATGTACATTTGAATCTCCTTTGGCCCTGGACAGAGATGGGCTTGCTTTGCTTTTATGAACATCTCTACAGCACACGAAACTTTGTCTTTTTTTTTTTCTTTTCTTAGTATCTACTGGGTCCCAATATTTGTGTTTTTATGACAACAACTTGACCTGAGGCCCTGCTTCAAATGGTTCAAGTATTTTAAAGGTTCTGCTTTCCAAGCTTTAACTGGACACAAAAGCCTCTGGGTTCATTCGGGGCCACCAGAACAGGATTCTAAAGGAGAGTTTGTTAGTTAGTTGGTTGCAATGATATTTTCAAAATCAAAACTGGACTGAAATTTCATCACTCAAGAAAGGCTGGAGACTCCTACATTCCAAGACTCTTGCCAACAGATGTTAGGATTGCCTGCTTAACTCCTACTGGGTGACTGTTTAGGTCCCACTCTGAGTATCAAGGGTTCTAGGCCTTTTCTTCTTCCCAATCATAAGCCCGTTTGAGAACCCCATTCAGATGGACATAGGATCATCAGAATGGACATTAATCCTCAGATACGCAAACATTTGCTAAGGATTTAGCATCTCTGGATACCAATCCTAGACAACTATTTTACCAGCTGGTTGCCTGTGAGCTAGGGTCTTATTCTCTCTGTGCCTCAGTTTATTATCTATAAAATGAGAAGTAACAATCAGGTTACACTGAGGATTAATAAAATAATGCATGTGAAGCTCTTAGCACTATGCTTGGCCCTGGTGGTTCATATTACAATAAGACGAATAAGCACACTGAGGGCTCATGGTCACCTGGCTTTATGTTCCGGTGTGCATTTGGGTAACAGGACACCTACAGAGAGAACACAGAGGCCCAGGTTCTAATCCTTGCCCTCATCTCCTTGATTTCAGCATGAGTTCTGGGGTATTCCCAGCCAACACCAATGCTGTAAAAATTGGAAGTAACATACAGGCAGTACTATGATCAGTTATTACGAGTGGCTGTTAGAAAAGGCTTACAAGTGGGTGAAGATAAAATGTAAGAACCGGAGGAGCCTCAGAGAATCTGGACTCCATTCACCCTCCACTCAACTCTCTCTACAGATGAGCAAACGAAGTCCAAAGTCTAACACCAAGCCAACAATAGAACCGATTCAGGGAGATCTTGGTATATTAGAGACTCAGGGAAATATTGTTCAATCAAGTTTTAGGGAGTTGTGAAGAAATTAATATCTACTGGTAGTTGTTGTATTAACTTTAAGTAAGTTTTTACTAATGGTGGGGGGGGGGGTAAGACCTGATGCCCACACAGAAAGAGCATTTTGTCATTAAGGGAGCCGGGAGGGGAGGCAGGGCAGGGAGAAATGGTCTGGCTTGGACCAGAGAAAGAGAGGTGGAGGTGAGGCAGGTATGAGTCATGGAAGGTTCCAGCTCAAGCTGTGAAATGACCCTCGGGAGAAGGGCCCACAGAAGAAGGCTGTGCAGAGCGTGGGTGATAAAGCTCTTTCCAGCTGGTCTGTGTCGCTACTTCCTCAGCAATCAAATGAGTGTTAGTGGAGCCTGTCCTATCCTAGGAAATTCCTCTGCTGGTGACCCGTGGGAAGCAAAAAAGGAAGGATAAAGTCTAAAGAGTGTGGTGTTTGTGTAGAGAGAGAAAACCTGATCACCTAGATGGTGGTGGGTAAAAATCCTGTAAATAAAATAATCTAGCAAGTCTTTCAGGGGTGTCCTAGGTCGGGAAGTTTGGGGACAAGGAAAGAGAAAAAGAACTTTTATTTCAACCTCTACCATAGGCTAGGCACAGTGCAAGATGGCTTTTTTTTTTTTTAAGTAAACTCTATCCCCAAACTGGGGCTTGAACTAATGACCCTGAGATCAAGAGTCACATGCTCTACTGATTGAGCCAGCCAGGTGCCCCGTAGATTGCATTTTTTTAAATAGCAATTTTAATAACATATAATTCACATGCCATACAATTCACCCATTTGAAATAATACAATTCAGGGGTGCCTAGCTGGCTAAGTCGGAAGAGCGTGTGACTCTTGATCTCAGGGTTGTGAGTTCAAGCCCCATGTTGGGTATGGAGATTACTAAAAAAATAAACTTAAAAAATAAAATAAAATAATAAAATATACAATTCAGTGGTTTTTAGTATATTCAGGATTGTGCAACCATCAGCACTGTCTAATTCCAGAATATGTTCATCACCCTAAAAAGAAATCCCGTACCCATAGGCAATCACCTCCCCACCATCATTTTCTCCCAACCCCCACCCTAGGCAACCACTAACCTACTTTGTGTCATTTGTCTATTCTAGACAGCTCTTAGAAGTGAAATTATAAAATAAGTGGTCTTTTATGACTGACTTTTTTCACTTAGCATAATGTTTTCAAGTTTCATCCATGCTGTAGCACGTTGCACTACTTCATTTCTCTTGATTGCCGGGTAATATTCCATTATCTGGATATACATTTTGTTTGTCAATTCACCAGTTGATGGACATTTGGATTATTCCACCTTTCGGCTATTATGAGTAATGTGCTGCTATGAACATTCATGTACAGGTTTTCGTGTGGTCATATGTCTTCCTATGTCCTAGAGTAGATACATAGACAGGAATGGAAGTGCTGGGTCCTATGGTAACTCGTGTCTAACCATATGGTGAAGTGCCAGACTGTTTTCCAAAGCAGCTGCACCATTCTACATTCCTACCAGCAGTATAGGAGGGTTCTAATTCTCCACATCCTTGCCAACACTTAATATCTGACCTTTTTATTGCATCCATCCTAGAGGTGTGGAGTGGTATCTCATTGTGGTTTTTTTTAAAGATGTATTTATTTATTTTAGAGAGAGAGTGCATGTATGTGTGCGAGCGCAAGGGGAGAGGCAGGGGGAGAGAGAGAATCCCAAGCAGGCTCCCCACTGAGCATGGAGCCTGACTAGAGGCTTGATCCCAGGACCTCAAGATCACAATCTGAGCCGAAAACAAGAGTCAGACACTCAACCAACTGAGCCACCCAGGTGCCTCTCTCATTGTGGTTTTAATTTGCTTTCCCTGATGCTAATAATGTTGAGCATCTTTTTTAATGTGCTTATTGCTATTTATATCTTCTTTGGAGAAATGTCTATTTGGATCCTTTGTCCATTTAAAAATTAGGTTATTTGTCATTTTATTACTGAGTTGTGAGAGTTCTTTATATATTCCAGATACAGTCTCCTTTATCAGAGATAAGATTTGCAAACATTTTCTCCCATTCTGTAGAGTTTTGTCACCTTCCTGATGCTGTCCTTGGAAGCAAATGTTTTGACTTTCAGTGAAGTCCAATTTAGTTAATTTTTTTCTTTTGTCCTTTGTGCTTTTGATGTCATATCTAAGAAATCATTGCCCAACCAACCCAAAGTCATGAAGATGATTATTTGCTTCTCTGGGCATGCTGTTGATGTACGGTAACTTTGGAAAAATTATAAAATAGACACATATTTAATTAATAAATTACATCTTTATTCTGTAAAATTAATTTTTCTTGCCTTTATTTCAGCGAAATCACGAGTTATGCTGTTATAATCCATATTTTTCACATAATTTGCATTCTATTGATAGTAATGGTCTAAAGCAAGGGTCAGCAAATTAGGCCAATTGGGAAAATGCAGCCCACCACATGTCTTGTAAGTAAATATTTACTGTCACTTGATCATACTCATTCATTTCCTTATTGTCTATGGCAGCTTTCCCCCACAACACCACAGTTGGATAGTTGCGACAGGGATCACAGGCCCCTATCCCTAATATATTTACTATCTGGCTTTTTATGGAAAGGGCCTGCCAACCTCCAATTTAAAACATTAAGGTGCTTCTGGGTGGCTCAGTTGGTTGAGCGGCTGACTCTTGATTTCAGCTCAGGTCATGATCTCAGGGTTCTGGGATCAAGCCCCTATTTGGGCTCCATGCTCAGCAGGGAGTCGGCTTAAGGATTCTCTCTCCCTCTTCCTCTGCCCCTCCCCTCACTCACATGCTCACTTGCATGCTTGCTCTCTCTCTCTCTCAAATAAATCTTAAAAAAAAAACATTAAAAAGTAAAATGTCATTTTATTCAAAATATATACAATTTAAATACATTTCATCAAAAATGTTAAAGTAAATGTCAAATTTTTTTTTTAAAGATTTTATTTATTTGACAGAGAGAGACAGCGAGAGAGGGAACACAAGCAGGGGGAGAGGGAGAGGGAGAAGCAGGCTTCCCGCCGAGCAGGGAGCCCGATGTGGGGCTCGATCCCAGGACCCTGGGATCATGACCTGAGCCGAAGGCAGACGCTTAACGACTGAGCCACCCAGGTGCCCCTAAATGTCAAATATTTAAAATGTAAAGTTATATTCATGTGTTCAGGTTTCCTCTAAAAATTAAAAGAAAATTCAAATTATAATAAACAAATACCAACATTTCAATTAAAATACTCTAAATAAAATGGATGTTTTAATTTAAATTGGGGGAAATTTTTAATTAAATCTTAATATCTTTATAAAAATAAAACTGTTCTTGGGGCTCCTGGATGGCTCAGTCACTAAGCGTCTGCCTTTGGCTAGGGTCATGATCCCAGGGTCCTGGAGTCGAGCCCCACATCGGGCTCCCTGCTCGGCGGGAAACCAGCTTCTCCCTCTCCCACTCCCCCTGCTTGTGTTCCTGCTCTCGCTATCTCTTTGTCAAATAAATAAATAAAATCTTTTAAAAAATAATAAAAATAAAAATAAAACTGTTCTCAATTCTAGCACTCAATGTCTGTCTAGTGACTCATGTAAATTATCTGTATCATGCTGCACACATCATACTATCTACATATATGCACACGGAAGAGTAACAGGACTTGTTTAGTATTGCAACACATTTCTCAGTCCCTCTGTGTAACTTTTGCAAATAGTGCCCTAATTAGTGTGAACCACAAATGGAACAGAAAGAGAAGCAAGAAAAATGGATGCTTGGCACTACTGGGAAATAATACACTATGTAAGAATCTATTGCATTTATGCTATCTGAGGGAAGGGATTTAACAAGTTAGTCTTTTCTCTTACCTAAACCATCTGCCACTCAAATCCATAGCATTCTGTCCCCGACACAGACAGCAGCATAACCCATTCTGTTTCAGACACTGGGCGTGAGCTCTGGGGCCTGAAGAGCATTCCTCAAGAGAGTAGATGTTTAGGAGAAATCATGCTGGTTCCACACTGAGCATAGAATCCAGAATGACAGAGGCACCTGTGCAGGGGGCTGGATGGGGGGGGGGGGTTCTGTTTTTTGTTTTTTCCTCTTCTACATGTAGCAAGTACTATCATTTATGTGGAAAAAAAAAAGGTTACCACGTTCAGAGGCCTATTTATGCCTAAGATTGCCATTTTTTCATAAGAGGAAAAAGGATTTTTTTTAATATTTGGTAAGATATACTAACAAAATTAAGGCACCTGTGTGTTGTTGTTGTTTTTTAATAATTTATTTTTTTTTTAAGTAACATCTACCATGGGCTCGAACCCACAACCCCGAGATCAAGAGTCACATCTCTACTGACTGAGCTGGCCAGGTGCCTGTGTTTTTATTTTTATTTTTTTTTTAAGATTTTATTTATTTATTTGACAGAGAGAGACACAGTGAGAGAGGGAACACAAGCAGGGGGAGTGGGAGAGGGAGAAGCAGGCTTCCCATGGAGCAGGGAGCCCAATGCAGGGCTCGATCCCAGGACCCTGGGATCATGACCAGAGCCGAAGGCAGACGCTTAACGACTGAGCCACCCAGGCACCCTGGGGTGTCTGTGTTTTTAAAATAAATGTGTATTTGTGCTATGTGCTGAAACTTGAGCAGGAGCCTCTCTTGCCTGCATCTGCAGGTGGTATTTCTGGAGCTCTAAGAAGAGACTGGCGTGAAAACCTGGAGTTTAGGTAGAATCATTGTGGAATTAGTAACTAAGACCCAGGGTCTCAGTACAGAATATCTTACTGTAATTCAAATCTAGAACTATATTGCGGTCCTGAGTCTTTAAATAAGTCCTGTTGGTTGGCTTCTCTTAGGTAAGAGATTTTTACCATCTGATAAAGGTACAGATGATGTAGATGTTTGAAATGTTTTAGGGGGGCGCCTGGGTGGCTCAGTCATTAAGTGTCTGCCTTCGGCTCAGGTCATGATCCCAGGGTCCTGGGATCGAGCCTCGAATCGGGCTCCCTGCTCCGTGGGAAGCCTGCCTCTCCCTCTCACACTCCTGCTTGTGTTCCCTCTCTCACTGTCTCTCTCTTTAAAAAAATAAAATAAAATCTTAAAAAAAAATGTTTTAGAAAGGTCAACACATTAGAGAATTTAACCTATCAAATGTGTGATTTTAATTTGAAATGTTTATTGTCATTAGACAGGATATTTTAAAATTTTTATCCAAGTACTCCATGCTTTGCAATGTAAACTATACTCTTCAACATAGTTTAAAAAGTAAAATAATTGACTTGAGACAACAAAAAACAATAGCTCCAGGTCAGTTCCAGTAGTAAACACTTTCCGTTCTTTTAGCTCTTCTTGTAATAACCTCCACACTTCTGTGATATACTGTTCTTTTGATTTATCAATTGCAGATGGTACCCAGTGACTTCTAATGATATGAGAGTGTTTAACTTTCTTACACCCCCCCATCCAACTTCCAAATATAATTCTTTTTTTTTAAAGATTTTACTTATTTCTTTATCAGAGAGAGAGAGAGCACAAGCAGGGGAAGTGGCAGGTAGAGGGAGAGGGAGAAGCAGGCTCCTCAAAGAGCAGGGGGAGTCCGATGTGGGACTCGATCCCAGGACCCCGGGATCATGACCTGAGCCGAAGGCAGTCGCTTAACCAACTGAGCCACCCAGGCACTCCCGAATATAATTCTATCACAATTTTTTCTTGGATCCACGTTTCACATTTTAGTTACCATGACTATGTAAATATTGTTCAAGACTGATCCAACAGTATACTATGATTTTACTTCATCTCTTGTAAACCTATCTAGTTTTCCTTGAATTAATAATTAACTCAGTTTTAAAATAAACATTTCTATTTTAGAACAGCTTTAGACTTACAAAACTATTGCAAAGATACAACAGAGAGATCCCACAAAGCCTCCACCTAGTTTCCCTTATTATTACACTGGGGTATAGTTGTCACAATCAGTGAATCAATAATGATGCATTATTAACTAAAGTCAATACTCTATTCACATTTCCTCAGTTTTTCCCTAACATTTTGTTTCGTTTTGTTTTGTTTCTGTTCCAGGATCCTGTCTCCTTGGACTCCTTCTGGTTCTGAGAGTTTTTATGACTTTTGACAGTTTTGAGGAATGCTAGTCAGGTATTTTGTAGGATTACTGTCAATTAGGATTTGTCTTATGTTTTTTATCATGGTTAGAGTGGGGTAATTTATTGGGAGGAAGACCATTCTCATCAGATCATAGTAAGAGTACCTATTATTGATATGACTTATCACTGTTGGCATTAACCTTGATCTTCTGGCTTAAGGAAGTGTTAACTCTCTCCCCACCCTCGGGCCCCATTTCTATACTATACTCCTTGGAAGGAAGTCACTATGTTCAGCCCACACTTAATGAATGGGGAGTTAGCTCTACATAAATTACTTGGAATTCTTCTTTTTTTTTTTTTTTAAAGATTTTATTTATTTATTTGACAGAGAGACACACAGCGAGAGCAGAACACAAGCAGGGGGAGTGGGAGAGGGAGAAGCAGGCTTCCCGCTGAGCAGGGAGCCAGATGTGGGGCTCGATCCCAGGACCCTGGGATCATGACCTGAGCCGAAGGCAGACGCTTAACGACTGAGCCACCCAGGTGCCCCTGGAATTCTTCTATATGGAAGATTTGTGTATTCTCCCCATTTATTCAACCATTTATTTATACAGTATGGACTCATGGATATCTATTTTTTATACGGTGGGTTATCATCCAATACAACTTTTTTTTCATTATTTTTAAATTGTTCCAGCTTGGCCATTGGGAGTTCTGTCAGGTGGCTCCTGTATCCTTTTCACATATCTCCATCATTGTGGTGGGATTTTTAAATTTAATTTTTAAAATATTTATTTATTTGAGAGAGAGCAGTGGCACAGAGGGAGAGGGAGAGAGAATCTCAAGCAGGCTTCCCACTAAGCAGAGTCCAACATAGGGCTCAACCCCACAACCCTGAGATCATGACATGAGCTGAAATCCAGAGTCGGATGCCGAAATGACTGAGCCACCCAGGAGCCCCCAAATTTTTTTAAAGCATTCTCTTACTTTCTGGTACTACAGAATGCTACAGACTCATATTGTATTTTTCCTGCTCCGGTTTTAGAATCAGTCATTTCTCCAAGGAACACTGGTTCCTTCTGTTAGAGAATGGTATTAGAAGCCAAGATCTGGGTGCTAGTGTGCTCATTGCTACTAGGGTGTCTTGCTTCTAGGCCCTCCCGGCTGACAGAGATAGGAGATATACACAGTGTACTGATCCATGAATACCCACATATTTATAACGTAGCTGAGTCTCTCCATATAAACATGAGTTCATACCATCTCCAACTCTATTCCAATTACTACATGGACCATCCTTGCATCTTCCCCTTCCTTATCTATAAGCTCCCATTCCAACGAGAACATAGCTCACATACTTACTGGTTCAATTCCAATATACACACACAGTTTTTTCAGAATTATTAACCCAGGAAGCAACTAGTTTTTTATCAGTCTATATAAAGTGTTTATGTATAGTTTCTTTTGCCTTTAGTTTTACAGACTACACTCATTTCCAAAGTTACTTAGGTCAGACTTTTATTCTCCCACTCCCTCCAGAGAAGTTGCTTCATATATTTGCAATATCTTTAGATTCGTTTGTCACACTATGCATTTTATACTGGGTTCCCTCAACCTCCTAGATTATATTTAAAATTTGCATGCATGTAAACCATACTCTTCAACATAGTTTAAAAAGTAAAATAATTGACTTGAGACAACAAAAAACAATAGCTCCAGGTCAGTGCTCTAAAGTTCTATGGGTTTTTGAAAAAGTTTTATAGGTTTTAATGTCTTATATTCACCATTAGAGTATCACACAGAATAGTTCCACCACCCTAAGAAACCCATGTGTTTCACTCCCCTCCTCCTGAGCCCCTGACAACCACTGATTTGTTTTGTTTATCATTTCCATAGTTTTGTCTTTTCCAAAAAGTCATATAATTGAAATCATACAGTATATGGTTTTTTCAGACTGGTTTCTTTCCCTTATCAGTATGCATTTAAGATTCATCCATGTCTTCTCATAGCTCATTTAATTGCTGAGTAATATCCCATTGTATGGATACAACAACCTCATTTTTCATGCACTTTCTTTGAACTTACCATTAAATTTTGCAGTACTCCTCAATACCACAATGTTTCAATACAAGTTTTACATGGTCATTTTTGTCAGATGATCTATCCGTTACTTTTTTCCCCTGCTAGAGACACCACACCTGCAGTTTGTTAGTGTCCTGCTCCAATCTAGACAAGCTGTCCTCAGAAGGAGCTGCAGAATTGTCCTCCTGGGTTTGCTCTCTGATATCATGCTGGAAATTCCTTTGTCTCTCTCTACATAAACTTTTTGTTCTATGCATCCAATGTCTTCTTTTTTCTTGGTTTACTTCTTTCCTTCAGTGGAACATATCCTTCAGCACCTTCCTGAGAAATAAGGACTGGAAGATACATCACTGAAAATTCTGTCTTCACTCATGATTGAGAGTTTAGATGGGTATAGAATTGAACATTGAAAATACATTTTTACTCAGAAATGTCAGGGAATTGTTCCATTCTTGTTATTGTTGTTTTAGTTGTTTAGTATTGTTTATTGTTCCAGTGTTGTTATTGAGAAATCAAATGATATTTTGATTCAGGGCTAAGAGGAAGGGTGTGGTAGGTGATCTATTTTGTTTTCATTAAAAGATTTTAGGATATTTTACCTATGGTTTTCTAAAATTTCACAATGATATAATTTGGTAAGAGTTTCATTTTTGTTCATGGTGCTGGGCATTTAGTGATCTCTATCCATTTGAAGACTCACATCTTTTCGTTCTGGAAAATATTTTTGTACTATGTCTTTGATAATATTCTTCCCTACCCTTCTGCCTATCTTCTGGAACACTCATTACTTTTTGAACTTCTTGAATTCTCTAATTTTCTTATCTTTTCTCTCCTTATTGTCATCTGTTTTTCTAGTTTCTGAGAAGTCTCCTTGGTTTTATCCTTCAATTCTTTTGTTTGATTTCTTGAATTCTTACGATCAAACTTTAGAGTTTCAAGAGTGTTCCTTTCTTACTCCAAATTGTTTTTTTTATTTTTTATTGTTATGTTAATCACCATACATTACATCATTAGTTCTTGATGTAGTGTTCCATGATTCATTGTTTGTGCATAACACCCAGTGCTCCACACAGAACGTGCCCTCCTTAATACCCATCACCAGGCTAACCCATCCCCCCACCCCCTTCCCCTCTAGAACCCTCAGTTTGTTTTTCAGAGTCCATCGTCTCTCATGGTTCGTCTCCCCCTCCGACTTACTCCCCTTCATTCTTCCCCTCCTGCTATCTTCTTCTTTTTCTTTTTTTTTTCTTAACATATCTTGCATTATTTGTTTCAGAAGTACAGATCTGTGATTCAACAGACTTGCACAATTCACATTGCTCACCATAGCACATACCCTCCCCAATGTCTATCACCCAGCCACCCCATCCCTCCCACCCCCCACCACTCAGCAACACTCAGTTTGTTTCCTGAGATTAAGAATTCCTCATATCAGTGAGGTCATATGATACATGTCTTTCTCTGATTGACTTATTTCACTAAGCATAACACCCTCCAGTTCCATCCACGTCGTTGCAAATGGCAAGATCTCATTCCCTTTGATGGCTGCATAATATTCCATTGTGTATATATACCACATCTTCTTATTCCATTCCTCTGCCAATGGACATCTTGGCTCTTTCCACAGTTTGGCTATTGTGGACATTGCTGCTATAAACATTGGGGTGCACGTACCCCTTCGGATCCCTACATTTGTATCTTTGTGGTAAATACCCAGTAGTGCAATTGCTGGATCGTATGGTAGCTCTGTTTTCAACTGTTTGAGGAACCTCCATACTGTTTTCCAGAGTGGTTGCACCAGCTTGCATTCCCACCAACAGTGTCGGAGGGTTCCCCTTTCTCCACATCCCCGCCAACATCTGTCGTTTCCTAACTTGTTAATTTTAGCCATTCTGACTGGTGTGAGGTGGTATCTCATTGAGGTTTTGATTTGGATTTCCCTGATGCCAAGCGATGTTGAGCACTTTTTCATGTGTCTGTTGGCCATTTGGATGTCTTCTTTGGAAAAATGTCTGTTCATGTCTTCTGCCCATTTCTTGATTGGATTATTTGTTCTTTGGGTGTTGAGTTTGATAAGTTCTTTATAGATTTTGGATACTAGCCCTTTATCTGACATGTCATTTGCAAATATTTTCTCCCATTCTGTCGGTTGTCTTTTGGTTTTGTGGACTGTTTCTTTTGCTGTGCAAAAGCTTTTTATCTTGATGAAATCCCAATAGTTCATTTTTGCCCTTGCTTCCCTTGCTTTTGGCGATGTTTCTAGGAAGAAGTTGCTGCGGCTGAGGTCGAAGAGGTTGCTACCTGTGTTCTCCTTTAGGATTTTGATGGACTCCTGTCTCACGTTTAGGTCTTTCAACCATTTGAAGTCTATTTTTGTGTGTGGTGTAAGGAAATGGTTCAGTTTCATTCTTCTGCATGTGGCTGTCCAATTTTCCCAACACCATTTGTTGAAGAGACTGTCTTTTTTCCACTGGACATTCTTTCCTGCTTTGTCAGAGATGAGTTGACCATAGAGTTGAGGGTCCATTTCTGGGCTCTCGATTCTGTTCCATTGATCTATGTGTCTGTTTTTGTGCCACTACCATACTGTCTTGATGATGACAGCTTTGTAATAGAGCTGGAAGTCTGGAACTGTGATGCCGTCAGCTTTGCTTTTCTTTTTCAATATTCCTCTGGCTATTCGGGGTCTCTTCTGGTTCCATACAAATTTTAGGATTATTTGTTCCATTTCTTTGAAAAAAGTGGATGGTGTTTTGATGGGGATTGCATTGAATGTGTAGATTGTTCTAGGTAGCATTGACGTCTTCACAATGTTTGTTCTTCCAATCCATGAGCATGGAACGTTTTTCCATTTCTTTGTGTCTTCTTCAATTTGTTCCATGAGTATTTTATAGTTTTCTGAGTACAGATCCTTTGCCTCTTTGGTTAAATTTATTCCTAGGTATTTTATGGTTTTGGGTGCAATTGTAAATGGGATTGACTCCTTAATTTCTCTCTCTTCTGTCTTGTTGTTGGTGTATAGGAATGCCACTGATTTCTGTGCATTGATTTTCTATCCTGCTACTTTACTGAATTCCTGTATGAGTTCTAGCAGTTTTGGGGTGGAGTCTTTTGGGTTTTCCACATACAGTATCATACCATCTGCAAAGAGTGAGAGTTTGACTTCCTCTTTGCCGATTTGGATGCCTTCGATTTCTTTTTGTTGTCTGATCGCTGTGGCTAGGACTTCTAATACTATGTTGAATAGCAGTGGTGAGAGTGGACATCCCTGCCGCGTTCCTGACCTTAGGGGAAAAGCTCTCAGCTTTTCCCCATTGAGAATGATATTGGCTGTAGGTTTTTCATAGATGGCTTTTATGATATTGAGGTATGTACCCTCTATCCCTCTACTCTGAAGACTTTTGATCAAGAAAGGATGCTGTACTTTGTCAAATGCTTTTTCTGCATCTATTGAGAGGATCATATGATTCTTGTTCTTTCTTTTGTTAATGTATTGTATCACGTTGATTGATTTGCGGATGTTGAACCAGCCTTGCAGCCCAGGGATAGATCCCACTTGGTCATGGTGAATAATCCTTTTAATGTACTGTTGGACCCTGTTGGCTAGTATTTTGGTGAGAATTTTTGCATCCATGTTCATCAAGGATATTGGTCTGTAATTCTCCTTTTTGATGGGGTCTTTGTCTGGTTTTGGGATCAAGGTAATGGTGGCCTCATAAAATGAGTTTGGAAGTTTTCCTTCCATTTCTATTTTTTGGAACAGTTTCAGGAGAATAGGTATTAATTCTTCTTTAAATGTCTGATAGAATTCCCCTGGGAAGCCATCTGGCCCTGGGCTTTTGTTTCTTGGGAGGTTTTTGATGACTGCTTCAATTTCCTTAGTGGTTATAGGTCTGTTCAGGTTTTCTATTTCTTCCTGGTTCAATTTTGGTAGTTGATACATCTCTAGGAATGCACCCATTTCTTCCAGGTTATCTAATTTGCTGGCATAGAGTTGCTCATAATATGTTCTTATAATTGTTTGTGGTTCTTTGGTGTTGGTTGTGATCTCTCCTCTTTCATTCATGATTTTGTTGATTTGGGTCATTTCTCTTTTCTTTTTGATCAGTCTGGCCAGGGGTTTATCAATCTTGTTAATTCTTTCAAAGAACCAGCTCCTAGTTTCGTTGATCTGTTCTACTGTTCTTTGGGTTTCTAGTTCATTGATTTCTGCTCTGATCTTTATTATTTCTCTTCTCCTGCTGGGTTTAGGCTTTGTTTGCTGTTCTTTCTCCAGCTCCTTTAGGTGTAGGGTTAGGTTGTGTATTTGAGACCTTTCTTGTTTCTTGAGAAAGGCTTGTATTGCTATATACTTTCCTCTCAGGACTGCCTTTGCTGTATCCCAAAGATTTGGAACAGTTGTGTTTTCATTTTCATTGGTTTCCATGAATTTTTTTAATTCTTCTTTAATTTCCTGGTTGACCCATTCATTCCTTAGTAGGATGCTCTTTAGCCTCCATGTATTTGAGTTCTTTCCGACTTTCCTCTTGTGATTGAGTTCTAGTTTCAAAGCATTGTGGTCTGAAAATATGCAGGGAATAATCCCAATCTTTTGGTACCGGTTGAGACCTGATTTGTGACCTAGGATGTGATCAATTCTGGAGAATGTTCCATGGGCACTAGAGAAGAATGTGTATTCCGTTGCTTTGGGATGGAATGTTCTGAATATGTCTGTGAAGTCCATTTGGTCCAGTGTATCATTTAAAGTCTTTATTTCCTTGTTGATCTTTTGCTTAGATGATCTGTCCATTTCAGTCAGGGGGATGTTAAAGTCCCCCACTATTATTGTATTGCTGTCAATGTGTTTCTTCGCTTTTGTTATTAATTGCCTTATGTAATTGGCTGCTCCCATGTTCGGGGCATAGATATTTACAATTGTTAGATCTTCTTGGTGGATAGACCCTTTAAGCAGGATATAGTGTCCTTCCTCATCTCTTATTACAGTCTTTGGTTTAAAATCTAATTTGTCTGATATAAGGATTGCCACCCCAGCTTTCTTTTGGTGTCCATTAGCATGGTAAATGGTTTTCCACCCCCTCACTTTCAATCTGGGGGTGTCTTTGGGTCTAAAATGAGTCTCTTGCAGACAGCATATGGATGGGTCTTGTTTTTTAATCCAATCTGATAGCCTGTGTCTTTTGATTGGGGCATTTATCCCATTTACATTCAGGGTAACTATTGAAAGGCATGAATTTAGTGCCATTGTATTGCCTGTAAGGTGACTGTTACTGTATATTGTCTCTGTTCCTTTCTGATCTGTGCTGCTTTTAGGCTCTCTCTTTGCTTAGAGGACCCCTTTCAATATTTCTTGGAGGGCTGGTTTTGTGTTTGCAAACTCCTTTAGTTTTTGTTTGTCCTGGAAGCTTTTTATCTCTCCTTCAATTTTCAATGAGAGCCTAACTGGATATAGTATTCTTGGCTGCATATTTTTCTCGTTTAGTGCTCTGAAGATATCATGCCAGTCCTTTCTGGCCTGCCAGGTCTCTGTGGATAGGTCTGTTGCCAATCTAATATTTCTACCATTGTAGGTTACATATCTCTTCTCCCGAGCTGCTTTCAGGATTTTCTCTTTGTCTCTGAGACTTGTAAGTTTTACTATTAGATGTCGGGGTGTTGACCTATTTTTATTGATTTTGAGAGGGGTTCTCTGTGCCTCCTGGATTTTGATCCCTGTTTCCTTCCTCACATTAGGGAAGTTCTCTGCTATTATTTGCTCCAATATACGTTCTGCCCCTCTCTCTCTTTCTTCTTCTTCTGGGATCCCAATTATTCTAATGTTGTTTTGTCTTATCGTATCGCTTATCTCTCAAATTCTGCCCTCGTGATCTTGTAGTTGTTTCTCTCTCTTTTTCTCAGCCTCTTTATTTTCCATCATTTGGTCTTCTATATCGCTGATTCTTTCTTCTGCGTTATTTATCCTAGCAGTTAGTTCCCCCATTTTTGATTGCACCTCATTAATAGCCTTTTTGATTTCGACTTGGTTAGATTTTAGTTCTTTTATTTCTCCAGAAAGGGTTTCTCTAATAACTTCCACGCTTTTTTGAAGCCCAGCTAGTATCTTTAAAGTCATGATTCTGAACTCTAGGTCCCACATCATACTAATGTCTGTATTGAGTAGGTCCCTGGCTGACGGTACTATCTCTTGTTCTTTCTGCTGAGGTGATTTTTTTCGTCTTGTCATTTTGTCCAGAGGAGAATAGATGAATGAGAGAACAGAATGCTAATAGGTTAACAACGTCCCCAGCAAATATACTCTATACAAATCAGAAAAGACCTGAAACCAGGGGGAAAGAAAGGGAAAGAAAGAGAAAAGAAAGAAAGAAAAAAAAAAGAAAAAGATTAAAAACAAAAACAGAACAATACAAAAAAACCCCGAATATGATCAAATATGATCAGGCTAGTGCATAGATCAGTGCCACACACTAGATTTTGGGCGTATTTTAGTCTGTTAGAAAAAAGTGCCTCCTAAAATTTTAAAGGAAGAAAGACTTATATATGTACAAAATAAGGGTTGATATAATGAAGGGATGGAAGATGACTGTAGAGATGAAAATTATAAAAGATTTTATAATAGGAATTGATACGATAAGAAGTTGTTTGAAAAAATAAAGAAGAAGATTAAAAAAAAGGGGAGAGAATGTGATCAGGCAGGAGACTAGAACAAAGCCATACACTAGTGATTTAGGGTATATTTTGATCTGTTAGAAGAAACTGTATCTCAAAATTTTAAAGAGAGAACAACTTATATATATATGCCAAAAATAAGGGTAACTACTACGAAGGGATAAAATATGACTTTAAAAATGAAAAATAAAAAATGTTTTTTTAAAAAAAGGGATTGATAAGATGTTGGTTGAAAAAGGGAAAAAGAGAAATTAAAAAAACAGTTAAAAAAATTAACTTTGAAAAAACTAATGAATCATGGTAAAAAAAAGCCATGAATTCTATGTGCAGTATTCCCCCAGCGCTGGAGTTCTCCCGTTCTCCTTGATCGGTAAACTTGGTCTTGGCTTGCCGGCTGTTCGTGCTGATCTTCTGGGGGAGGGGCCTGTTGCTGTGGTTCCCAAATATCTTTGCTGGAGGCGGAATTGCCCCGCCCTTGTTCGTCGGGGCTAAGCAAGCTGCTCGGGTTTGCTCTCAGGAGCTTTCCTTCCCTGTAAGCTTTCCGTATGGCTTTGGAGGACGACAGTGAAAATGGCGGCCTCCCAATCTCCGCCCCAGAGGAGGCAAGAACTTGGGGCTCTGCTCCTCAGTGCGCCCCCAGAGAAAAGCAGTCAATCACTCCCGTCTCCCTGGTCTCCGGCCGCACTCCGTGCTCACCCGGCCTGTGACGGAGCGTTTCTATCTCTGGCACCTGACCCCGTGTGGAGTCTCCAAACCCAGCAGATCCCTGCGGTGCGCTCCCGCGCCGCTCCTCCCTGGGGAGGAAGGGGAGTCTCCCCGGCTCTGCCGCCTGTTGGGTCCCTGCTGGAGGAGCAGTAGCCCGACTGGGCCGCGGATCACGGTTTATGGCAACCCCGAGCTGAGAGCCCGCGCCTCGGCTCCATCTCTGCAGCCGGCTTCCCCGCTCCGATACCTGGGAGCTCTGCCGCACTCAGGCACCCCCGGTCTTTCTGTGACCCCGAGGGTCCTGAGACCACACTGTCCCGTGAGGGTTCCACCCCCCGCTTAGCCACTGGAGCGACGTCCCTCCGCCGAGCCGACTTCTAAAAGTTCCGACTTTGTGCTCCGCGGCTCTATCACTTGCCAGAAGCGGCCGACGGAAGCCCCCTCCCCCGCCGTCTATCCTCCCGAATAACCCCTCGGATTCACTTCTCCGCACCTCCTACCTTCCAGTAAGTGGTCGCTTCTCTGTTCAGAGTTGTTGCTATTCTTATCTTCGATCTCCTGTTGAGTTCGTAGGTGTTCAGAATGGTTTGATCCCTATTCAGCTGAATTCCTGAGACCAGACGAAATCCAGGTCTCCTACTCCGCCATCTTGCCTCCATATTGTTTTATATATACACCGTGCACACATGTCGGCTCTCCTTTTTTCCTATTTACTTGTTTCAGTCTCCCTCTTTTTTTTTTTTTTAAGATTTTATTTATTTATTTGACAGAGAGAGACACAGCGAGAGAGGGAACACAAGCAGGGGGAGTGGGAGAGGGAGAAGCAGGCTCCCCACTGAGCAGGGAGCCCCATGTGGGGCTCGACCCTGGGATCATGACCTGAGCCGAAGGCAGACGCTTAACGACTGAGCCACCCAGGCGCCCCAGTCTCCCTCTTTCTTTTTCTTCTTTTTTTTAAGATTTTATTTATTTATTTGACAGAGAGAGACACAGCGAGAGAGGGAACTCAAGTAGGGAGAGTGGGAGAAGGAGAAGCAGGCTTCCCGCCGAGCAGGGAGCCCGATGCGGGGCTCGATCCCAGGGTCCTGGGATCATGACCTGAGCCAAAGGCAGACGCTTAACTACTGAGCCACCCAGGCGCCCCAGTCTCCCTCTTTCTTTTTGGACATTTTCCTTAAACATCTGGCAGTCCTTGACCGTCCATTCATATTTATGAGTAGGTACTAAAAAGCTGATTGGAAGCAGCCTATAGAAGGGCAGGACTTGACTGTAGAGAGAACTGGCTACAATTCTTTTGCTTTTTGTCAAATCAAAATTTTCCAGAGCTTCTACCTTCTGTGTCAGCCTCCACCACTCAGGTACTTAGTACCCTGTTTCAGAGTCTTTCATAGGTTGTGTGAAGGAATTCAGCTTGTTTTGGGTGCCCTTCTGGGACTCTGCGAGTCTGCCAAGTCATTCATTGACTTCTCACTTCCACTTTCTCTCTTCTACTTTTCCCACTTTCTACTTCACTGTATATGCCTCAGATGTCTCCTAAGTTTTATCAACGATTGATTTTGTATGGGGTCTTCGTTCTTGTGTTTTTTGAGATGACAATGGGACAGAAATGTCTATACACTGCCATCTGAAAACCAGAAGTCTTCTAGAACCATGCTTGTTTGGAAAGGTTTGATGAATATTTGTGATTTTAATCTGAAAAGTTGAAGACAATTTGGTTAATTTCTAAATAGAATTTTATAATTATTGGGTTGGTAAGGAGTGTTATGTCAGGAAATTTTGCTTCATATTAAATTTGCATGATGGCCGTAAGTGCCATATATGGGTACCATTCCCAACACACTTATACAGCGAGGGTTCAGGGTATAAATGAACTTATACCAATTAAATGTACTGATGGCCTAATAAAACAAACTATAAAACTTTCTGCTATAGACAACCACTCCTAAACATCTATTATCAGCAGCAAAATAGCTACAGAGTAATGTCCACAATGAATGTCTCTGACCAATTGCCAGTGGAGATGATCCAGTTCTTCTTTCCCATTTCAATAGTACTTGCTGGGCATGCTTAGTTACTTATGATTGGCATACTGGAAATTAAGCTGAAGGAGATGGAAGATTAGGATAATCAAAACGAGGACATCAAAATGACAGTATCAAATGTCAATATATTGAATATGCAATCATCAGTGTGTATTTACTGAGCAATCTCTGTGCCTGTGCTACCAGTTCAAAAAAAAAGAAGGCATGACACATTTTCTCCTGGAGGTTTCCATTCACTTAGAAGAACCACAACATACACATGAGCCACAATGATCAAATAAGACAGAAGACAGAAGTGTGGCAAAGTGCATCTTCTTGACACTTTGCAGTGTGTAGTGCTGGCAAAATTTGGGGTTGCCAGTATCCAGTCTCTAGCTTCTTGAGTGTTGAGAAACAATTGCAGCAGTGGCAGCCCAATACCACAATTCAGTGACAAGGCAATTGTGGTCGTGGCTACTATGACTTCCCAGTCCCAGTTCTGTGACCCCTGAATGGCAGCTTAGGCAGTATGCTGGAATTTTTTTGTCTCAGTAGTTCAGGTTCTGGCTTCCTGATCTCCACTTTCCTGATTGTGGCAGAGGAAGCAACATTCCTGATAGATCAGTTCCGCAATGTTCTGGAAGTCACACCAAGAGGTATGCCTTGAGTTCACACCTCCATTGCTTCCAACAGTTGTTAAAGTATCTAATCTCCTATATTTAACCCCCCTTTCTGCTTAAGACACCTAGAGTATGTCAGTTTCCTACATTGAACCCTGCCTAATATAGGACTAAAGTTAGGAATTTGAAGGGTTTGAGAGAACCAGTTATATTAAATATGTAATTACTTTAAATGTTTAGTGGAACTTGAACTACTTAATATGCCAAATGTTGAGGATTTAATCTTTTAAATGTAAGTATTAATTGAACATTAATCATAGAATAAGTAAAAGTAATGGATCTTATCTTTATACAATATACGATAGGATTAATAATTACGAAGATGTTTAAGTTGATCTTAAAGACTTAAGAGAAACCAGATTTTAAAAACTTAAGAATTTTAATATATTGAATATCAATTAAAACATAAGTAAGTATAAATAGTAACCCCCTCCAACAGAAATCTCCCCCTAGACATTAAAAAAATACAACTGGAATTTAGCACTATCTCTTCAGTCCCTCAGACAGAATCTAATATTGGAGAATACTCAATGAAATTTGTTGAGTGGATAAATGAGCAACAATACCATGAGAAAGATTTATCATAACAATTTTAATGATGAAGAAAGTGAAGTTCAACTGCGTCTCTTCCTCTCTGGGCTCAGACCTAGTTTGCAGGGCCATGGCTAAACACACCAAGAAGGTTGGAATCATTGGTAAATAGGGGACACGTTCTGGTGCCTCCCTCAGAAAAATGGTGAAGAAGATTGAAATAAGCCACCATGCCAAGTACACTTGCTCCTTCTGTGGCAAAACCAAGATGAAAAGATGAGCTACGGGGATCTGGCATTGTGGTGCCTGGACCCACAACACCACTTCTACCCTTACAGCAAAGTCAGCCACCAGAAGACTAAAGGAGTTGAAAGACCAGTAGAAGCTCCACCATTTGAAACACTGCTAGCCTATAGTAAATGGGTTGTCATGTAACAACAATAACAAAACAGAAAGAAAGTGAAGTTCAAAACAACTTACCACTAGATCAGTGGCCTTTAAAATTGGGTGTATGCCCCCAGGGAGTATGTGATAAAATACCGTATGTTTTTGTTTGTTTCTTGGTTGGTTTTTTTTGAGAGAGAGAGAGTGGGTGGGGAGGGGCAGAAGGAGAGAGAGACAGAGAATCTTAAGCAGGCTCCACGCTCAGCGGGGAGCCCAACATGGGGCCCAACATGGGGCTTAATCCCACAACCCTGAGATCATGACTTGAGCCGAAATCAAGAGTCAGATGCTTAACAGACTGAGCCACCCAGTCACCCCTAAAATACCATGCTTTTTAATCAAATATCTTATTATGTACACAATATAATAGTGTACAAGTCACGTACATAATATATAAAAATGTACACACATGAGAGGTTTGTGTTCAAAAATGTTTTAATGATGGTATGAGTGGTCAGGAAACTTTGTACGTTACCGTGGTGGACCAAAGGCAAACTGTCCTCGGTGGGTGTCATGTTTCCTTATGTTTGTACACCTGAAGTCCAGCCTACAGCTTGGCATAGCAAGACTGTTCGCTAAATGTTCAGAATGAGAATGAATAGACCAACAGATGAGTCGATGAATACAAAGACATTCATTTAGATGTCCCGGATAATATAATGAGCATGTGAAGGTGTCAGGATTCAAATTCAGATCTGCTTACCTCCAAAGTCTGTACTGTTAAAATAACAAAGGTTGTTGCACAGCACAAGAGCACATGAGACAGATCAGCAATGAGGAACCTGAGATGTTTTTCCAAGTTTTTTAAACACACACACACAGAGATAAGCCCTGAGCAACAGAGAAAAGCATTACATTAATCAGGGGGTTTTTATCATCCTGTCAGCCTTTCCACAAGGAAGACATTCTTCAGAAACATAGAAAGGTAAAAGAGCTACATCACATTTCCTCCAATTATATATTTGGGTGGCACTAGAGGATGCGTCCTGCATCCTCCTAGAGGCCAGGGACATTTTTCTTTCTCTATGTGATCCGTGGAGGGAATTTCTCAACTTCTTTTCTTTTTTTTTTCAGCATAGGCCACATCTCCCCCCTGAAAATGAACAAAAAAAATTAAGAACTTCAACCTACTTTCTACTAAGCTATAACCCCACAATATCAAGTTAGTCCTAAGACAAAGTTGAGTTTCATTTATTCCTCCCTCCAAAGAATAGTAAAGTGGACCCACATCTGAAGCACAAATGTTGATAATCCAAGGGCACAGGTGCTCAGAGCCTGAATAAGAAGCAGTGTGAAATTACTGAGAACTTCTGTGTGCAGGGCACTCTACTACTAGTTGATTTCTACATGTTAACGCATATAATCTTTACAACAGCCCTAAAAGCACCATTCTTATCCCCATTTTATAGATGAAGAAACAGAGGCTTAAGCAAGTTAAGGAACTTGTGCAAAATCACACAGCTAGTAAGTGGTATAGGGGATTTAAACAAAAGCCCATCACACCAGACCAGAGTTCTGGATTCCAGAATCAGATATGGAGAGGAGTGTCTCGCCCCACCCGTGGTTGCCATTAGATAACAGGTAACAAGTAAACCTTTTGTGAAGCCACTGAAATTTGTGGGTTTGTTTTATTATTGTAGGCTTACCTAAGAGAAGTTGGTTGATATAGGGAGTTTTTTACTGTTTATAGCGGTGTAAACTTTGGAAACCACTTTAATAACTTGGGACAATGCAAATCATGCTTAGTGAGAGCCTCTATTGCTTTATTCCCAACCAAGTCCTTCCTCTGATTTAGGACAAAGGCTCAAAAATGATAATCACTCTGCAGACAAGACTGAATCTGTGGGGGTGTGGCTTTGGCATTCAGATAGTTGAATACAAATTGCTGCATCAACATCTAGAGAGAGAGGGATGCCTGGGTGCCTCAGTCAGTTAAGCGGCTGCCCTCAGCTCAGGTCATGATCCCAGTGTCCTGGGATCAAGCCCAGCATTGGGCTCCAGCCCCGCATCGGGCTCCCTGCTCAGCGGAGAGCCTGCTTCTCCCTCTCCCTCTGCCTGCCGCTCCCCCTGCTGTGCTCTCTCTCTCTATGTCAAATAAATAAATCTTTAACAACAACAACAAAAACATCTAGAGAGAGAGATTTTCTTAAGGGGCCATCAGAGTATTTGAAGAGTACGTTGTCAGATGGAATTGTAACTACAGCCCCAGATATTTGTATGTATACTTGCAAACTAAGAGTTTATAAGAAACTTTCTGGAACTGTGACTTGAATCATTATTAAAAGACATGCCTATAATTTGTTTTAAATCTGTATTTAGTTGAATCTAAAAAAAAATGTTGAGTGATAACCAGTTATTGTATCCATAAAGGTAAAAGATCTGAATAATCCTTTAGACTGTTTCTTTTGTGTTAAGAAGCCTACCTAATGGGGCTTTCTAGTTGCACAAATTTAAAGCAACACCCACTTGCTCATTCTGAGAAAAACTATAAAGCTTTTTTCTAACTGCAGATATTTTAGACTGAGAAGCTGAATATATTACTTAGGCATATAAATTGTGCTTGGTGAATACATGCTATGCCACTGTAAAAAATTTTTTTTTCAAGATTTTATTTATTTATTTGAGCGAGAGAGGGAAAGGCAGCATGAGCAGGGGGGATGGGCAGGGAGGAGGGTCAGGGGGAGGGACAAAAGGAGAAATGATTCCCCGATTCCCCCGAAGAGCAGAGAGCCTAAAGCGAGGCTCATGCAAGGTTCTCGCGACGCTCTGATCCCAGGCCCCTGGGATCATGACCTGAGCCAATGCGTAACCAACTGAGCCACCCAGGCCCCCCAGCACTGTAAAATTATTAAGGGGACTTAGGAATGTACAGATAGAAATATTTCTTATCTCATTACTGATGTAGATATGTTTTTGTGGGGATAAGTATGTTATTTAAGAGGTGGCTTCCACTGTATCAGAAACTGAGATCCAAAGACTACATAAAGGATATCCAGACTTGTTTTTTTTTTAATTTTTTTAAAAGATTTTATTTATTCATCTGAGACGCAGAGATACAGAGAGAGAGAGCATGAGCAGGGAAAGAGGCAGAGGGAGAGGGAAAAGCAGGCTCCTCGCTGAGCCGGGAGCCCGATGTGGGGCTCGATCCCAGGACCCTGGGATCATGACCTGAGCCGAAGGCAGATGCTTAACCATCTGAGCCACCCAGGCGCCCCTCCAGACTTGTTTTTCATCTCTTACTAGAGGAACTGGAACTGGAAAAGGAAAAATGTACTGGACTATGTTTGGCTGGCAAGGTTCATCCTTGACTATGTACTGAGAATGTTCTACATGTGGTGCTAATTGTGAACAATCCAGACTTCAGAAAATATATCCACGTTGGCTCATTAAGACCTGATGAAATTGTTCTGATGGAGGTGGAGGGAGAGGTTATATTCCTGCAGAAAAGAGAGGAAGTTCCTCTAAAGGCAAACATTCTCACTCTCAATCATCTTATATAAAGATAGATCCCAAGATGGGAAATGGAGACTTTGAGGCAAAGGAAAGAATTTTTTCTCCCCTGGAGGCTGGAGTCCACAAAGAGTAGAAAATAACTTGGAAGGAATTACGGCTGGTGAGGCAGAACGGCTCCTAGCCACATGGAAGCAGGTGCAAGCCCACCCAGGGGCATGGGTCTAGATTGTCAACTACACAGCCATCACCTCTGGGGCCAGCATGGTGGTGCCAGCACCAGCCTGAAGGCTGGTGGGATCCAGAACGGTAGAATATAATCTGCAAATTTTGGAAATTTCATCAGCAAATTCCACAGTGAATGGGCAGTAATAGATATTTACTTAGAACAAAACCTGTTATGAACTCTGCATGCCACAATTACTTCAATGCAAGAACAGTCACAAACCTGCACTCTTGACTGGCAATTCTGAGTCAACTAGACTATGAAAGAATGCAACCCAACGGAGCAGAGCTGAGGAACACCTCCTCTTCAAAGCTGTTCCCACTGGTAGGGCAGTTGGTTTCCACCAGTCCTTGGTACCCTATCGCTAAATTGTAGTAATGGCTGATGAAGCATGTGTAAAAAAAAAAGGTATTAATTTTTAAAAGTGTATTACTTATGGTGATAAATATTAACAATGTAGAATATTACCTATGACAAAAAACACCTGGGGGGGGGAATGGGAGAGAGGGAGAGAGAGAGGCCATGACAACAACTGAATTTTTGAATTCAGTTTAAGTAAAACTCACAAAAGCCCATCATTTTCCTCTTGGTCAGAGATTGGTAAACTTCTTCCGTAAAGTAAGTAAGTAAATATTTTAGGCTTGTGGGCCATGTAGTCTATGTTGCAATGACTCTGCTCTGCAAGTAAATCTAGAAAAGTAATTCTGAGAGTTTTCAGCTAATCTGGGATACCTTTTAAAGCAATAGAGAAAAAAACAGTGATGCTTTCAAAACCTCAAATAAAAAATTTTATTGAAATCATTTCTAACATACTTGGTAGCATTATTAACCTCTAATACCAGTATTACTACTAATAAACCTAGCTAACACTTATATAGGATTCATGCTATAAGATTTGTCAAAAATGGTTAGCATTTTTGGCAAATAAAACATCTGCCATGTTTTTTATAAAATTCCTTAAAGAGCCATTTACTCCAATTAGGAAATGTACAACATGAATTGCAGTTTTAATTTTTTTTTTAAAGATTTTATTTATTTTCTGACAGAGAGAGACAGTGAGAGAGGGAACACAAGCAGGGGGAGTGGGAGAGAGAGAAGCAGGCTTCCCATTGAGCAGGGAGCCCGATGCAGGGCTCGATCCCACCGCCCTGGGATCATGACCTGAGCGGAAGGCAGATGCTTAACGAATGAGCCACCCAGGTGCCCCTGCAGTTTCTAATTTTTAAGGGGAAGAACTAAGCAGAAAGAGGGAGTCATAATATTAATAGGAAGAGGAAGATGTGGTGAAAATACATCTCTTTGTAACAGATCATTTTAAGAGCTGGTTTCTGGCAAAATCATATCCTATTGTTATTAATGATGGGAAGAATTAGCCAAAAACAAAACAAGAGCAGTCAAAGAATAAGGGAAGCCAGTCCTCCAATAAGATTACCAAGACTATATCATTAGAGGACTTACTTGGGCCTGTAAAGTGGCCATCATTTTTATATTGTGAAATGAAAACATTCCTTGCACCCATTGTGTCTATCCACTGGTAGCAACATGATGAGGTTTCCATAGAAACAACATTCTGCTCATCTAACGGCCCACCTCTTGCAAAAAGCAGTCAGTAAATTGTCAATAATATTCATTTTAACAGAGATTTTACTGGTAATAAAGAAGTTACAGCAGAAATATGTCCTCCATATAGTTTACTAGAGATGAGACAAATAGAAATGAAATAAAAAGATATATACTGTTTCTTCCTTTTTCAGAGACTGTTTAGCACTAAAACAAGCAGAACAAGGGAACAGAGTCATGCAAATCAACTGTTCCCGGAGGGAACTACTGTACACAGTAGAATCAAGTACTCCTAATCTTTGTGACTCTTCACCCAGTAAAAATAACAGTTATCCCCAAGGAAGACAGTAGGGATTGAATTACACATTTATATGGAAAACAGAATTTCCAGATTTGGAAAGTCATATTTCAGTGCAAATTAATCTACAATATTCCCTATCCACAATAATGCCTTTAGAGAAATGGTACTGGAGAGTGATTTTGCTGATTTTATAAATAATTTTCCCCAGTCATTTTGAAAAATAATTTTATTGAGTTATAATTTACATACTATACAGTTCACTCGCTTTGTGTACAATTCAATGATTTTTCAGTATATTTACAGAGTTCCATAACTATCACCACAGGTTTAGAGAATTTAAGTGTTTGGCAAATAACTGAAAAACTGGGTTGTGTGACTTCAACCCTTTTTTCTTCCTCAAGTAAATATTTCCAGGGTAAAATATAGTGCTGACACTAGTATATACTTACTAGATTAAATTGAAAGCATTTACAATTTTTTGAGGAAGTAACTTTTTATAAACAGCAACAAGTGTTGAAAATAAGGCAACTTTTGAGGATTAAGCTAGTAAAATATATACTTCATAAATTATCTGGCTGTGGGAAAAATCCCTAAAACTGCCAGTGATTGTGTAACTGAGGAGTTGACCGACACTCTGAACCCCTAATTAAGATGAGAATGTAATCTCAGGAGGCAAACTGGAAGGGGCTGGAAATCAGTTAGCAGAAATCTAATCAATTGCCTAGTATGCTGTTTATGTGAAGATCAGCCTACAGGAAGAGAATTGCCAGGGCTCATTGGGTTGAGCATCTGACTCTTGATCTCATCTCAGGTCTTGATCTCAGGGTCCTGAGTTCAGGCCCTGTGCTGGGCTCCTTGCTGGACATTGAGCCTACTTTAAAAAAAAAAAAAAAAAAAAAAAAAGAATTGCCAATCTTTACCCAGTATCATTATCCAGGGAACAGACACACAAAATCCAGGGGGTTATGAATTTTCCTGTCTTCGAATAGGTATACTCTGAGGCAGGGTGGGGGTCATTTTTTCAGGTCTCACCACTGTCTGAATGAGATCTCTCAAAACAATTTGCCTCATTTTGCTTCGATTCCTCATTTACTAAGCAACTGCCTGATTTGTTTTCCAGACCTGCCAAAACAGTTATTTTGGCGTGCACAATCTGAGCATCCTGGTTACCAAAAATGAATCTGATTCCCACCACCCAATAAATGAACAAATGGTTTGGTTTACTTGCTTTCTGTTTTTTTACTCTTGTGACTAAAATATGTTAATCGACTCTAGGATAATGATATTAAGATCACACCCTCAGGACATCTGGGTGGGTAAGTCTGGTTAAGCTTCCGACTCCTGGTTTCAGCTCAGGTCATGACCTCAGGGTCCAGAGATCAAGGCCTGTGATGAGCTCCGTGCTCAGCGGGGAGTCTGCTTGAGACTCTCCCTCTCCTTCCTCTGCCCCTCACCCCTACACTCTCGCTCTTCTCTCTCAAATAAATAAAACAAAAAAATCACAACCTTAACTGTAATAATCACCAAACTAATGTCATCCTGGGAGACCGTGATAAACAGCCATTCAGACTTTTCCTGCTACAGCCTGACCTCATCATGGACCCCAGAATCTATAATTTGGTTACATTCAAATACAATCAGTCAATAGAGGAACAAGAATGTCCTATTCATTCCATATTAAATTCTACTTGTATTCCTCTGAACTGAACATCAGAATGTAGTGATTGCCTGAAATTGGACAGGAATAAAAATCAAAGCAAAATCACAAGTTTCTTATTTTTCCAGAACGAGAATGTCTTGAAATTAAAAGCACCTATGTTTAAATCACTTCAGTTATCATTAGCTTAACATTAATCAACAGAAGATGAGCCTAAATAACTCTTAAGTGGATGGATAAAATAAAAGAAAGTGTGCTCACTGAACAACTGTCAAATGAAAGAATCAATACATGATATGCATGCAATTTTAAAAAAAAACCTCCTACTTTTCTCCTGCTAACTGAATAGGACAGTGAGAGAAACTGAATAAATTTGTTGAAATAGTGTCTTTTTTGGTCAGCTTCCCATTTTAAAAATTATCAGCTTTTTTTTATTAAAAGCTCTGTTTCAAAAATATCACTGAAGGATAATCAATGAAGGATGGTCTAAAAGATAGACAATCTGGTCTCCCCTCTAAAATTTTCAGAGGTTCTCTTCCCTTTGGGAATCTACAGACCCCTTTAAGAATCTGATTAAAATTTCTTTTTTTTTTAAAGATTTCATTTATGTATTTGAGAGACAGAAAATGAGAGAGATAGAGAGCATGAGAGGGAAGAGGGTCAGAGGGAGAAGCAGACTCCCTGCTGAGCAGGGAGCCTGATGTGGGACTTGATCCGGGGACTCCAGGATCATGACCTGAGCCGAAGGCAGTAGCTTTAACCAACTGAGCCACCCAGGCGCCCAAGAATCTGATTAAAATTTCAAATCCTCTTTGCAGAAAAAGTACATGCACATATATGCATAATTTTGGAAACCATCACAGAGAGTTCAAGGACTACCAAAGATCCTCTATGAATCTGTTCAGGATCAAAGTGAATTTGTTATTGTGGGATCACGCAGAGACATTTGTAAAATGCACTCAATCAACTTTCAGAACTAAGAAAACATGGCCTTCTCCTAAACAACCTATTTATTTTTTTAATCTCAAAGGCACTTAGGATTTTTTTTTTTTTTTAATTTTTATTTATTTATTTGAGAGGAGAGCGAGAGAGCAGGAGAGGGGGCAGGGGAGAGGCAGAGGGAGAAGCGGTCTCCCTGCTGAGCAGGTATCGGAGGGGCTTGATACCAGGACCTGAGATCATGACCTGAGCCAAAGGCAGACGCTCAACCAACTGAGCCACCCAGGCGCCCGGGGAACTTAGAATTTTGAATATACTTGTGTTCCCTTCTTTACTATGACTTCTGGGATGACTGGAGTCAAATTTGCAGTCCATCTTTAGTAATTGGCCAGGCAATTACTGCAGGCATTTTGTATAGTAATCTTACCCATGACTTCATCTTAATTCCTCTCCCCTTATTTTCCCATTTTCCCTGAGATCTTAGTCCAGTTTTAATGTTTTAGGGTATCTCTGCCTCACTTCCTTGGGGACTGTTGCAAACAAACACATACATAATACGAAAAAAATCCTCCTTAAGCTCAGGGTACAGATGTTTTAGCATATTTATGATTGCAGGGTTTTCTTAAAATTGAATGCATTACTAATATTTTATTTTTATTATTTCTTTAAAGATTTTATTTATTTGACAGAGAGAGAGAGCACAAGTAGGCAGAGTAGCAGGTAAAGGGAGAGGGAGAAGCAAGCTCTCCGCGGAGCAGGGAGCCCAACACGGGGCTTGATCCCAGAACCCTGGGATCATGACCTGAGAAGGCAGCCGCTTGACTGAGCCACCCACGCACCCCTCATTACTAATATTTTAACATCCCAACATTTCACATAAAAATCCAGATTTCTTATGTCTCTGGAAAAAATGTAACAAGTTCTTATCTCCCTGGGCCAGCATGCAAGTGGGATCAGTCCTGAGCAGCAACTGTGTTCTCCAAGGGTCACAGTTCTCACACAACCACTTTGCTCGTCTATTACCTGAGAGGCCTGGGGATGAGTTCAGAAAGAAAAACAAACCTCAGGATTCTGCAAACACACACACACTTTTTCTTTATCTATGAATCACTGGACCTCGCCTCTGCGCTAGGCCTAGTGGTAGGCGATTAAAGAGAAGCTGAGGTCAGTCCTGGCTGACTCATCAGGGCTCGAACCACCGCCACTAGATCAAGCCACAACCTCAACTGAACTATACAAAGTTAAGTTTTGAACCGACGGTGGAACGGTACTTGGTGTAGAGTATTTACTAAGGAATCTAAGCTAGGTTGCTCTAAATTAAACACTTGTCTAAGCAAACCACGGCCTGCGCAGAGGAGAAAGGGCAGGAAGACAAAGTCACGCCTGAGCTCTGACTTGAATCATAAGCAGCGGCGCTCCCAGACCAGCTGCACTCTCCGAGGATGTTCGCGTTTCCGGAGCAACCGCCAGGTCCCTCCCCCCTCAGCTCCGCCCCCAGCAGTCTTTCCCGCCAAAGGCCGTTAAGCCGCAGAGCATTGTGGGACAAGGCTCAAGGCTAGGTTTCAACCAATGCTTTCAAGGCGCGGACTTGTTCTAAGAGACTCATTCCTGGAAAATCGACTATCTCTTAAGACTCGTCAGGGATTAGTAACCCCTTTAACGAGGAATCTGTGTTTAATTTTTACCAAACGGCTGGTCATTTCACTTGCAAACCACTCCGTAAATCGGGAACGCGAGGAACTTTTTTTCTCCCTTCTCGCGGAGGGTCACGTCGCGCATGCGTGAGCGTACCTTTCGCAGCACCCGTTACGCTCTTGCGCGTGCGTACTGAGATCGAATAGCCGCTTCCTCCCGCTTCTCTTCCTCCCTCCCCCCATATCCGTGCGCCGAGCTGATAAAGGCGCCATTTTGGAGGGGCCGCGGGAGACGTGGTGTCGCTGCGGGCTCGCTCTGCCGTGCGCTAGGCTTGGTGGGAAGGCCTGTTCTCGAGTCCGCGCTTTTCGTCGCCGCCATGTCGGGAGGTGGTGTGATTCGTGGCCCGGCAGGGAACAACGATTGCCGCATCTACGTGGGTAACTTACCTCCAGACATCCGAACCAAGGACATTGAGGACGTGTTCTACAAATACGGTGCTATCCGCGACATCGATCTCAAGAATCGCCGCGGAGGACCGCCCTTCGCCTTCGTTGAGTTCGAGGACCCTCGGTGAGGGGCCCGGGGCTTGCCGCCTTGAGGCAATAAGTTGTAGTAGTTGGGGAAGGCCTTGATACAGAGAATGGGGAGGTGGGCTCTTAGGTTGGGGGTAAGACGCTATCGCCCATGCAGGAACCGAGTAAGGAGCCGAGTCGCTGTGGCTTCTCTGGTGGTTGGGCCCACGGACGTCCCCAGAGTGGACTCTCTCCGAGCGGGAAACTGAGGCGCCGAGGGCTGGTGTAGTGGTCGGGAGCCTGGCGTGCTTCTGGGTGGGGGAGGGGCCGTTCCTATTATGCGGCGCATGTGGGCTCTTCCACGCTGGTTGCGCATGTGCGGGGGCCGTTAGTTCCTGACTGAGTTAGCTGCCCCTCCCCGGCCTTATTCTTACACTTTTTGCTTTCTGTGATCACGCAGAGACGCGGAAGACGCGGTATATGGTCGCGACGGCTATGATTACGATGGATACCGTCTGCGGGTGGAGTTTCCTCGAAGCGGCCGTGGTACAGGCCGAGGCGGCGGCGGGGGTGGAGGTGGCGGGGCTCCCCGAGGCCGCTATGGCCCCCCATCCAGACGTTCTGAAAACAGAGTGGTTGTCTCCGGTGAGTTTACTGTTCGTGAGGGTTGTTGAGAAGGGACAGGAACCACTTTTAAGTTTTTCCTTGAGTGACCAGTTGTGACAAATGCAAGTTTTTGCGGTAGGTCTTAAATTACTTAAATTTCTTGGGTGAGTCTAGTAAACAAGGATTAATGTAGTGGAGGTATACCAATACACTACTTACTTACCGTTAAGTTGGATACCTAGAACATGAAGATCTTTGCAGATAATTTTGGACTTTGGATTCCAGAATTTTAATGAACGGCTCTTTACCTAGGGTCTTGAATCTAATCATTTATTTCAAAGTAGTTTTTGTTCTAGTGTAAATTTTAAGTTTAATGTGAAATTTAGGGTGATTGGTATTGAAAAAATACTTTTTTAGGACTGCCTCCAAGTGGAAGCTGGCAGGATTTAAAGGATCACATGCGTGAAGCAGGTGATGTATGTTATGCTGATGTTTACCGAGATGGCACTGGTGTCGTGGAGTTTGTACGGAAAGAAGATATGACCTATGCAGTTCGAAAACTGGATAACACTAAGTTTAGATCTCATGAGGTAGGTTTTACACTTACTCTTTTCTTTGGCCAGAATTGGATACAGTGGTCTTAACAGTGGAATTTGAAGGTAAGATTCAGGCAAGGGTGTCCAAGTAAAGTACCAGATTCCTGGTTTTAGTTACGTTGTATTCGTTCAGCATGCCTGAAGACAGGTGAAAGCTTAGATCTTTCAATCGAAAGTTCTGTCTATTCAATAGGGAGAAACTGCCTACATCCGGGTTAAAGTTGATGGGCCCAGAAGTCCAAGTTATGGAAGATCACGATCTCGAAGCCGTAGTCGTAGCAGAAGCCGTAGCAGAAGCAACAGCAGGAGTCGCAGTTACTCCCCAAGGAGAAGCAGAGGATCACCACGCTATTCTCCCCGTCATAGCAGATCTCGCTCTCGTACATAAGATGATTGGTGACACTTTTTGTAGAACCCATGTTGTATACAGTTTTCCTTTACTCAGTACAATCTTTTCATTTTTTAATTCAAACTGTTTTGTTCAGAATGGGCTAAAGTGTTGAATTGCATTCTTGTGTAATATCCCCTTGCTCCTAACATCTACATTCCCCTCATGTCTGATAAATTGTATTTTAAGTGATGTCATAGACAGGATTGTTTAAATTTAGTTAACTCTCCATGCTCTTCAGACTGTGATATTGTGTAAATGTCTATTCTGCTCTGGTTTGTGTGAACTGGGATGTTGGGGGTGTTTGTGGTTATCTTACCTGGGGAAGTTCTTATGTTTATCTTGCTTTTCATGTGTCTTTCTGTAGACATATCTGAAGAGATGGATTAAGAATGCTTTGGATTAAGGATTGTGGAGCACATTTCAATCATTTTAGGATTGTCAAAAGGAGGATTGAGGAGGATCAGATCAATAATGGAGGCAATGGTATGACTCCAAGTGCTATTGTCACAGATGAAATTGGCAGTATTGACCTTATACTAAAAGGCAAGGGTTAAAAGTGATTATATATATATATATACATCTACCTTAAAACACTTGCAAACATCTTATGCAGTTATCTTTAGCTGCAATTGCTTTGCTCTTTAAACCTTGGCAATTGTGGCAAAATTACATTGCCCATTTTGTAACAATTTATTTTGCTCCCTTCCCCCCTTTTTTGTTTTAATAGGGACTAATGTGGGAAGAACTGGCTAATTTGTCACAGTGCTTAGTTACAACTGTTAATGTGTGACCTGCTGTTGGTGTACATGTGGGTACAGGGTGTCTTTAATTCCAACCAGATAGAGTATAATATCAATACTGCTAAATCTGCATGTCCTCTGTGTGACTGATATAGCGTTGCTATTTCATTTTTTTAAGACAAAATGAAAGCAAAATAGAATTCCAGTGTATTGGTGTAGATAATCTAGTTGGGAATACTTTTAAGTCTCACCTTCCCCTTTAAACTAATACTCATAATTGACTCATGTTTAAAACACTTTAATTTACAAATTAAATTGCAGATGGGAGCACTAGGTTTAGTTTAGACTTAGGGTGGGTAGCAATACCAGTAAACTTCTCAACTACATAACTTTTTGCAACCACAAAACCTGTAATACGCTGTACAGTAACAAGTGTTGGCATTATCAGTTGAACTGTAAATATAAAATGCTTCTTCCAATTAGTCTCTATGATGATTAAGTTTCTAAAATTTATCTGAACACCATTCAGAAACTTGTTTTGGGGAATTTGATAGTTATTGATGTACATCTGTTAAACTGATGACAGACATAACTCATCATTCCCCAGAAACCTTTTTTGATTACAGTATCTAACATTTTGCCTCCTCTTTTTTGGTTTTGCTGGTTATAAAGGTTTGGATTGGAGAGGGCTCACTGGATCCCAATCCTTGGAGCTGGATCATTGGATTCAAATCATAATGTGGATAGGATAGGGAGGATGAATTACAAGGATTCATGGAGCGGGATCAGATTACCAGGAACATAGGAGTGGATTCCTGCCCCAACCAAACCGCATTCGTGTGGATTTTTTTTTTTTATTCAACTTAATTGGCTATTCCAAAGATTTTTTTTTTTCCTATTTTTGACGATTGGAGCCCTTAAGATGCACGATGGAATTGTGTTTTGCATTTTTTGGTAAAAGGAGCAAAGCGAGGACCTGGAGATAATACGCTGGAGCAATCTCCTTGGAAGGATTCAGCACGAGTAGATGGTAAACATTTAAAGGGGAAAGGGGGGGTTTGTTTAAAATAGTAAATCAGTAAGTCACTTCTAAATTTAAAGAACAAAATTGGAGTTGAAGAATAAGTAGGTTTCCAATTGGCTATTGCCGTTTTTCTTTGAAAAAAATAAACATTTTTTAAAAAACTATGCATGGTTGTCCTTTTTCCTCTTCATGTAAAATTTTAATTGGGTGACTAGTTTATCAGTTAATACTTTGATAAGATTCTGTTATGTGTTAGTAAATTAAAGGTTCTTGAAAGGTAATTTCTAATAAATGGCCATCTTATTAATTATAAGTCTTTTGGGGGAGATAAGGTAAAAATAAGGCAATTGTGTATATAATATGGTAAATGGGGGGTGATCTAGTTTCTGAAAGATAATCTCCCGTACTTTGATAAAAGTGATTAAATTTTATAGATGTTTATTTTTTGGTGATCATCTAGACAACATAGGCTTTTGTGCAGAATTGGGTAGTGACTAGTTAATGTTAACTTGGGGATAGCCTTTGAGATTTTCAAGCTTTTCTCAAAAATTGGTAAGTATTAAATGTTATAATTCACAGATTAGAGCTCTTAACACAAATGACATTTTTTCTGAAATGTGAATAATACACTAGAATTTTAACTGCTTATTTATTGTTAATAAAAAGCTGGGCTTTCTTTAGAATTTTGCCTTGCAAATCCTCAACCATAAGATTATTCTGTATCCAAAACATACCAAAGCAGTGATTTATATCTTAGTCTGCTAGTTCTTGTATCTTTTTATTTGATAGCCCCTCGGTGCTAAATTTTCAATGAGTTGGGGGAGGAGATTTTTACTTAAAATCCCTAATCTTTTTCTTTTGATTTCCTCATAGCTAGTCAAAACCATCAAAACACTTTTTTCTGCACTCAAAAGAAATAACTAAGTCTTAACATTTGCCTTGGATGCTAATCAGAGCTGGAAGCTGAATTTAAGACCACTATGCAGGTGACATAATTTGAAACCTAGGGAAAACTAGACATAATCTTGGGAATAGAAGAAATGGGCCCCAGTAGATAAGGGCACATTTGCATAAGGGCACCCAATCAAAACATTTTGATGGACCTTGTGGAATGTAAGGAGGAAGAGAAGGGACATTTAAGTTCAAAACTAAGATTCCACTTACAAGTAAAGAACTGGTTTAGATAAGGAAGTTTGTAGTTTTTATGCAAGAATTGAAAATACAATGTTCAAGAAGTGGAAAGATTTTTACTAACTAAAGCCGTTTCATGTATAGAATATAAGTACTTTTTAAACTAATTTTGGAAAGGTTAATGTGAGCTAGACTTAAGCTTGTGTTCATTTTGCCTTCACTGAAGATTGAGAGCATTTAAGCTAAGTTGAAAGCTGTGTTCTACTAAAAACTTAGTAGTCCAAATCTCAGAATTGAAGTGAGTTAGAAAATATCTGATAATAGGCTGTCTGAAGATTAGAGGACTTGGCTACATATTTATAGAAGGTAGATGGGCACTGGACCAGACAGCAAAAAGCTGTGAGGGCAGATGCAGACTTTTTTCAGTCTTAGGAAATGGGCCTTAAACCTCTATCCATTTTGGCAGCTGTTAGAAGGGTGTTGCACTGTTTTGGAACCAAAAAAGTAGCCCTGAATTGTTCCCTTTTTCTCCCTATTTATGTCCCCTTAGAATAGTGTAGGGAGCCTATAATTAGCTTGTTATTTTCTAACCAAGGAAAAACTTTTAAGAAGCAATTATTTTTCATAACGTCAGATTGAATAACCCATCTTGCTGTTCAGCCCACATCCTTCTGGAAACAAAAGGTAAGAAACCCATTTTCTGATTCCTAATTGTTTGGGATCTGAATTTTATTTTTAAAATTTGTTTAATTTTTTTAAAATACTGTATGAACAGATTTTCCTTGTTAAAAATGTTTTTCCCCTTAAGTTTAATATCTTCATAAATTGAGTGCTCCTGTGTCCACTTATTGTAGTGTTTTAAGTTTGGTATGATTCTAGAATTTCAGCTTTCTCCATTTTATCTTTGAAACCTCTTGCTCATTAGGACTGATGTGTGTTTTCAAGTTTCTGTGCAGATGAATTTCTCAATGTGTCTTTTCACTTTGTATATGAAGTTGTACTGAAATACAAATTAAGTTCTATGTATGTATTTACCGTAAATAGTATTAAAAAGAGACTATTAGGCTGAAGTTCTGTTGTAACAACCAGTCTGGTTTCATTTAGTTCCATCCCAGTATGAAGATTTCAAAGGCAGAAAACCGGTTCACAATCTCTTATCCAAAAAATTCTGAGAACTTTGTTGTTGAATGGGAAACCTGACCAGAATTGATGCCCTCATTTTGCACTTATTGGGACTGCACAGTCTTCTGCAGAAATACTGAGGTTTCGTTACCCCCTTGCCATAGGCTTTGCTGGGGGTGTTAGATGATAGAGTCTATATATATACACCATACTTTATTTTATTATATGAAGTGTGAATGGCTCTGAATTTCAAATACACCTGCCCCCTTGAGTTTGGATAAGAGATTATAGAACTCTTACAGAATATAGGGCTAAGGTTCATGTGAGTGAAAACCTGTTAAGTGTGGATCTTTTCTTAATGGAGATCTAAGTTTCCGGTCTTTTTAGGCTGAAGCAGCCACGAGAAAAAAGGTATGACCCACATTTCTTTATATTCTATTGCTATAGTGGACTCACAGTTGTACTCCACTGAAGGAAATACTCTTACCATTCTAGTGTATGTAGTGGTATATTCAATTCTTGGGGGTAATTTTTTTTCAATACTTTACAGGAATATTGATCAATATAAGAGAAACTGAGATTGGCATGAATTGATGCAATTATAAGGGAACATCCTGAGTAAATAATCCTGGCAAAAATTTGCTTTTTAAATAGAGGCCCAAGAAGTTGCAGTTATACTTAAACCAGCACTTATTCCTGTGATTGAGGACTTTGGGGATGCATCTTGATAACTTCAAAAGCTATACCTGAAGGTGGTGGTGATTTTTGTAGGAATCAGGGAATTTTTCTATTAAATCACTTGGTGCTTCTGTAGTACCCCCCAAAAAATAGCCTTTTCATGTAGAAGTTAATAGGCAGAAATAACCTCATAGTAAACATTTTAATAAGTTCCTTCAGCTGGATTATTGGGGAGAGAAAATTTATGCATAGCCTTTGCATAAGGAGTTGCTGTTTTAGACAGGTGTACAAAACAACAGATGAAATAATATTTAAGATCTTGAGTTCAGATTCTGGGTGTCTTTATCTCGTAAGTACAAAGGAGTTAACATTGAACCAAGTTAAATGTCTTAACTCCTGCTACCTTGTGACTTAGTCTATCAACTGTTGATAGAACTATCAACGTGAAGGTAGTAGAAATTGAGAACCTCTAGAATGCTGTACTCTTCACCAAATACAAGCAAGACAACTTAAAGGGATGCCAAATGGCTAGTAAGTTTTGTTTTTGCTTTTTCAACCATGGTCTGTTCTCCCCTGTTGGATTAAATGCTAGGGAAAACCTTGTAGCCACTAGAGGGAGCTATTATATAAAGTAAACCAGGAGAGTATCTCTATTGCAAAGAATCCCTAAAAGGAAGGTGGAAACCAACTATCCTAGTTCTGTCAGCTCCAAAGTTAGGTGGGGTTTTTAGGGTGGGTAAGTTTTCTTCCTGTAATTTAACCTGTGCCTTCTCATCTGTTGAGTAAGGATCCATTTAGGTCTTGAACAGAGCTTTATTAGCACTGAACCTCTAAAGAAAAATAAGTTCAGGGACATAGGAGAAAATACTGAAGACGTGAATCTGCTTGTTCTTCTGCCTCCCCTGTACACCTACAGGTATGGATCAGTGAGGCCAGAAGTGTAAGAATTGGGTACAGGAGTACATGTGTGCTGCAAATGGCAATCTAGGCATAAAATTGATCTCAGGAAAAACAAACATACTTTCAGAGATCTTTGTCATTTTTATGGCATGAAACATTTCTGGAATCTTCTCAGCATTACTAAAATACTTAATGAGTGTTAGTTAAAACCCTGCTTAAGTTGACTGTGTTTGTATTTTTGTTTTCTAGGCCTTGCATAACTAGGCACAGTATCTTGTGATCAGAAAGCCCATGCGCATAGTTCTCTTGTCATGTTAATGTCATTTTATATTAAGACTGAAATTTTGGGGGAATTAACACGAGCATTTGTCACTTCCATCATCCCCTTCCCTATGACCTTACATTGGCAAAAAATGTAAAGGACAGAAACTTCCCTCCTGTTTAAGAATACCATTGAAGTTTCTTAGGCCCACTTGATCTAATTTCATCAAGAAAATGGTATGGTAGTGTTTCTTCCTAAAACATTAATGTTAGAAACTTGGCTGCTTTGAAGAATAAGATACTAAAAGCAAATAAAAGTATTTTCCGGGAGAAGAAAATCAAGGTCACACAGTAGAGCTTGTCAGCCCGCTTGACATTTTCTGTGGCAAGTGAGGCCACAGAAGGTGGTTGCTGACTAGCAGGCTTGGTGCAAGTTGGATTGAGAATGCTCTAGACTGGTAATTTCCTATCCTTAATCCTAGGAATGTTAGCTATGAGGTCTCCTTAATTTAACTTGTGAAGAGACACTCTATAAAAGCAAAATTGGACAATTGAAAATCCAGCATTCCCTTTGTAAGAGAAAAAGGCTAAACTTGGAGATGTAAAGTGCCAGGGGCATGGCAGAATTGTGTCCTGAGTTGCTGAATATTAGGGGAGCCTTAACAACTGAAGTTTGGGATAAGCTTTCAAATTGCAGCAATAATGGTTTAAAACAGGAAGAGACTGCTGCATCTGGTAAACAGAAAACCTACAGCCTCTAAATACGACTTGGAAGTCCTGGGCTGAATCTCTTCTGCCCTTAAAGTGGCTGGCTTAGAAATGGGAATTCTACCATCTACTATATGGTCAGTGAATGCCAAGTGTGGTTAGAAATTCATTAATATCTTCATCCCAAACCCCAGCTGTCCACCAGCTAACTGTTGACTAGGGTAATTTTTTTTTTTTTAATGAAAAATTACGTTCTCACTTTCTACTATAGTTACTTGAAACCTCAATGCTTGGAGGTTATTCTTAAAAATATGGCAGCTGAGCCCTTTAGTAACCTAGCCCCTAGCCTACTTCTGTAATCTCATTTCTAGCCCTCCCCCTGATAAACTTCATATCCCAGGACTTGACATTCTCCAGCATTTCTTATATTTGGTCCTACTGTTTCTTTCTCCTGCAATGCTTCTGTCTGCTCATTTAGAGAAGTATAACTTGAACACTGGATAGTACCTCAAAAATCACCTCCTGGAAACTTAATACCTATCATACAGACAGAATCATTACTTTGTGTGTGGACATAGACTCGTGTATTTTCCTCTAGTATAGCCATGTCACTTAGCTTGCTTACACTATCCAGCCATCTACTTCAGCTTTCTTGCATCATGAATTTTTATTTTCTGAGGAACCAAAACAGTGTCTGGCACAATAGTCACTATAAGAACTCACTTAAGAGAAAAAGCACTATTGGTTCTTCCTCTGTTCGCAGAGTATTGCTACTGTATTTTAAAACTGCCATTCTGCCTTGATTACCAGTGAGTTGTTATGTATCTGTCTTTTCTAACAGGTCGTAATCTTTCTTCCTCCCCCTTCCAGGTACATAGCACAAAATAGCTATGCACTGAATAGACACTCAAGATAATTATTCAATTGCTATGGAAGAGAAACCTAGAGATTTGAATTATTTCCCGTTCTGAATATCTTGAATAAGTAACCAGTAAATATAGGTCTAAATTTCTTTTGTGTCTAAGTTGGGAATAAATCTTTAATTGATATTTGTTGTGTAGTAGTAGAAGTTAAATATTTGTATGTAACATTAAAATATCATTTTCCATTCTCTGACCTCCTGGAGTGTTTCTAGTTATTTTTGGAGACTTTTTTTTTTTTAAAGGAATTTGAATTAATAAATCGAGTGACGTCCACCTTTTAAGATGTGAAATGTTGATTAGCAGTACAGCAAGCACACTACAACAAAGAAAACTAAAAATGGCTCCTTTGTCCTCTAAAACTAGGTACTGAACTTGCACCAAGGTCATAGTTAAGTTCTATGACTTTATTTTTTTAAGACTTTATTTGACAGACACAGAGAGGGAATGCAAGCAGGGGGAGTGGGAGAGGGAGAAGCAGGCTTCCCGCGGAGCAGGGAGTCCAATGCGGAGCTCGATCCCAGGATCCCGGGATCATGACCCGAGCCGAAGGCAGATGCTTAATAACTGAACCACCCAGGCACCCCCTAAGTTCTATGATTTTCTGTAACCAGTTCTTAGCCACAGTACCATACATTGTATCTATGACTTGAACTATAGTTTTATTTGCCACATCGAAATGCTGTTTAGTTTTGTGTTCCATCTCCATTTGCCATACCAGCATACTTACCTGTGTACCCAGATTCATTACTGAAGTGGTTTCACAGACTCTAATATCCATCCTGGCCATCAAGTCTGATCTTCTTAAAACATTATGTCAACTCCCCTAATACAAATCAACAATGGGTTATAGTCTGCCTTTCCAACTTACCACTATTCTCAATCACATCTTCCCTTGCTCTGGTTGGTCTGGTAAATACTGACCATGCTTGTTTTTGCTTCTGTGTGTTTATAGACATTTCTCTTTCTGTCCTCTCACTTAGCAGTTACCCTGAAGCTTCAAATCCTGATCAACTTCAGTTAAGCTTAATTCCTGAAACTAAAAAGTAAACTTCTAAGCCCGTATAACAGCTCTCTTCTCTGAGGCATTTAATTTCAGAATCTTTATTACTGTTGAAAGTTTTGTGTTAGTTTTTCCTGCCCAGTGAGGTTTGTGTAGTATTTGTATCTCCCATTCAGCCAAATGCAGCGCTGACAGTTTAATAAATGTGAAGAGATGGAAAGAACTTTTACTCCTTAAAAGCATCACAATAGGACCCTGTTCCACAAACTTCTGGGTAACTGGGTGGATTATTGGAGAAAACAATGGTAATCTTAATACTGCATCAAATAATCCCTCCTCAGATGTGATGCTAGGAAATCAAGTTTAAATGCCAGCCTAAGGGTGCCTGGGTGGCTTAAGTCTGGTTGAGTGGTTGAGCATCCGACTCTTGGTTTCAGCTCAGGTCGTGATACCTGGGTTGTGAGGTTGGGCTCTGTGCTCAGCCCAGAGTCCACTTGGGATTCTTTCCCCCTCCTCCGCTGCCCTCTCAAAAGAAATGCTAGCATAAGCCATGTATAATGGGGGAAGTAAATGTCCCAAAGATCAGTCTTGGAAAGTCAAGAAGAAAGTTGGTCTTTTGCAAGCTGTGCATACTTTTTGAGTATTGATCACCAAGAATTGGTGCTGTTAGGTCTAAGAGTAGAGTGGTTCCCTCTTGCTTCCTCCTGTGTGTCCTATTTACATCATTCTTAAGCATGATTCTCAACAGAAGAATCCTTAAATTACTTCCAAATCTAGTGGTCATACCTCTGAGAATTCCTGCAGATTTGGGGGTTGGATTATTTTGGTTCTTTATTAGTGAAGACATGGGACACTCTGGTGGCATCATAGGTGAAGGCATTGATAGGTGAAGATTAATACAGAGTTTAGAAAAGGGGTAGTGTATTTCCTTGGTTTGGGAGTCAGTGAATGTGACTCCAGGACTCTGACCCTGGTTACTTAATTGTCTCAAAGCCAAGAGACTCAACAGACCTTCCCCCACACACATACCCTACAAGCATCCCCATTTCTTTTGTCTCTAATTCTTCCACCCCTTCATGGTCAGCTAAAGGCTTAAACATTCTTGGACTAATTGCACTATATTTCTGATTTGCTTTTCTTCATGTTTATATAGGGTCGTGTATAATGTATGTATTTGCATATTGTATAGTTTTCATGTATATGTGTTTTGCTTCCCCTGGGTACATGGTAAACTCTGAGAACAAGCACTGTGTTAACTTTTTGACACTTATTCCAAGATGGCTGGTATGCTAATGTATACCTTAATGTTTATGAATAAATATGTTCATGAAATCTTAGGTGCATTGCATAGCCTAGATAAAATAATATGGTCCTCCAAACATTGGGCTTATTTCCAAAGTCGTGGCTTCAAGGGTTCATGCCCTTGCTACTTCTTTTTATGGAAAGTTTTAAGGGAAAAACGCAAGGGCATAAGACAAATACCTTATTCTCAAGGAAAGTGGTAGCCAACGTCCATGAAATAACATTCATTTTAATGCTCGGCTGGTATTAGCCTCACTTTGCAGTTTGAGGAAATAGGTTCAAAGATGTGAAGGTGACGGGCCCAGAACTTGAATCCTTGTGACAGATTTATTACTGTTCTTTTTTAAAAGCCAACCTTTTACAGCAGGGCGGTTTATAGGGGCAAGTTAAATCTTTGACTCGTGAACATCACCTGTAATATCCACCTGATGCCACCAGGGTGTCCCATGGTGCTGTCTTTTATCGTGTTCCTACCCCGGTTGTTGGGGGCTGTTCTGAAGGAGTTCATTTAGACTCAGTGGCTGAGGCCCAGAGCTCAGCAGCAAGAAAGTGGGGTGTTCAGCTCCCTGACTTTCTAGTATGCAGTACCGAGCCAGCATCAGAGATGCCCTTGCCCTCTTTTAACCCCTCCAGCCAGGCTGGCCTCACAGGACAGCAGGGCCTGGCTAGCAACTCTTAAGTAGGCAACAGCCCCACAAAGGAGAGTAGCTTAGAAAAGACCCCATATACGGGTAAATGTCTATAAACATATGCATTTGTTCCAGTAGCTGAGTACACACAAATTTATAGTAGTAAAATAGATCCACGAGAAAGATTGAATTGTTTTTACTTACCACTCTAAGTAGAAGAATTTTAAAAGACAATGTGTGAATTCCCACTCTTCAGTTTGCAGTAAAAATCTGCGTTACACTTAGTCCTGAGTGTACAACCCCTTAGGCTTGAGTTTTGATACTCAGCAATCCTACATGATAATCTTTGGTGTCAAAACTGTCACGTGGGAACTAATGAGGTGAAGTCTCCTACTTAGTATTAAAGAGCACAATACCCTCTTAAATTTTTTTTTTCTTCCAGCGCTCTTTAAGCACTTTGTCTTAACTAGTCTATAATTCTCAAGTTTTGGTTTCTCTACTTGAAGAGATCCTTAAAGTATTCCCAGTGACTAGTACGGTTCCAGGCATTTTAATACAGGTGTTCAATAAATACTTGCATACTGAAATAGTGAAGCCTGCACAATAGTTACAGGATAGTTAAACATGAAGCATTTCTGTAAGGAAAAGAGTCTACATTAGGGATAGGGAGGTCTTTGATTTGTCCTTAAGATGATTAGAAGCCATTATGAACTGGGGAAGTAGTCCCTGGGGTGTCCTGACTGGCCTTTCGAAATCTGAAATACGTTTTTCTGGGTTGGAATTAGCACAGCCTGAATTTGACTTTACCCATGCAATATCTAAGACTGGGTGTTCACCAGGGCTCTTAAGAGCCACCAGGATAGACTTACTAAATTAGAGTAAATGTTACTGATGGGAGATGTTGGATTGGTGGTGCCCTTTCCCCTTTCTGCTCCCTGCCTACACAGGTGTGTTGCCCTTCTCAAATTCCCGTGGTTTTTCAGGAAGTAACTGGAATAAATCCTAAACCTACCTATAGTAGTCCAGCATCCTTTTCAATTTTCTCATCTCTTTAGTGAGAGAGCTAATCACAGATTATAGTACCAATTTAGACCCTTCCATGTGCTTTGCTTAAGTGATTAGAGTAACTATCTGAGCTAAATTAAATCTATCAAACGGGGGCTTTCTCAGCCTTCATGAATTTTGCTGAGTGTACTATGTAAGGGACTGGATGAATGACGGTAGGAATAAAGGTTATCAGTTCCAATGCAGATGGTTCTAATGTCCTTGCGAAGCATCACTGAGGGATTTTTTCATCCCATATTATGAATCTAGTTCTAATAGATTGGTCTGAAGACCCTCTTCCATATGTGAAGAGTAAGTATATTATGCCTTTACTATCTAAAGTGCAAACTACTAAAGGCAGAAATAATGTGTATCTTAGAATGCCTGTTTCTGGGATTACCTTACACCCAGTGCTCAGGCAGCATTTTCACGGTTTGGATTGACTACTTGCCATCTGCTCCCCTGAGTATTCACTGCTGAATGACAGGAGAGAAAGTGAAAGGAAAGGTGCAGTGGGAGAGGAAGCTGGAAAAATAAGAGGAAACAACTGGGAGCTGAGGGGGGCCACTTAATGTTAGGTCAGTAAAACAAAAAGCAGAGGACAGGGTCAGGCTTTGGGGGTAGAGGGCTAATGTATTTCTGTGAACTAGTTGAGGAGAGCCTTGTATGCTTTGTTTAAAAGACTAAAGTTACTTCAGAAGAAAAGTCTAGAATCTGACCCATCGTCCCTGTTTACCATAGTAAATCGTTCAAGTCAAAATCAACACTGTCCTCTAGGAATTCTGGTCTTTGTTCTTCAATTCTAGGAAAGAGCTTCCTGCCGCTGCTCCCGCAGTCAAGGGTGCGATGCTTCCAGTAGTGTTTGTGGATAGCTGGTAAGCTTGATGTTTTATTCACAGCTTCAGGGGTAAATGCTGAGTACAGCTGTTGTCCCTATGTTGAGCTTTAACAGCTTGTCAGGTTCCTGCACCTGCTTTTATGCCTGGGCCCAATGACTGAACTTTAGGCAGTGTCTAGTTCAGAGACTTCTCAGGGTCAAGAAACATCTTTAAAGGAGTGAATTCCCTCCCCTGTGTAGCCTTAGTCAGATTTTATGCGGTTCTGGCCTTGTGTTGCCATCTTTTGGCATTGCTTTCTAGAACAGAGCAGCCTTCCTAAAGCTTAGTCTAGATAGTCTTGTGATGTCTTATCTGTGTCTTCGGTCATCACTGCTCACTTCCGTCACACGGGGAACATAATGCATCAGTTCCTCAACACCTGTTTCGTTATTCTGTTCCCTTTCTTACTAGGAATGGAGGGATCCTCAGCAGAACATCAAATTGAGCTAATGAGCCTTTTCCTTAATTCTAGGCCCATGAAAGGGAGAGGGAGGATTAATAACTCAGAAAGAGGGAACCATAAAATCCGCATATACTAATACGCCAACTCTTAGATTTTAAGAAACAAAATCCTTCCTGAACTCTGGACTACCCCTAAATCTGGTGTGAAGAAATTACTAAAGAGGTGTATCTATTGGGGTTTGGGTAGAGAATATTCACTTGATTTATGTTTTTGCTCTGCCCCTCCTCTTCACAACATTTGGATGGGCACTAACAAGTAGTAATCTTTGCAAATGAATGGTTTTTCTGATAATGCAGATGGGTAGCACAATTCTGTTCAGTGTCATTACATCCTTTCAACCAGAGGAATGTGCTTGGGGTGGAGGCTAGAGCCACTGAAAAAGAGGTTTATCTCTGTACCAGAATAACTTCACGTAAGGATTTAATTTATGTTTTTAATATTAGCATGATGTAACTGAGCTAAGCTTTTTAGTCTGGTTCAGGCCCACCAAGTTTGTGTGACTTGTTAGGTATCAATTTTTTTTCAAGCTTAGCCATTACCCTGAGCTTGGGGCATCTGAGGGCAGGGAGGAACAGGTGGCTAAAGGAGAAATGTTGGTGCCTGAGAGTACGTTTTCCAGTTGTATTGAATTTCTTACTTGGTGTATTTTTGACCTGTCTTAGTTTCTTTCCTTCTGTGTCCTATGCTATTTTGCTTGCTATTTGTTAGATGTCCTCTGTCAGCCATTCAGGAGTTTATAAAATGGAAATTAGTATTTCTACTCAAATGCTTTGTGGATAGAACCGATAGGTTTAGCATTGATTTCTGGTAGCTTCTTTCTAGTAGAGGAGTTAAAGTGATAAATGCGTTTCCATGGCTTTGGACTTGTTTTTGGCACCTTAGGTATGTGACCCTTCTTAGAAGCTGTTTTAGGGGTGCCTGGGTAGCTCAGTTGGTTGAACCTACTTGAAAGAAAGAGAAAAAGGGAAAGAATTGTGTTTTAAACCCTCAACTACTAGTTGAACTAAATGTCTACCAGGAAGATGGGTAGATTTGCTTCCTGTACTTTTGTTCTCTGTGACTGTCCAGCTGTCAAGGAACTTAAATAGGTATTCAGAAAAAAAATTCTCCATTGTTTCCCCTTCCTCACCTTACCAGTTAAAGCAGAAATAACTAGTGATGACACTTTAGGTGGTAGAATTGAAACACAAACCCAACATCTGACCACATGGGCCACAGGTAATTGGTTTAAGCCCTTAGTGTGGTTATGAAGTTGGGGTGGACTGCAGGGGGGGTGAGGAGATTACTTCTGCTTTCCTCCCAGAAGCTTCCCTGGGTGGTGGTGTTTTTGTTTTGATTGGGGGGACAGGGGGGTGTTCCCTTTGGTAAAATGTACTTCCTTTCCTCCCCGATTGCATTGAGGCTGGTAATGAAGGGTAACATTTCTCTCTGGTCGTTGTTTTTTTTTTCCTTTTTTTTTTTTTTGTATTTGCAAATATTGCATTCTTGGTTTTTACTAGTAGATTGGTTCATTGTCAGTTCTAGCTTTTTTTGCATGAAGATTTAGTCCATTAACTTGCCAGATTTGAAGGCTCTTCTAACTTCTTTGAAGTAGATCTTCCCTGCTGAAAGTTTTGGATTTGATTTGTTTTCAGTTTGTTGAGGAGTCTTGCTTGGGGACAGGTAATTGACAACAGCAGAGATGTTTTCTGTTCCTAGGATTCTAAATCTAATTATAATCCTTAGTACTCACAGATTTTAAAATCCTCTCCAAAATAGGAAGGAAATATCCTGTTGCTTTCTAATGTTTGCTAAAACTTGCCTTTGAAGAGCTGATCATTTTTTTTTTAAGTATTTAAGTAATCTCTACACACAATGTGGGGCTTGAACTCACGACCCCAAGATTAATAAGAGTCGCATGTTCTTGGACTGAGTCTGCCAGGCACCCCTAGAAGAGCTGATCTTAACAGGCATCGTCCTTTGTCTTATTAACCTTCTGACCATTTACCTTAGGGCTCTTTGGAAGAGGTGTGGGGGTGGGGGATGCTTTGGTGGCTCAGTGGGTTGTTTGACTCTTGGTTTCTGCTCAGGTCATTGTTTCCAGGTCTTGGGATAGAGCCCCATCAGCTCCCTTCTCAGAGGGGAGTATGCTCAGGATTCTCCATCTCCCCAACCCCACCCCCCACCAACCCCCACACAGGGCTCCTGCACACGGTGACTCTCTAAATCTTTAAAAAAAAAAAAAAGCGGAGGGGGGGGATGAGGCATGGTAAAAAATACTGGTCACTTTGAAAGAGAGAGGAATAATTAACTGGCTCAGTTATGCGCCGTTCCCAGCCCCAAAGTTAATCTAGAACCACTAAATAGCACCAAAAAATATTTACTTAGCACTTGTTATATTACAGGAAATGTTCTAAGCATTTTACATACATTACTCATTTAATTCACAAGTCACCCCTGTGAGATAGGTACTTATTTTGTCCTCATTTTCCAGATGAGGAAATGAGACCCTGAGGTTAAGTGACAGGTTATACAAGCTGGGGCAGAGGAGATGGGAAAGAGGAACCTGAACAAGATGGGGAGGGGATCTGAGTTTTATTTGGGTGGATATAGGCACACTTTTTTTTTTTCTTAGGCACCAGATTTTCAGTTCTCATATCCGAAGGTAACACCATTGATTCAACCACTGAAAGTTGTTTACAATAATCAGGATGAATTTACTGTCTTTAGACATCACTAGTCTTTTGACTGGACCCCAGTATGGTCTATGGAAGCTGGCTTGTGAAGGGACTCATTTGTTTGTAGTTAAGGATATTGACTGTCCTAAGGGTAGAAATGCCCCTTCTAAGGCTGGAGTCTTTGATCTTACTGGTTTCATTATATTCCTCAGAACATTTGGAGCTGATTATTTTTGAGTAATTGTTCCAAACTTTTAGATATTTTCCCATTGGAAAGTATCCTAAGGTTTAAAATTCCATCTAAATTTAAAAGTTACTAAATTTTCTTTTTAAGAGAGAGTTTGGGGAACAATCAGGAATTCTGGTTTCCTTTCATGGATAGAGAGAAAATTAGCCATTTTCCTCAAGAAAAGTGACACTTCTGAATCCCAGCTCTGGACTGTTTTCACTTGACCTCTACTTCCTGTTAGTGGGAAAACCCCTCTCCAGAGGTGCTGGGAGAAGATTGCTGGAGAAGGGTTTCTAGATCCCAGAATAAGAAGTTCAAGAGAGTCCAATTGTCATTAGGATAATGGTCTTCATAAGTACTAGTTTTCATTATCCTTAAGCTTCATTTTCAACACAATTTGAAAGGCAGCAAAGTAGGAGAGGCTAAACTGGGGAGGAAGAAAACTTGGTAGTTGAATTACATAGACCTTGAAGTGAATGTGTGTGCAAGAAGCAGAGACTTGGATTCACTGAATGAAAATGAAATAACAGGCAGTGTCCAAGGTCGGAACAAAGGTTTTAGTTTACCTAGTTAATTCCTTAGTTTTACATCTTAGTTCACTCCTTATCTTGCATGTGCATATAAACCTAAAACATTTTTTCTCCCCAAAGAGAGGAATGGACATTTTTATCGGAGACCTAGGGGCCACTGTAGCAGCTTAGCTGAGGGATGTGTGAGAAACACATTTCATCATTTTCTGTCCCCTCCTGTCTTAGGCTGACCTGGTCCTTGATGTGCTACCTGCTTCTGCTACTGATCCATACTGCAGAACTCCTCATTCATCCCCAAGGCCTCCAAGCAATGTCCAATAGGGAATCGACTCTAAAAGGAACCAGACCAACGTTTCCAGCCCCTTCATTCTGGTGACTGAGGGAAGGAAACAGTGGGAGGGGTTATACATGTGTAGTGGATAGAAGGGAAACACAGACTGTCAGATTACTATATCTCTTTAGTTTCTTTTACGAATAGAATTCTGCAACCGTATTATTTCTATTGTGTAAGTATAGGGGAAGTTCAAGATGGTGACCTTGATTAGAATGTGTCCGGAGAGGAATAAATGGAGTGTCTGAGATAAGAGACAGTTGGTTATGAAAGATGTTGAAGTCTTGAAATAATGTGACCATCTGAGGAATTTTTTTAAGCCAGGGTTTATAAAAATATCACTGATACAGCCTGCCCCCTCATTTCCCGCCACAGGAGACTTCTTGGACTTGAGACACTTGTTTAATAATAGCTTGTCTCTGATATTCCCAGTAGCTACCTCCCTGTGAGGAAAGGATAGCAAACGTTCAGGACATCATCATACAAAGTTCCAGTAGCAGTGACACCTACGCGGAAGACTTGGAACTGCAAACAGAGGCTGGGGTCACCTCAGTGACATCTGACGCCGTCCAACCACAAGTTTGATTTTTGTTTTGTGGGGTGAGGGAGCAGACTGTACTAAAGGACTAAAATGATTTCTTGTCTATACTTTCTCGCTTGTTTTTATTTTTTAAATTTTTTTGGCGGGAGAGAGGGATGTTCGGGTAAAATTTCATATCCTATCTGGAGTTAAGGGGAGGATGGGAAAGCTCAGCCCTTCACCCAAGAATAAGCCAGTAATGACATCTCGACGCGTGGGAAGTGTTTCCCTCAGCTGGGAGGATCTGAGGCTGCACCCCAGTGGGATTCCTTGCTAGAGTTGGAAGGCCACTCAGAGGTAGACGCATATTGTAGCAGGAGTGCGGAGAGTTTGGCTGGCTGGGGATGAAATATCAGAGGGGAGGGACATGCGAAGTCCTAGGGGCTTCCCCCAATTTGGAGGCGCGGGCTGTGCTGTGCATATGGGACTGAGGAGCCGGGTGACCGCCGTGGCCTGTGCCTTCCGCCGAGGGTCTGACAGGAACGCGACGCTGCTGGGCACCGCGTTTGAGTCCCGGGAGAGGGCCCAGCCATGCCCAGCGAGCCCGCGCCAGACCCTGGCGTCCTCCATCTTCTCTCCTGCGCTCCCCCTGCTCCAGCTGCCTGAGCCGCGGACCGCAGCACCACACACCCCCGCGGGGGGGGACGCCGCGCCCCATCCCCGCCCCCGGCCCCACCCCAGCCCCCCCGCGGGGGCCCTGACCCCACCGCCGGCGGGCACTGGCTGAGCTCCGAGGCGGCGAACCTGCGGCGGGGACGCCCAGAAGGGGTCCGGGCGGCTGGGGGCGGCGGCGGCCGGGTCGGGGCTCCCCCCCCCGCCCGCGCTCGCCGCGGCGGTGGTGCGTCCCGGAGGTTACCGGAAGTGGCCGCGCTCGGCGCTGCCATGTTGAGCCGCCGCTGCCGCTGCCGCCGCCGCCGCCGCCGCTTTGTTGTCGCCTCCTCCGGCTGAGGAGGCTCCCCGAGCGGGGGGAGTGGGGAGGAGGGGGGTCGGCCGCCGCAGCCATGGAGGCCAACTGGACCGCGTTCCTGTTCCAGGTACTGGGGGCCCCCCCCGGGGGGGCACGGGGGGACAGGGGGGCCGGGCCCCGGGCTGGCGGGCGGGCGGGCGGGCGCTCCTCCTCCCCTCCCTCCCGGCTCCGCTCTCCGGCCCGGCCTTAATCCCCCTTTGTTTTTCCGCCCGCCCGCCCCGGCGGAGCGGGGCTGCTGAGGTGAAAGGAGGCGGCCTCACGGGGTGCGGGGGAGAAAGCAGGCCTCAGGGTGAACCCCGGGCCCCCCCAGCACACTCACGCACACACCCTTCCCTCCCGCCCTGAAGGGGAAGGGAGGAGGCCGGTCGCTGTCACCACCCGCGGCCCAGAGAAAGGAGGGCGCCGGGCCGCTGGATAGCGCGGGCCGCTTGGCCACAGCGCGCCCGCCCCGGGCCCGCATCGTGGGGCGAGGGGGGTCCCCAGGTCCTACTCTGAGACCCCCCCCACACAGACGCACTTCATCCATCTTTCGCTCGCTCTCCTTCCTTTTCACCTCCCTCTCCCCTTTTTGTGTGTGTGTGTGTGTGTGTGTGTGTGTGTGTGTGTTGACTTTCTGACCCCCCCCATCCCTGCGAATAGCGGGTATCCCTGGGTTCCCCGCCACTCCCCCTTCCCGCCGCCCCCCCGTGTGTTTACCCTGTTGGGGGGTGTTGTGAGTGAGTATCCCCTCCCAAACTTTTTTACTGGATTTACATTTTTTCTCTCGTAAGCCTTTGCCGAGCCTTGGCAGCTGACACCCTCTCCCTCTGTCCAGCTCTCCCGCCGTCCCATTCAGCCCGGGGAATCCCCCAGCCGGGCCGGGCCGGGGGGAGCGGTGGGGGCCGGGACTCCAGGAGGCCCGACCTTCTCCCGGAGCGCTTTTCCCTCTCGTCCCACCTCGAACGTTTCCTCCAGCCAAGTGGGGGAGACGGAAAGTGGAGAGAGCAAACAAAGTCGGCTTACAAAGCCCCCAGATGAGTCATTCGTTGGGGTGTTGGTCTACACTTTTTGCAAGAAACTTGAAAGTGCCTGTAGCCGATACGTTGGCAGTCTTCTTGCCCGCCCGTTTTAGGTGGGGGACCCCTGTTGGGAAGACCGAGGCTTATTTTTTCCCTGCTTCATTTCTATTTGCAAACGAAGCACTTAGTGGGCAGTAGTGATGAGCTCACGGGGAAACTTCGGAACCGGAGGAGGTTAGGAAGCTTGTCACTTTAAATGCGTTCTTCCCGCCTCTCTGGGTTATTTTCCTTCTTTGAATAACTTCGTGAAATCCCAGACGCGTTGCTTGGGCGCTTGAGACCTTTTGAAACTAACCAGAAATGGATGCAGAATTTTCAAAAAATCCTCCCAGTCACTGGACCCATCCCAGTGGAGTTAATACAGGAATTGGATAATTCAAACATTACCTATTGTGTAGAGCTGATTTATTGTTTTAAGACATATTTTCTTTCAAATGTGAGTAATTTGATTTTTAAGTAGTTAATTGAAATATTCTGGCTTCTTAAAATTGAAAATACGCAAAATTATGGAACTCACAAACTTCTTTTTGTCATTCTGATCTGGTATTGTTTTATCATGCTTTAAGTCAACTTAAAAATGCATTGGGAAAGATACGATATATAACTAGTTGGCATCCAGATTGGTGTAAAGGTGGCAAATGCCCTCTCTAGAAAAAGCTTTCAAATGGTCATTTAAAAATGGGATTAACGGGCCACCTAAGTGATTTTCATGTGAGGAATGATTTAGATTTACCGTATTAGTTACCATGTTAAACCTGCTGTCCGTAAACTTCATGGAGATTGAAAAAAAAGAGAGTTCTTTATGTAAAGAAAAAAAAACCTATAACTAATTTTTGGAAAGTTAGTTGAACAATCTTTTGGAATACTTTTATTCTTTTTCTGGATAAGACAAATGCCAAGCATTTATTGATCAACTTGTTAATTCGATTTTATATTATTTAATTTTTTTCAGCAATTAAAATCTTTTTTTCCACCTGATGGAGAAGTGTGAAAGCTAATAATTGATCCTGGGCTTGGCAATGTGTGCAGTGAAAATTGTTGGAAAAATAATTTAGAGCCAAGGACAGTTGAATGGGTAAAGAGAATATTTCAGTCTTTTCTATGGAAAGGTATGAATAGACTTACTCAGTTTCAGTTTTAAGTAATTTTTACTGGGGAAATGGGAGAGTTAAACTCTCTTGTTTGTTTCCTAGAGCATACTATTGAATTTATATTTTAAAACAATTTAATACCTGCTTGCTTTCCAGATAACCTGGTGGAAAGTGAAAGCCATAGCTGTTAAGATGTTTGATGGATGATTCTCCTAACAGGACATTCAAGATATGACTCACTGATGCTAATTTGTTTCAGTACAAAATTTTTTGCCCTCTGGCACTGGAGATTTCATGGTGCTATATCCTACTACCCTGGGTGATGAAATAACATTTCTGTTTTGTTTTTTTGCCAACCCCAGAATAAGGAAAGCTTGGGCAGGGTTAAAAAAGCCTAAAGTTGAAAGAGATGGGAGATAAAATAAAAGCTTTGGTTTGATGATACTAGTCAAATAAAAGTCTACCCAGAAGTTCTTTTTTTTTTTTTTTTTTAATCACTTAACTGAAGGCAGGCCATGGTTGTTATTTTACTCTGTCTCTCCCTCAGAGAACAAGTTGGGGAAACCCAGTTCCCCTCTTAGAAGGCTTCATGTAGAAGTGTGGGGATCCTAGGAATCCTCAGAGAGTGATTCCCGTAGTGGTCGAGGCATTCTACAGCATTTCACCCAAGAAGCAGGGACCTGGTGTGACCCTCGTGTGAGAGTGAGCTTCAGCAATGCTGTAAAAATACTTTATGTTGCCACAGACATCTGAATTGGTAAAATGGCAGTAAGTGCTTTTAGTACTCCATCGAACTAATGGTTGTTTAGAATTGAAAAATGCCTCTAAACACTATAAGTCTGAACTTTGTCCAGAAGATTTGCATTCCCTATTATCTGATCTGTTAGCCTTTGAAATTGTATATCTTGAGCTATCTTCAGCTATTAACTGTTTGTATACTGTATGGAAACTTGGGTATCCTACAGCCAGGTTGGAAAGGGGGTAAGATTTGCATCCAAATTCTGTGAAGTTTCCACTCATGTCTCACGGGCAGACAGATTTACAGGAGCTCCATAAATTAAATTAAAAGTGGACTGTAATTCGGTATAATCCCTGAGTCCAGAAAGATACTCATAGGCAAGCACACAATTTCTGTGAGTACTTCCAGGACTCAAAGGGGGATTCAACCAAAATTATTAAATTGGAACTGGTAACTTTGAATATTACACCTCCTAAAGATTTGGAGGAGACTTGGTTCCAGGCTTAGCTGTTGTACTGCCATCAAGTAAATATGGAGCTGTGTGGTAGATATTCTTATCCATTAGGGGAGAAGAAGCTCTGTGTGAATGTGTGTGTCTGTCTCCTTGTTTTAATCAAGTTAACTGTAGGACTTGTGATTATAGAATGAGAAGGCTAAATAAGTGACTAGAGTGTCTTTAAGATGATAGGATGGGACCCTCCTAGGATGTTGTGTGCTTAAAATATTTGGAACTCTTACATCTGGGTGCATGTATCCTTTTAGGATTACAGAACTCAAGCATAGGGGCTTGGGCTCACTGTCAAAAAAGTTTCAAAAATAACGTTGGTAAAGTACAACGTATCAGGAAGAACTATTTCAGGAATTTTTTCCATCATTTCCTAAATGTTTTATCAGTCTGGAGAATTTTGAAAGAATCAAAATCAAGAGAGTAACTATTCATAAATACCAAGAACCTGATCCACAATGAAATTTTGGTTTCAGTGCAGCTAAAGAAAATTTCCAGACAGTGTCCAGTTCTGGAGTGGAGAAGGACATTATAACAGCAAATGTCTAATACTTTAATGAAACATATAAGTGCTGGAAGAAGATGAAGATGAAAGGAATTTTAATTATTTACAGTTTGTTTTCTCTTGCTAGTCTGTCTTTGAGAGTTTAGGGTTTGAACAACTAGTGTTGTTTTAAAAGGATGCAGATTTCTAGTGTAAGATTAAATGAACTGAGAAACAACTGACGGGTGTTTTGCTGTAGGCTACCTTCACAGATGCCTTCCAGGCTGATTAATAGCAGGTTTCATTTCAATCAAATCTTTTAGTAGGAAAGTTAAGTGAAAACTTTAAAAGTAAACTTAACAAATAGTGCATATATTCAGAGAGCTAAGTTTCTTTTATCACCTAGCAACAGCCTCCTTCCTTAGTCACTAAGTGACCTTTCTAATGGAAAGGGACGATGATTACGTGTATGTGTGTGAGTGTATAGTGTGTGCATTACTGCAGTAAGGTACTGGCAAATACTTAAGTCTGGAGTGTAATTTTTTTGACAAGTTATTTAAACTTGGTTTCAGCACTCACAGACTAATGCAAACTGACTTCATCAGCTGGTATGTCCCTTCTGAACCAGGATGGTGTGTAGTCAGCTGTTTGAAAGCAAGATCACTGTGAGCAACTTAGTCATAAAAGTTTTGTTGTGTGCACAGTGATTTTATTTGTATTGGGAGCTCTGAGGGTAACTAGGTGGTTGCTGGATTTCTACTGCAGGGAGTAGCTTATGGGCTCTTTGATTGTTTCTTCTGGTCTCTGTTGTCTGGAGCATGTTGAATTTTGAAGGCCGTTTTGCGAGGCTGAGTTTCTGAAGTGTAAATGTTTGGTTTTAGGCCCATGAAGCCTCCCATCACCAACAGCAGGCAGCACAGAACAGCTTGCTGCCCCTCCTGAGCTCTGCTGTGGAGCCCCCTGATCAGAAACCATTGCTTCCAATACCAATAACTCAGAAACCTCAAGCAGCGCCAGAAACATTAAAAGATGCCATTGGGATTAAAAAAGAAAAACCCAAAACTTCATTTGTGTGCACTTACTGCAGTAAAGCTTTCAGGGACAGCTATCACCTGAGGCGCCACGAGTCCTGCCACACAGGGATCAAGTTGGTGTCCCGGTCAAAGAAAACCCCCACCACGGTGGTTCCCCTCATCTCCACCATCGCTGGGGACAGCAGCAGAACTTCGTTGGTCTCGACCATTGCTGGCATCTTATCAACAGTCACTACATCTTCCTCGGGCACCAACCCCAGCAGCAGTGCCAGCACCACAGCTATGCCCGTGACCCAGTCTGTCAAGAAACCCAGTAAGCCTGTCAAGAAGAACCATGCTTGTGAGATGTGTGGGAAGGCTTTCCGAGATGTGTACCACCTCAATCGGCACAAGCTCTCCCATTCGGACGAAAAGCCCTTCGAGTGTCCTGTTTGTAATCAGCGTTTCAAGAGGAAGGACCGGATGACTTACCATGTGAGGTCTCATGAAGGAGGCATCACCAAACCCTATACTTGCAGTGTTTGTGGGAAGGGCTTCTCGAGGTACTGCATTTTGCTTTGCTTTTTGTTTTCATTAGGTATCAGTGAACTTCAGTTTTGTCTCTTTGTGACCTAGAAGGTTTATAGGAGAATAGCTGTGGGCAGGCCTGCGTTATTAGAGGAGATTGCTGATAGATAAAGTATTACACTTCCAGGTCTAATTCCAGTTTGGTGTGGTTGACAAGTGGTGACAGTGATTCGCCTAATATTTCAGTTAAGAAGTGCCTTGGTGTACTCAGGCCTTCATTTGGCACATTTATAATTCTTACCACTGCAAAACCACCGGTTTCCAATTTAGTCGGGTGACTAGACATGAGGTTCACTGTGCAAATCAAAGAAACTTACTTGGAAGTTGGGATGACCTTGAATACTGTTAGTATAACTTAGGAGGACGCTTTTCTATTTTTCTGTGGTTACTAACATTTCACTAATTTTCATTTTTAAAGGCTTTTAAAGAAAAGTTAATATAGTAGTAGCTTTCTCTGGCAGGTGTTAGGACTAAAACTTTGGGTATTTTATAATTTAAAGAACCAAGGCCTAACATGATTTGATGTTGACTAGGAGAGAAAAATTAGCAGGTAAACGACTAAGATTTTTGTTTATGGTAAGAGAGGTAAGGAGGCTTGCACTGGGGGGAGGGGGAGTTGGTAGTTCTGCTAGCTTTCTTTAAAATGCCCTCCACCCAAAGCTGCCAAGCATGTAAACATCACCGTGAGTAGCATTTCTCAATGTGTGTTCCATTACATCTTCTGTTGAAACTCTCTCTTTCACAGGCCTGACCACTTAAGCTGTCACGTAAAACATGTCCATTCAACAGAAAGACCCTTCAAATGCCAAGTAAGAGTTAAAATGACTTATCCTTAGTGTAGCACTTAATGCACATTATCCAGAAGGTCTGAGCCAGTCAAATCTCACCGTTCTTGAATAGTCTTAAAATCACTGACTTGAGTAAATGTGGTCCATTTGAATTCTGGTTTTATACAATATAAATGACAGCTTCTATTTCTGTGAGGCAAGAGCATTTAAAAATATAAATGTGTTGTTTTTGTTAAGCTACATTTCCCTTTCCTTAGGCAACAGTATTTATCGTTACAGGAAAAAGATTTAGAGTCTTGCAAAGGTCATTATGTATTTGAAATGAATAAATGAATAAAATGCTTTAAATTATTTTCTGGGTTGATGATTTTAACTGTAATAGAAGAAAATAGGAATTTTCTCCCAAATGTTACCACTTATTGGATGTTTGTCTGCCAAATTGGAGCATTTTCTAGTTGTTTGAAAATCTGTTGATTTTATTTGTCCTAAGTTGTGATAACGAAAAGGTTAAGAATTTTGCTAAATCAAATGACTTTTTTAGACATCAGTAATTTTAGTTTATTGCTGGAAGTCTTTCTGTGCTCCTTTCAGTTAAATGTGTTAATGACTGACTTTATTAAGTAAGTGATTTGAATCCTAAGAAAAATCCAATCTGAGGAAGGAAGCTAGGGTCATTTGAGCGAGTGCCTGCTATGTGCGAGGCCTTGGGCCAGACTCTTAATCCCACCAATAATTTTGGGAGGTAGGTATTTTTATCCTCATTTTACAGATGAAGAAACAAATTCAGATAGGTTAATTTGCTCAGTGTTACACTGTTTTCATGAATCAAGGAGCTGGATTTAAATCCAGGTTTAACTGACTCTATACCTCACATCTTTTCAGTACTCTGTGTTGATATTTATTCTTCCCCCAAAATGTAAGGGTCTAAAATTCACCAAATGTTTTGTTATGATTATGATTCTAGGTAACACATGCAATTAAAATTCAACTAACTCAGTCTGCTTGTGGACACGGATAGGGTAATGCCTAGAATATAACGTACTTTAAAATGAGTAGAACAGGATAGTCTATATTTAAAAAAAGTTTTCCTCCCTCATGCAGACGTGCACTGCTGCCTTTGCCACCAAAGACAGACTGCGGACACACATGGTGCGCCACGAAGGCAAGGTATCGTGTAACATCTGTGGGAAGCTTCTGAGTGCAGCGTACATCACCAGCCACTTAAAGACACATGGGCAGAGCCAAAGTATCAACTGTAATACATGTAAACAAGGCATCAGTAAAAGTAGGTGACACTTCAGATTGTATTTCTGTTGCATTTCAGATTAAGGAAATCTGGATGTTTTTATAATGTACTGAAGGTATTTTCAGTATGCTCTCGGCACTGTATTCATATTCATCTTACGTTTTCTCCTATCACTAAAGCGTGTAAACACACGTCACTGGAGAGTATATACTGGTGTTGGAAATATACCTCACCTGCGTGGATACAAACAGACTGACAAGCCCTCCACGAATTTTGCTTTCAGTCCTGTGCTTGTCTACTAATAACACCCAAGTTAGAAAAGCAGAATTTCCCTGTAACTATTTTTCAACGTGTCCCTTCTTCTATGGAGTTCCAATAAAAAGCTCTAGTATTTCAGAATTGTGGCAGCAGGAGCCGCACTAGGAAGCTGCAGCTGCTGCGAGGCAATTTTCATTGTTTTTATTTAATGTTAAGAAGATTCTTAAGCATTGGTGTCTCCTAACTCCTGTTTGAGTTAATAGCATGCCCTTAATAACCTTAAAGATGAAAGCGGCATCATTAAGTTTGCTTTTCAAACCCAAATCTGTGGAGTTGGGATATCATATCCATCCGAAGATGTAAGTGCTCTACTTACTTTAAATTCAGAATTGAAGATAGACTGTTTCAGGGACTCGTGGACGGAATTCAGTACTCACATTTACCCCAGCTTTGTCTTTGAGATTGCCCTAGCCACCAGAAGAAAGTCTATTCCTAATTCCGTATTCTATTCTATATGTACTATATGCAGCAGAAACATCAAATTCTCAGAATAGGTGGCCAAAAGTGAGTGGGGAAAGAACGTTTAAAGTGTTCTAATCTCATCCAGTTTTGCTTCTTTGTCAGTACATTGGGTTTATTATCTAGCACGCCAAACTTTGTTAACTTTACAAAAATTTCCTTTTAGTGTACCTTGTTGTGGTCAAGTGACCAACTTTATCATATTTTGATGAGCAGAAATGAGTCCATGCTGATTTTACCCAAGTTCCGTTCTAAAAGACACCCGCTTTTTAATATAGCAAAGAATTCTTTTCTCTTTTATATTGGTTTTCCCCAGCTCTCTCGATTTTTCTTTTATTAATTTGTCTATTTTGACCAGTATAGACAGAAGCAGCAAAGGAAGATGCTCTGTAGTAAAAACTGTGTCAAGACAAATGATAAAGTTCAGAGAAGCACGAGGAGCCAGAGTATCTAAGTTTCAGATTTTGAGCACCTGGCTGCACGTTTTCAAGGTAACGTAGCGTGTGTGGTTTGTCTTTGGGGCAGCGTGCATGAGCGAGGAGGCCGGCAGCCAGAAGCAGCAGCAGCAGCATGTAACGAGCTGGCCAGGGAAGCAGGTGGAGACGCTGAGACTGTGGGAAGAAGCTGTCAAGGCAAGAAAGAAAGGTAAGGGGAGGTGGCCAGAGCTCCCAGGACGGCTGGACCGGGGTGCTCATGAGTGTGCCCGGCTCTGAGTGAGGCAGCCACAGCTTAGGGGGTCTAGCTTTGTGGAAACTTGGAAACACTATGTCGGCAACAAATTTCCAAGCTTCCAGATAAGTCTTTTTACTTTAACAGATAAAAATCCTTAGTACTTCTTTTCGTGTTCTTTTGATTTTCCTTTTGTTACAAATTTGGAGCCAGATTTGGTCCTTCCCTCTGTATGTTTAGAGCTCATTTTTATGTCAACCTCCATGCATTATGGGCTCCTCTTTTTCCTTTCTAAAACATTCCCACTTTTGGGGGTGGATGAAATATTCTTATGGTACATAAGTTTATTTTCTTACAACTTTGCTACTTTCTGCTCTTCAGTGTATTATTTATTACATGTTTCTGGCTCTACAAGCATGGTATCTTTTGGTCTCACCCTTAATCTCATTCAGTCTGTCACTGGGGCTGGCATTTGCTTAAGTATGTACTTAAGTTGTTAGGGACTTTACTGTAATTGTTACTAAAATTGAGAATGGTTGGCTTTTCTCTCATATATCGTATAAAGAATCTGTTGGAGTATCCGTCTTCCACACAGCTTTTTAACTTAATACTTAGAGCTTTGGCTTCTGGACTGTTGTGCGGGCATTTCAAATCAATGATTTTGTCAGCGTACCATCAGCCACGGGAGAGATTCTTAAATTCCTTCTTCCCTTCCAGACCTCTTTGTCTTACTGTTTTATTTTAAATTCATAAGGAACCCTCTGCCTGTAGGCTCCTCTGTAATTCCTTTGCTGTGTAGTTTCTTCACTCCTTTGCTTTCATGTAGTACGGCTATTCCCTTCCACAGATCCCTTCTAAACACCCTGTACTTGGATAAAGATAAAAGGAATAGCGTCTGTTTTCATACATCTACTGGCATTGCAGCCAGATAGGCCTTCTATCTTTCCTCAACGGCTGCTTCCTCCTCTCTTCCAAATGAAGATTTGTCATTATTTAATAAAATGTTTTATCGTTAGGAGAAGAGGTAAGGGTGGGGGGGCGGGCAGGAAACGTATATATGCTAGGACAGTCGCATAGTGGGTGAAAGCATGTTACGAAGGATGTTTCAGTAGAGAAGGAGTAAGAGTAAAATTATTTAAGTCCTAGAAAAGGATGATGTTAGACTGAAAGGAAAAAGTGCAGGACGGCGGCAGGGGTGGTGATGGCACATGTGAGAGTGAAAGCCCCTTCTTTGGTGTAAAAAAGAATACCCTTAACAGTGCTACCATCACCTCAAAAGTGAGTTGGTTTTCTCTTTCTTTCTGCACTTTTCTATTTGGTGTTGTATTTCATTTTGCTTGCACAATAAGACTCAATTGTTTAGCTCATCTTCTGACCTCCATGAAACAAAATGCTTTTGTATTCCCATTTGTAGCATGAATCTCTCTGGAAACGACCACTGATGTTAGAAACTTCTGTATTCATGTTAGTAAAATGTCACATTTCGGGGGAAAGGAGACTTCTGCCCTGAAAACCTAAACTTGAGTCAGCAGGTCTCTTTTTTTAAATAAGGTAATGTAAGTTCCCAAACCTGAGTGACATTCAGATCGCCATCTTGGGAACTTTTTAAAAATACACATTTCCAAAGTTCATCTAAATCTCACTATTGAATTTCCTGGGAAGCCATTTAAAAAAAAAAAAAAAAAAAAAAGCTCCCTAGTTAAATTATTTTGATCATCAGCCAGGTTTGGGAATTCCTGACATAGAGTTTGCCAGAGTTTCATCATATTGATCAAGGGAGAGCTGCTTATTGACTCCAGGGTCAGCATGAGGTGATTTGACCCATATGTGTGGGATGTGTGCAGACCTTTATCTTTGTTTAGTCTCAAATGTATTTCTCCATTTTGACAGCCAAGTTACACACAACTAGCCCACTCATCTGTCTTCTTACTGCTGTTTCCTGACACACCAGCAGGTGGTGCTGAATTTTGTTGAGGGGTGGGGTGGGGGTGTCACCTCTGAGGGAAGTTTTCTTAAAGAAGTGCCCAGGCTTTGCTGGGTAACAAGGACCAGGGTCCCCCACATCACTGCAGGGTCTTCTTGCTTAATTAGTCCTCCTTGGTATGGTTGGTGATGTGTATAATATGTGCAGTTAGATGACACTAGGCATAGAGTAGGTGATTCTGTCAGCATCAGAAAGTGAAGAAGAAATGGGAATGGAGAGGAGAATACAAACCCACTGAGAGAGATTTTGTCTTTTTTAACTTAGGAAACCTAACCAGAAACAACAGGATTGTTTTGTTTTGTTTTAAAGATTTTATTTATTTGACAGAAAGAGACACAGTAGGAGAGGGAACACGAGCAGGGGGAGTGGGAGAGGAAGAAGCAGGCTTCCCACGGAGCAGGGAGCCCGATGCGGGGCTTGATCCCAGGACCCTGGGATCATGACCTGAGCCGAAGGCAGATGCTTAACGACTGAGCCACCCAGGCGCCCCACAACAGGATTGTTTAAACGATTTTTCTAAGACTGAAATAAACAGATATGAAAATAGCTTGTCAGTCCCTACTTAACAGATCTGTAACACCTTAACAGAATGTAGCTTTACCTCTGAGGCTTTAGAGTACATAGCATTGAGGACACACAACTCTCTCCGCTAGTTACAGTGTGCCTTACCAGAAGATTTTTCTGATTATCTGTTCTTGTGTGACCATCGGCCCAGCTCTTTGTAAACAAGCTCTTTCTCCTGGTCTGCCGATGGTTGGCTCTGCCTGCATGAAGTGGTAGTGAGAATACTAAGCCCTGCTTGATATCTCTGCCCCCCAGAGTGCCTTGCGGAAGTTAACTGGTCTTCCAGCATCACTGTGAGGTAGGTAAGTAAATCTAAATTTGAAACCAAAAGTGCCAGGCTAAACAAGTTGCCCAAGGCCTTGTGGGAGGTATAGTGTCAGAAAAGAGATTCACATACCCCCAGTCCTGTGCTCAGAAAGAGCCTCCCTTCCTGTTGACTGCTTGGTAGAGAACTATAATTTCATTCATTAAATGTTTGTCCTTTTTAATTAAAAAAAAGTTGATTCAGAAGCTGTTTGTGAATTTTGTTCATTGTTTGGGGAGTCTAAAGGCCATTTTGTCTTCTTATTTTAGAAGCTGCTAACCTGTGCCAAACCTCCACGGCTGCTACGACACCCGTGACTCTCACTACTCCATTCAATATCACGTCCTCTGTGTCGTCTGGGACGATGTCAAACCCAGTCACAGTGGCAGCTGCAATGAGCATGAGAAGTCCAGTCAATGTTTCAAGTGCAGTTAACATAACCAGCCCAATGAACATAGGGCACCCTGTAACTATAACCAGTCCATTATCCATGACCTCTCCTTTAACACTTACTACCCCAGTCAACCTCCCCACCCCTGTGACTGCTCCAGTGAATATAGCACACCCCGTCACCATCACGTCTCCCATGAACCTGCCCACACCTATGACGTTAGCTGCCCCTCTCAATATAGCAATGAGGCCTGTAGAGAGCATGCCTTTCTTACCCCAAGCTTTGCCTACATCACCACCTTGGTAAACAGTATTATAAAATCAAAATATGGGTTAAAGTAAATATTTACCAGCAACTTACTTTTAGTTTATTAAAGCAAAAAGTAAACCATGAAATTGGGAGATTTTATTACATTAGTTAATAATAGTGTAGTAGCATTTTTCTCCAATTTGGCTGGGATTGTTCAAAGTAGGGTGTGTATGTAACTTATCACTGGACCACTTTAGTTTAATCAGAAATTCCTTTTAGCTGACAGCATTGCTTAAACAAGATAGTAGTTGGCAAGGTAAAATGCCAGAATTAAAACCAATCATAAAAAAGCAAAACCCATTTCAAAATAAAAAAACGGCATTACTGTTTCTAATCCCAAGAAATCATTTTATTCTAAACACTAGCAGAACTCTTCTCCCTATAAAAGGTGGATGGCTGATTTTAACCTGAAGTTCTAAATCCACAGAGAGCTAGTGTAGCATTGTCTGTGTTTATTGTTTTTATGAGTAAATACATGCATTGTCATAATAAAATGCATTTCAGAGAATATGCATTTTACCTTTGGGAATATGTTAATTTCAGGCAGCATTCCCTATGGGAAAGGTGATACCAGCTCTGATATGCAAAGCATATGATAATTTATCATTCTAACTTCAACATATAATAGGGATTGTGACCTGATATTTGGAGATGTAAATATTGCTCAGCATATTAATCCTGATGGAATATAGCATTGTAGTTGACTTTTTAAAAAAATAAAAAATAAATAAAAAAAACCAAAATATACAAATTGTGTTTTGGTAAGAAAAGGCCTCAACTGACGGAGGAGAAGTCAAGCGTGTGGACAGGCAGACTCCTAACAAATAGAGGCCAGTGGGACTCCTATTCAGGAGCCAAGGAGTACTTGGAACAGTTAAAATATATTGCTTTAAATTGGAAGATGCTGGAGGCACTGGGATGTGATATGCCCCTCTCTCTCCCAATCAGAGCCTGTTGATGTTACAACAGGGAAATATGTGTTAGTTGCTCACTAGAGTTTATGTCTTATATTAAATTGTATACAGTTTTTATTCTAACCACTAACTAGGTAGTATGCCCCTTCAGAACAAGCAGAGTGTATCTTTTTTTTTTTAATTTTTCCTTCCGTTTCTTAATCAAGTATTGTGCAGATTTTTTCAACTTTGTAAATATGGACATCACTTTTTCTTTTTCTTTGAGAAAACACTTGTATCAGCTTTGTGGTGTTTTCAGGGAGACGCTCTCTGTACTCCCTGTAGAAACCCAGCAATGATTGTGCACGTTAAGACATGTGCTTTTTATTTCTTAGCAGGATGTTTTATCTCTGTACATAAAGTAGAAACCAAAAGTTAGGGAAACAGATACTCTTTACACCATCATGCCACACATTAATGTTTTTAAAGCATTGTGGTTTTTTTAAAAAAAGGTTACTAAAACCAAGACGCTGTGATTTTTTTTTTAAGTTGCAATATGTTTTTGGGTTTTTTTTTTCTTTTTTAATCTTGCAGTTAAGAGAAATGGAATTTAGTTGTATTAATCTTGCAGAATGTTTGCAGGACTGACTATCAAACTGGATGACTTCCGTTTATACCCCACTGTGTCAGTTCAAGCATCAAATACCTTACATCCGAGGCAGACTTCCTACATCAGGGACAGGTATCTGTGTGTCATTATACAAAACAGTTCGAGGGGGTTGAACTACATAGTAAAAAATAAAATAGTACTTAGTGTAAAATAATTTTATAAATGATCTTTTGTACTTTAGGACATTAAATTGTACAACTTTTGTATATATAAAAGCTTAGGAACTTTCTGTTTAGCAGGAAGGCAACACATTCCTACACTTTTAATGTATATGTTTGTTATAATGTCCATGTAAACATGCCCTATGTTTGTGCCTTTTAATTAGTTTGTCTCAATAAACAAAATGTAGAGAAAAATATGTAGCTATGACTTTGTTACAACTGTTCCTATCCACAGTACAAAGATGGTTTGTTTTTAATCTGTAGAGCATTATGTGTGGACTACTGGAAGGACTTGTGTAGGGAAGGCCCATACATGGCCCTGCTGAGGCCTGGATTGAGCAGGTAGTGGCCACATTTGAAGGAAGCCCACATTTCCTGGCATGCAGCCCCAGGACTGGGTTCTGGCTCTGCCTGCTGGGACCTGTCATCTCTCTGGCTGGGCTGGCAGTCACCATCCACCATGATTCAGACAGCCCAGGCTTCCTCCACAGTGGCCTAAGGAGCAGTCCTCAGTGGGGGCAGGTGTGGACCTTACCCCCAGGCTAGAGTGTGGTCGTCAGAACCCTGAAAGTATTAGTTCTTAAAAAAAATATATATATATATATATATACTAGAAATGATTGTTTTATCAATTCATTGTATAATAAACAGGAGTGAGACTTCATTGTATGACTTCAGTTAAAATGCTATTTTGTATGCATTCTTTATTCACTTAAGAAGCTTGTCTGCAATAATAAAGCCACGTCGTGTCTTCTTTTGGGAGGGAGAGAATTGGCAGGAAGGGGGTGGTAGCAGGCCACTGAAAGGGGGGCCGAATAGGTTGTATGGTGAGATTCTCCTGTGTCTTGGAACTGGAATTGAGTTTTGATGCTGATGAACTGATTCAACCAAGTGTTGAAGGCACGACGGCCACCGCGCTACGAAAAAGCAGAGTTGGTTTCTCCCTTTCTGGTTGTAACCTGGTTGAGAGCTTCCCTTTATCAGATGGGCAGCTAAACAGTTGTATTAGATAATCCTCAAGTCTGACATCCAGCCTGTTATGCTCTAAGGCTTGCTGCTTGGCCTGCATTTGCCTTTTATTGTGTATCCACTTCCCTCCTAAGGTGTGCTCCTAAATGAAGGTTTCTATGTAAGCAGATGATGATTTTTCCTGTCAATACCAGCACTGTATTACTAACATGCAAAATACTGCAGATTTATTTTGACAAATTAAAGTTAACCGGTCACAAATGTTATGATGGATTGCTTAATATCTCAGAAGCTTCACCAGTTCACTCTGATGGTAGAGAACGCACTGCTTCTCCAGGTGTACCCGTCTCGGTATGGGGCTGGAGAAAGGGGGAGGGATGCTGTCAGGCTGGTTGGTATTGAGCCCCTACCCAGAGGGGTGGAAACACACCAGACTGACTGCAGGAGACTCCTGCCTGTCAGCTTGAGGAAAAGCCAGGAAGCCAGGCCTTGGGTAGTGGCCACAGGCATAAGCCCCTGTTCTACCCAAAAGAGAAAATGGGTTTAGAATATTTCTCATGCTCTAGAACCCAGTTTCTTTACTCGTAAAGGGCTTTAGCCTAGATCTCCTACCCATTTGTGTTCAGCTAGATTCATCAGATGTCCTTTGGGTACCAACAATGTGCTGGGCACTGTTGGGCACTAAGGGGCCCGTAAAGGCGATTCCGGTGTGGTTGCTAACTCCAAGGAGGCTGTTAGGAGAAACACGATGAGTACTCAAGTGACAGCAGATCAAGATGAATCTGACGCTTCATTTCGTGAAAAAGTTTGGATACCTACATCTGTTTTCTATAGAATCGAGACTTCCCAAACTTTTTCTGATAATTGCTTTAGTCTCTATTGACTCAGTGAAAACAGCTGGAGGAAAAGTTTCTAGTGTTGCTTTTGCCTGGAAACGGGAAGTGTTATTTCACTGAGTTGCTAGCTAAACTTTACAGTCCTGGCTGTCCAGGTCTCTGCTCTTTTCAAGGGGTCCTGCATTTTGGTCCACTCTAAAGAGACCTGGGTTTGGGACGTAGAGGGGATAGTGAAGGTTTTCCCTGAGGTGTCCTCAAGGATCCCTGGACAAAAAGTCCAGTGTGTTCACGGGATGTAATCACTTCCCCCTCCCTGCTCTAATAAATCTGGCCCTCAGTCCTGCACTCTTTCTATTTCCTCCTTAAGGAGTCTTGTAGCCTGAATGAATGCCATTTGTCCCCATTTGAGCCTATAAATCCCCACAGACCCTAGCAGATTACTGGATAATCTCCCCCTGGTCTTGTAAAAATGGGGGTGGGGGCAGGTCAGTGTGGGGTGGTTCAGGACTCAATACTTATTGACTTTGTGCATTGATCTGGATTCCAGCTTGTCCTGGTTTCCCACTTTTGGGCACTCAGACCCATTTAGTTCCCAAGGAGGGAATGGAGAGACGGTCAGAGGCTTTGCTTTGGGTTTTTGTGTAATCTAGCTGTCTCCTTGGGGCAACCTGTCGGGGGCCGGCTAGTTAACTTTTCCCTTTCTGAAAGAGGCATTTGACCCAGATCTTGGCCCTGGACTGTGAGGGTCAAGTGTACCTCACTTTACAAAAACTGCCATGTCATGGTAAGAGAAGGGATTTTCACACTTTAGATTCTGTATCACCACTCGCATCATCCTTTCAGAAATTTTCTTCATCCTTGATTATCTTAAATTGACAACCCATCTCCTTCCCAATCCCTAAATATCTGTTGGAAGAGTGCAAAAAATAAGAACTTAAACTCACTATTCTTACTGGAATGACTCCTTTCTGGGTATGTAACTGCCAGCCATGCAGGAGGAATTCTCTGGAGTGTTTTTGTAAATTTATGTTCTTGATGGATTTTTCTCAAAGTGAGGTTCATCTGAATTTGGCTGCATCAGCCCTGTTACCTCTACGTCACTTTTTCCTAAACACATTTATAAAGAACCTGGAGCAAGAACTACCAGGCTAAAGATGGACATTTGAGGCCAACATTGTGTCCTGCCAGTGAGCTATTCCTTGGGCGTGGCAAATGGAGAGGACAAGGGGACCAAGGGGCAATAGAAGGGAGATGCCTTCCCAGTGACTGTTCCATCAGCTCTGAAAGTCAGTGCCCAGGCAAGACTGGGAGCAGATGTACCAACTCTAGAGGCTGCTCATGGAGAGGGGAGCCAGCCTCAGGGACTGGAATACAAAGTTAAATCTTTTGTCAATCTTCGGGGCAATCAGGGGAGCCACTAAAGCCACAGTCACCTTAATTCACTGAGAGATCTGACGTGAAGGAGCCTAGATACCCAAGGCCCTTGCTCATAAGCCAAGAAATTCCTAGCTTTGTTAATGGTGGGAAAAGAGCCAGAGACATCAACTTCGCTTAATGGGGAGGAGGGGGAGTGGGAGGAGGGAAATGGGGGACTTGGAGATTAGGAAGAGGCCCGGGAAGGGGAGAGAGATTTTAGAGAAAATGTCCTTGTGCTTCCTGTGGTGTAACCGTCACCCTGATCCCCTCCCCTCTCCGTTCATCTGCCTTGGACTGGACATGATTGCTCCGAGGACTCTGAGACAGGCTGCTAGTCCAAGTCAGCTGTGATCATTTCCGCTTCAGTCAATGAGCAGAAAAGAGGTGTTCTTTGGCCATTAAAAAGGACAGCATCAGTAGATGAAGAAACAGGCAAGATTCAAGTGATTAGTATGGAATCCTCCAAGGTGGGGACCCATGAGCCACTTTCAGCTGAAGAGGTGGGGGTCCCCCTTCCTGGAATCCCAGAGCTTCATCCCAAGACAGTAGGCCCCGACTCACAGTGGCCTGTCCAACACAAGAGAAGTTCTGGCACTTTGTCAACACCAGAAGCTCTGTTTCTGTCAAGGATCTCCGAAGGAGGAGGAATGGGGCAAGGGTGGAGTTGGGGACAGAAAGCAAAGGAGACAGAGCCTTTCTATATGCTGTTTCCAGACCTAGAATGTCCTCCCCAGGGGCGCCAGCGTGGCTCAGTCGGTTAAGCATCTGCCTTTGACTCAGGCCATGATCCCAGGGTCCTGGGATTTAGTCCCGCATCGGGACTCTTCTCCCTCTCCCTCTGCCCCTACCCGCCCCCCGTGCTTTATCTCGCTCTTGCTCCATCGCAGATAAAATCTTAAAAAAAAAAAAAAAATGTTCTCCCAACAAGCAACACTTCAACACATTTGCTCCACTGTGAACCCCTAGATATCCCGCAAAACCAATTTAAATGTTGCTCCTTCTGAAACCTTCCCTGTGACGTTAGGCAGTTGGCTGATTCCTCCTCAGTATAACAGGAGTTGGGAGATGCCCAAATAAAATGGATGTAGTCTAGCACCCTCTGGTTTCTAAGTTCAACTGTTGGTCCCACACCCCTTAAATCTCTGGTTCCAAGTTAGTGGGGCCATGGCACCTGGGGTTTTGCTGAGTTTCCCTTGTATGCATGAATCCCTGTGTCTGGGAAGCCTGAACCACAGCAAAGAACCAAGTGCCAAGGCCAGAAACAGCAGCGACAGGTAAGTGAGGCCCCCAGAGGATCCCAAGCAGGGTGAGAATCGCTATAAGGTCCCTGTAATACAGGGTTGCAACCTACAGAGCAGAGGGTTGGGAATCGGACAAGCCTGGGTATAAATCCAGGCTGTGCCACCTGAAGCTGTGTGATCTTGGGCAAGATACATAACCTCTCTGGCCTCCATTTGCTCAGCTATAAAAAAGAATGATGACAAGAATGAACCCCACCTCCACCTGGTCCCATTTCCTATCTCAGTAACAGCGACATCAGTTCTCTCAGAGGCACTAACCCCTTCTCTGTAAGACTTACAAAGGAGCTGAATGCTTTCCTGCATGGCTTCCCCACCTCAGACTCTCAGGTTTTGAGGACTGGCGTCCAGCCTAGTAACCAGAGCCTCATCTAAGAATGAGAAAGTTAGATGGGAGACCCATCTCCCGAAAAGCATCTAACTGAAGGCTGGCCAGAGATGTGGCAGAGAGGATTCAGGTTAGACCCAGGGAAGAACCACCAGGCTGGGAGACCTGGAAAAGCTGCCATGCCACGTTCCCGTGTGGGGATGGTGCATCCTGCTTCAGAGAAGTCCTTCCATCTCGCCTCCTTCCCTCACATGCATCACATCCGGACAAGACGCCTGCACCGCTCGCTCTTCTCCGCGGTCCCGCCATCCTGACAATCAGAGTTAGTTCTTCTTAAAGCTGGCTGCAAGCCTGGCACAGGCCTGACCGCCTGCCTTCCCAAGAGGAAGGGAAGCGCCGCCTCCTACCCAGGCAGGATGGGGGAGAGAAGCCTGACAGCCTTCTCACACCTGCTTGCTCCTGAGTCAGTCCTCGCCCGCTTCACCTGCTCTCCCGAAGAAAGGCGTCCTGGACTCGCGCCCTCGGAGAGGGGAGCCCCGCGGAGAGCGTGGCAAACGTAGCTTTTTTTGCCAGGGCTGCATCGGTCAAGCTACTGTGGTGCCCAGACTGCCAAGACTAGCGTCCTCCACCCGTTTGGCCCGATCTCCCTCGCCGGCCTCTTCTCGGCGATCCCGCCCCTCCCGGGCCAGGGCCCACTGGAGTTACTGCCGGGCTGCGGGGAGCCGCGGCGAGCCTCCCACCCGGGGCGTGTCGGTCCCGCCCCGACTAGAGCATTGCCGAGCCGGGATTGGGTGAAATCTCCTTCCTGCGTTCTGATTGGCTGGGCCAGGGTGCTCATTCACCCAGAGCAGTCCTGCGGCTGAAGTTTCTCCAGCGCCGCTTCGCTTTCTTCTCCCAGCACAATCGTTGTACGCCTTCTTTTTTTTTTTTTACAAGTTTTTTTGTTAAGATTTTATTTATTTATTCATGAGAGACAGAGGGAGAGAGAGAGAAGCAGAGGCAGAAGCAAGCGCCCAAGGAGCAGGGAGCCCGATGGGGACTCGATCCCAGGACCCTCGGATCATGACCTGAGCCGAAGGCAGACGCTTAACCATCTGAGCCACCCAGGCGCCCCGTTGTACGCCTTCTATGTAAATAGATAAAATGCGGTTCTATGCTTCCACACGTGAGGTGCCGCCGAATACAGGGTTGGCCCCTGAAGGATGGCCGAATCTGTCAGTTTATTGTATCCTGCACCCAAATCACACAGGTGCGGCGAATAGGGAGAAGCTTGTGGGAAGCTGGGGGGAGGACGGCGTTTCGCGTCCCGGGAATGGCCGCGATTCATCCTGGGATGCCCTTTGCCGGGGTAGCTTTTCAGAAGACTCGCCGTTGCTAGAACAGGCCCTTTCTACCGCCTCCACTTATATCTCACATTTCGTTGCCTTCTGTCATGTTGTTCCATATGTTAGGAATGCTTTTCTTTCTCATTCTTTTTTTTTTTTTTTTTTTTTAATGTGGTTAAATACTCCTGCTCACTAGGATCCTCTGGAGAAAAAGCAGATTGCAGGGCTTGGGCACGGAGCACGTAAAGTGAGCCTGGAACGTTTTCGAAAAACTTATTTGGAAATAATTTCAAAATTACAAAAGGTTGCAAAAATGAAAATAGTACAAGACACACCTGTGTGCCCTTTACCCAGGCTCACCTATTGTTAACATTTTATCCCTTGCTTCATCACATATGGCCTCTCTCTCTAACTTTTTTTTGAACCATCGCAGGGTTTCATACCTCAGGGCCCTTATCCCTAAATATTTCTGTATTTCCTAAAAATTGACTTACACTCCTACACTCTTATGAACTTTATACGCTGACATTTACATAATACTTTTATTTAATCTACCCTCCATATTCCAATTTTGTCCATCCTTGATAGCACTTTCTCCCCTCCAGTACAAGGTCTAGTTTAGGGTCAGGTATTGCACTTAGTGGTCGTGTTTGTTTGTTTGTTTTTAAGTAGGCTCCATGCCCAGGATGGGGCTTGAACTCATGACCCTGAGATCAAGGCCTGAGCTGAGATCAAGGGTCAGATGCTTAACCGACTGAGCCACCAAGGCACCCCATTTGTTGTATTTCTTTAGACTCCTTAAATCTGGAACATTTACATAACTTATTATTATTATTGTTATTATTACAGATCCCTGAATTTTTTTTAATAGAATATTCCTATTTTGTGTTTATCCCCCCTTGGCTACATTGAGATAATGCATTTCTCAGCTGGAGTACTGCTGAGGCAATGTGTCCTCAGGATATCATATCTGGAGGCACATGATGTCCCTCTGTCCCCCATAGACAATGTTAATTTCGATCATCCAGTCAAGGTGTTGCCCAGTTTCTCCACTGTATAATTACTTTTCTCCCCCTTGCAACTAATAAGCAGTCTGTGGGGAAACACTTTAAGACCCTTTAAATATCCTGCTCCTCATCAAAATTTCCCCCTAGATTTAGTGTCCATTGATGGTCTCATTCAATGTTTGCCATGGTGGTGTAAACATCTCTTTGCACAAGAACGTAGGGATGGGCATGTACCAGAGAAAATGGGAACATACTGAAAGAACATAGGAGCAAGCAAATGGTCAAATCTGGAATAATCTAAGCATCAAATAAATAATGCTAATAAGTTATAAGCCATTGAAGGAAAGTAATAATCCATGAATCCACAATAAAGAAATGCCTGTATCCTCCTGCTCATTTAAATCTCAGTGCAGGGGCGCCCGTGTGGCTCAGTCGATTAGGCGACTGCCTTCGGCTCAGGTCGTGATCCTGGAGTCCCGGGATCGAGTCCCGCATCGGGCTCCCTGCTCAGCGGGGAGTCTGCTTCTCCCTCTGCCCTTTACCCCCCTCGTGCTCTCTGTCTCTTGCCCTCTCTCAAATAAATAAAATCTTTAAATAAATAAATAAATAAACAAACAAACCTCAGTGCAGCCTTCCAGTGAACCGACCCTGCGGTGGTAGCCGTGCCCCTCTGTGCTATTATGTTGGCCCTGTCTCTCCTCTGACCCACCACCATCATGTGACACTTTCCTGACTAGGGAATGGAGCTGAAATGAGCCCTGGCCTCTACCTCCCCCTGACCCAAGGGAGCAGGCCCTGCAGGCTCAAGGATGGGACCTGGGGCTGAGGGTCTGGACCCTGGGAACCCAGTCCTGCCATAGGCTCAGGGTCCCCTTGTCCCAAGGGCTCAGCCCTGCCAGAGGGTTCTGTTTTCCCTTTTAAAGAGGCACCCAGTAAGTAGAATCTCCCTCAAAGACATCACTGGGTCCTCTAGGGTCCTCTGCCCACCACCTTGGAACTGGCTGTGATACAACCTCAGGGAAGCTCTCCTGCCAAAGAATAAGACATTTGGGCCTTTCCACTAGTGCTCAGAGCCTCGCTCAGGGGCTGATGATGTAGTGTCAGCCTCCTCTCCTTCTTTTCCTGGCCACTGACGGGGCAGGCTCAGGGCCTCTCCCTCCAAGCAAGAAGGAGCCCTCCCCAAATGTTCCTTCACCTGTGGTTCAGCTCCCCAAATCCCATTCAGGATTATTCATCTTGCCCCATCCCCAAGCTCCTCCATGAATCATTATTGCTGGGAGGAACCAGATTTAAAACATGTTGGACTCAGTTGATCTCAGGCAGGCCTCTTGAGAATTACAAGAATGACAATAAACAAAACAGGCATCATTCTTTGTATTAAAGTGACGAGGAACCGACTCTGCAGCCAGGTCACCTGCGCCCCTATCCCAGCTCTGCAAAGAAACTTGGACAAGTCACTTAATTTCTCTGTGCCTCAGTTTCCTCATCTGTGAATAAGGCCTAATGGTAGTACCTACCGCGGGGCTGTTGACGAGTAAATGAGGTAAGAATGTGAATGTTGGGGGCGCCTGACTGGCTCAGACAGTGGAGCCTGCAACTCTTGATCTCAGAGTCCTGAGTTTGAGCCCCACGTTGGAAGTAGAGTTTTAAAAAAATAATAATAGTTGGGGCGTCTGGGTGGCTCAGACAGTTAAGCGTCTGCCTTTGGCTCAGGTCATGATCCCAGGGTCCTGGGATGGAGACCTGCATCTGGCTCCCTGATCAGTGGGGAATCTGCTTCTCCCTCTCCCTCTGTCTGCCACTCCCCCTACTTGTGCTCTCTCTCTCTCTCTCTCTCTCTCTGTCAAATAAATACATTTTTAAAGATCTTTAAAAAATTAAAATAAAAAAATAATAATAACAAAAGGAATTTCTAAAAAGAATGTAAATGTTGGGGCACCTGGGTGGCTCAGTCGGTCGAGCATCTGACTTCGGCTCAGATCATGATCTCAGAGCCCTGGGGTCGAGCCCGGCGTTGGGCTCCCCGCTCAGCTGGGAGCCTGCTTGTCCATCTCCCTTTGCCCCTCCCCCCGCTCATGCTCTCTCTCTCTCTCTCTCTCTCTCTCTCTCTCTCTCTCTCTTAAATAAATAAATAAAGTCTTTTTTTAAGAAGAATGTAAACATTAACTGGCACATTATGTGTAAGCAATTATGTGTTTGCTTTTATAATAATTGTAGTTGTTCCCCAGGAATGTAGAGAAGGGCATGGACTCTGGAGTCACAGGCTGGGTTTGTATTCTGCTTCTCCCACTTATCGTTGCAACCTGGGCAAAGCTTTTTGACCTTCCTGTGCCTCAGTTTCCACATCTGCACTTGATCTTAGCCGAAAGGCTGAGAAGCGATTCAGTTTCCATATCTGTAAACTAGAAGTGAAAAATAATGCCTGCCTTTTAGGGTTTTTCTGGATTAAATGAGCTAAAATGTGCAGAAGTGCTTAAAACAGGGTCAGACAGATTGTGAATGTTTGCAAAACTTTATTCATCTATTATCATCTAAATTTTTTTTTTAATTTTTAAGTAATCTCCCCGTGGGGCTCAAACTCACAACCCTGAGATCAAGAGTTGCAGGCTCTACTGACCTGACCAGTCAGGCCGCCCATACTATTATTAGCGAGGAGGAAGGGGATATTCTTATTGTCATTTTAGAGCTGAGAAAACTGAGACTCAGGTTAAGTATGTCACTGGTCAAGAGTGGTACAACAGGGATTTATTTGTACCCTGGTCTGACTGACTCAAAAGTCCGGGTGCTTCACCGTGCTACACTATGCAGAGCAGGTTTAAGGAGAATTTAGGAAGAAGAAGGAATCTGCTGCTCCAAGCCAGGATTGAACCTCTAGCCTCTGTGAAATATTTATACCAAATGTTTATCTCCAGGCCGGCTTTCTGCTGGAGCTGGCCTGGTGCAGGACCCGGGGACCTCTCCACCTCAACTTGTGGTGTTGTTGGGAAAATCAAAGTACATGTTAATATTCTATTTTGAAATCCAGGCCTGAGCCTGTAGCGTAGTCCTTCTCTGTAGATTTCTTAGTTTGCTGTTCCACGCCATTCACTGTCAACCCTGCTCGCTTTTCCAGCCTCATCTTGCTGTGTTATCCCCACCCGCCTCCCGCCCCCACCCCCTCCACCCCCCCCCTCCCCCCCGCCCCACACACCTGCCGCTGTTGACAGCCCATCCACTCTGTACTCTGGCCACAGCGGTATTCACCCACATCCAAACCCGCCGCAGCACTCCCACCTCCGGGCCCGTGCTCGAGCTGTGCCCCCAGATGCAATGCTCTTATCCCCAGTTACAATGGTTTCCAGCTTTCCAGGCCTGGCTCAGAAGCCAGTTCATCAAAGGCGCCCTCTCTGCCCTCCCCCCCCCATGAGAATGCACCCCTCCCTCCCTGTGTAGCCCAGAGCCCTCTGCTCGCACCTTAATGTTCCTGTCACACGCTGCATTGTATTAGTTGCTGGCGGCTCCCCATCTAACCTCCTCTTAGACTTGGGGGGTGAGGAGGGGCGATATACTCTTCATTTGGGGGGTCTCAGTAGAAGTACACAGGAGGTGGGGGAAAATGGTCCTGGAACTGGGTCGCCTAAGTTAAGTATAACTATTGGAAGAAAGGTGTTTATGTTTGACTTTCCTCCTTCCCATCACAGTGATCCTGAAGGCTCAGTACAGGCATATGCATATATAGGATTGTAAAGGAAAGTATGGGCACTGTAGGAAATTTGGGAAGTTGAGAAAAATATTAATAATAATTACATTTTTAGAGATTTTATTTATGTATTTATTTTAGAGAGAGAGAGCACGTGGCATGCGCAAGTGGGGCGGAGGGGGAGAGAGAGAAAGAAGCCCAAGCTGACTCCCGCTAATCAGGGAGCCCCACACAGGGCTCCATCTCAGACCCTGAGATCATGACCTGAGCTGAAACCAAGAGCCAGACACTTAATTGACTGAGCCACCCAGGCACCCCCAATTAATAATAATTATTAATAAAATAAAAGTAATATATAAAACTCTCATCCTCGAACTTATTAATAAGTTGGCATATTTTCTTCCATGTTTATAACTAACTAAATAAAAATAAATGGGCTCATACTACATAAACTGTTTTGTAGCCTCCCTTTTCCATAACATATCATGAACTTTTTTTTTTAGATTTTATTTATTTATTTGACAGAGGAGAGAGCACACAAGCAGGGGGAGTGGCAGGCAGAGGGGGAGGGAGAAGCAGGCTCCCCGCTGAGCAGGGAGCCCGATGCATGCGGGGCTTGATCCCAGGACCCCGGGATCATGACCTGAGCCGAAGGCAGATGCTTAACCGACTGAGCCACCCAGGCGCCCCTCATGAGCATTTTTATAGACACTAAATATCCTTTACAAGTAATCCTAATGGTTACCTAAAATTCCATTTATGTATGCCTGATTTCCACCCCACCACCTTGCAGAGGATGAGCTCGCAGCGGCCGTACAGGAGGACAGGACCCCTGGAGCCGTACGAACTGGTACCATTGAAGGGAAGACAGGCGGTTTTGTAAGGGCAAGCCTCTCACCCGTCAGAGGTCTGTCCTTCGGCAAATAGTTACAGACAGTCCCTGACTTTTGATGGTCCAGCTTGTGATTTTTTTGACTTTATGATGGTGAAAAGACCATATGCATTCAGTAGAAACTGTAATTCGAATTGTAAATTTGGATCTTTTTCCCCGGGCTAGCGATATACGGTACATGCTCTCCAGTGATGCCAGGCAGCAGGATGCAGCTCCCAGCCAGCCCCGAGATCAGAAGGGTCACAACCGATATACTGATCACCATTCTGGACCCACACAACCATTCCGTTTTTCACTTTCAGCACAGTGTTCGATAAATTACATGACATAGTCAACACTTGATTATAAAATGGGCTTTGTGGAAGATGATTTTGCCCAACTGGAGGCTAATGTCAGTGTTCTGAGCATAGTTAAGGCAGCCTAGGCCGTCATGATGCTTAGTAGGTTAGATGTATTCAATGCGTTTTTGACCTATGATAGCTTCAGTTTATGATGCATTTGTCAGGATGGAACTCCACTGTAAGTTGCGGAAAATCTGTACTCAGCTCATGGGGCCTGCCAGACTGGGAGGTGCAGTCACTGAGACAGAAGACACCGCTTGCCCCCCAAGAGCTCATGTGGAGAGTAACTATTAATACCCCGACCCTGCGCTATATGTAGGTGGAGGGGGCAGAGGGACCCCCAGGGAGCAGTTCGCTATGCAAGGGAAGGAGGGTTCACAGAAAGTGCGACAAGAATGACATTGGTGCTGGCTCTCTGGGAAAGGGCTGAGGGGCCCTGGGGGTCCTTCTCTCAGATGGAAGTCGGACTGACAATCCCACAGGCCTCCATCTAGTTACCATCCCAGGAGGGGGTTGTTTACACATTTTTTTTTTTAAGTAAAAAATGTTTCCACTGTTCCCACGTTTCACCCATGTGTTCTTTCAAAACTCCCACGTGTTACCACCAATTGTTTATTAGTGTCCCTTGAGTTTCTTGGTCAGATCCATGAAGGTGGAGAAAAAGATAGGATTACCTAAATTATCTGGACGTTTACACCACTTTCTTTTCCACCTCCGGCCTGATTAAGCTGCTTTTGGTGATTCTAAAAGGAGAGGGTCTCTTGGTGGCTGAGACAATGTGGTTGTTTCCTCAATGTGTGCCCCAGCATTTGTGTAGGTCTGCAGGAGTCCCAGAAGGGAAACGTCCCGTTTTGCCTGTGGTCCAACTGGAACCCGCTCTCTCCAAGCTTGAGCCCCGCAGCCCTCCAGCCGCCTCAGCCTCACAGCAGAAGCGAGACATGGCAGATAGGCTCCCATTTATCTGTGCTTAATATAGCCACAGACTTGGCCAGAAGCTGTCCTCACCTTCCCATTGGCTCTGTGGGAACAGCAAGCAGTCTTGACTGCTCTAGCACGGGGGGAGGGGGGAGGGCCGGACAGGGGAGGGCGTGGAACCTAGGGTAAGGGGCGCTGGGAAGGGCCTCTTGAAGGAGTTCAGATTTGACTCGCCAACCCATGGCGAGTCATCCCTACCTTTTAGTAACAAGACAGAGACATCAGCAGTCTCTGCTTCAGCAGGTAAGTGTGAGCACTGGGGAGGATGGAGTGAAAGGCAGGAGCCCCGTGGCCAGAACAAGGGTGGGAATGGAGAGGGGGGCAGATTCCAGGGAAGTTCAGGAAGGAGAAGGCCCTGAATTTACCCAGGGGTTTAAAGTGGGAGAGGAGGAAGGCAGCCTGTGTGGCTGGTAGCTCAGGTGTGTGGGAGGTGTCCTCTGACACCTCCCACAGAGCATTCTGGCAAAGGAGGACGTGGAGGTCATGGGTTCCAGGCTTGCTGTGCTGGAGGTGAGGTGGCTCGGGGCCAGCTTGTCCAGGCGCAGCCACGCCTTCCAGTCACGGGCTCAGGAGAGGGAGGGGGACCGGTACCGGAACGGGGCACGCCACCGACGCCGGGCAGCAGATGCCGTCAGCAGTGACGTCGACGCTAGCCATTCTTGAACATTCCATGTGCCAGGCAGTGTTCTCGGCACTCCACATGTGTGGACTGGTTTCATTCTCACCACCATCTTTTGAGGTAGGCACTGTTGTGAGCTCCAGATACAGGGGAGGAAACGGAGGCACGGAGAAAGTTCAGTAACTGCCCCGAAGACATGCCACAGGCAAGTGGAGCAGCCAGGGCTTGGTACCCACTCCACTCTAGCCCCACTGGGAGAACATTCTGGGAACTGTACGATTTAAGGGAAACTGAAGAGGATTGGGCCCCGGAGAAGCTCTTGGGGCAGGCCGAGCAGTAGAAAGGAAGGAACTGGTAGGAAAACCAGGAGTGTACTGAGTCATTTCAAGGGCATGCAGGGCTACAGGGGGGCAGAGTGGGGCAGGGAGGAGGCCCTGGGTGGAAAGGACTGGGGGCTGGCTGGTGCTCCCTGTTGAGAGCTGTCCCCAGAATGCTGGGGAAAGAGGCCAGACTGCAGGACCCAGGGGCCACTGAGGAAGCAGACAGAGTATGTCTGGTTTCTTTTTAGAGGAAGTCTATTGCGGAATGGGCAAGAGAGAACCAGGGTGTGGCCTGAGGGCAGGGCCGGGCGGGGGCGGTTAAGGGCTTCTTAGAAAGGGGGGCATCCTTCAGGTTTGTAGGTATGAAGCAGAGAGAAGGGGAGAAAGAAGGAACTGATGGAGTCTCCTGGAGCAGGAGGGTTGGGCTTGAAATGGCAGGGACGTCTCATCCTCTGAGATGAACTTAGACAATAGGGGCCTGACCCAGGGCAGAAGCTGGGGGAATAAGCTGGGGGTGGGGGTGGAGGAAGAATGGACAGGACTCGATAATCAAAAGAACACAGGGCCAGGGAAACTGAGGACTGAGGTCTCCAGCTGCCAAGCCAGAGGAGGAAGGGCAGGCCTGGGGAGGGAAGGGCTCTGAGTTGGATTCCAGGCTCCTTACCTGTGAGATGTCCAGGGGAACTGCAGGCCTGGCCTGGGAACCCGGGGAACTTGCAGCTCAGAGGCAGTGGCGGGAGTGAGGGAGGTTACCCAGGGGGCTATGAGAGGCAGGGGAGGGGACTGAGGAAAAGCTTCCAGGAAGACAGCCCTGAACGGAAGAGTAGGTTAGCACTGCCCAAGAAGTGTCCTTCAAGGAAGAGCATCCATTTGAGTGACTGGTTTCATTTGATGACTCTATTAATAATATATTAAAAGATTTTATGAACACTCAGAGGGGAATGCAAACAGGGCTATCTCCAAGTCTGCCCATGCATTTTTCCGGGCTCTGAAATGCCAAGGTGACAGGGAGGAACTGTAGAAGGATCTTGCAAGTCAGCAGAAAAGTGGCAGACCAACTGCACTGTGGATAGGAGCAAGGTAACACCTGTGATGACGTACATGATCTAGAAGACTGGCAAGGAGGATCAACCCCAAGCCCCCGGTTACAACTTCAGGACTAGAGCCAGGAGTCAGCATGGAGGCGTGAGTCAGTCCGTCTAGATTAAGGATCTTTAAACTGGGGTCTAGGGGTCTAGGGGACTACCTCTGGGGTTTCAAGGGCCCCCCTGAAATCAAATGTATCACCAAGAGAAGGAGCGTGAGGAGAGGGGGTGGGCAGAGAGTGGAGATCCTCAGAGGGTCTGGGAGCCCAGTTTTGGAGCTGCGCTCATCAGGCTAACCTGGTGTCTGATGTCCCCAAGGAGGGTGTGGTGCTGAGGTTTCTCCCCCTCCCAGGTTCCCAGCGCGCTGAAGAAACTTTCCCTTGACATGCAAATGATGGAAACACATGGTGGCTGGGGCACTTTGGTTTGTGGTTTTTACCATCAGATGTCTCTGTGGCTGAGCGGGTTGATCTGTCTCCGCAGAGCTAGGGGATTGCAAGCCCTCAGAAGAAGAGGAGAGGGGGGCTACTCCCTGGAGTCTGGGCCCAGATGGGAAGTGGGTCTCTAAGGCCGGCTTGTCTCCGAGGAGGATGCAGACCCGGAACTGTACCGTCTTCAGAGCTCCTAGATAGCTCCTCTTCAATGCAGGCTGCTGGGCTGTTGCCCCCTGCCCCACCCTACCCATCCTCAAATTGGAGTTTGAAACCAAACCACGTGGGAAAAGAACAAAGTTGATTTCCCATTTATTGAACAAGTTCTTCTGTGGAAAATCTCGGGGCTCGGGAGCCCCTGAAGTGACCGGGGATGCCGGGAGGAGCTGGGGAGACGGCAGAACGGATCTGATGATGTGACGGGTAACAGCTTCGATCTCCTGACCCCCTCCTCACCATCTGACCTCAGCACTGGGTTTCCTTTCCCGACCCCCTTTCCTGACCCCCTCCTCCTCTGACCTCAGCACTGGGTTTCCTTTCCCGAGTCCTGACTCCCAGGGGCCGCCCCTCCCCCACACCTCAGCCGTTCCGGGCCCAGATGTGCGTCCACACTCCGCACCAGCCCGGGCAGCCCGGCTCTTAGGTTCCCCTGCTCGTCGAGGGCTCGGGTCCCCACCCCCTCCCCTCCTCCCTCCCCCCGTCCCCCCCCCCCCCCGCATCTCCGGGTGAGCCTTCCCGGCGCCGGTCCCCAAGCAGGGAGGGAGGGAGGGGCAGGGCGCCCCGCAACCCGCTCTGCGGGGGGGAGACCGAGGCTCCTCGCTCCCGCCCTCCGGCCCGCCAGCGGGGACTCACGGCGGCTGGCGCGGAGAGGGGACACCGGGGGCGGGGGAACTTGCTAACCTGGCCCCGGCGCCCCCCAGCCCCGCGATTGCCCCGCTTCCTCCACTCCATTCCTGCTCCCCTCCTCTCTCGGAGGGGATCGGTCCTCCGAGCGGGTCTGGGGGCGCCGCGGCCCGGCCCGCGCCCCGCCCGCGGCCCCGCTCCTCCCCGCGCGGGCCCACTTGTGGCCCCGCCGGCGGCCGCGCAGGGACAGCTGCATTTCTCGCCGCCCGCCGCTAGGAAGCTGGCCTCGCCTCGCATTCTCCGCCTCCCGCGCCCCAGCCGCGCCGCCGCGCCGGGCCCGCCGCCGCCACCGCTGCCACCGCCGCCGGCGCGGGATCGCGGCCCCTCCCCCGTCCGCCGGCCCCGCCGGCCCCGCCGGCCCCTGCGGCCCGCGGGGAGCCGATGCGCTTGGCTGCTGCTCGGTAAGACCCTCCCTTCGCTCCCCCGCGCGAGCCGCCTCCGGCCCGGCCCGGCGGCCCCACCTTCTCGGGAGCCGATCGCCGCCGCGCCGCTGGGAGGGCCGGGCCGGGCGGGCGCGAGTTTGATTCCCGGCGCTGCCCCCGTGGCTGCCCCGGAGCCCGCGCCGCCCCGGGCGCACAGGCGGCCGGCTCCCGGCCCTCGCCCCCTCCCCTCGCCCAGGCCGCGGGCGCGCGGGCCGGGCGGGCCCCGGGGCGGGGAGCGGGGCGCGGGGCTCCGGGGTGGTCGCGGCCGGGCGGGCGGCGCGGGGAAGGGCAGCGAGGCCTCCTCGGGCCAGCGCCGCGCTGAGCCCCCGCCCCGGCCGCTCCCCCTTTTGTGTGGGCGCCCCTCGCCGCGCTGCCTGGGCCTGGGGGCGCTGGCTGGTGGGGGGGCGCCTGCCGGGGGCCAGAGCTCCTTCTAGGAGGAGGGGAGGCTGGCTTCCTGTCCCCGCCAATGTCACAGGTCGGCTCAGCCCTCTCTGGTCCCACCCGGTCCCCTGGGAGCTGCATCTCCCGGTGGCTCGCTAGGGAAAGTTCAGAACGCGCTGTCCCCGCCCCTGCTCCCCCGCCCCTCCGGCTCGGTGTGCCCCGGGCTCTAAGCTCCAGGGGGTTGGTGTTGGCGTTTGTTCATTCTTTGCTCTTCAGTTTCTCCTTGCATTGTTGCCTTACACCCAGCACTGGCTTGGCCATTTCTTTTCCTACTGAAAGAAGTTTGGGCTGCAGGAAATTTATACTGAAAATAAATTCCCGGAGAGGAATTTGTTTTAGGAGGAGGGAGGTTTTAGATTTTCCTTTATTATTTATTTCATTATTTTTATTTTTATTATTTTGTTTTTGGTGAGAGTGGAGGGTGAGGGGAATGACTGGGAGTTTAGAAATAAGATGTCTTAGAGGTGGTACCGGATGCAGGGAGACCATCTCGCTCCCCACCTGGCCCCGGGGGAGCAGTGCCACTGAGCGCGTGGGGAAGAACCCTTCCTGTTGGTTATCCTATTTTCTTAGTGTCCTGAGCCACCTGGTCCAGGAGCAAGGACTCGGGAGATGTTCAGGGCCTCTCATCCCTTTTCTTTGGCAGGCAGGCTTATCTTTACAGCCTGGCGCGGGGGTAGCCATGTATGCCTGAAAGGAGAGGGACACGGGAATTCTCTCCTGGAGGAAGTCATCTTACCATGAGATTTGGCCCCCTTGAGGGATCAAGTGTGAAACGGGGCCTTCTCTCTTGTCGAGGGTCGATGTCATTGGGACCTCTATTTTGAATGGGGGAGTGGCCTCTCTGGAATGGAGAGAGAAACCTGGCTTAAGTCACCAGGAGGCTGAAGGTGTGTGCAGGAGGGTTGGGTCGGAAACACTCCCATCCCCTTTCTGCAGCTGGAAGGAGCAGGAGCCAAGGAAACAGGAGTGGTGCCTCAGGCCCGGGCACGTCCTCAAACAGGAGAGAGACCTTGGTCAACTAGGATGCCCCGAGGAGTGATAATATGACGGGGGGGGGGGGGGGGGGGGGGATGGGGGCGGGGCCAGAGGCTGGGGTCACGGGCCCCTTTGGGAATCTGGTGAAAGCTCCAGCCCCTCCTGCCTCAAGCATGCATGTGTGCAGGGACACGTTTTGTAGGCACTCTCAGAATGTTACCATACCCTTTGGAACTGGAACCCCTCTCAAGATCCCTGATCTGCAGTCTGGTCCAGCATAGGCCATTCAGAGCAGTTCCCTCCTTTGTAGCCGGTCAGTGAAGAATCCCAGAGTGTGAAGAGTAGACCTCCCAAGAGGTCTTTTCTCATGAGCTTCTCATGCAACTTTGGGCTTGTGGCCATAGAGACCCGGGACCTCTGGACCAGCTCCCAGCTCCCTACAGTTAGCCAGAGGATGGGGGCGGATATCTGGGGTGGAGGGCATCTCCAGGGGCTGATTTTGCTGTCTGTGTGGTGGGAGGGCTCTGGGCCCTGGGCCGGGGCCACAGTGTTGTTGAATTAGAGGCAACTACGAGGGTTAGAGTATGGGATGGATATTCTGGTGTTTCTACTGGGTATAGGAGCCAGGCGCTTTAAGAGCCCCAGCTTATTCTTGGGGAAGTGGGGGTGAGGTGGGAGAAGGAGCTGCAGTGGGGAGTGTAAGTGTGAAAACACTCCTCCTCTTGAGGAGGTTTTGGGGCAGAATTGTCCAAGGCCAGGATCTAGGTACTGTAGTTTCCTTAGATCCCTCTGGACTTAAAAAAGGCAAGTGGGGGCTAGAGGAGAGGGTTGTCACCAATCCCACGGCACCCCCAGGAGGCGTGGCCTGCCTTGTCTTTCTTAGCCAGAGCCCCCTAGTTTGGCTGCTCCCGTGTTTGTGGCATCTACGTTTGCTGGGGATCTGGGAGAGCCTTCAGTAGGGTCGGCCATCTCTGACTTCTCTGCTTTGGTGTTGGGAAGCCCTTCGTAGACTCAAGTGCCCCCAGACAGAGGTAACTCATGGGGCTTTTGCTTTGTTTAACTCTCCTGCACAGTGTTTGGTATATAGTAGCGCTCGCACTTGCGTTCTCCTTGACAGCTTCCAACCTTTATTCTGCCTTTTCCCTACCCTAGCAGTAAGTGACAAAAGCCTTGGGGGCAGGAAACTGGGAGTCAGACAGGGACCACCCCTGACTATATAAGATGCCCTGGAGGAGGCGGGGCCTCCGTTTTGTTGGCTCGTATGCCTACCGGAAGTAAGAGCCATAGAGGGCCTTGGAGAGGCGGTGGTCCAAGTCCCTGAACTTGGGACTTGGAGGTTGTCTTGGTGAGATGTAAGGGTCCTGTGGCCATGACTAAAAATTCACGTTCCTCAGTGGCCAGGACTTGTCTGTCTGCCGCTGCCGTGGACAGCACCTGTTGGCGAAGTTAGGGTGCTGTCTGCGGTGGCTCACTCCTCCCGGGGAGCACCTCCTGTGCGTCAGAGCAGCATACGTGCTCCTGATCGTGGGGCTATGACTCTTACTTTTTAAAACCGGTCGTAAATGAGAAATGCTAGAACAGTGCCTGTAAACATAAACTCCCTTGTAAAATGTGACCTTTTCATTTCTGTGATGGTGGCACCCAGTGTCTTTGAGGACTGATGGGTGGGAGAAAAAAGTTCCAGCTCCCTCTAACCTCCTCCCCCCAGGAGGTAATGGGGCCCCTCTGTGCCCTTCCCTGTCGAAGCTCAGTGTTCAGAGTGTCGGATCTGAAGTGAGAGGCCCAGCCCTTCATCTTCCATTCTGATTTTGTAAATGCTTCAGTCTCTCAGCTTTAGAAAGTGTGGAAGGAGATCTAACACGTATACCAGACAAGGAGTGTGGTGTAATTCTTTAGTGGAGAAAGATCATCAATTATTATTATTATTTCCGCACATGGGTGCTAATGTTCTGAGGCGTCTTACTGTTAAGGAAAATCTTTGGTAAAGACTGTAGTGGCAGAGCCTGGCTTTAGAAGGGGTCAGATGGAGTGGGGTGAGGTTTTTGAATTATGAGCAAAGGGGACTGCACGGTGGGGAGACGGGGAGCCTGAAATGTCAAGGGTGACAAGAGAGAAGCATAGTTGGGTGTCGAATGACTCAGCATCCGTAGCCCTGCTGTGGAACCAGCTCATCCCCCTTCTCTTTGGAGACTCTGCCCTGTAAGCTGGTGGGGGTCGGGGAGGGGGGAAGGATCGCAATAAGTTAGGAGAGTTGCATTGCTTTTATGTTGATGCTAACCTTGGTCCTGGAGGAACAGGGCAAAGAGGGCCTGGAGGAAGGGAGTCTAGTGGGGATGGGGACGGGCCCGAGATGCAGTCAAGAGTGGAAGCTGCACGGTGGAGGCAGGTTCTGGGAAGGAAAAGATTTGGGGAATGGTCATTCCAACATTCACTGAGTGCTGGCAATGGGTCAGCCCGTTTCAAGTGCTTCTCATGGATCAGCTCGTTTCATTCTCACAAGCCTCTATGAGATGGTATATCTATTTTTTCAGTTAAGAAACAGAGACGTTGGGGCGCCTGGGTGGCTCAGTCGTTGTCTGCCTTTGGCTCAGGTCATGATCCCAGAGTCCTGGGATCAAGCCCCGCATTGGCTCCCTGCTCGGCGGGAAACCTGCTTCTCCCTCTCCCACTCCCCCTGCTTGTGTTCCCTCTCTCCTGTCTCTCTCTCTCTCTGTCAAATAAATAAATAAAATCTTAAAAAATAAAAATAAAAAAAGAAACAGACATAAAGCGGTGAAATAACTTGCCCAAGATCACATGGCTAGAAGGTGGTAGAGCAGGATTTGAATCCAAGAGGCCTGGTTACAGAGCTTACATCCTTAGAGAAATTCTCGGAGGGACCGCTCCTGGGCTGGGGGTGGAGAGGTGAGGAGGGTGGGTGGGAGGTTGAAGGGGTTCATGCTGTGCTTGAAGAGCTGCCCGTGCAACGTTCAAACATCACTGGAACATGCCTGGAATGTTCAGCTGGCTGAGAACCACCGGCCAAGGGCCAGGCACTCTACTGGGGCCTGACCCCGAGTACAGAGGTCGTTATGACACGGCCCCTGCCCGCAAGATGCCTGTGGTCTAGTAGGGGACACAAATATGTTAGCCTAGAACTCCAGTTGCCATGGCAAGTACTGTTGTGAGACAATGCACTGCAGAGAGGACGCTTTGCCAGCCAGAAGAATTGGAGCAGGGAAGGCTTCCTGTAAGAGGGGCACTTGAGTTGAGTAAAGGTAAAGATGGCTCCAGTCTCCAGGGCTTTTGATCTGGCCATGGAGTCCATCACACTGTGAACTCTGATTAGAACCGAAGGTCAATGTTCTGGATCTGGCAACATGCTGGCCGGGATGAGGCAGGAACCGGGAAGTGCAGTTGGGTTCCTTGATGTCTTGTGGTTTTTAAGAGTCACCTCCTGTAATGCTTGCAGTGAAGTTGCTGAAGAAGAAATAAAAATCTCCTAGGAGTTACTGCTCAGAGGGGCGCCTGGCTGGCTCAGTCCGTAGAGCCTGCGACTCTTGATCTCAGGGTTGTAAGTTCGAGCCCCCTGTCGGGTGTAGAGATCACTTAAAAATTTTTTTCAAAAAAGTTACTGCTCAGAGCACAGTGACTCACTCTTGTCTCCGAACTTAGAAGCAGAACTAGAGGCAAATGCATGTAAGCTGCAGAGGAAGGACTCAAATAAGGTATGAGGAAAACGTTCCTTGCAGATCGGATGTGAGATGTGAGAAGAAAGTGACTCATAGGAGCGGAGGGGAATGGCCTCCCCTGAAGGTCTTTAGAAATGGGAACAAGTTTCATTTGTCTTGGTGGTTTAAGAGGTTTCATCTGGAGACAGGAAGATGAAGTAGAGGCCCCTAGAGGTCTGTGTCAGCTCAGCCATAAGAGGGTAAAAGGAGCTGGAATTTTTGAGCTAGAAGATTGCTCAAATCTGGCCTAACTCCTTATTTTACCAAGGAAGTGACTGAAGAAAGCCCCGTAACGTGGAGCGGCTCGTCCATTAGCCAGTGAGCCAAGACACAAAGCACATCTGCCCAACAGCTGGGGTCCTGCCCTACACTGCTCCCAGTCAGAGGGGATGCTTCCTGGGAGGGCCCACAGGGTGGGGGCCAAGCCCTGTGAAGAGGGCTGCAGGAAACCCCGCAAGTGGTTGATCTTTGGGATCTTGGCGCTGGAGAAAGCGTCAGCTCCGCTCAGATGTTTCTGAGAATGACGTTCCCTGTTGGAGCTACTGGGTCATCTTCGTCACCCTGCTGGCCTGACCCCTAGAAGGGCTTTGGGTGCACATTTGGGACCCTCAGTAAAGTTTGCTGAATGAAAAGTGAATCGCAGACAATCCAAAAGTTATTACTCTTTTACCATACACTTGCTGGGCTGGTGCCTTTGTCCTTCCAATCGTGGGTTTTGCTTAAGCCAGCAGCAGAATCTTTATCTAATACCCCCGGCCACAGAGAAAGGTGTACCAAAGTGTGCGTGGTGGGGCGGGGGCGGGGAGGGGGAGCAGGCAAGACGAATGAACACAATGCAGTTTCGGATCTTCCTCACAACGTACAGTTCTTTGAAAGATCGTCAAGGGCTGACGTTATGTTCATTTATAATGTTGTTCCTTTATAATGTTTTAGGTTTGTTGTTGGGGTTCCTAGCACGAAAGTAAAGGCTGCATTTTTCAAATGTGGGAAAAGCCCAGATACAGTGCTCTAAACTGCCTTTGGCAAGAGGGCTACAGAGATCTCTGAAGAGAACCTGTCTTGCTCTCGGAAGACAATCTGATTAAGAAGGAGCCAATCATGAACTGGTGCTGAACAGTGGGTTTAAAATCCCGGGTGGTGGGCTTTACTTGCTGGGGTCAATTTAAGTGGACTTGGGCCAATTAAAGCAAAGCAGAGGCAGAAAAGAGTCCGCTTCCTCCTCTAACCCCATTGTCCCTTGTTTGTTAAGGCAGCAGTAGGTTCTAAGGGGACCTGACAGAGCTCTGGTTCGGCGCTCCGTTGGGGGAAGATTCTCTGTGGTCATGTAGGGCGATCAGGCATAGGAAATGATTTCATTTTGTTCAGGTCTGAGATTAGTTTCGGTTTCAGGCTGTGCCAGGAGCTGAGCAAGCCAGCGAGCTGGGGCGCGAGCGGGGAGGGACGAGCTGGGGCAGAGTCTCCCCATCCAGCCCCACCAGGCAGGGAACTCCTGTGCTGCGGCGGGGGGGGGGGGGGGATGCATCAGAGGAGTCGGGCGAGGAGGCTGTGGAGTGTCTGTGTGCCTGGAGGCTGGGGTGGGTGATGAGGGAGGGAGCATGGGAGGATATCCGCGGGTGCACGTAGGACCCAAGCACGCACGGTTCCGTGACTGCTGAGCCACGGCCTGGGAGGTCATAGGGAAGCTGTCAAACACACAGTACCTGCATGAGGTGGGTTTTCCATGAGCAGGTGTAGACCTGAGGGGAAGGCATAAGTATGCCGCAGGACCCACGTGGGCTGGCGTCCTTCAAACTGGCCCCCACTGTGCACATTTCCTTGCAATTGACTTTCCTTAAAAAAAAAAAAAAGAAGTCGAATTAAGTTTTGTGAGCTGACAGTTGAGAATTTGCAGACCCTCGCAAATTGGGGCATCCTGTAAGAACGTCAAGCTGTCGTTTTTCCAGAGACGGTTTGGGGCCAGTCTGGTTCTTTCCCGGGGCATCATTATCCTAGAAAATCCACGGTTCTCCCCCCCCCCCCCCCGCCCCGACTGGATCTGGGGGAGGCGCACACAGATGTTTCATCCCTCTTAGCAGTCCCAGCGCGTCACTGCATTTTATTTGTCCAAGTCATAAATTCATTTTATCTCTAAAAGAGAGAACCACTGGGGCGCCTGACTGGCTCAGTCAGGAGAGCATGTGACTCTTGATCTCAGAGTTGTGAGTTCGAGCTCCACGTTGGGTGTAGAGATTACTTTTTTTTTTAAGATTTTATTTATTTATTTGACAGAGAGAGTGAGCAAGAAAAAGAACACAAATAGGGGGAGAGGCAGAGGCAGAGGGAGAAGCAGACTCCCCGCTGAGCAGGGAGCCCGATGCGGGGCTCCCTCCCAGGACCCTGGGATCATGACCTGAGCTGAAGGCAGACGCTTAACTGACTGAGCCACCTAGGTGCTCCTAGAGATTACTTTAAAAGATAAAATCTTAAAAAAAATAAGTAAATAAGGGGCGCCTGGGTGGCTTCGTCGTTTCAGCAACCGACATTTGATTTTTGGCTTGGGCTGTGACCTCGGGGGCTGTGAGATTGAGCCCCAGGTCGGGCTTCACGCTGGGTGTGGAATCGGCTTGGGATTCTCTCTCTCCCTTTCCCTCTGCTCTCCATTCTGTCCCTCCCTGCCCCCCCCACTGTCTTCGACTGCTCTCTTTCTAAAAAAAAATTTAAATAAATCAAAAAATAATAATAAGTAAAAGAGAGAATCACTGAATTTTATTTTATTTATTTTATTTTTTTAAAGATTTTATTTATTTATTTGAGAGAGAGAGTACATGAGAGGGGGGGGTCAGAGGGAGAAGCAGACTCCCTGCTGAGCAGGGAGCCCGATACGGGAGTCGATCCCGGGACTCCAGAATTATGACCCCAGCTGAAGACAGTCGCCCAACCAACTGAGCCACCCAGGGGCCCCGAGAATCACTGAATTTTAAAGCCAGAAAGGATTTTGAAGATCACGCAGATTGTTCCTAGAGGAATTTGTAATCCTGGGTCGTTCAGGCACCTCGAAAAGCCCTATGGTATGTGGTTGAGCACATGAGTTTGAATGCAGCCTCCAGTACCTTGCTCTCGTGTTCTGGGGGCGGGTTACTCAGTCTCTCAGTCTTGGTTTCCTGACCCACACAATGAGAGTATTGAGATTCCCTAATGGTTGCTAATGAGAATCAAATACTTATGAAGTCCTTAGCGCGGTGCTTGGCATATTGGTAAGTTCTCCATAAATGTTCGCCGCTGTTGCTTCTGCCATCTGTCATTGTTTTTCTGATCGGTTCTTGAAATCACGTGGTTGTTGGTGGTCAGGCCAGGGCCACAATGCTGAACGCTCTTCATCCCTCGCTCTCCAGCGTGGCCAGAAGGTGACTTCATCAGGCTTGATCTACGACGTGAAGAACATTTATGGAAGCATGTGTGTAGAAATCTCGTGATGAATGTTCACAACAGAGCTAGAAGAGATGGGCTTAATCCATTTATTAGATAGAAATTAGACTTTGGGCAGGAGCGTATGTTTACCACATAATTTGTTTCCACAAATACCGTTTACTTGTGCTTAGAGGTTCCCTAAATGCCAGATTGGTTACCTCTGCTGGAAAGTTTGGGGTGTTTTTTGATGTTTTTATGGAAGAGTTCTTCTCAAGCTGGAAACATCCATTTCGATGAGTTGTGGAGGCAAGCAGGCTTTTGGGTGTAATGGAAATGTTTCTGTAGCCTGGCTGCTATTTATCAAGGGTGAAGACAGTGCGTGTTTTAAAAAACTATGGGCTTGGCAGAAGTCCACATGGCTTAGGCCAGGCCTGCATAAATGTGCTCCCAAACGATTTGCGCTGACCTTTTTTGCAAATTGCTGACAGCCTAGGAGCCTCCCGAGGGAGTCCTTTTAGTCTGAACAGTGTTGAGGCTGGTATAAGCCTCTGCCTTGAGGGGGTCTTTTGACACCTTTGATGGGGTGGCACCTTCTGTATGGCTGCTTTGGTATGTTTTCTTAGAATGTGGAAACAAATGGAAATTAATTTTATGTGGCATATCATGCAACATTCCCTTAAGATACTGCCACTCTCTGGGGTTACAGAATTGAAATCTGTTTTTGATGCTGATCCATGGCACTTCTCAGATTTCCCCAATTAAGGGAGGGAGCATGTGAAAGTGTGAAATTTGTGAGGCTGTGATTTGAAGTCCCAAGACCAAAGATCCAGTCTCACCCCTGCCACGTATGGACTGTGTCATTCTGTGCAGATCACCTAACTGGAGCCCAGTGTGGGGCTTGAACTCATAACCCTGAGATCAAGACCCGAGCTGAGATTAAGACTGACTGAGCCACCCAGGTGTCCCAGATCACCTAACTTTAAAATTTATACTTTTCTTCACGTTAAGCTGTTATATTATATCCATAACAATAAATGGCTATTGAACACATCTGCTAAACAGAGCTGGTAATAATAATCCCTACCGCGGATCGTTGCAATGGTCTAGTAATAATAGCGAACATTTATTACATGGCTTGTTGCATGCCAGGCACCTTCTTCTTCTTTTTTTTTTTTAAGATTATTTATTTATTTATTTCAGGAAGAGAGAGTGCATAGGTGGGGGGTGGGGGGGTGCAGGCCAAGGGAGAGGGAGAAGCAGGCTCTCCACTGAGCAGGGAGCTGGATGCGGGGGCTCGATCCCAGGACCCTGAGATCATGACCTGAGCCGAAGGCAGCCGCTCAACAACTGAGCTACCCAAGCACCCCTGCCAGGCACCTAATTTATTTACTCAGCCCTATGTGAGTGTAGTATTATCACCACTTTACTGAGGCACAGAGGGTTGAGTCCACTTGCCCAAGGTCACACAGCGGGTTGAGGAACTGGGATCCGAACTCAGAAAGCCAGATTGCTGAGTCTGTAGATGGTGTTTACAAGAGGGCTTTGTACCGTGGTAGTGTTGGGCTTCTTATTCTTTGACGGCTCCTCTTAGTATTTGAAGAGCTGAGGGACGGATAAGCTGAGCCTGGAGGTAGATTAAGTGTACAGATCACGGTGTTGGAAAGAATGAGGAGACAGAGCATATGAGAGCTTTTTTTGGAGTTATAGGGAAACAGCTGTTTCTAAGTTTGGGACAGAGCTGAGGAGAGCGGCAGGGACAGAGAAGGACATTTTCTGGGTGGATTGTTACTATCTGCCATGAGGGAGGGCACCGTCTGTGGATTTAAGAGCCACGTGCCTCTTTCCTCTTCTTATCACATTTTATCTGGAAGCCTGTCTTTAAATCCCAACTCGGCCCTCAGCCATGACAGCTTTAGAAACTTAGAAAACTTGGCAAGGATAGTGAATTCTTGCGACATGAAAGGAAAGGTGAAGGATGGGCTTTTTCGTGGAATTTCTATGAAGTGCATATCGGGATGCACCACAGAGTGGCTTGTGTTCAGTGAAGAGAAGATTGGAAACTTGCGTGACTTCTTTTTTTTTCTCGTGAACTGACTTAATAAGAGAATGAATCATCCTCTTAGCTAGCATCCTGGAAAAGAAGAAAGGAGAGAGCAAGTGAGTGGGATGGCATTTGACTGAAACCAGAAGCCTTCTGTGGCGGTCTCCCAGGTCAGAGGCCAGGCTGCCACGCGGGTCCTGGAGGTTCAAGCCGAGGCCGAGGTCCCTCCAGGGCTCTCAGCTTCCCCTCACGGCCACCCTCCGCCCTGCTATCCCTGTGAGGCTCTGGGGAACGAATAGGCCTTAAAGGGGAAATGGATAGGGGATGTAAAGTGCCCTTTTTAAATGACAAGCCACCGGTCAAATTCACACACAGCAGTGATAATTTTGAAGACATTCACATAAAAATTCATTACATAAAACTAGACAACTCAAAAATAGCTTTTGACCTTCAGGGATGTGAATGGCTACTTACACCCCCATCCTGTGAAGGTGGCCGGGGCCCTCCCTGTTGACAATGCTTGATCCCTTCGGTCATCCAGATCACCCTCTGGGGATCTCTTGTTCTCTTCCGGGACACTCCAGGTAGGAGTCTTGGGGAGGGGGCGAAGGGGGTGAGCACTCCCTGCCCGCCCAGCCCCACCCACAAGTTACCCTCTTCTTCTCTGAGTTCGCCCGGAGGCTGGGGAACAAACATCTCCTTTTCTGAGACATCTTTTGTGACCTTTCTGTGGACCTTAATTTGGATTCTGAGCTGAGGCTGGGGTCTGCAGGGGAATGTGAAGGCTGCGGGGATCTGCAAGGGGTTTGCAAGGAAACTCCTCACACCAGCCCCCTGGAATGTGGAGAGGGTGGTTGTGCTTTCAGACTCTCTCTGGCTTCATGGCACACATGTCCCACAGTGTTGGCTTTTCTCAACAATGCCTCTCTGCCTCATTTTCCTTCCTGCCCGGGCCATCAGCAGCAGTTACTGTTAATAGCTCCCATTTGTAAGAGGACTGACTCTGTGTCAAGCGTTTCACTTTAAGTAATTCAATTTAGTACCTATATCAACCCTATGAACCAGGGATTATTGTCTTTTTAGACTGGGAGCTGAGGCAGAGGGCTAAGGGGTAATGTCACTTGTCCAAGTAACACAGCCGTTTGCTGGGTGGAATGGTTTTGGGTTTTAAACTTTTATTGTGAAATTTTTCAAATATACATGAAAGTAGAGAGACCCGTAGAGTGCATTCCCATCATCAGACTTCTTCACTCTTTATGGGGAAGCGCTGACCCCAAGGTTTCTGTGGCTTCAGCATCCAGCAGGATACCTTTGTGTGAATTCGAAGAAGGGACTCTTTCTGCAGGCTACAGAGCTTGGTAAGCAGAGCCCAGGCTAGATTCCAGCCCCTCTTGCCCCCTTGGATGGACACCTTGTGAAGTGAACAGCTCACACAACTGTGCACGGCGACCGTGCCAGCTAACTTCTCATCTAGTTTTCGGCATGAAGAAAGGAGACTGTAGCCAGCCACCGGTCCCTGACAGTGATGATGTCTCTGGTTGGTCCTCAGCTATGTGGGGTCATGGGAGAAAAGTTCAGTCGTTGGGGACATCTTGGGTTAAAATAAATTAAGCCGGGGATTGGGGGGACGGTGTGATTCTCAGAGGAGGTACTTCTGCAGAGGAGGGTGAGGGCAGATGAGTCGTGTCTTCTGCTGCTCCTGTTTCCTACTGGCCGCCACCGGCTGTCCTGATAACTCCTCCCTGATGCCTTCTCTGCTGTGTTCTGTGCCCAGGGCGCAGGAAGCACTCGTGTGTGGCCACGAGGCTGGCGGCGTGCGGGGTGTGAAAACCCGGTGTGAACTCGCTCTTGGCTGCCAGCCCCCTGGAGTCGCCGGGACAAGCTGCCTTTGCCTCCTGGCGGCAGACCTTCCCTCAGCGCTCAGTTCAGCCAGTGGTTGGCTGGGAGGGCCTGCATTCACACCTGTAGAACTATTCCTTTTAGGCCCAGAGTGGGGCCCTTGGGTCACCAGATGAGGAGCTTCTGGAGGGGAGGGAAGGGGACTTTCTGACGACGGTGCTCTTGGCTCTCCCTGTCGCAGCATCTGGCACTGGCACTCTGGAAATATTTGTGAAACCAACAGAGGGAGCATCCTGCAGACCACGGAACTGGGCTGAGGGAAACAGGTTGAGTAACTTGTGAGCTTCAGTCAGGAGAGGCTAGACCATGCTGTGGTAACCATGGAACGCTGACGACCACCCCCCCCCCCCCCGGTGGCTTGACACAATCGAGGCTTAGTTTGTGCTCATGGAAAGTCTGATGCAGTTAGGCAGTCCTACCCCATCTGTAGCCACACCGTCTGAAATAGGAGGCCTTTGGAGTTACCACAGGAGTGGAAGACAGAGACGGAGGCAGCCCCTGGCTTTAGCTGCCTTGCAAGGCACTGACACGCCTTACTTCCATTCACATTTCATTGGTCAGAACTAGTCCCATGGCTTCAACCTAACTGCTAGGGAGGTTGGGCAATATAGGGGAGCAAGGGGCTGCCTTCGTGCTTTTAAAGGCGAGCATTTTGTATTTCTTGTCCGTGGCTTTAGCCCATTGGAGTGCCTCTGGCCTAATCACTTGTCCTCAGTTACCGTTTTCTTTTTACACTGACGGGAAGGGAACACCTGTCACTTCCTTTAATCCCTTAAGAGAAGGAGGCATGAGATGGCACTGAAGGAGATTCACAGCAGCGATTTTAACCTCTCTCTCTCTCTCTTTTCTTTTTAAGATTTATTTATTTAAGTAATCTCTATGCCCGGGGCGCCTGGGTGGCTCAGTCATTAAGCGTCTGCCTTTGGCTCAGGTCCTGATCCCAGGGTCCTGGGATCGAGCCTCACGTCGGGCTCCCTGCTCCGCAGGGATGCCTGCTTCTCCCTCTCCGACTCCCCCTGCTTGTGTTCCCTCTCTCGCTATGTCTCTCTCTGTCAAATAAATAAATAAAATCTTGAAAAAAAAAATCTCTATGCCCCATGCGGGGGTCCAACTCAGGACCCAGAGATCCAGAGTCGCAGGCTCCACTGACTGAGCCAGCTAGGCTCCCCTTAACCTCTCCTTTATTACACGTTGGCCATGTGACTTTCACTGAGTCGCTTGACCTCCGTGAGTCTGTGAGCCTCTCTCCTCATTTGTAAAAGGAGGATAATAACCCAGCCCATCTCTTAGTTCCAACTCCACTGATGGCAAGTAACAGAAACCAGCTTGAGCTGTTTGAAGTCTCAGGGGAATGGAAGAATCAAGGGCAGGAAATACGACTGGCCTCCCAGGTGCCTACAACGGCAGGATGCCCCTGCTTCTGTGGATGTGTGCCAGATGTCGTGGCCTCAGCTTCCAACTAGACCGGCTCTGGTTCCAGGAACCATCAGGCTCAATGGTAGCTCAGAACCCTGATTCAAATTCCTGGTGAAAGAATCTGATTGGCCCATTTGTGTCAGCTGTCTCCCGTTGGTCCAATCAGCTGTAGCCAGGAGCACGTGGTCCGTAAGGTATTCCCCAAGGCTCGGGGGCTTTCCTCTGTGCATGGGGATGGAGACAGTCCTCAGAAAGGGGCCCATGCTACCTGGTTCAAGGACTGTGGAGTAGTAATATCTGGAGGAAAGCTTCGAGAACTGTAAAGTGGCGCGTTAATGGGAGCTGGCATGTTGGTGTGCGAGTTCTCGTTAGGAATCTTGGAGATTGCACTGCCCTGAAGGGGGATGGGAGAGATTGTAATGCTGTGAGAGAGGAGCCTACTTTATGTTTAAAAAAGATTTTATTTATTTATTAGAGAGAGAGATTGAGAGAATGAGTTGGGGGGGGCAGAGGGAGAAGTAGACTCTGCAGGGAGCAGATGCAGGACTTGATCCCAGGACCCTGGGATCATGACCTGAGCCAAAGGCAGACCCTTAACCGACTGAGCTGCCCAGGTGCCTGGAGGAGCCTACTTAAAAAACAAACAAATAAAGGGCGCCTGGGTGGCTCAGTTGGTTGGGCGACTGCCTTCGGCTCAGGTCATGATCCTGGAGTCCTGGGATCGAGTCCCGCATCGGGCTCCCTGCTCAGCGGGGAGTCTGCTTCTCCCTCTGACCCTCCCCCCTTTCATGTGCTCTCTCTCTCTCTCATTCTCGCTCTCTCAAATAAATAAAATCTTAAAAAAATATATTATAAAAAACAAACAAATAAATAAATAAATACAGAAAAATAAAACTCTTCTAGAGGCAGAGGAGCTGTTTGTTAGAAGATCACACAGAGCCTGGACCAGAGGAAATGACAGGACTAGCTTGGGGCATTGCCCGGGGTCAAGCTAGGTTTACAGGCCATTAGACCATAACACTGTAAAAAGAGAGAGTACCTTGAGTGTGCTCTCAGCTGTGTAAATATGGATGCTTCTGTAGTTGAAACTGTGATGTGGAACCAGCTGGCTGTGTGACTGTGACCAAGTCACTTCACTTCTCTGGGCTTAGTTCTCTGAAGACTGCAGTGCAGTGTACGCATGTGTCCGTGTACCGTGGGGTTAAGGCCTGGAGTCTGGAATTAAGACAGCTGGGCACGAACCCTTGTTCTCGCTTTGCTAGCTATATGACCTGGGGAAATTTCTTCACCTCCTTGAGTCCGGGTTTCCTCACTTGTGAAATGGGGATATTTGTAGTACTTTCCTCATATGGTTATGGTGGGGATTACATGAAATGAGTGCTCAATACAATATCAGCTAGTATTATTAATAGAAGCCAAAGCGGGCCAACTGCAGGGACAGGGACCTATGGCATGGTGATTCTGCGTGCCCAGGCCCTTTGCTTAGAATGAACAGGAGAGCTGTGTAGGCGTGTGGTGCGCCCCGTGCAGGAGGAAGCCCCGAGAAGCTAGGAAGCTGGAGGGAGGGTGGGGAGACTGCTGACAGAGGCAGGTCTAGCCCGAGGACGCTCAGGTCCTTCTATGAATTCAGTTCTGCCAGCACCGCCCAGGTGCGAGGTGAAGCTTCCAGCCCCTGGAGCGCGCACCCGCCCACCTCTCCTCCCGCGCCCCATCTGCTTCCAGCAATTCGTTGAATTCGTCGGGGTGGCTCCTTCCCTTCCGTCCTGGGCCCCGGGTGTGGGGGTGGGGGGCGCTGGGGAGGTTCTGGGTGCCACAGCAGGCCCAGGTTTGGGATTACAGTGCTTCCCGTTGTGAAACGGCAGATCTGGGAGAGCTACCAACGAGATGAAAGCACCTGTCTGAGCACAGAGCAGTGTGAGGGCTGAATTATTTAGAGGCTGCGCCCCCGCCGGCCGCTCCCGGGGGAAGGGGCGAGGCAGGAACGTGGGGCCGCCGCGGGCCGCTCGCAGGGCCCCGCCGCCAGGCCCGGGCTGCGCCTTTGTCCTGGGGGCCGCGCCGCGGTGGCCTCCCGCAGCCCGGCGGCCCCGGGGGCTCAAGCTGCGGCTCGGCTGCGGCCTCCGGGGCTGGCTTCGCCGCTCCCGCTCGGCTCCCCGGCGCGGCGACCATGAGTGACGGAAAGCAGTCACCCCATTAGCGGCCGGCGGGCGGTGTCGCCCCGAGCGCGGGCGGGTCGGGGAGCCCCCGAGGGGGGGCGGCCGCTGGGCTGCTGGGGGATGGAGGCGAGCCCTAATCCTCTTTCGGTTCTTTCCGGATTATGTTTTGAGCCGAAGATTTGCGGAAAATCAGCGCCTCCAGCACCTCCAGCAGCTGCGGGGCCCAGGAGAGGGTGCCGGGGGCCGGGCCGGGTGTCCCCGCGCTGGGGCCTGCCGGGTCCTGCCAAGGTGGACGGTGGCCATGGCAACCCCTGCCCGGGGCTGCGGTAAACACGCGCTTTCAAAGGGGGCCTTGTTCCCTGCGGGAGCCCTTCAGTTCCAGCCCGCTGGGGCTTTTCAGTCCTGGGGAGGAAAGGGAGGGCAGTGGGGAGGGGCGGGCCTATGAGTGAGGAAGTGTCACTCGGGTCCCCCGTCTCCCCCGCCCCAGGCATGTTTCCTGGAGGCCCCGGTTTCCAAAGCTCCTGCTTCTGGGGAATGAAAAGAAGCGTAAGCGTCAGGAATGCGTTCCGTCTCCAGGCCACAGGGTGTGTGTGTAATTGAGAGGAGGGAAGGAAGCTTGGGGAAAAAAAAAAAAATCACTATCCCGCTGGCCACCTCAGAATGGAAGGCCTCGGTGCCCTAGACTGATTTCAGCAAGCTAGCCAGAGCCACAGGAAGCAGATCTTTAAGACTTGCTCATCCTTTTTGGCCATGAATATCAAATGACTATAATCTCCCAGAAAACATTAAATCATTCATTAAATGTGATGTAATCTCATTAGCAATTTGTATTCTTATGTATGAGCCGGTGAATCTTTGCGAGGAGGCTGATCTTGGGAGCTTGAATAGCCTTCACTGTCTTGGGGGGGGTGGGGTGGGGGTGGGAGCCTGGCCCCCTGGATTCCCCTCCCATCATTTTGTCTTTAAGCTAACCCAAGTATAAAAACCGGGAAGGATGGGCGCCTGGGTGGCTCAGTTGGTTAAGCGACTGCCTTCGGCTCAGGTCATGATCCTGGAGTCCCGGGATCGAGTCCCACATCAGGCTCCCTGCTCAGCAGGGGGGTCTGCTTCTCCCTCTGACCCTCTCCCCTCTCATGCTCTCTGTCTCTCATTCTCTCTCTCTCAAATAAATAAATAAAATCTTAAAAAAAAAAAAAAAAAACAACCGGGAAGGATGCTTGCTGCTCCCTAAGCACCTACATCATTTATGAGGTATCCTCTGTATGTTTGGTTACCAAATGAGTGAGTGGTGAATGCATTTCCATTTAGGGAAGGGTGCGGTTTATAACCAGATCTCTTCCCTTGGCACGGCATTCCTCTCTGACCTTGTCTGAAGAGGTGGCCATCAGGGCCAGCCTCAGGTTTGGGGAGGAGAAGAGGCAGAGGACGTAGATCTATGTCTGTTAACTGTTAATGATCGCCAGCGCTCTCTCTGTCTGTCAGCTCTCCTGATCCTCCTGGGGATCCTTGAGGGATGTGTGAGGAAAGATCCTAGTCTTTCAGGCTCAGAAAACAGCTTGATTCTGGGTCTGCTGACATTAGTGTCAAGTCACTATCTGAGGACCACAGATTCCAGTCTGGTAGACTGGAATGTCTGGTACTGCTACGGACCCCCAGCGTCGCACCTTCCATTCTGGTCCAGAGGGGTGGGCCTCCGCAAAGTTGAGTGTACAGAGGCGGGCGTCCTGGCTGCTCAGCCAAGCTTCCTCCCACCCAAGGGAGAGCACGAAGTGTTCTCATTCACAGGTTGGACACTGGGAGCAAAATCAGCTGGCTAGATTCTCATGGACCCTCTTCCTCTTGAAGTTTGAAAGGTTGTAAATTCTTCTTGTCATATGCCGTTGAGTTTGGGGGAGATGGTGCTTTTTGAAATGGCTTCTTCATCTGAAGTTGGAGTGGAGGTGGGGCTCAAGAACTTTTCAAACTTTTATGATTAGCACAGAATAGGAGGAACTGCATGGAGCTTTGTGGAGAGAGGAAAAAAAGTATAGCTCATGCTTCTGGAGAGATCCAGTCTAACGGATGCACCAACCAACACATTAGAAGAACATTAAGGGCTAGTAAAGTGACGGACATTCTTGTCTCCTCGTGGAATCTGAGACCAGAACCAGAGTGTGTGCAGGGTAGACTCAGGCATGGGTGAGTTTTATAAGCTCCCCAGGTGTTCCTCGTGTACCACCAGGGTTGCCGGCCATCCCTCCAGTGCAGTGTCCACTGGGATGATTTTGTCCCCCAGGAGACCCTGGGTGTGCCAGAGACATTTTTGGTTGGCACAACTGGGGATGGGGGTGCCCCTGGCATTTGTGGCTCGAGGGATGCTGCTAAACATCTGCCAATGTACAGGATAGACCCCCTCAACGGAGAATGATCTGGTCCCAGATATCAGTAGTGCCCAAGGTTAAGGCGCCTTGCTCTTGTGCCTGCACCAGCTGTCTGGAGATTTGTGTTGAGCAGGATTCTGAGAGAAGGAAGGACAGGTGGCTGGGTGGAAAGGAGCCAGGTGGGAGCATCGTGTAGGGAAATGCACATGGCAAGGTTTGGAGGCAGGAGAATGTGATTCGGTTTTTGCAAAGGGAGAAAGATGCTTGTGGTTTCATGAGAGTCATCTGAGACGCAGAGGACGTTTTCAGCCTGATGACCCCGGAGGTGGGCTTGCATCTTGCGGAGGGACTTCTGGTTGGGACATCAGGCCCTCTGACTGCTGGCTGTGCGTGTCGGGAACTGTCAGGCCTCTCTCCGCTCTGTGTGAGTGAAGGAGCCCTTCTCAGTTACCTTTGGCTTCAAATGCCCAGTCCCACTGTGGGGCTGGCTTTCCCTAAGCTCATGCATGTGGGAGGGCTGCTCGCTTTCCCTCCAGCGCTGGAACAGGCAGTGCCCTTTGCCTTCGTTAAGGCAATGGCTTCGTGCATGGGGCGCCTTCTTTCATGTGTTCCTGCTCCTTAGAGAAGGGGAGGGAAGGCCCTAGTCTGCTGAGTCTGCTGTAAGCCCACTTCCTGATGGTCCTGGCACATGGCAGTTGGTCCATGTGTTTGTTTGTTTGTTTTAAAGATTTATTTATTTATTTGGGAGGGGCGGGGCAGCGGGAGAGAATCTTCAAGCGGACTCCCCGCTGAGCGCAGGGCCTGATGTGGGGCTCCATCTCAGGACACTGAGATCATGACTTGAGCTGAAACCAAAAGTCAGATGCTTAACGAACCGAGCCACCCAGGTGCCCCTGGTCTGTAGTGTTTTTGAATAAATGAGTAAATCCTTGAATGAATGGAAGATCTGGGTCACCTTCTATGAATTGCCCCTTTGATAAGCACATAGTCTGTCCTTGTGCCGTAAATTGAATTAGGAGAGACTGACATTGGCCATCAGGAGGAAGGTCTCTATTGTAAGAATTTCCAGGGAGTGGGACACGTAACCTGAGGGTTACCTGAGGGAAGTGGAGACCATTCCCATTTGGAGGGGAGCGGCTCGTGGCCCTTTCTGGCTGCCAAAGTGGCCACGGAGGGGCCATTTTTGCCCTTCTGGGGTGACCCACATTACACTCCTTCCTCTGAGGCTTCCAGCTCTTAATTAGATTTCTGAGCTCTCACAGTAGACTTGAATATCCTTTGATAAGGAGTAAAAAGTGCGGTCCGAACATGTGAGTGTAGTAATTCTCCCGGGGCCCGCCTGCTGGACATCACTGGCCAGCCATCTGGCACGCACAGAGCAAGGCCGTAAGCAGAGTGCCCCCAGAACGCCTCCCCTCTTCAGGTATGCTCAGAGGGAGTAGTCCTCCGAATGTTTGCCCATGCTTCCCAGCTGCTTTGCTCTGCCTTCAGTCAAGCCCTTGGGACTTGTTTCTGTTTCTGCAGTGCAGGGGAAAGGGGCCCCTTGATGTCCCAGGCTCAGGCTGGAGGGGGAAAAGGTGTGTTGCAAGAGCTGCCTCTGAACTGAGCCCAGTCCCTCCAAGGCCTTCTGCCTTCCTCACGGCCAGGCCCCGGGTGGTGAGCCTCTTCCTGGGCCCTTTGCTGGACTCTGGCTGGCTTTGTCAGGCGAAGTCTCTGGCCCCAGCCTCATGCGCCCTGGTGCGTTTGTGTGGTTAGAACCCTGCTCCTCGAAGTCCAGACTCCAGACCAGGAGCCCTCAGGTCACCTGGTTCGAAATGGGGTCTCGCCACCTCCCCCACCCGGCAGACCACCTGAGTCAGTCTGCATTTTACCAAGATCCCAGGTTCATGTGCACAGTCAAGTCTGAGAAGCGCTGTGCTAGAAGACTTTGCATGCTGAGGGGACAATGGAGGGGATGGCTGGAGCTCGTTTGAGCATCACCTGTGCCCCTGTCTTTGCAGACTACCTTTAGAACAGGGCTTCTTCAGCTAGCCGAGGGGAAGGATGGGTTTTGTGTTTTTCATTCGTTCCGGGATGGGTATGTGGTCCCAATGAGTAGGACCAGCCTGCACAAGTCTGATGGTGTCTGAATTGGTCTGTGTGCATTCCCTGTTCAAAGAGGCAAGCCCACCACATGCTGGGATGCTGGAGCAGTGTCAGATTCTAGAAATGCCTTTTTTTTTTTTTTTAAGGTTTATTAATTTATTTGAGAGAGAGAGAACGTGTGCGCATGCCAGGGTAGGGGGCAGAGAGAGAAGCCCAAGAGACCCCTGCTAAGCATGGAGCCCAACACCGCAGGATTCCATCTCACAACCCTGAGATCATGACCTGAGCTGAAATCAAGAATCAGATGCTTAACCGACTGAGCCACCCAGGCACCCCTAGAAATGTCTTTAAATCCTTACTTATTTTCTTTTCCTGTACGTATCTTGCCAGGGACCCATAACTAACAGTTTGTGGATGGTCTGTGGTGGTGGCTACATGGTCTAGAGCCCCATGTGTAGGGTCAGCTAGACCCGGGTTCGAACCCTGGCTCCTGTCACTTATTTGCTGTGTGTCCTTGGGCAGCTGTTTAGCCTCTCTGAGCCTCAATTTTGTCATCTGTAAATGAGAGATGATAAGGCCCCAACCTCGTAGGATGAGATGAGGACTCACTGAGATAAGCATGGGTAAGGCCCGGAGCCCAGTGCACGGAAGGCACGCTTGATAACACTGGCTAATCGAATGGTACCACTGTCATTGTTTAATGTCTTGGAACATCTGACAATGAAAACAGTAGCCCTTGTAAATGCATGTCCTTGTTTTTGGATAGACAGTGGTCTTTAAAACTAGCAAATTTGTTCGGAACAGAATCTTTTCCCCCCTGCTAACTTCTGATAGTGTAGGGCTGCTGATCATGAATTTGCATCTGTGTGGATCCAAGCAAAATCCAGAATCAGAATTGAGACAGTGCTGGAGCTTGTTTTTAAGTGATGGAAAGAAGTAATAAACGCTGTAGGAAATCCCTGTCATCCCGCAGGGTCTTGCTGTTAACGCTTTCCCCGCCTCGGCCACAGTGTATCTCTGGGACACCCTCTCCCAGGCTGGCTGGGTAGAGTTTCAGTGCCAAGTTCCTTGATTCTGCATCCTCCCTTTCTGGAGAAATTTAGGCTGCCCTCTCGGCTGTTTCTTCAGAGCAAGGAGGTGAAGTGAAGTAGAGGATTCAAGTCAAAAGATCTGTGTTCTAGAGTTTAGTTAGCAAGGCATCACCTCATTGGCCCACAGTTCTTAACCTCTTTTTGAGTCCCAGACCCTTTCGATAATCTAAAGAGAACTTGGACGCTCCCTTCCACCGTGAAAAGTGAACACGCACACAAACACCATAAATCGTGTGTTTGATTTTGAGGGGTGTTGCGGGAGGGAGCAGTCCGCGGACCTCAAGAACCCTTGGCTGAGAATCTCGTACCAGGTTGTAAACTCCACAAGGCTTGTTTCTCGTGGACTAGAATATCTAAGTGACTTGAAGCGTGGGACGAGGGAGTAAATGCATGGGCTTTGGGGTCCGAGTTCTGAGGGTTGAATCATTCTTCTACTTTCTAGCTTGTTCACCTTGAGTGAGTTACTTACCTCCTCCAAGCTTCAGTTTCCCCATCTATAAAGTGGGGATAAGCACAGTACCTACCTCAGTAGGGTAGTTGTGAGATTAGACTAGGTAACATTTGTCACATGCTCCCGTCGCATTCTTGTGTAGCCTACGGAATGTCCCCTTGCCTTCTGGAGGAGTCGCACCTCGGTAGCAAGAACCCACACGGCTCCTGTTTCAGAGCATCCATATCAGGACTGAGAACGTGAGGCTTTCCTTTGAAAGAGTGGGGAGCAGACCCCTTGCTGTACTTCTGGGAAACTTGAAGGGCCGGTTAGCTGTGGAGCCAGGCTCCTGGAAGCCTGTTAGACCTAGCTGCCCCTGGTCAATAGTGGCCCTGTGCTGTTGGTGGGGATCCCTGCCTCAGGAGCGTCCCTGAAACGAGACGCCCAACCCCAAGGGGTGGGAGGAGTCGAAATGAAGAATGGAGCAGCAGAGTCGCTTTTTTCTCCCCTTAATTAACTCTGGCTCTTTTGCTCCCCAGGCTCTCTGCAGCCCCAGCAATTAGTGGGAGTGTTAACTGGGGTCAGGGCAGTGGCAGGGCTTCCGGGAGCTCCTGGGGACAGTGCCGAGGAGGAGGAGGAGGAAGTGCCTCTCAGGCCCCCAGGGAGGGCTTCGCCTCCTGCTGCCCTGGCCTTCCTACCCCTTGCTGCCCCCTTTTAGCTGAGCTGCCCAGAAAGCCAGGGCCACCCCCCTCCCCCCTGCTCTGGCTCAGCTGTCGTGTGAGAATGGCAAGGAGTTAAAGGACTCCAAACATTGGCCCCCACCGGGCCCTTAATGACATTAGCGCACAAAGGGGCAGTGCGGGCAGGCTGCTCCGGGTGCAGCGCCTGGCCGGGCCCCGAACAATTGCCCTTCTGTTCTCACGGCCTGTTTTCCCCCAGCTGCGCCTCCTTTCATCTGGGCCTCTTTCCCAGGGACGGGGCACGTTCCCAGGAGGGCGGAATCTCAGTGCTAACCTTACTTCTTCCCTGGCTTCCTTGGTTTTGTTTCCTCCCTCGCCCTCCCTGAGCCATTCCTCCCCCTCTGGCTGGGGAGGCCCACCGCCCAGGCTGCGCACGCGCCTCGGCCCTCCAGGCTTAGAGCAGGTGGGGAAGTGAGCTGGGGAAAAACCCGTTAATGGGCTCCTTTCCGTTTGCTGCTGCTTTGCTTGTTGTCGTGGGAGGGGAGTAAATGCCCCCACTTTATAAGGACACCCCACTAATCATAACGACACCCCCACTAATCATAACGACAACTTCCATCTGTTTAGAATTTGATAGTTGTTAAGAAGTGCTGTCCCAGGGACGCCTGGGTGGCCCAGTCGGTTGAGCGGCTGCCTTCGGCTCAGGTCATGATCTCAGGGTCCTGGGATCGAGCCCCAGTTCGGGCTCCCTGCCCCATGGGGAGCCTGCTTGTCCCTCTCCCTCTGCCTCTCCCCCCTGCTCATGCTCTCTCTCTTTCTCCCGCAAAAATAGATAAATAAAATCTTAAAAAAAAAAATAAAGGGAGCGCAGTCCCATACATTTCTCACTGACTGGGAACGGCTGTGTACAGTGGCCAGGTTGGGCACCACTGACACCTCATTTGGGGCAGTGAGGGGGCTAGAAAGCTGCAGGGCAGGGGTGAGACCCTGGGCTGACGCCCAGGCGCTCCTGCCTCCTTGGCTTCACGAGCCTGGCCCTTTTTCAGGCCTCCCGCCCCCCCCCCCCCCCCCCCCCGTGTCTCAGCAGAAATGCCGGCCACGGGAGGACGTCCAGGAGGGGCACCGTTGGTGATGGGTGACCCCGAGCTCCTTGCCCTGAGCTGCAAGTGAGGGACCCCTGAGACCTTGCCTTTCTCATCTCTCCACTTGACTCTGCCCCTTCCCCAGCTTCCAGGGATGGGGCCGTCACTTTTTTTTTTTTCCATTTTAGCGTTGAGCTGTTCCAGATGCTTAGGTCTTTCAAATCTCCAGAGAAGGAAATTCTCTAGCCCTCTCCACATTCCAGTGCCACCCGGCGGCCCTGGCACTCAGCACCAGCCTCCTGACCCTGTGATGTGAACTTCTCAGGAAGCAGGACCTGCAGAACCTGCTTTCTGGCCCAGGGCCGGCCTGCCCAGCACAGAGCCTCAATAGGCCCGTGGCCCCAGCCAGATGCCCTCTCTGCCCCACCCCCCCAGCCCCCAGGCCAGCCACCAGGCAGTGGAGCTCAGGTGGTGGCGGGGTGACTGCAGGGCCGGGGGGGGGGGGGGGGGGGAGGGGGGAGGGGGCGCCCGGGAGGATCTCTGCTTGCAGAACCACGCCTGGTTCAGGCAGCACAGCCCCTGTAATTAGTGTTCTTTAAGAGACAGCTGGTGCAGTTTTTTCCGCTTTAAACCCCCTTCCTTCACATTTGCACACGGCTTAGGGACCTGCCATTCTCACTCCCACCGACATTCCCACGAGGCTGCTGAGCCCCATATGGTGAAGCTTGTCTCTTTTATAACCTTGTGCTGGGGCGGGGAGCGGCGCGGGCAGGAATCCGTGTCTGCTGGGGGTCTCCGAGGGACCTAGGAGCTGTCGTCTGCCTCTCTGCCTGGGGCAGGGCACCTGACTGGGCTGTGTCTCACCACAAGCACTTTTGGGGCTAATGGGCTTTTTGTTCTGTTCCCTGGAGAATTTCAGCTCCTTGGGAAGGGTCCCCCACTGGCTTACATGTCCAGGTGTCACCGCGACAACCCTGTGGGCCTCTGGGGGCGGCTGGACGTGTTCCATCTCATTGCTGGGGGCTGCGTGGGGTTTAGGCCCCCGGCCTCCCCACAGGGCTTCATCCCAACTCTCAGACACCCAGACTGTGGTCAGAATGTGCTCCCCTTCTTCCTGGGCAATTTATGTGCTCACTAAAGAAAAACTGGAAAATACTTCGTTTCTAACACAGGAATGATCACCCCGATCGTTTAAAAATTGCCACCGTGACATTTGGTTGTATTTCCTGCTCTTTTTTAAATGTGCATAGATTTTGTAAAAAAATTGTTGTAATCTTACCGATTACCAACTTTTGTAAGTAGCTTCTTCATGTAACTGCACAAGGAGGGTTTTTAATGAAATGGCATGATTTTAAAACCTTATTTCAAACGGCCGTATAATATTTCATCACATGGCCATAATGCCATTCACTTGCTCGTTCCCTGTTGTTGACCACCCCCTCCCCAACTTGTCTTTGTTTTAAGCCTCAGAACTTTATGGGACATGCAGGCAGGAGCCATTTGTTTGGGTTGTATTGGTGTAATATTAATCCAGAGCTGGGGCCTCTGCCAAGGCCTCTTCTTGCCAAGGCGCTGGGAGGAGGGGCCTGGCTATGGGGTAGGTCTGGAGGGGACAGAGCTTCCTAGCACGGCCTCTTAAGTACTCGGCTTCCTGGTCCTTAAAGTGGGGCACTCGTTCCAGTGGCCTTTGGCTGCTTCAGGAAGCTTCTGCGGCTTATGCAGCAGGGCTAAGGCGAGGGGACACAAGTTCAGGTTGGCTCTCAGAGCCCGTCAGGGAATTGGTTGAGTCTCATTTCCAGCCTTGGGCCTGCCATGGTGGCCCCAGGTGCCAGGAACATGCTGTTGTGACCCAGCCTGGTCTCCTTCCTTGAACTGTTTTGGACCCTTGCCCTGTCCCACAAGCAGAGCCTCCCCTCCGAGCTTCCAGGGTATTCACACTGGAGTCATCAGGTGCTGTTTACCACCCCCCACCCCGCCCCCCGAGGGACTGGGGACGGCAGTGGCCTGGGCTGCTGGACGCTGTCGAGGGCCAGTGCCTTGTTCAGCCTTGTTCTAAATGTCAGGGTAGACACCAGCCTTTTCTCCCAGTGTGTCTTAATGACACGTCTGATGGTGATCATGATTCATAACAGATATAATGATAACAAGCATGCTCCTTTGTGCTTGAGACCCAAAGCCAATTTCAGTTGTCTTGATTTATACCCTTTTCCCTTTCTTCCTGCCCCAGTGAAGGGGTAAATTGAGGCGTTGAGAGATTTGACAGTTTGGAATAGCAGTGTAAAGAGGCAGGGAGGACTGGCCAGGCTTAGGTTCCAATCCTGGCTCTGACCTCTGTATGTTCCATTGTCGCTGACCCACTGAGCCCGTTTCCTCACCCACGCATCCAGTGAAGACAGTGAAGTGGGACTTGCGAAGTTGATACGAGGATCACATGAGAATGTTTCTGTAAAATTCCCTGTGATGTGGTAGGTACCCAGTCAGTGTTGTTTTGTGGATGTTATTCAGGGTCACAGAACGCACCAGCCTCAAAGCCAGAGGGACCTGCCCGCCCAGCCCCCTCCCTGCTCACGTTTTCCTGGAGTCTCTTCAACTGTGCGCTTACCTCGCCAGCTCTAGGCAGGAAGCTTTCCTGTTTGGCTAATCGGAGAAGTATGGCGGACCAGAGTTGACATTGTTTTCAGCTCCTGGCTGGGACATCCTGCCAAGTCAGGCCCTGTTCTCCTCTTCCTTGCTCATCCAAGTGAAAGTAACGAGGGCCCTTTCCTTTTGGCTTTTTCCTTGGCCAGTCTGGAGAAGGCAACTCCACATGAATGCAGGGTGTGGCGTCTTGATTAATTTGCAAGTATGTCTTTGTGGCCACACTTGTCTGCAGGCTCTTGTTAGAACCTAAAAAAGCCAACAGGAAACCAAAGCGAGAGTCATCTGGGGACAGGCTTTGGTGCTAGGTCCGTGGTAAGGTCACAGAGTTGACTGCTTCCAGGAGGCAGTGAACTCTAGCCTGGTTAGACAGAGCTAGCACTTGAGACTGTCCAGAGAAGAATCTTACAGATTTTCCAGCCATCGTCCCAAGACCTTGAGTTTTGGATGCCATACCTCCAGAGGCCATGGGTCGGCATCACCTGGGTGGGAGCTAGTTGGAAATGCAGAATCTCTGGCCTCGGATCAAACCTGTTGAGTCAGGAGTTGGATTTTAGCAAGATCCCGAGGAGGTTTATGTGCATGTTAAATGTTGGGAGGCACTGATTTGGATCAGTTCTCAGCCAGGTGTAATTAGAATCAGGTGTAAAAAATGTACCGTTTTCCTAGGTCCCACACCAGACCATGAATCAGAATCACTGTGGGTAAGATCTGGGCACTGGGATTAAAAAAGAAAAACATTCTAGATGATTCTAATGTGCAGCTGGAGTGGGGAATTAATTTGGATCCCTGTCTTCGAGATATATGTCCCAAAAGATGATCACGATGGTAATAGTTGCTGCTTACTGAGCTTCTACTCTGCATCAAGGTCATCACCCTTATCTAGAATCCTGCGTGAAGGTCCTTACCTTTGTCTGGAATCTTCATTTAAACCTGAAGGTGGTAGCCCTGTCACTGTCTCGTATTTGAAAAAAACTGAGGCTCACAGAGGTGAAGCAAGGCACCTAAGGCCACAGAGAAGTGGGGCTGGGACTGCCTGCCCAGATGCTTCTTTAGCCATCGCTGCAACTGAAGCTCATAATGGTTTAGATGGGTCTCGTTCTCCTTGTAAAATCTGGGAGGGGATTTTTTTCTGGCTCAGTTTCAAGGATACTTTCAGACCGTGTGGTTTCAGGACCGTTGAGTTTGAGGAAAATCACAGCGGCGTTTAGTCCTGAGATCCATGTGTTCCCTAGAAGGAAGGGACAGAGGGTCAAGGTGAGCAACAGACAAGTTGCAAACGAATGATAAACTTTAAGGAATTTTCAAAGGTCGGAGAGCCCCAGCCCAGCTCTGTCTGTTTGAAGCTAGTCTGTAGGTTGGAAAAAGTCACTTTATCCCTCTGTACCCAAACCCCATGCTCCCCCAGATGAGCGAGGACAGAACTCGTGCTGCTTTCTCCAGTTCTGCAAAATCTAAGATAACAGTGGGGAAACTGAGGCATTGGCCAGCAGCAAGCCAAACCGCAGACCCCGAAGCCGTTTGCTCGGGGAGTAGCCCGGAGGCCACGGCGCCGGGGGCTGGTTGCTGTGGGGAATCAGAGGGAGCACAGCAGACTGGGAGCACACAGAACCCTGAAGCAGAACCTCTCCAGGACTTTCGAGCCTGCGAAGAAAGCAGGCGAGAAGTGCAAAGAAAACGGGCCAGACATTGAGAAATAGCCCTTTCTTTTGTGTTTTGAACCATGTCCAAACCCAACTTCTAAGTTCGAATAAGGATTTGAAAATCAGCCTGAGGCTCCCACGGAATCTAAATCCAGGTTACTGTGTGCATCTTCCTTATAAAGTCATGGAAGAGCTGCATTCAGGGAATGGGTTGAGTGCGGGTGGATGTTTCACTGCCTTTTTTTTTTTCATCGCTTTTCTTCTCAAGAAAACTCCCCGCCCTGACGTTCTGTGGCACCTTGCAGTCCTCAGGGGCCTTTAGGCACGTCATGGCATTGCTGCACCCTGCACCAGCGCTATGGGGTGAGGCGATGGGGGTGGGGCGACCCACATTATATCCCAGAGGTTACCTGGGCCCACAGATGCTCAGTGGGAGCCTTGAGGTCCCCCAGCAAACTGGGACCGAGCCAGGCCTCGAATCCGGGTCTTCGGACTCCAAGCACAGCACTCTCTGTGGCCCACCAATGCTTTTCTGCTGACTCCCCTCCCTGGGCCTTCCAGAGTGCGGGGCTGGAAGCTGTCAATAGCCTTGGGTATTGTAGCTCGTAAAATACAGTCAATTTCAGTCATCTGTGCTTGTGTTTACTTTTATTTATTTATTTATCTTTAAAGTAGGCTCCATGCCCAGCATGGAGCCCAATGCGGGGGCTTGATCTCACCACCGTGAGATCGAGGCCTGAGCTGAGATCGAGTCGGATGCTTAACCAACTGAGTCACCCTGGCGCCCCTTGCTTGTGTTTTATGTTATTTTTTTCAAGATTTATTTATTTTGGGAAACAGAGAGAGGATGCACCAGCAGGAGGGGTAGAGGGAGAGGGGGAGAGAATCTCAAGCAGACTCCGTGCTGAGAGCAGAGCCCAGCGTGGGGCGCGATCTCAGGACCGTGAGATCACCACCTGAGCCCAAACCAAGAGTCTGACACTTAACCGACTGCACCCCCCAGGCACCCCCCGGTGCTTGTGTTTTAAAACATGCTTTCCTTTTAAACCAATACACAACTGCATTGTTTTTAATTTTTTTAATTTTTATTTTTTTAAAGATTTTTATTTATTTGACAGAGAGAAAGAGATAGCTAGAGAGGGAACACAAGCAGGGGGAGTGGGAGAGGGAGAAGAAGGCTTCCCGCGGAGCAGGGAGCCCGATGCGGGACTCGATCCCAGGAGCCCGGGATTATGACCTGAGCCGAAGGCAGTCGCTTAACCAACCGAGCCACCCAGGCGCCCTATAGGCCACACTTTGAGTGGGGAGGGTTTAGAGCATCATCTCTGGACTCAAACACACCTGCTGGGCCTTTAATTGCCAGCTGACTGAGCTGGGCAAGTGTGTAAGCTTTCTGTGCTTGTAAATCGGGGATAAGAAGCACACCTCATCCGTAGGATTGTTGTGAAAACAAAATGATCTGGGGCCTGTGAAGCCCGGCACATAGTGAGCGCTCAATAAATATAAGTCATTAGTACGATCTAGAGACGAATACCATAAAGCTGTCCAAGCTGAACAGGAAACGCTGACTGCTTGGCTACTATTTGGGGCTACATAGGCTGATGTACTTCTCCATTATCCGTTCGGCGCCATCGTCATCAGGTTATTTATATGCTTTATTTCCTTTCTCTTATGAGGAAACAGGCTCAGGGTGTTTGGGTGACTTAACCAGATCCACGCAGCTAAGAAGTAGCAGAAACAAACTTAGACCCAGGTGCTAGGTCTGTATACACCACAGCTGACTTCGCTTGTTGGTGGCTTGGAAGCTAGAGCCCCTGAGCGCGCGGTTCCAGGGAAGTAAAGCGACAGGCTTCAGACTTGTTTTGCTCTCCTATCTGTCAAAAGATTTTTTGAAAAACTGTATCCTCTTACACATTTTAAAATTCACATATACAAACTTTTATCAGAACTTTGGGGTGTCTGGGTGGCAGTCAGTTGAGTGCCCAACTCTTGGTTTCTGCTCCGGTGGTGATCTCGGGGTCATGGGATCGAGGCCCGCGTCGGGCTCTGGGCTCAGCGCAGAGTCTGCTGGAGAGTCTCCCTCTGCCCCTCCCCCTGCTTGTGTTCACTCTCTCGTCTCTCTGTAGGATAAATAAATAAATCTTTAAAAAGGGAAAAAAGAAAACCCTGTTATCATAACTTTAAGTAGAATGTATTTCCAGACTGATGGTATGTCATATACTCGCTTCAAATATATTTTTGTCAAAGCCTTAAACCAGCAAACTCGGCCCATGCAGTTAGGGACGATGTCTGTCATTCTTTTTTTTTTTTTAAGATTTTATTTATTTATTTGACACACAGAGAGAGCGAGAGAGAGCGAGAGAGAGAGAGGGAGAGAGCACAAGCAGGGGGAGCGGCAGGCAGAGGGAGAAGCAGGCTTCCTGCATGAGCAGGGAGCCCAATGTGGGGCTTGATCCCAGGACCCTGGGATCATGGCCTGAGCTGAAGGCAGCGGTTTAACCAACTGAGCCACCCAGGCGCCCCTCTGTCATGATTCTTAATTGGCAAAGCTAGACCTTGTGGTTCGAGCCATCAGCCAAATCATACTTTGTGTCAGAAAAAGTCAGACTCCGTTTTGCGATTTGAATAAATGTGTTAAACAGGTGTCCCTGTGTCAGCTTCCTTGCTCCCTGATTGTAACCCAAAAACAAACAGACGGGTAAGTAAGATAGATAAGGCCTTAGTAAAATAAGGCCAGCCCCCTTCTCTCTCTCTCTCTTTTTAAAAGATTTTATTTGGGGCTACTGGGTGGCTCCGTCCTTAAGCGTCTGCCTTCCGCTCAGGTCATGATCCCAGGGTTCCTGCTCCGCGGGAGGCCTGCTTCTCCCTCTCCCACTCCCCCTGCTTGTGTTCCTTCTCTCGCTGTGTCTCTGTCAGATAAATAAATTAAAAAACCTTAAAAAAATAAAAATAAAAGATTTTATTTATTTATTAGAGAGAGAGAGAGCTCAAGCAGGGGGAGTGGCAGACGGAGAGGGAGAAGCGGACTCCCCGCTGAGCAGGGAGCCCGATGCGGGGCTCGATCCCAGGACCCTGGAATCATGACCTGAGACGGAGGCAGACGTTTAGTGACTGAGCCACCCAGGCGCCCCATGGCCAGCCCCCTTCTCCATGCCCATCCTCCCAGGCCTTCCCCGGGAATGCTGCAGTCTCCAGTTGTCCCTTTGTCTGGTGGCTTTCACACCCCAGGGGAGAGCACCAGGGTACAGTTAGGATGGCTGGAGGTGGGCCTCTCTTTGGGGAAATGGTGAGGAGGGGCCATTATGTAAAGAGAACTGTAGAGCCAGGTGGCTGCCAGTCCGGCAGTTTAGGAAAGGACCCCCCGTGGAAGTGAAGGTTTGGGAAATTGACCCTCTGAAAGCCAGCTGGGTCCCAGCAGCCCCTGGAAGTGCCTGCATCTCCCACACGTGTGCGGGCAGGAAGAACACTGAACCACGTGTCCACTGGGTATGCCACCCAGATTGTGCTCTGTGAACATCACATCGCTCACTCCAGAACTGTGGGCCTTTGGGGATCTTTTGCTGGAGCTGGGACTGGGTCTTTCTCCTGTGGGCTCCCTGGTGACACCTTGGACGCACGTCCCATGTTTCTTCCCGGTGAGGTGGCAGGAGCTCACACTGTCCGGATGCCTCCCTGTTACAGGTAAATGGAGGCCCAGAACAGGAGGCCACAGGTCGGTCCACGTGCCCCACCAAGAAAGCCGCTGGCCTTCCCAGGGGAGGCATCACAAGGCAAAAAAGCCTTGAGGGAGTCAGAAGAGCTGGTCTTCAGATGTCCATCCCCTGCCTCAGTGCAAGTCGCTTGGACTCTCTTGTGCTCAGCTTGTCTGTTAAATGGGCTGATGTGGCGAGCACTTAGCCTGTAGCGTTCACAGGCTTTGAAGTTGGGCAGACCTGGCTTTGCCGTTTACTAGTTGCATGACCTTGGGCCAGTTACTTGCCTCTCTGTGCCTGTCTCCCCATCAGTAAGCGGGGATGAAGATAGTGTCTCCCTCTTGGGCTGGTTGAGAGGGTCAACGAAACAATGACTATATAGTGTCTGGCCCACACAGCATGCTCAGTAAATGTTATTGTTGTTGTTATGCTTGTTTTTTATTCTCCGTAGGAATTATAGTCCGGGAAAAGCTGAGTGGAGTGAAGTCCTGGTTGAGACTCTCCAAGGGCAGGGCCGGGCTGGTGTGTGGCATTGTCTCCTTCCCAGGATGGCAATGCGTTTGGAGGGGAGGCAATACATGTCACCAGATGAGTGACGAGAGCAAGGGCCGAGGCTCTTATTACTGCCCTAAGCCCCGGCCATCCACCGAGCCTACTGTTGGCATGTTCCTCTGGCCTTCACCCGGGAGCCAGAAGCCTCTGGCCTTCTTGTCCTGGGGGAATGAGGACTGACCACTTAGGCTCCCCGCATCTCCCCTTAGCTAAGAGCTTCGAGAGTGCCCTGCTTTTGGGGTCCACCCTGCCGGGCCCTGTCAGAGACCTGTTGTTGCCCAGCCTCTCCTCCCGCTGTGGGCTCCTGTGCTCTTCCATGGTGGACAGGCCACAGATGCCCGACTAACTCACCTTTCTGTCTTAAAGCTGCCCCGTCTCAATTTCCTGTGGGCCTCCTCAGCAGATGTTTTATTTTTTTAAGATTTTATTTATTTCTTTGAGAGAGAGAGAGAGAGAGAGAGAGAGCGAGCACAAGCAGGGGGAGGGGCAGAAAGAGGGAGAAGAGGCTTCCCGCTGAGCAAGGAGCTCGATGCGGGGCTCGATCCCAGGACCCCGGAATCATGACCTGAGCCAAGGGCAGATGCTTTACCTACTGAGCCACCCAAGTGCACCCCCGCCCCAGCAGATATTTTATGAAGAGTCTTGTCCCCACCCCTCCATCCCTTCCCCTTGGGAATTTTGTCATCTTTTCTTACAAACTTTCAGCTGGAAGCTACTCACTTGTCCTTGTCGTCAGCCTCAGAGAAGTAAATAATAAAACAGATGCTCCAATCCACCATGGGATTTTGCTGTTTCAAGGAATTCCTTTGTCAAGCAGAGAATCCTTTTGTAAAGTGAATAATTGCTCACTTTGGATTTCTGTCCAGGAGTTTTTTTGTTGTTCAGGAGCTTTCTCAGGAGTGGGGCCAGGCTAGTTTGTGGGCCCCGGGGATAGGGAGGCTCCTCGCCTCCTGCTCTACCAACTGAAAGGGCTCGGGCTCTGGCTTCTAGATCTTCTGATTACCTTTAATCCTTCCGCCGTCTTCCTGTCAGGGCTCTGGCCCGCCAACATCGATCACGCCGGCCCGGAAGGTGGTGACGGGTTTGTGTTCCTCGTTCTGTTTTGTTCCTTTGCTTCGCCAGTCATGTCTCCATGGAAACAGGTGCAGCCTTTGTGTTGCCTTTGCTTTGGGCAAATCAATGCCTAGTGGGGGATTTTTCTTTGCTGTCTACCCCCCCTCCCCAGTTTGGCATCAAAGAGAGAGGTGGGGGCAGCGCAGGAATCGACAGGAGGTCTTTGGTGGCCTGGGGCGCCCGGGGTGGGGGAGCCGACTGTGAGTCGTCCAGCCTCGGACTCCGAGGCATGGTGCCTGGCCTGGCCTCCCCTTCGGGGTTGTGACACGTGCATCACGAGGCCATCAGATGGAGGGGAGCGCGCAGCAGTTTGTAGACACTCAGCCCTCCTGGGCCCCCTGCATTCTCGCAGACAGCTGCTCGCCCCTGGGGGCGGGAGGCTGGGTCAGAAAAGCTGACATCTGCGCTCATCCTTTGGCAGGACCTTGAGGGTGAGGATTCTGACTTTTCTGGGCCCTGGTTTCTCCCGAGGGCCTGAGAGGTTTTAAACCTCTTTGGTAATGTGACTCCTTTGACCTTCAGGAAACCCCACATTTGGGTAAACTCTGCTAAGTTATTGTCACAAACTTGTTCAATGGTCACTAGTACACCCTGCGTTTGATTCCAACCAGTGGGTTACCTGGTTTGAGATGAATCTTCAGATTCAGGAACCTCTCTTGAGAGTGAGCATCTTGCTCCTATTCCAGGCGCCCCTTCCTCTGGCCCAGGCTATCCTGCGTCCCTGGCCGATCACAGTCTGCTCAGGGAGCCTTCTGTTCCAGGCCAAAGCACAGGTGTTGGGCTGAGCAGCCTGGGGCAACAGCAGATCTGCTCTGTGGCTTGTGGTGCTCCCAGAAAGAAGTTCATTGGTGAGTGGGCAAGGGCAGCCCCCGAGGGACGGGGCTTCCGGGGGCGAAGCGGTGTGTTTGGAAAATATAGTCACCTCGGGCACCGCAGCTTTGACGAATTCCGTTATCCTACCGGCGACCCAGTAGGTTTCTAACAATACTGCACTCATGCGAACGTTAATGCAGTCACTTTAACCTCATTGATTAAATCAGCAAACTGTAAACTTCATTTTAATATCTGAACTCTCTCCCCATCTGCCTGTTAAGTGCAGCAAAGGATGTATTTAACCTCAGATTTGCATTGTCCGAGAGCCTGCCTCCACACTGGACCTGGAGTGAAATTGCCCGAGGAGACCGCTGAGTGTGTTAGGTGATGCAGTCGTGGGGGCAAAGGTCAAGTTGTCCAGTCTCCTGCCTGCAGAATGGGTACATGATGGAGCTGCAACTTCTGGGTTTCTATCCTGGGAAGTGAACTCTCTCACGCCTCTTTATAGTCCACGAGGTTTCTTCTGGAATCTAACTTAAGTCCCATTTCATTTTGTCCTGACTTAAGAAAGATAGAGAACAGAGAGCAAGTATCTTTAATGCTTTACTCAAAGACCCTTCAATCTCTGCTCGGCCTTGGCCAAACACACCCCATTTCTGAGGGTTGTGTTCTCACTCTCTCTCCTTCCGGCAGAACACTGCCTGAGTTTTCTGTTGGTAAGACAAGGGGAATGGTAGCCGTCTCACTGGGTTGGTGTGAAAGTCAAATGAAGGCTCTGGGGATACACCTCACCACGTACCTGTCATGGCTCATCTTTAGTCACCCCAGTTGACCCTGAATACATTTTATTCCCCGCCTCCCGTGACACCTCTCACAGTTCCTGAGTGGTGACGCTTTCTTCGCAGCATCTCTCCAGTAAAGCCCCTGGGCTTGTAGAACATCCTCCCCATTGTTCCCGGGCCCAGACAGGCCAGGTGGGGCAGGTGCAGGCCACCCCTCTGCTGTTCCGGGCCAGTGGGCCAGGAGACGTGGGCGTGGGGGGAGAAAAGCCTTTCCATGCCAAGGCCCTGAGTGGTACTGTCCCTGTCACTGTCTCTCAACGGAGGTCTGCCCCCAGTGGGGACCGCTGACTCCTGGGCTCTCCCCGATGGTTGCAGCAGTGTCCCTGGTACCTGACTGCAAGGGGCTACCAGCAGGGACAAATGGCTCCTGTGGACAGCAACCTGGATTCGGGCTTTGTCCAAAAGCACGTGATGCTTCGAGCCGCTGGGACCCCTAAACCACTGGGAGCAAGGGCTTCAGAGGGAGCTAGTTTTTTTCTAGCTGTTCATCTTTTTTCCTTTGCATGGACTACATCAATCGTAGCCGACTAGTGGAGAACAAGGACCCTGGAGCCATTCTGCCTGGGTGCTTGTCCATCTCTGCCTCCCTGGGTCTCGGGCTTCTCCGCGTCACAAAGGAAGTGCCAAAAAAAAAAAAAATTGCTGTAATTTCTCTAGAGTTTTGAAAAATCTGCCTAGTGCAACTGTTTGATGTAAAATTTCCTTCCTTCCCTTTCTCCTGGTCGGCATAAAAATCTGTATTGCTCGCCCACTTTATGCTGGGCACTGACCTGGGTGTTGGGGTCGAAGAACTGAATGAGACCAAAACAATCCACTGTCTGCCGGGGCCACCAGCTGCACACCGGTCATTGTGATAGGTAATCAGTGCTGCCACGTTGATGGTGCGGCAAGAATCTAAAAGGCCAAGGCTGTGTGGAGGTGTGCCAAAGAGTACCTCTGGGAAGGCTTCTTGGAGGAGGAGGACCGTGATCTGAATCCTGAAATAAAGAGTCACAGCTGGTCAGCGTGAGGCTGTTGGGGCCAAGGTGTGGAGAGCACAGGGAAATGTGCCAGGATCTGTGGTGGTCAGAGGAAAGCCCGGCCCAGGAGTCGGACGTGCATTGGCTAAAGCAGCGGGTCCCTGGGGGACTGGCTGGCCTGAACTGGGAGGGTGGTATCCCTTCTCCAGAATCAGATCTGGGCACCTTTAATGTTGACATTCCTTCTCTCCAGCTGGTCTCTAGGTTCCCTTGGGGTTTTCCCTACGGCCACTGTCCCTCCCTCCTCCCCTCTTAGATAATGATTTGCTTCTCACCTCTGAGGTGGTATCTCAAGTCTGGAAGTCCCCGGAATACCCTGAGCCTCTCTGACTTGCTGTGGGGGGCAGGGAATGGAAATGACGTGTTCCTGGCGGGGGGGGGGGGGGGGGGGGGGGGGACTCTGATTCAGTAGGGGGCCCTAGACCTTTGTCTTTCAGAAGCTCCCCAGAGACCCTGCTGCACCCTCCAGCCCAGAATCCCTGCTCCAGGGGGCCCGAACGCATGCAGTCTCTCCCCACTGAGGCACTGAAGGATGTTCCCTGCCTGGTTTCCTTGCCGTTTCTTTCTTTTACTTTTACAGATGGCATTATTGTTGCTTGTTTGTTTGTTCGTTTTGTTTTTAAGTAGGTTCCATGCTGGGCATGGAGGCTAATGCAGGGTCTGAACTCACGACCATGAGATCAAGACCTGAGTCTTGATCAAGAGTCGGACGCTTGGGGTGCCTGGGTGCCTCAGTCATTTAAGGGTCTACCTTCGACTCAGGTCACGATCCTGGGGTTCTGGGGTCATAGGGCTCCCTGCTCAGCGGGGAGCCTGTTTCTCCCTCTCCCCCCTGCCTGCCGCTCCCCCTGCTTGTGCTCTCTCTCTGTCAAATAAATACATAAAATCTTAAAAAAAAAGTCGGACGCTTAACCGACTGAGCCACCCAGCGCCCCTGTTGCTTGTTTTTAAATCTCTCCTTTTATTCTTCCAATGGGGACCCCTATCATCTTGTTTTGGGCTTTACTACCTTCTTAAAAGATAATGTTAGATAGTGAAATGGGGGCACGAAGAATTAAAAGTTGCCCAAGGTCACAGAGAAGCCAACACCCCCAATGGAGAATCTGCAGTGTCTTCAGCCTGCCCAGAATGTCTTGCTGGGGCAGAAGGCCCAAGTGTCCAGAGCCCCAGATGTTTGCAGAAATGGGACAAGGGTCTGCTCTTTAGATATCTGCTGCCTTTTTATTAGGAGGTGGTATCTTCTTGCCTCCCTCCAGTAGGTTCTAGGCCTGCACCATTACAACTGACATAGGCAGACAGGTCCAAGGACCCAGAGGGGGCCCCACAGGCCCAGCCAAGAGGGTCCTTGGCTTTGTGCAGAATAGAAATCAAATGTAAGCCAGGAGGAAATGAGAGCAGAGTTTACTGAATAGCATAATGATAGAGTATAGCAGACAGAGTGTCTGAAAGACTCAGAAAGGTGAGGAGACTTTGTCTCATTGTTGCTGGAGTTAGGGGTTTATACAGGAAAAGGGTCCAGGGTGTTCCTCCAGGAATCCAGGGTAGGGATCAATCACAGGAAGTGTCAACTGAACAAGAGGTGTTCTTCCATAAATCACCGAAAGTAGGGGTGTCGATGCCAGTGTGGGCCAAGGTTTGTTCAAAGCTAATGTCCTGGAACATGTTTGGGATCCCCTTCTTCTTAGATGTTATCAGGTGTTCTGGGGCCAGGACGAGACTCAGAGAACAATTCACTTCCTTGCTCCCCCCTTGGAGTGGGAAAGGAGCTTCTTTGGGTTTACCTAGATGCAAGGTGAACAATAGAGCATGAGGGGCACCTGTCAGCTAAGCTCAGTCAGCTAAGCGTCTGACTCTTGATTTCAGCTCAGGTCATGATCTCAGGGTCCTGGGATTGAGCCCCACATTGCCTCTGAGCTCAGCTGGGAGTCTGCTTCTCTCTCTCTCTCTCTGCCTCTCTCCCAGCTGGTGCTCTCTCTCTCTCTCAAATAAATAATTAAAATCTTAAAAAAAAAAATTAGAGCGTGAGTAAATGGTGCCTTTCTAAAATGGAGTCCCTTCAGCTTCCCTGTCTCACAACCATTGTTCCCATTTGCTCTGCCCGCTTACTTGGACATCTGTTCTCCTAACAATATCTGCCCATAAATCTTGTCTCCGAGTCCTGGGTGGCTTAGCTGAGGACAAACGAAGCCTGCAACTGGCGACCAGACCTTCCCCATGGCTACATGTGGACGTGACCACAACTGTGCGTGCTCGCCAGGAGGCACCAGCACCTGCCTCTCCGGCCATGGCTGTGTGTGGGTAGCGGTCCCTGGGGCTGCAGGGGTGGGCTCTTTGGCTGCCTTTGGAAGGAGCCCTTTCTGCAGGCTTCTCTGGTAACTTAATGCTATTGTAATTCTTGGTTTCCATAGAGAAAAAAGATTTTCATTTTGTACACCCAGACATACAGTAGGTGCGCACTAAGTGTTTTGTTTTGTTTTGTTTTGTTTTGTTTTGTTTTAGACTGACAGTGAATGCGTGAGTGAATAATTAGAAGTCTGTGTGTGAAGGAAAAGGTTCCGTTTACCTGGGACCTTCAGAAGACCTCCTGGGTAATGTAGGGCTGCCGAAGAAGTGCTCCTCCCAGGCTCTGCCCGTAAGAGCTGCCAGGGAGGCAGGGAGTGGTACAGTGCCACATTGCCCAGCCCACGGTCCCTGAGGGCTCTCTTCCATTTTCCAGACCACCAGCACATGGTCAGTGCTAGGGGTGGTCTGGAAGAACAGAGGGAGATCAATACTGGCCGTTGGAAGAGACTGCCACATGGACGGGGGAACTTGAACTAGCTCTTGAAAGCTGGACAGGGCTTGTTGAGGACAGAGGAGAGGGTTCTAAAGCATGCTCTCTGAACCAGCATCATCTGAGCACTTGTTAGACACACAGATTCTTGGCCCTCTCCCCCACCCCCAGACCTAGGGAACAGAAGCTTTGGGGCTAGAGTCCAGCAATGTGTGTTCAGCCAGCATTGCGGGTGATCCTGATGCTCACTGAATGTAGTGAGCACTAATGCAGGCAAAGGAAGGAGTCTGAGCCTCACATGAGCGACGGGGAAGCTGGGAAGTGACCTGGCATATTTTATTTTATTTTATTATTATTTTTAATTTTATTTATTCATTTGAGAGAGAGAGAGAGAGAGCACAAGCGGGGGGGGGGGGTGGCAGAGGGAGAAGCAGACTCCCCACTGAGCCAGGAGCCCGACCTGGGGCTCGATTCCAGGACCCTGGGATCATGACCTGAGCCGAAGGCAGACGCTTGACCATCTGAACCCCCCAGGTGGCCGCGACCCAGCATATTTTACATGAGTTCTTCTGTTGGTGGCACCAGAGAGAAGACAGGATGGGGACAGGAAGGGCGGCTAGGAGGCATCAGAAAAGCAGGCATGGAGGGGCGCCTCGGTGGCTCAGTTGGTTAAGCGACTGCCTTCGGCTCAGGTCATGATCTTGGAGTCCCGGGATCGAGTCCCGCATCGGGCTCCCTGCTCGGCAGGGAGTCTGCTTCTCCCTCTGACTCTCTTTCCTCTCGTGCTCTCTATCTCTCATTCTCTCTCTCTCAAATAAATAAATAAAATCTTTAAAAAAAAAAAAAAAAGAAAAGTAGGCATGGGATGAACTTGAGGTTTGCGGATCTCAGCCGGATTGGTGGTGGCCTTGGGAACAGAGAGCAAAGCCAAGCGGTCCTGTGACGGGAGAGCGGATAGGCCTGGTGGCACATTTGGTCTCGTGTACCCTTTTCTTTAAAATGTTTAAAAATGACGTGTGCCCTATCACATTGTTACATGCTGATCATGGGACAAGGTAAAGACAGAAGGAAGCAAAGAGGGGGGCGGAATTCCACCACATCCAAGATGACCGCCGACAGACGGAGCGTCTCCTGCTGGCCCTTTTTCCTCTGCATGTTCCCTTGGTGGGGCTGAAAGCAGAGCATTCTGTATCCGTTTGCATCCTGCATTCTTTGCTTGACAAAATATCATAAGCATTTCCTGATGTGCTTTCAGGCTGTCTCTTCTTCTTGTCACAGGAGCTCCCATAAGTTGGCCAGGGCGGTGCTGGTAAGGAAGGAGTAAGTGAGGCCCCGAGAGAAAAGGGAATTTGGTCCATGACCTTCAGACAGTAGAGAAGGCAAGAGTCACATGGCTGGGCACGTCAACTCACAAATTATAAGGAAAAAAAGAAGATGATGGGGGAAGCCGTAGATTAAGATAGTCCTAAAGGACAAATGACATGCACGACTCAAGTCCAGTGTCCAGGGATGTCCATCTGGACAGTAAAGGAATGCAAGGAGCAATTACGACAGAAGTCAGCGTGTGGCATGGGGAGGGGTTGCGGAGTGGCCGCCTAACTACTGAGCCACCCAGGCGCCCCTCAGTTTTATTTTTTTTAAAAAAAGGTTCAAGAGAAAGAAGATCTTGCTCAAGGATCCATGTGGCAGAGCCAGGGGCTGAACCCAGGCTCAGAGGTTCCCCTTGGGTCTCTGATCCCCATTGCTCCCACACTCTGTGCGTTGTTTGCTCGCCCACCTCCCGGTCCCCAGCCCCTGATCTGCCACTTGCTGCAACAACTGCAGATTTTTTTAATTTTTTTTTTATTTTTATTTATTTATTTATTTATTTTTAAAGATTTTATTTATTTATTTGAGAGACAGAGAGAACGAGAGATAGAAAGCACGAGAGGGAAGAGGGTCAGAGGGAGAAGCAGACTCCCTGCTGAGCAGGAAGCCCGATGTGGGACTCGATCCTGGGACTCCAGGATCATGACCTGAGCCGAAGGCAGTCGCTTAACCAACTGAGCCACCCAGGCGCCCTGCAGATTTTTTTTAAAGATTTTATTTATTTATTTGAGAGAGAGAGAGAGCACAAGCAGGGGGAGGGGCAGAGGGAGAGGGAGAAGCAGACTCCCTGCTGAGCAGGGACCCCCCCCCAACATAGGGCTCCATCCTAGGACCCCAGGATCATGACCTGAGCCGAGGGCAGACACCCAACCAAGCCACCCAGGCACCCCAACAACTTCAGATTTATGGGTTCCGTTTTGGTTGACTTTGAGGGCCAGGCTGAGATGTGCTGTGGGGAGAACGGTGATGGATGGCCCTTGCCTGAAATGGGGAAGCTCTGAAGGAGATCGGTCAGGGTAGGAGTGCAAGTGTGTCAGCCATGTCACGTGTGTGGCGTGTGCAGGGCTGGGGGGATGCCTTGACCAGTCTTGCCCTCTCTGGTTGTTCAAAGATCCAGACCCAAATACCCAACATCGCTCCCCTCTCAGAATCTCCTTCCTTAGCCTGGTCCATCTGTTTCCTTGAAATACCGGTTTTTGTCTTTATAAGCCCTTACCCTCCCCACCCACTCCCACAACATGGCCCCCCTTTCCTCTGACTCCTTCCCATTGCTCTGGACAGGCCCAAGGAGGCAGTGCCAGGGCCACCACGGGGCATACCTAGAAAAGGAGACTGTGGAGGAGCCCTGTGACCTCAGCACAGTTTCTTCAGGCAAACAAATGGGAGGGATTTTTCTGAACCTGGCCTTCCGAGGCCCAGGCTGTGAGGTTTGGAACTGGGACTTGGGTTTCTAGCTGGACTTCTGCTTCTCTCTGCCTTGACTGGCAGGTTCCATAGAACCGGGCCAAGGCTCTGGTCTTGGCAGAGGCAGAGGACCCCAGTGAGGAGAGGAACTAGTGCTCAGCCCTGCTCAGGAGAAAAGGGTCTTTGCCCTTACCCACCTTTCCCAGAAGGATGTGGAGGGGCTCCTCTTTTGGGGATCAGTGGCCTGCAGTCCCTGGTTTCCCCCGGACAGTTGTCATAAAGCACTCCAGGGCTTCATACTGCCAAGGAGGAGGGGCTCCCCTTTAGGTTCTAGAATAGCACTGTCTGATAGAACTTCTGGCAATGTTGGACACGTTCCAAAATATGTCCTGTCCAATGTGATGACCATTAGCCTAAGTGGCTAGTGAACACTTGAAATGTGGTAATATGACCGAGGAACTGAATTTTCAATTCCATTTCATTTCAATCAATTACAGTTGAAATTTAGATTGGCACATGTGATGAGTGTCTACCTTATTGGATAGCACAGTTCTAGAAGGAGTGGGTCTCTGAGAAGGACACAGTGGCCAAGTCGAGATGTTTCAGAACTGCTTGCCACCCTCCTTCCTCCGCGTCCACATACACACATTACACATTTCAGGAAGGCCCTAGATACAATGCCCTTTTCTAACAAAGTCCACTGTTTAAATATTCTTATCTCGAGTGATGCAGAGCTGCTGCTGACCTCAGATGCACCCCCATGCACGGCTTCTCTTTGTCCTTGCACCATCAGAGCTAAGCAGGGTAAGGCCTCCAGAAACCCTGCACCTGAGCAGTCTGAGTCCAGCCGTCAACAGGCCTCAAAGCCCAGGGTCCCACCCTGGCATGCCCATGCTGCTCCCTGCTTCTCCCCTCGAGGGGGAAAGAACCCGGTCCCAGTCGGCACCTGGTAGCTCGCCGACGGGCACGCTGGTGTGAATGAGGCCCGGTCACCGGGGTGATGGGCCCACACTGGCAGTTTTGATCTTACTTCCTAGTTGAACAGCTTGGCCTCAAGTAAGAAGCATTTTTACTTTCTGGAAGAAGGTGGAGGCTGGGGGCCGTTTTGGGTTTCTTGGCTTTATCTAGATATATATTTTTGAGCAAGATTGGCGGTGGCGCTGAAGGGGCACTAGGTATTCATCAGATGAGATGGTTCTCCTACCCCCTTACCCCCGGCCTCCATTGCCCCAGCGTCTAGCGCCTGGGAACGCCCTGTAATGTTTGCCGGATGAATGAATGAGTCATTTCTTTCTTTCTTTCTTTCTTCTCTTTCTTTCTTTCTTTTTCTTTCTTTCTTTCGCTCTCTCTCTTTCTTTCTTTCTCTTTCTCTCTTTCTTTGTTTTTAAAGATTTTATTTATTTATTTGTGTGTGAGAGAGCGAGCACAAGCAGGGGGAATGGCAGGCAGAGGGAGAGGCCTGAAGCCTGCAGAGCCAGAAGCCTGATGCGAGACTTGGTCCCAGGACTCTGGGATCATGACCAGAGCGAAGGCAGACGTTTAACGGACTGAGCCACCCAGGCGCCCCCGAATGAGTCATTTCTGCCTGCCAGAGCACCCCGCAGGACAGGCCTCTCCTTATTCTCTGTGTCTAGTTTCCTTCTGTCCTCTCCTCCTCTTTCCCTGCAGTACCGGCAAGCCATCTCCCCTCCCCGTTCCCTTTCTAGACCAGGCTCTCAGATGCGTGCTTCATTTTTCAGCACACTAACCATTTCCTAGTGTGCCATAACCCACCTCTTCCGAACATTCCAGAAAGTACCCCTGCACTGCCATCTCCCCACAGCCCCCTGGCTTGTGGGACTCTGCAGGCCACATGTCCTCATCGACAGGGGTGTCACTGGCCGCTGGCCGCTCCGTGCCAATGGGGACAGAGCCCCCATTGCAGGCAGGATTTCCTGTGTGCTCGGTGCCCTCTGTCCGGAAAGCCCAAGTAGCGCCCCCTTCTGTCTGGTGATTCTGGTGATTCTACCCCTCAGTGCCTCCTCCTGCCTGATTTAAGTCTTCAGTTCTTTTTCTTTTCTTTTTTTAGAGATAGAGAGAGCTGGGGTGGTGGGGGGAGAGGGAGCAGGGACAGAGGCAGAGAGAGAATCCCTTGCAGGCTCCGTGCCCAGTGCGGAGCCTGAGGCAGGCTACAGGGCTTGATTTCTTGACCCTGAGATCATGACCTGAGCTGAAATCAGGAGTCGGACGCTGAACTGACTGAGCCACCCAGGCGCCCCTTTAGTTCTTTTTCTTGTGGTAAAAAATAAATATAACACAAAATTTACCATTTTGACCATTTTTAGGGGGCAATTCGGTGGCAGTAAGTCTGTTCACAGTGTTGTATAATCATCAGTCACTACCATCCATTTCCAGAACTTGTTCACATCCCAAACAGAAACTGTGTTCATCAAAGACTTCCCTCCCCCATTCCCTCAGCCTCTGGTAACCTCTATTCTAGCTTCTGTCTCTAGGAATTTGTCGGCTCTAGGGAACTCAGAGAAGTGGAATCATACAGCCTTTGTCCTCTTGTGTCTGGCTTTCAGCGTGTTTTCGAGGCTCGTCCATGGTGTAGCATCTGTCAGAATTTCATTCCCTTTTATGGCTGAAGAATACTCCCCTTTTCCCTTATGTGAACACCACATTTTATTTATCCACTCATCTGTTGATGGACACTTGGATGGTTTCTGCCTTTGGGATATTGTGAATAATGTTCTGATGAACATGGGTGTGTACATGTATCTGTCCAAATCGCTGCTTTCAGTTCTTCAGGGTATATGCCTTAGGAGTGGAATTGCTAGATCACAGGGTAATTTTGTGTTTAACTTTGTAAGGAACTACCAAACTTTTCCCCCACGTGCGCACATTCCCACCGGCAGTGCACCTTATTATTTTTTTTAAATCTTAATTTTAAACTACAGAGATAATGCCTGCTTGTGGAAAAACTTCAAAGGATGCAGAACAGCATGAAGTAAACAGAAGCAGGACCCCTCCCGCAGCCCCACCTCTAAGATAACCGCTACTTAGGATTTGGTGTGTGCGTGCACGCGCATGTGTGTCCAGATACGCGAGTCCACACTCAGACGCCTCAGCAAAACGAGCGCCACGCCGGCTCATTTGGCTTTTTCATGTCATTCCGTGTTGGCCCCTGAAGGTCTCGGCTGCGTGCTTTTCCATTCTGGGGGTGTATCTTGTGTTATTTATTGGTTAGTGGGTACTGAGAGACAAGTGGGGGCGCTCCCCCTTGTCGCTCTTGCGAACCACTCTGCACTTACTGCCTTGCACACGTGGGCCACCATCTCACCAGATCCCAGCCTGTTTGGGGGAAAATGTGAGCTGAGCTTGGTACTGGGGAGGCCCTGCAGCCCAGAACCCCTTCCCCACCAGGCTCAGCTTTTCCCAACTTGCTCTCCACGCCCAGGGCAGCCAAGCCAAGCTAAGCTGAGCTGTGAGCGGCTTTGTCAAGGAGGGCCACCCACCTTCCGGCAGAGGCAGCCTTGGTCTGGCACGCCCTCTCCTCTGGGAATTCCTGGGAGTCGAGTAACTTAGAGCGGGATGGAGAGGTGAGCAGTGAGCTGGAGAGAGAGAGAGAGAGACAGAGAGAGACAGAGAGAGAGGGACTGGGCTCTGGTGGTGTGTGGCACCGAGAAGGTGCTTGTGGGGCTGGCAAGGCATGCAGTGCCCCCCCACACTAGGAAAGACCCAGTTCAGGCCTGGCAGAGGTCCACCTTTCAAGCCAAGGACCAACCCGTCTTTTGCCAGCACCTTTTTCTGCAGAGCCCCAGGCAGCTGGTGGGAGAGTACAAAGCGGCCTGGAAAATCCATAAACTGCATAATCAGCCCCTGCATCTTGGCCGCTTGACTCTGTTTATTGCTTCCTGTCCCCGAAAGCCCTTTACAAACAGAGCGGCTTTGAGGGGGGTGAGCTGGACCTGGTGGGTGGCCTGCCCCTGCCAGCCGGCCCCAAACCAGCCCATTCTCTTGTACTCCTTGCTGCCGCCCCCAGCGGAGCTCAGGGAGGGTGGGAGCTCCTGGTGGCTTGAGAGTGAGAGGACCCCTCCCCGCCAAGGAGGGCGAACCCCCAGAGAGCTGTTTACTTTGACAAAGGACAAGCATCCCATTTCTACCAGTTTCCTTGGGGGCCTGGAGGTGCAGGAGGGGAGCAAGTGAAAGGCTTAGCCTCTGATTGACCCCTGCAAGGTGGGGAGGGGAGCAGGGGCCCATTCCTGGGGATCTAGGGACAGCCCTGGTTCCAAGGGCTATGGGACTTGCTCAAAACCTGGTTTCTTCTTTTTTTTTTTTTTAAGATTTATTTATTTATTTTGAGAGAGTGAGAATGAGAGAGAGAGAGAGTACATGAGAGTGGGGAGGGTTAGAGGGAGAAGCAGACCCCCCGCCGAGCAGGGAGCCCAGTGCGGGACTCGATCCCGGGACTCCAGGATCATGACCCGAGCCGAAGGCAGCCGCTCAACCAACTGAGCCACCCAGGCGCCCCAAAAACCTGGTTTATTCTTGTATTACTTTTTCAAAATACAAGTTTTTCCCTGTTGACTGACTTTTCTCCCTTCTCTCCCACCACCGCCCCAGGGAAGGGGGGGCAAGAGGTGACTCAGGAAAAGCCGCCACCTGACAAAGTTGCCTTAGACACTGCCGGGGTGCCTGTGAGGGCTGTTTGCTGTCCTTCCCTTGCATCTGCAGGACGGCAGGGGCCACGCGGCACCTGTGTGGTTGGAGGAGGGATGCTGTGCCCCGGGAAGGGGAGGAGGCGCGGGTAGGCAGGCTTCCCAGTGCTGGGGCTGCCCCTCCCAGCCAGATGTGGCCCTGTGGTCCCTCTCTCGCACCTGAGGCTCCCCCGTCCGCCCCCCAGGGCAGTTGGAGGCCCGAGTTCCCATCCCGCCTCTGCCTCCTTGCTACTCCTTCCTTTACTTGGCTTGCGGAGATGACTGACGCAAAGCCCTGATTTAAAAAGCAGGGGGAGGGCTCGGCCTGTGTCTGGCCTCTGTGCGGACCCGCCGTGGCTGAGAGGCCTTTTCGGCAAGTCCGCAGGGGGCTTGTCTAAGCAGAGTTCCACGTGGGACCTGTGTGTGTCTGAGCCTGTGTTTTTGGTTGTGCAACTCTTGAGGCGGCCCCACCCTCCCAGCTCCTTCCTGAAAGTGAAATGTTACCGTCCTTGCTCAAGAACAAAAGCCCCAAGTTCAGCCCTGCATGGCAATCATTTTCAAGTGTGGCCGCTTCCTCCTTTGGGGCCTGCAGCTGAGTGTTGAGGGCAGCCCAGGCCCCGACAGGGAGGTCCTGCTGGGGGTGGGAGAGGGAGCCTGGCGCTGGCCCCTCCGGGCTGGGGCTGCTGTGGCAGTGGAGGCCTGTGGCGGGACTGGCTCAGCTCTGAGCTGGGGTGTGCCCACCTCTCTTCTACTTCCCTGCTCAAGGAGACCTGGATAGGCCGGGGCGGGGGGCGGGGGGGACCATTACCAGGCCGACCCCAGGGCCCAGCTCTTCTGGAGCCTCAGTTAGTTCCTCCCTTCGCCCACGCAGAGATCAGAGAGGCCCATCAATGGAAGTGCAGGCACAGTGCAGTAAGTGGTTGGGAGTGTGGGCTTTGGGGAGGAATCCCGACTCGCCACTTCCTGGCTGTGAGACCGCAGAGAAGTTAATTCCTCTCTGCCTGCCTCAGTCTCTTCATCTCCCAAATAATCTGCTTCCTACCCTGTGGGATTGTTTCGAGGATTCCGTGTAGGGGAAGTGCCCTTACGCAGTGCCAGAGTGGGTCCCTGCCACAGGGGACGTGCCTGGCCTGGAGCCTGGCTGAATGGAAAGGGCTGGTGGACTCCACCCCCCAACCCCCTCCCTGGTCATTGTAAACTGTGAGGTGCGATGCACACGTAAAGCACCATCATCTGGGCCAGTTGGCGTGCTCAGAGTGAGGAAATGATCTATTTCAGTATCCTTCAACGAGTTGGATCAGCAGACCATGGCTGGAACTCCCGGCTCTGTCCCACTGTAGAAGTTGGGTTTCCGTTCTTGCCTTTCCTGCTCGTCCTTACCCCTTGGTTAATTTCGCAGGAGCACACATAGCTTCACCATCCGCAAAGGTAGCAGGAATCTGAAGTCACCCTGTGTCTGTGGGCCTGAGAATCCCCACAGCTCCACTGTTAAGTATACATAGACCTTGAAGGACAAATCAGGCATGTTTACCGCTAGCAAGCAATGCTTGAACACTTGCTAGGTACATTGTGTGTTAAGGGGTGATCATCAAGGAACCCAGGGACTAAAGAATGTCCAGCTGCTTTTCGACCGTCCCAGCGATTGCTGGGTGCTTCCCGTGCTGTTGCCTCACAGCCCTTAAGTCTGGATAAACCTTGCAACCCACTTGTAGGCTGGGGCCTTCTATCCATACCTTCTGTCCGACCCAGCCCCTCATGCCCATTCTGTGATGGGAGGAAGGGCATGCAGGGTCTGCACATCCTAGGCTGGGTGCTTCCCCTTGAGAGACAGAGTGGGTGCGAGTTTGGGCTTGTGGGGTGATTTGGCAGAGCCTTTGTTTGCTGACTGTTGACTAAGCCCAGGTGCGCAGACCCAGTGTTTATAGAATCCTGGTCGTCCTGGGCTGGAATGAAGCAAGTAGATGCTCAGGGGAGGGGGAAGTGTCATGGATAATCCAAAAGTCATTTGTTTAGGGCCTGGAGCCAGAGAGAAGGTATTTGTGCAGTTCTCACTAAGTCAATCCAACATGGACTCTCTTTAATGTATGTCTACAGTGTGCAGGCCAGGAAATTCAGTTACACACCTGGGAACTATCTGAGGACTTAGGGCAGACACAGAGGCTGTCACTCGGGAGAGGGGTCTGGAGATCATTTTAGTCCTCCTTGCCCAGTTTTCAGATGGGAAGCTGGAGGCCCGGGAGGTAAAATGACCTGCGTAAGGTCACCCGGCTGGTTCGTGATGGAGCTAAAACTAGAATCCAGAGTTCTATATTGCATCACCCTGTGAGGTAGGAGTCCTCATGCTTTACTGGGCATCAGAATGACCCGGAGAGCTTGTTAAAAAGCAGATTCCCAGCCCCCCCCCCCAGATTCTGATTTAATAGTGGGGTGGAGAATATGTGTTTTTAGCAAACACCTCGGGGGAGTCTGATGAAGTCTCACCACCCTCTGAGATACACGGCTTTAATGCAAAGAGTGTTTGCTTCTGAGACTGACAGAAAAGCACATTAACATTTCCCAAGAGCAGGCTGGTAGCAGGAGGGGGAACAGGCAGAGACATAAACAGCTCAGGAGACAAGAGTATGGAGGTTGAACCCAGGCTTTAAAACCCTTGCGAGGAACCCAGTGTGTCGGGAGATTTGACAGGCGCACTGGTCTCTGCCACATAAGGCCATGGGGGTTGGATGTGGCCCAGCCCTGGACAACCTCTGGGTCACACATGACTCAGTAAAATGGCTCTGATACTGGTAGGAGGCAGTGATGGACAGTGCTAGAAGCTCGTGAGGATTAACCAACACCATGCCCGGGCAGCATGGCCTAGCACTCGGTAAATAGCAGGTTCTCTGATTATGTGTAACTTCTGGGGGAGGGGAGGGCTGAGGGACTTCTGCTGAGGGTCTCATATGAGGAAGGGGGTGGAAAGGGGTTCTGGTTCTGTAGCTAAGAAAGGGCACAAGTCCTTCCAGCCCTGGGGGACTGGGATACGGCCACCTCCTTCTGCAGACGTCATGGGTCTGTACCTCGTAGAGTGGTGCCTTTCTCTGGCCCTTATCCGCCCCCCACCCCACCATGTCCTTGCATCCCTGGGGGGTTTCAGTGATGGGAAGGGTGAGACTCACTAGGGGCTGTTTCTATTTTCTAGAGGTGGAGACTGAGACTCCTGGAGGCAAAGGAGGCTGGTTATGGGACCCTCAAGAGTTCCCGCCTCCTTCCGCTGTCAGATTTGAGGGCCAGGGCTGGCAGCCCCGCCAGCCCGAGGCCCCTCCCTGGGCTCCATTCCAGGCGCTGATCCTGCAAGCAACTGGGAAGGCGGTGCCTCTGGTTCTGGCCAGCATTGCTGCGGGTCAGGTCAACCTCAACTCACCTTTGCTGCCCCAGACACTGTGAAAGACATTCTGGGCACGGATGGGGAAGAGAGAGAGGGCTGGGGGCCTCCAGTGGCCCTGCCATCAGCCCAGTGCAGGGAGTGGCTCACACGGTGGGCTGTTAGTGCAGTCAATGAGTGGGGAGGAGAGCGTGGCTGTTAATTTTGAAAACCCAGCTTCGGAGTTAGGTGGAGAGGGGAACGGACTGAGGACCTGGGGTGGAGGGGAGTGTTCAGGAGAAACCTAATGAAGGTTGGTTGTGTCCCGTGGCCTTGCGAGTGAACGGGTCTGAGTGAGCTGGTGCGTGTTGCACACACAGACGCATGAGCTGTTTTGGAGTTGCTAGTGTGTGCACCGGCCCAGGAGTCTGGGTTCAAATCCCAGCTGGGATCAAATCGCAGGCCAAGGAGCTCTGTGACCTTTGGCAACAGGCACCATCTGGAAGTGAGAACATTTCTTCCTGCCGTCCAAACCTAGCCTCTCCAGAGGGCACGGGTGGGCACGTGGCTGTGTGTTGGTGAGGCGGTGTGGCCAGGGGAGGGCCTCAGGCCGGGAGGGGGTGCCTGGCGGCTGGCTCCGGGGCTCCCCTGGCTGTGGAGGGGGGGCTGTGCGGCCGTACAGACTGAGAAGGGGCCAGGGCGAGGAGGGGGTAGCAGCCTGCGGTTGGGGAAAGGAGCTGGCCTGGTAAGTGGCTCTAAACAATCCCATCTGCTGTCTGGGCTGGCCTTTCTTGCTGGGGTGGAATTTCTGATGGGGTCTTGGCTGCCAGAGGGGGAGGGCCGAGGCCCTACCAGCCACAGCTGCTGCCTGTTCTTTTGAAGCTCAGGGCCAACCACCCCCTCCCCAAGGCCCTGCTCCCCAGCCCTGGGCCTGCATTCCTCAGCTGCCAGAGGCCGGCACTTCAGCTTATGTGCTTGTGCTCCTTCACCCCCCCGGGATGGCGGGGAGCCCCTCCCCAAGAGGGCAGGCCCCCAGGAGGAGTGGGAGGCCTGGGCAACCCAGGCCCCAGTATATTCCAGTCGCTTCTCCCCTAGGATGCATAGTAGAGTATGGGCAGGAATGGGGCTGTTGGTCCAGCTCCCTGCTCCACTCAGGGGCCCCAGAGCCCCCCAACATGAGGTCCTGGAGGCCCCTGATGGGAAGCCTTTGTGCTGCACACTGTGCCCCTTCAGGGCTGGATTCAAGATCGTAACCCCAGGCCTGACTCCTGGGCCAGGCTCTAGACTCAGCCCCGGAGATCCTAACAGCTGCCCCAGGCTGAGGGCGTGTGTGTGGAGCCTGTGTGTGCCCAGTGCATGAATCCCCCTGGAGAGGAACCCGTCCTCAGAGGAACAGGTATTCCATTCTACAGATGACGAAACTCACTCAGAGAAGCTCCACTCACCCAAGCAGTGGTGATCAGAATGTAAGCTGAGGTTGGCTCAGAGCTAAAGCTCCACTTGTAACCTCTGTGCTCTGCAGCCTCTTAGCCCAGACTGCGGCACCATTCACAGCCAACGTGTGGTTTCCCCTCTGCAAGGAGCTGCCTGGCCAGACCCAGCCCTGCCCTGCCCCGGAGGACCCCACACGCTGTGGTCTGACCTCGGGAACAGATGTGGCATCGGCCACCACCTTACCCACGGCCCTTCATTCTCCCCTGCGAGGCCACCAGGAGGTGGGCGGGCCCCTGAGCAGGAGGTAGCACTGGGGGAGGAGTGGTGCCTGGCTCCCACTGAGGCAGGACTGGCAAAGGCCTGTTGGACTAGTAGAGGCCGGAAGGATGGAGTTGGGACTCTAAGGATTACAAAAGTTCTAAAGTCCTAGAGGCTCTGTAGTTTGCTTTTTGCTTAAGACTTTTTTCTGTCATCATTCAGTTTTTGTTTTGTTTTGTTTTAATTAGAGAAACAGGATAAGGAAGAGATTAAGAAGAGCATGGGCTCTGGGGCCAGACCGTTTGGATTCACATTTTGGCTCCATCACTGACTGTGTGACCTCACGTAAGTTACTTAAACGCTCCGGGCCTTAGTTTCCTTATCTGTAAAATGGGTATTATAATTGCTTTACTTTGAGGCTTGGATGAGATAATGCATGCCAAGTGCTTAGAAAGTCCACGGCACATGGTTAGCGCTCATAGACGTTTGCTATAATGATTATTCAAAAGTGATTCATGTCTGTTGTAGATAATATACACATGCAAAAAGATTTTAAAAATCACTGGCATTGCTCTCATTTTGCTATTCTTTATAGGCTATCTGCTTATTTTACTTTTTTTTTTAAGATTTTATTCATTCATTTTGAGAGAGAGAGAATGAGAGACAGAGAGCACGAGAGGGAAGAGGGTCAGAGGGAGAAGCAGACCCCCCGCCGAGCAGGGAGCCCGATGTGGGACTCGATCCCGGGACTCCAGGATCATGACCTGAGCCGAAGGCAGTCGCTTAACCAACTGAGCCACCCAGGCGCCCCTGCTTATTTTCCTTTTAAATTGATAATGAACATGAATCAAAGTTTAAAAGATATACAAAGATTTACAGAGAAAAGTTTCCCTGATCTGTCTCTTATGACCTAATTCCTTCCATCAGAAACCTCTAGGATCAGTTTCTTATGAATGTCCTCTCCATACATACTGACACACACATACCATAACGCACTATAGTACGGCACGGCCTTGCATTGCTCCCCTTAGCCATAGGTCGTGGGCAGAGAGACATATACAGAGGCCTCATTTTTGTTCTCTGTTGTATAGTCTTCCATGATACATATTATATGAACTCCGTGGAAGTGGGATTCATGGATCAGTGGGTGGGTGCACAGTGCGTGTTAGTGTGAGGGGAAGGGGGCAAGAGTCGGACTTCTGTTCCCAGGACCCTCCCCTGCTCACCCTGAGCACCCCTCCCTAATCTTGGTTCCTTGGCCTGGATTCCCTGGGCGTGCTCAGATACTAAATTGTGTGGCATCCTTGACTGAGCACCTGTCCCAGGGGCCCAGAGACATCTGGGACTGTCCAGACTTGAGAGCTCAGCCCCAGACCATGCAGGCCCTGCCTGTGGAGGGACCTGCAGCCCAACTGCCTGAAGGAGAGGCCCAGGGAGGGGCCGCTGGCCCCCCTTTCCCAAGGAGCTGGCCCCGGGCCAGCATGAGCTCACGCCTGGAACCAGCCCAGGTTTACTGGCCTGCACCTGAGCTGCCAGGAACTCCCTTCCCTGACTCTGGGCCACTGACTTGCTCCCAGGTAGACACACATTGCTGCCAGCCCAGAGGGGCTCCTCAGGGCTACGGCCCCTGGGTAAGGGCAGTGGGGAGAAGCACCCCTTCTGTCCACTGAGGTTTGATCTCCTCGCAGGCTCCTGGGTTGAGCGTCTTGGCTAAGCTGATAGAATGTGTTGATGGAGAGAGGGATTGTTGTGGAAATAGTTTTGAAGCGGCTCAGGTCAAAGTGGAAAACAGTTGGTCGTCCAGGCAACTAAACAACCTTGGGGGGTGGGGAAAAGGTTTTTGTAAGGAAACAGCCATGGTCCCTCCTTCAGGATGAGGCTTTGCCTGCAAACTTCTCCTTCCTCTTCCCTTGCTCCCCCAACACGGGCCCCATGCACCCCCAGCCTCCCCCAGGGCAGCTGTGCCCCGTGGAGGACTCAATTCAATACATGGTTACCTGAGTTCTTGCCACGTGCCTGGCTCTGTGCTCAGCTCGAGGAACACAGAGGGGTAGTGGAGCTGGATGGATTTACAGCGTCCATTCTGGAGTCACACCTCCCTTGGCCACTTAGCTGTGTGACCTGCACAAGTCCCTGGACTCTTCTGTGCTTCCTTTTTCTATCCACAAAGTAGAAATCGCAGTGACAGTACGCCCCTTGCAGGGCTGCAGGGAGAGAATGAGAAGAGTTAACATGCAGAAGGCACTGGAATAGGGTTGGCTCGGAAAGAAACGGGCAACAGGGTTAGGTTATCATTACCACTATCACCAGTATCCTCCCAAGAGGGGCCAAACGAATGCCACGTTACTCATGCTCGAGGAGCTTCATCTTAGACGGTTTCAACTGGAATGAGGAACCTTATTAACTTCCTTCGAGACCTCTTGCCCTAGGCCCTACCGTAGAGCTCCCGTTGTCTACACACCTGGCCATGGACGTCGAGGCAAAGAGAGAGAAAAATTAGGAAAGCAAATGTCTTTCTTTTCCTTGTTTTTTCTTCGACAGATTTTTTAAAGATTTTTTTTTTCTGGGAAGGGGGACTTTTGTTCTGCCCCAGGCTTAGATTGGACTAAATGATGGGGTACGGCCCAGAGAGGTTAAGTGGGCAACCCAAGGTCACACAGCAGGACACGGCAGGGCTGAGACGGTGCCTCCCCCTCTTCCTCCTGCTCCTCTCAGGCCCGGCCAGGCCTCCTTTCCGCGCCGGCTGTGCCCATCATGCCCCCAGAGGTGGGCACAGGTGTGGCTGCCCCGCAGCCTGGTCCCCTCAGAATGAGGCTGGCTTTGTCGCCGTCACCCCAGCAGCTGTGGCCGGTTGAGTTTTCCATTAAGCCTTTTCCGCGCCTTGGGCAGGAGCAGGAGGCTCGGCATTTAAAGGTCACCCGGCTTTTGAAGCTGCGGCGACATGAATAGCTTGGGAAGAGAACAGGCCTGTGCAGGGGCAGGAGGACAAGGCGGCTCTGTCAGCGCCGCCCCTCCCCCTCCCGGCCGCTCGCGCACGCGCACTCACACGCTCGTGCCCACCCACGCGCAGACCCCCAGGGCCTCTGTCTGTCTCTTGGGCCCCCACCTTCCCTTCTCCTTCCCCTTTGCGGCCTCTCCAGCTCAGAAGCCCAGCGGCTCAGCCGGCCTCCCTGCGCCCTGCCCCCGTGGCGACCGAGGTGACAACGGGACAAGGATGCAGCCGCCCTTCGACCGGCAGCCTCCCCGTTAGCGCTGCCACTACCCACCTGAGGTCTGGCCAGCACTTAGCCATGGCTACACAAGCGTCCCAGGGGCCATAGGGCCTCATTCTGGCCCCGCTGGCTTTTGCAGCCGGGATTCCTGTTGAGGCCAAGCAAGCCCGGCCGTCGCCTTCTCATACGGGAGAGAAAGGGCTGGGGAGCAGGGTGCATCCAGCTTTCCGATTCCAATCACCCGCTAAAGGGCTCTGTGGGCTCCACGGGACAGTAGTAATACCTGCATAGATCCGCCACGTCTGCCAAGGCCGGGGGCTAGAACTTGGTGGCACGTGTGGGCCTTGTGTTTCCCACTTGGACAATAAGTTCTTCTGAAACCCTTCCAGTCTTGGGTTCTGAGACCCTTGGGCCGCTGGGGTTCCTCTCCTTTTTAGTCCGAGGTGGGGGTGGGGCAGATTCTTGGGTTCTCAGAGGGAAGCTGCTCTGCCAGCCCTTTCCCTGGGACCAGCAGGGGCCTGAGCCTTGGGACACCACCTAGTGGCCTGGCTTGGCGGTGCCACTGGGCTGGGCCCAGACCTGAGGCGAGAAGGGACAGTGAGTCCCCTTCTGCAGGGCGGGATCACAGCAATTACAGACGGATCACAAGCTCTGGTGTGTGGCTTGTCCCTGGGGGTTTTCAGAGGAGGGAGTCAGAGGTGTGCCGAGACAGAGCTGGCCTCGGGCGGTCCCTCCTCCTTCCAGACGAGAGAGGGTTGGGGAAAGGAAAGTGCTGGCAATTTGGGACCTCTGGCCTCCTACGTCTCTTCTTGAGGCCTCCTGTTCTACCCCTACCTTTGAGGGTTGGGGTGGCAGGAGGAATGTTAAGTCAGATCTTGGAGGGGGTTGACTTCCTGTCCCCTGGAGCTGACGCTGACTTGGCGAGGGGACCATCCTGCCATCAGCCTTGTGTGCCTCGTAAGGGAGGAGGCCCTCAGGCCGGGCAGCAGGAGGCTCCCGGGACCTTTACCATGGCACTGACTGCCTTGGCCTCAGTTGTTTCATCTGTGAAGTGGGATAATAACGCATGCCCCCTATAGAAACGATAGCTTTTTCATGAGGACTAAGTGAGACCGTAGAAGAGAAAGGGCTTTGGAAACGGAAAGAAGTCCTCCCACTACCGCCCGCCTTGCTATGAGCCAGAGGAGGAAGGGAAGGGAAGGCGACCCACATTTCATGGTGCTCTTGCCTCTTCCTTTCCCTTCTTTATCCCCCTAACAAATCTCCATTGTCAGTGCCAGGCCCTGGGAAGGTGCTGTACTCAGCACAGTGAATAAAGCATAGGCCTGGCCCTCGTGGAGCTTACCTCCCGGTGACGGAGATGGTCAACGACAAGGAAGTATATAATAATCTCTCATGTGGTCTGTTCCCTAAGGAGAACAAAGCAGGGCAGGAGGTGAGGGAATGTGGCAGATAGGGCTGGTGCTTGATAAGATTATGCTTGAGTAGGGGCCCGAAGGAAGGGAGGGAGGCAGCATGTCCAGATCTGGGAGGAGATGGAGGCCCCTGGATGGGAGCGCGCATGGCTTGCAAGTGGATGAGCAAGGATCCAGGATGCCCAGAGAGAGCGAGGGGAGGGGACAGAGTGAGGTTTGACGGCAAAGGCAGGTGGCCCAGGCAGGACGGTGTGGGGCCTGGCAGACCACAGTAAGGCTGCAGGTTGTGTCCTGAGGACATGAGGAGCCACGGGGGCGGCGTGGCAGGAGGGAAGGTAGGGGTTGGAGCAGAGGAATGACAAGACCGCCACGGTGAGTTTTCGGTAGGAAGGCAACGGGGGACGCCGACAGGCAGGGCGGCAGCAGGGGAGGTGGTGAGGGGCGGCCGGGTTCTGGGATGGTTTTGAAGATAGGAAAGGATGGGATTTGCTGCCACTGGGTGTGGGTGTAAGAGAATTCGAGCACTCAAGGAGACGCCCTGGCTTTGGGCCTGAGTCACGTGGAGCTGCCGTTCCCAGAGATGAGGAAGGTGGGAGGAGCAGGGTGGGTTTGGAAGGAACCACGAGGTCGGATGACCCCTTATGTCAGAGCTGCTATTGGACATCCAAGAGGGGGCAGCAGGTCAGCGGTGCAACTGTAGAGTTGAAGGGCGTGTTCCCAGGAGGCCTCTGGGCAAGAGAAATCTGGGAGCCTGTATTCGGCTGTAGATGGTATTTAAAGCAGACTGGATAAGATCGTTCAGGCTGTGAGTGTAGCCAAGGACCAAGGCCTGTGCCTGAGGCCACACCAACCTGTTTCCTCGGGTGCTCTAGGCCCCCATGTAAGTTCCATCACAACATCCCTTCCAGGTGGTATTACACCTGTTCTTACAAATGAGGAAGCTGAGGCTCAGAGAAGCGAAGTGATTTCTCCAAGCCACACAGCCTTACTGGGCTTTCCTGGGCCCAGTCAGAAGGGGAACCCAGGACTCCGGCTCCAGGGCTGTCACATCTCCTGGGTGGACCCTACCTGGTCCTGCAGGAGACTGGCTGGACTGACCTTGGGCAAGGTCAGGAGAACAGAATTCGGGCAGCTGGCCCACCTCCCTGGGCCAGGCCAGGAGTGACTCAGGCCTTGGCCGTCTCCTCACACTTGGAGTGAGGACTGGCAGGCTGCTGTGCTCCTCCTCCCGGGCCCGGATTCCTTCATGGGGAGGCGGAAGGCCGGGCTCCCTGGGACCTGGGGGTGGACAGGTGTGGGATTTCTGCTTCCAAGTCCCCAGGTCACTCACAGCCCAGAGTTGGGGATTGCTGCGGAGTTGGCCTCCAAGACCAAGACATCTAACAGGCTCAACGGGTTTCATTCACTTCCTTTTTCAGAAGTGGGTCAGGGGTTATCTCCCTCTGTTGTCCTGCCAGCACCAGGCAGCTGGGGTTCAGAGAGGTGGAGCGGTTTCCCCAAGGTCACAGAGCCGGCTCTGGGGCCTGGCGAACAGACACCCCTCCCCCAGTGCTGTCTAGGTCACATCTCCTCTTGCTGGAATGTCAGCCAGGCTGTGCCCAGTATTCTGAGCCTGGGCTACACGTGGCTGCATTTCTGAGGCTCCTTGGCTCCTAGCCCTCCAAGCCTGACTGGGCACTTTTGGCTCCTAGGAGCTGGGTTCCTAATTCTGGCCTCTCTACGTACTGGCTGTGTGACTTTGTGCAGGTTACCTGACTTCTCTGAACTGGTTTCCACAGCTGTGACACGGAGACAATAATGTCTATCTCTGGAGTTGTAATAAGGATTAAATGTGAAAGCGCCTGGCACAAGCTCGTAAACCGAAGTTGCCTGCCTTAATTCTTCCGTGTGTTTTAAATTGCTTTTCATCTGAGCCATGCTGGTTGCAAAAGGCAGCCTGGCATGGATGACACTGACCCCGAGGACAGCCCTTCTCCCTGCTTCCAGCCATGCTGGCCCACCTCAACCCTGGCCTCACACTCTGCACTTGAGCTTAGCAAGGGATGGTCCTCAAGGGGGGCGGGGGTGCTGTGTCGCCCCACCTGGTGCTAACTGTAGGCAGCTTGGCTTTGGGGTCTGTGCGTTCTTGCAGAGTCCTGTGGAGATGGTATTTCTGTTTCTTCGCACTTCCCATTAGCGTTTCTGAGCCACTTGCTCCTCATCCACAGGATGAGCTGTGATGGGAAGGTCTAGGCTTGGCCACTACCGGCCGTATGTCTTTGAGTCATTCTGACAAGTCTTGGGTTGTCAGCGCCTTCGTCTGACGTGCAGAGCAGGCTATGGGGCTGGCCCAGAGTTGTCAGCCATGCCATATCATGGTGCACACAGGACAGGTTGTTTTTCCAGGCTTCGCACCTGGGGTAATGGGAGAGGAGGTGGCTTGACCTGTGGTGTCTCCAGCTGCCCAGGCCAGCCAGCCTCCCCTGGGGCTTCGAGGATCAGTACTTCTTCTAAGGCCTGGAGGACTCGCCCACCCCAGCCACTCTGGGGAAGAGTTTGGCCGGTGTCCCGACTGCTCCTGGCTCTTCTCCAGCCTTCTGGGGCAGCGACAACACCAGTCAGGCAGCTCGCCATGTTCCAGGCACTGTGTGGGGGATGATCTTGTTTCATTCTCATCGAAGTCCCATAAATACATGTGAGGGCACTGGGCCCAGAGAGGGGAGGACACTCCTCCGAGGTCCCACAGCTAGGGAGGGGCAGAGCAAGGGACAGCAGCCTGGCTCTGAACCCTGCGCTTCCTGTAAACGGCAGGGGGGGAGGATGCCTCTCAGGGCCTTCCTGACACTCACAGCCCGAGGGGCCGATCCAGGGGCCTGCTCATGGGGGAAATATGGACCCCATCATCTTTCTTCTTCATCCAGAAGAAGGAGGGTCAGGTGCTGGCTTCTCTCTCCAGGGTCTGCCCTTGGCAAAGTGAGAGCCAAGTCCCTCTATCTCTTCTTAAATTACTTGCAGGGCAGCGAGAAGGTGGCTTTACTCCAGAGAGGGTGTTAGCACAAGGCACTGACCTGTATGTATGATGACATCAGTATAGCAGATGGCAGCCCTGGGCACTGGCTTCTGGGGCCTCGTGCCCCCGAGGTCTTGGTCAGAGGCCGCAGCGCAGGTTTCCGGAGCCCGGGACAAAGGCGACGGCTCTAGGGTTAGAGTTCTGGCAGAATCAGAGCATCCTCTGAACTTCTGATGTGGCAGGGGTCGTGGAGGGGTTTGGATGTGGGGGTTGGGGTGTCTAAAGCCGGCTGTGGAACGCCATGTCATACTTGGCTACCTTCCTGTGCTCATTTTCATCACAGTTCTAGGACTGACCATTTGAGGTCACCCCTCTATGTCTCCTTGTAAAATGGCTTTGGCTTCCCTGGGCTGTGAGTTGGTCATTTGGGAAGACAGGGGAATGGAAGGAGTTGGGTAATGAATCATGCTTCACCCAGTCAACAGAATACTACTCAGGCATGAAAAATGGTGCAGTAGATCTATATGTTCTGACACGAGAAGATGTCTACAACAAATTATTAAGTGGAAAAACAAGTTGCATAGAATTTCTGTAAAAAAATTCATACATACGGTAGTGGATGCATAGAGAAAGTATCTAGATGTAGACAGATAAACCAGAGTATTAATAGGTATTTTCCAGAAGCTGGGAGGGATTATAGTTCTGTAACATCAGTGTCCAGAGGCTGCATGGGGCCCAAGTGCTTCTAGTTTTCCATTCTTTTTTAAAAAAATATTTTATCTATTTATTTGAGAGAGAGAGTGAGAACAAGCAGGGATAGGGGCACTTCCCTGCCAAGCGGAGGAGATGCCCCAGCTTGGCACAGAGTCTGCTTCTCCCCACTGAGAGCCCAATAGGGCTCAATCGAAGGACCCTGAAATCATGACCTGAGCCGAAGTCAGACATTTGCTTAACCCGCTGAGCCACCCAGGCGCCCCTAGTTTTCCATTCTTCGATACAGCCCACCTCTCTGGGACTGGGCAGACGCCCACCCAACAAGCCCCAGAACAGGAGCCCTGGACAATTTCCACATCCCTCTAAGGAGTCAGAGGTTTGAAGGAGGTTAGAATCTCAGCATGGTGGCCCTGGGGAACAATATGCAGTCTCATTCGACCTGGGCAGGGACTGACCGAAAGAGACGGAGGGAATCAATGGTAGCGCTGGATCTTCTGACCCTGGGGTGAGTGAGCGCCCATCTGCTGCACCTTCCACACTCCTCTGCTCTCGTCCTTCTTACACCATCAGCTGTTTGATGGCTGAGATCATGGCAAGCACGAGCATCATGCTGATTTGCTCACACGAATGTTCTATGTCAGCTGTTAAGATGATGACCCCAAGTCCTAGAAAAGGGAAAATAGCTTTGCACCTGTTGTGTCAAACTTTGGAACTTAGGAAACATCCTTTGATGGAACGGTGCCTTAAAGCTGCCACTTTTCTACAATTAACAAAATTACTAATTTTGGGATAAGCACGAGAAAGTCGGAATTTGAGGTTTTTAGACACATTCAACTCTCAGTTGACTGCACTAACAAAATGTGACCTTGGTAGTGATTTACGTGCTTAGTTGTGAGCAGGCTGGACAGTTTTCTGTCGCAGATTTAATGGCACTCTCCACAAATTGGAGGCCATGATGTTGGCATCATCAAGTTGGGACGGTGATGTGGGAAGCAGAGACTGGGGTGGGCTGGAGACCAGAGGGCAGACTGGGGCCTGTACAGCGCCCCTCCTGCCTCAGGTCCTCAGGGCTCCTGGGCAGTAGGAGTAGTGACTGAGACCAGTGTCCATAGTCCTGGGTTCAAATCCTAATTCCTCCACATCTATGCCTCAGTTTTACTACCTGCGAAATGGGGATACTAGCACCTACCTCATAGTGGCGTCAGGACTCAGCCCACCCAGCACACTGAGGACCCGGTCCGGAGTAAGCCCTCGCTCACAGGTAGCAGTCCTGTGCTAGGACAGAACCCTGGCTGTTTTGACTATTGCAGCTGGAGAGAAAGCACAAAGAAGCGGTTCTCCCGTGCATTCGGGTTCTCTAATGCCCCTGGCATCCCGCCCCTGACTCTGCCCTCCCTCTGTTTCAGGTGGGACCGTCGGCCCCAGGATGCCCCGGGGGTGTGGATGACCAGAGGCCCGGGCCCGGATGCCGCCGCCCCGCGAGGGCCGCTCCCCGAGGGCCGCCGGTGGCCCCGCGCCCTAGCCTCCCGACCCGGCGACCCCGCGCGCCCCGCCCCCGCCTGGCCGCCCAGCGGAGCGGGAGCCGCGGGAGGGAGCTTCCCGAGCCCACCGAGCGAGCGGCCACGGCGCAGGGATCCGGGGGCAGGGGCTCGGCGCCGGCCGCAAACATTCTCCCCCAGCGGCTCGGCAAAATGACCAGCCTGTTCCGCCGGAGCAGCAGCGGCGGGGGCGGCGGCGGGGGCGGCTCGGCGGGGGCGCGCGGGGCCGGGGCCGGGGCCGGGACCGGTGCCGCCTCGCAGGAGCTCAACAACAGCCGGCCCGCCCGCCAGGTGCGCCGCCTCGAGTTCAACCAGGCCATGGACGACTTCAAGACCATGTTCCCCAACATGGATTACGACATCATCGAGTGCGTGCTGCGCGCCAACAGCGGCGCCGTGGACGCCACCATCGACCAGCTGCTGCAGATGAACCTGGAGGGCGGTGGCGGCAGCGTCTACGAGGACAGCTCCGACTCGGAAGACAGCATCCCCCCGGAGGTAGGGGCGCGGCCCCCCACCCCCATCATTCACTGGGAGGCCCAGCGCTGATTGAACCTCTTAGGGGACTTGGGTTGTTAGCCCTGCCTGACTTCTAACTCGCCAGTAGCCCCTTTCTCGTAGGAACCCCGTACCCAAGCCGGTCAGTGGCCTTTTATGGGCAGAGATCATGTAGTCATTCAACAAACACGGCGCCCCTACTCGGTGGTGTGCCAGGCATGGTACTAGACCCTGCTCAGGGGTCATCAGAATTGAGGAGCTTGTTAAAAATGCAGACACTCAGGCCCTACCCCAACATAGTGAAGTCCAGTTCCAGGCTGGGGCCCTCTAGCCTGTATTTTCCTGGAAAGGCTCCTTTTGCACTTCTGGGTGTCCGCCGTGGCCACAGAGCTCACAAGACTCAGGCAGTGGTAGCTGGGAGAGTGGTAAACGCTTACAGTGGGAGAAGCGGGAGGAGAGGAGGATGGCTTCCCGGAGGAAGGGATAGCCAAGCTGAGGCCCAGAGAAAGAGTAGGGAGTGAGGGACAGGCGGTTGCAGGCAGAGGGAAGCGCTCCTGCAAAGCCTCAGAGGTGAGACAGAGCACCGGCCGCTTCGGGAGCCCGCAGCGGGACCATCTGTCAGGATCCCCGGAGCCGGCAGAGACTGGGAACTTGAGAAGGCCAGGCCGTGGAGAGAGAGCGTAGGGAGCCACCAAAAGAGGAGGGACCTCCGTCATACTAGTTAAATTCCTCTGACCAAGGCATTGATGGAGGCGGCAGCAGGCAGTGCCCGAGCAGTTCCCTCCTTTCTCAGCGAGGTCGCTGGGGGAGAAGGGACCTCCCTGCTGCCTCAGGCCCCTCCAGGAGTCCAGTAAATGTGTGACCCCCGGTCTCCGCAGGACCTGCCGTGCTGGGTGCAGAAGGGGCGCGCAGAGGCTTTCTGTGGTCGGGTGACTGCCTGCAGGGCAGTGAGAAGGTACACGTGGGACATGTGGCCATGGACAGGACGGAAGGGCCCAGCAGATGGCATTTAACTCTGCTCTTCACTGAGTCCCATCCTGTGCCAGGCACCATCCTACAGGCTTCGGATGTATCCGTCCTCATACACTTTGTGAGGCGGCATTATTATTATTATTATTACCCTCGTTGACAAGGAAAACCTAGACCCAGATATGCCCTCACATTCCTGGTCAACACAGCCCTGCAGGCAGCGAGGACTCTCTGTCAGCCGGAGTCCTCCTGCAGGGCGAGGCCACTGGCCCTTCTTCCTTGAGTTGGTGGTGCCTGCGATTTCTCCCTCCAGGTGGAGGAGAAGCTCCGTGGGCGATGACATCTGCCTCCTCCCCGTGTCACCTACAGCACCCAGGACAGTCCTGGCACGTAACAGGCACCCAGGGAACGCTCGTTGAGTGAATAAGTGTTGTTCCTGTCTTTGCACAGGTTTCTTTAGTCTCTTTCTTTGGGAGACCACTCCTTTGAACGGCCTGGATTAGCCAATGGAAGGAGTCTCAGAAAACCCAGATCCTCTTTGTGGAAAGGAGGGGTGAGTGTGTGTGTGTGTGTGTGTGTGTGTGTGTGTGTGTGTGTGTGTGTGTGTGTTTGCAAATACATCCTTTAAGCGTGAGCTGGAAGGAAAGTATTCTGCATATTCTGACCCTTTCTGCGATCTCATTGATTCTGCAGTCTGGCAGGTAGGGTAGAATAATCTTTCCTCCTTTGTCCATGGCACCCACGGGCCTGTGAATCTCCACGGGTCTTCACCATCCCCTTGATAGGCCTGCACTAGGCGTGCTCCTGTTTTTCTGAGACTCTTGCTTTCCAAATTGAGCCCCTTCTCAGCATCCCTCCGTGGCTGTTGCCCCAAACGCCCACCTTTGGGGCTCTGCTTGGCACATCGGCAGGCAGTTCCTGAGGCAGCGGGAAGTGCTTCAGAAGATTTATGAGCAGCTGGAATGACACTAACTGCTGACTGGAAAAAGCCCCCTCGCTGGCGGCTGATGGATGGTGGGCTGGCCCGAGGAGCATCCTTGCCACAGAGAAATAGCTCCTGTCAGATCCATGGCCTGGACCCTAGTCCCTGGAGCACCTGGCAGGCATCCATCACCCATGCTGAGTGAAGCCGAGGGGCCACAGAGCCAAAGACTTCAGCACCCTTAGAGCCAGAAGAACAACCTCACTGTGGCTGGCGGGGTTGTGGGGAGAGAGGCTGAGGGAGGCCAGGAACACGGCTGGGGTTACTCTCCCTGGAGACTCGGGATCAGCCTTTTTGGAGCGTGCCTGGCCCGCTGCCTGCCTCCTTGGCGGTTCCTCATTCTGCTCCAGGAGCCTCTGATGAACGTCTGGTTCTTGCAGCCCCAGGAGGCTGCTCTGAGGAACAGGAGCGGCCGTGAGGAGAGGGGGGCCTCCTGGGGCAGCAGCACAGAGGCCTGATCTCCCTGAGTCGAGGCAGAAGGCTACAGGCCGCGGCCTAGGAAACCCCAAGCAGCTTCCTTCGGCCTAAGACTCCAGCTCTCCCCTCCTCACCCAGGAAACAGCTCTCCCCTCCTCACCCATCTCCCTCACACCAGCCACTGAAGGAGAAGTTGGCCTCAAGGCCCCAGTCGTGAACCCTGTCCCTCAGAGCTGCAGGGTCTGAGGGGCAGGGAGTGTGGGCTGGGAGCAGAAACAACACTGTGCGCCAGGTAGTTGCTGAGCCCCTGTCCTGTGCCAGGCACCCGACGTTCCCCAGTGAACTGGACTGGAGCTTGCAGTGTTCCCTCTCTCTCTCTCTCTCTCTTTTTTCTTGTGGAAATTTGGGCTGAGCAGAGCAGTGGCCCACAAAGCAGCTACATTCTTCTTTTTCTGCAAAAGCATCTGTTTAAATACTTTCCGCCTGAAAGGAAAGAACGTTAGTGCATTCCAGGGGCGGGAGGCCTCCTTGGGTTGGGCTGGCTGCGTATGCACAAAGTGTGGCAGTGTGTGTGAGAGCATGGACGCTCTTGTGTGTGTGCCGCCCACCTGCCCACCTGCCAGGGTGTCCCTGCGAGACCTGGGTGCCCGGGTGGGGTGGGCTCAGGGCGGACAGGTGCCAGTGCGGCCCGGCCCCGCCCAGGCTTGCAGAAGGAGTTTAGCATGACTTCCACTAACTCACTCGGGGTTAAGATGCAGGGCCTGGGGACTCTGGGGCCCACTGACAGCCTCTGAGCCCTTCCCGTGTTCTTTGGTCTTGGAAGAGATGGCACAGAAGTGGGGAGCAGAGGACAGGGAGCAGGAAGCTAAGGTGTAGGCCAGCTGGGGTGTGTCCGACCTGGGATCTCCTGGTTGATGGTCACCTCCTGCCTCCTGCCCCAGACTCCTCTGTGGTTCCCTGGGGAAGGATCCAGGTCAGTCCACGGAGCAGGAACTCTGGGCCTTGCCCAGCCCTTGGCTTTTCCCTGCCCCTCTTTCTGGTTTCTGGATGAAGAGAATCATCCAGGAGGGAGAGGCATCCTGGGTACTCCCCTTTTCACTGTCCGCCCTAAGAATCCAACCAGGGTGTGTGGGGATTGTGCTTGAAGGACGGATCCTTGTTGTGGAGACCATGTCCAATTTGAAGACTGAGTTCTAAAGAGAGCATATGGCTTTGCCATGTCACTTAGCCTGGGCCTCAGTTTCCTTATCTATAAAATGGGAGTAACGAACTCTATCCTACCTTGCCAAGTTGTTTGACTTCAGGTGAGATAATTGACGTGGAGGTACTTTGAGAGAGAGTGCGAATGATGTTGAAGTTATTTATCAGAAGTAACCCATGTCCCGAAAAGTACGCGAACCATACGTGTGCAGCTCAATGAAGTTGCCCCAGCGCCCGGGGTCAGGAAACATCCACAGAGCCTGGAATCCCCCCTGGTGTCCCGTCCCGGCCTGCTGCACCCCCACAGAGGTCCTCCTGCTCTCACTTCTAGCCCCGTGATTTGTTTGGCCTGTTTTTAAACCTTGCTCAGATGGATAATGCTGCTCTGAACATTCTTTTGGGGACGTGTGCTTTCATGCCCACTGAGTATGTTGGAATTGTAGGGTCAGAGGCAGCCATGCGTTCAGCTTTACAGAAAACCAAACAATTTGGCAAAGTGGTGGCCCTATCCCATTTACACTCCCACGGCAACACAGAGTTCCCTTACGACGCACCCTTGCCCGCCCTGGCTTTTGTCTGAATGTTATTTAAATTCAGAGAAGGATTGTTAACATGTCTTTTTTTGTTGTTGTTTCTGATCTAGATCTTGGAAAGGACTTTGGAGCCTGACAGCTCTGATGAAGAACCCCCACCTGTCTATTCCCCGCCAGCCTATCACATGCACATGTTCGACAGGCCTTACCCTCTGGCTCCCCCCACACCACCTCCCCGGTGAGAACCCGGCTCCTCTCGGAGCGCAGGTCGGTGGGGGAAAGGGATCAGGGGCTGGGGTTGAGTACAAACGCCGTGGAAAACTTGGCTGGACCCCTCAGGATATTATTCCACCAAGAACAGGCTTCTGCTGTAGCAAGAGACATTGTAGCTAGATACCAAGGAGAACTTCCACATGGGAAGGATCGCCAGGGCAAACATTCGCTGAATATTGCTAGGTGCTTTGCAGAACATGATATGGGACACGGAGTTACATAAGGCGTGGCGCTGCCTTCTGGGATCTCACAGTCAAGGCCCATGCAAGTGGGAGAAGTGAACACAGGGAGTGTGTAGACACTTCCCGCGCTGAGCCCATGGAACACATTGCTAATCGACCACTGGGCTCTTTCCTGCTCAGTGGAGACAGAACTTCAGAGTCCCCGTCCACACAGCACCTCCCAGACAGTCAGCAGTAATTGACGGGATGGATACCTATTTGCCATCCCTGGTCTAGGGGTGTTGTGGGGATTTTTAGGCAATGGGAGCAAGTAAGTCTTTTTTCCAGGATAGTTTGATAAGTGGAGGCAGAGGAATAGACTGCAGGGTCCTGGGAGAGTTCTTCCAGGTGTGAGGGGCTCTGTAATCTGGAGGGTTAACACGAAGCCAGTTGCCAGCCAGGTCCCGTGGTCTCTGAGGCGCTTTTCTGTGCTTCATGTTTGTAGTGGGACTGCTGGGGCCTGGGCGTCTCTTTGTGCTAGAGCTGCAGTTCCTTCGAATGGCTCAGCGCTGGGGTGCTGAGGAGTTGGGGGGAAATGATGGGACAGGGGACTAGTCCCAGTGGATCTTTCCTTCTGGGGATCTTGGGCACCTCAGGCCGTGGTAGTGGAGACCTCTGCTATGCAGGTAGGGGTAATGACCCCAGCCACCAGCTACCAAGTGCTGGGAACCAGTGAGGCTCTTTATGTATACACTGTCATGTTCTAATCCTTGAACGGCTTATGAGAGCACTGTCAGCGTCCCCATTTCACAGATGAGGAAAGTAAGCCTAAGCCAGGTTTCGTAACTTTCCCAACACCACAGAGCTGAGCTGTGAACTCAGGCCGTTCTGATTCCAAAACCAGTGTCTTCGCTGCTGTGTCTGTCACCTCCCTAATGAGAAAATTCTCTGCGACTGCAGCTCAGGGAGCTGATGGAGGCCTAGAAGGTCACAGGACAGAGGGAACAATGTTTTAAGTCGGGGACAGGAGCAGACCTGGGGTCCTTCCTTTATTGCAGGTGGTACCAGGAGGCTCCAGTGGGGTGGGAGGCAGGGAGGGCATGGGTTGGTCTGGGTGAGGCCTTGGCAGGACTTGCGGCCTGGCATGGGTCATGGAGCCCAGGGCTAAGTGGTTTACCTTTGACTTATTATTACTTTTTTTTTAATATTCCAAGATGCTTTTACAAAACCTCCAGTTTCTACTAGGCAAAGTGGTTCTGCCTGTTTTTCAGAAGGGAAACCTGAGGCCATAAGAGACAGAATCCCAGGGTGAACCTGGCATGGGTACCCAGGCCCCGTCCTCCCTCTGCCCCTCTGGCTGGGTGTTACAGCTGCTGTGAGGTCAGGCGCAGTGCAGCTCGGGGATGGAAGCCACCGTTGGGGGCAGGGTGACCTCAGCCCTAGATCAAGGCCTAAGAGGCCTGAGATTCGGGACCCTGACCTGGCAATGAAAGCTTTGCTGGACCTGGGGAGGATACAGGGCAGAGAACTTGAGTTGTAGAGTCAGAAAAAAGAAAAGTGCTCTCCTACCCCCTTCTTTCAGCTGCCCAGCTTCTGATGCTTTAGGTGCTTGGCTGTGTGACCTTTGGCTCACTACTTAACCTCTCTGAGCTTCTCTCCCCTCACCTGTGGAATGGGAATACTAATCCCCAGCTCAGCAGTGCTGTGCTGTGAGGATCCAACGAGATACTATGCGTGGAGCACTTAGCACAGTCCCAGGCAGGGATCAGACCTGTCACCTGTGGTTCACTGCTCCTTCCCACCCCAGGCTGCGCAGCTGGCCTCTGAGCTCTAACATGGAATATTGAGACCAGTGGTGAGGCTTCCCTCAGAGGCCAGTGTTCAGAAGAAGCAGGGCCAGGCTCTGAGCATGTGCCCCTTTGCCCCAGGATGGCCCTGCTAGGCCAGGTCCACTCGTAGGCCATTTCCAGGGCCTCATTCAGTCTCTCTATCCAGAACATTCATTTCCAGCATTTACTGAGTCTCCTGCAGTATGCAGGTGCTGAACGATGTGTGTGATGCTGAGATGAGTATACTACCCTGCCCCCCTGAGGACATCAGAGGCTGGGCAGAGGCATAGAACTGGAGGCAAGAAAGTCTGCCTAGAGGAACTCATGTCCACACTGTGTCCTGGTGAAGCAGAGGACAGGGGGGCATTTCAGGCAATGGAAATAGTATGTGCAAAGGCCAGGAGGCAGAAGAGGGGGAACCATCCAGGAGCTTTGGGGAACTCCAGGAAATGGAATGGCCGTGAGGCTGGAGAGGCGAGCTGATCATGGGGGCCTTGTGGGTCCTCTGAGGAGCTTTGGCTTTATCCTGCAGTCAGCAGGCTTAAGCTGGAGAGTGACAGGATCCGGTTAGTGTTTTAGAATCTCTGGCTACTGGGGGCCAGGCCCCTCTGCCACCTCCCATCGCCTGAGGGACTGCAGATGGCGTGGGGCTTGGGAGTTTGCCCTGCTAAGACAGTAGAGAGCTGGGGTGACCCCAGGAGTGAGTGCCTGAAAAGTCAGGACCCCTGGGCCCAGGTTTTGCCTGCACGATCTGTGTGTCCCTGGACAGGGCCTGACTCTCTCTGGGCCTCAGTGTCCAGTCTTTACCAAAAATCCTGCCTGGAAGGTTCATGTCTGAATCCTTCTGGGGTCTGATGTGCCATGGGTAAACCTGGGGGTCTGATGGGGCGTGAAGTTTTAGTTTTGGGGTCCTGGTGTCCAGGCTGTGGGCCAGGAGAGCCTCCCAGCCTGCCCTTCCCTCTCTTTCCGGAATGAAGGAGGTCTCTGAGACCCAGAGCTACCCCTCAGCACAGGCCACCTGCCGTTTTCCTGTTGAAATTACAGTCTTGGAAGTTTTTTATTTGTCTCTCAGCTCATTTCTGACATTCCTTTCCGACCACAATGGAGTTGCCTGGGCCGCCTGGGCTCAGGCCCCCCCCCCCCCCCCCCCCCAGGCTCTTGCAGCTGTGGCTGACCTCATCTCTGCCTTTGCCATTGCCGGGGCCCGGGAGGGGCTGGGCCTGACCTTCCTTGGGACCACAGTCCCAGCCGCCAGGGAAACGATGAGGAGGGGTTCCCCTCTCCTTGTCCCCCTCCCCTCTTGGACTCAGTAACAAATGGCTAGAGGGGTCCCAGTGCAACTCTGGGGTTCTCCCTCCGCACTTTCCCGGGTGGCTCCAGGTGTGGTTGAGTTGGAGTGGGTACCCGGGTCCTAGGGGAAGACCCCGGAGAGGAATTCTCTGTGCTGGGGCCAACCACGGGTGGTCCCCGAGTCCCTAAGAGAGGGGGCACCCTCTCCCCCGCCTTGGGCGCTTGGGAGAAGTGAAGCCTCCGACAGTGACAGAAGGCGGCAGAGTGATGTGGAGAGAGATCTGCCTAGGACTCACAGAGTCCCGGTTGCGTTTACGATGCAGGCTCTTCTGGAGCCTTCCCTCACCTGTGCCCTGGGAGGGTGGCCGAGGCGGGCGGGTTCCCCTGGCTCCCACCACGCACTTAGCAGCTTGTTATCCCCGTCTGCCGCCGCCCCCGCCCCCCCTCGCCCTGCCAGGCCACCCGCCCAAAATAGAAAAGGAAAGGAAGTTATTTCCACAGTCAGCGGCAGCCCGGAAAAGCTCCCCTCCAGTGAGGGGGCGGGCGGGATTCCTGGAGCTGGAGACAAATCAAAGCCGGGCGAGAGCGGCCGGCCCGCCGCCCCCGGCCCCGCTGCCTTCTGCGTGTGTCATTTCCCTGATTCAGCAGAACACGTGTCCTGCGGTTGCCACGCTGCAGGCTGCCGAGGCGCTGTGGGGAGCTCCTGGCCTGGCCCCGGGCTGCCCTCAGGCCCCGGATGGCAGGGCAGGGGCCTGGGGGTCAGGGAGGGCTCCTGCCACCACTTCTCTTCCTGTCTCTGTCCCCGCTCCCCCCGCCCCCCCATGGCCTCTGCCTGTGGCCCACGGACCTCCAGCCAGGCACCTTGCTTATGAAGAGCTGCTCCTGAGCACCCCTTGCAACAGGAACCTTTCCATCCCCACCTTCAGTGCCCGAGACACAGCCTCACGAGGGGCTCCTGCCCACCTCGGCAGGGAGACGGTTTTTCCGAGGAAACTCCGTCCCAGAGGGGAGCAGGGTCTTGCCCAGGACCACCCAGCTGGCTGTGACTGAGCCGGAACTAGAGCCTGGATCTGCTCTACTCTGTAGGGGTCCCGCCATCCCCATGTCCCCCCACCCCAGCAAACCAACATTCAGGCAGGCCGGGCTTGGTGTCTGCTGGGTCTGGTCATGGGGAGCGCACCTGTTCCTCAGCAGCCGTGAGCTCGCACTGTGCTGGGTGCTAGGGACACACCTGCTGTCTTTAGAGGACATTCGTAAACATCTGCATGTAAACCCAGGACAGCCAGCTCGAGCGCCATGAACACTGAGGGCTCTAGGCCTAGAGACCTTGAGGGCCCGGAGTAGCCGGAGAGCAGTGACTGTCCTGGAGCTGGAGGAGCCGGGCCTTGCGGCCGGAGGCTGAGGTTAGCAGAGGCCTGATTGGAAGATGAGAGAGAGTGCTAGGCCTTTGTCCTGGAGGCCGAGGAGGCCGTGGGAAGCTTCAGAGCAGAAATGCCATTCTGAGCAGGATCCTGGTGGGATGGGCCGCGACTCCTGTGTTTGGGCCTGACTGTTCCCTCTTCGTTGTTACCTTTCACCCTCCAGCATCGACGTGCTGGGCTCTGGACCCGTGTCGAGCCAGAGGCGCTATCGTAACTGGAACCCACCCCTGCTGGGCAACCTCCCCGAGGACTTTCTCCGCATCCTGCCCCAGCAGCTGGACAGCATACAGGTAATGGGGGAAGCCCCCAGCTGCCTGTGCGGCATCTCTGCTTGGCCCCAGTTTGTGCCAGCCCATTTCACTTCCTGATGTTTAAGCCTGCGCCGGGCTATTTCTGTTGCCCTGGGTTCGCAGGGAAAGAACGCTGAACCGAAAGCCTCGTTTCCTGTCTGGGCCTGGAGGTTTCCTGTTCCACCCAGGGAAGGGGACTGGAAGGAGGAGTCTGTGGCTGCAGCCATCGCCCCAGGCTGGAGGGAGGTGGGCACGGGGGAAGCCAATGGCAGAGGGGCCGGCCGCCTCCCCACCCTCCCATGGGATAGGGACAGGGGCAGCTTCTCCCCCTGATGTGGGCAGGGCCTGAGGGACCCTGCAGGAAGGGGGCCTCACCCTGACACAGCTAGGACAGGGAGAGTTTTGAGTTTGGGCCTCCATGTGGCGCTAGCCAAGCTATTGAGCGGCTTACAGATCACTTTCAGGACTGTTCAGGTTGTAGATGAGGGCTGGGGTGGTCCGAGGGGGAGGAAACATTGTTTTTAAGCCCTTTCCGCTTCCCCAGCAGAGACGGCTCTGGCCTGCTAAGTTAGATTTTGGCTGACCACTAGAGCCCGATAGCAGGTGCAGGCCCAGGCCCCAGGGCGTGGCTGGAGGATCCTGGGAAAGGACATGTGGGCACCCAGATATGCATGGATGTTTGTGCAGCATGTGCCCTGGTGAGCAGCCATTCAACTCTCTTGCTCCCCTCCTCAGGGTAACCCCGGGAGCTCCAAGCCCAGGAGCGGAGAGGGAGGCCTGCCCTCTGTGGCTGGGCCCGGTACCCGGGACCAGGAGAACCGCTGGAAGCAGTACCTGGAGGACGAGAGAATTGCGCTCTTCCTGCAGAACGAGGAGTTCATGAAGGAGCTGCAGCGCAACCGGGACTTCCTCCTGGCCCTGGAGAGAGGTGGTGCCCTGGGTGGGGGCACTTCGGCCACTCCTTTGTGGCTGGGGAAGGGAGCTGGAGTCGGCTTCAGCCTTGGGGCTCAGAAGAGGCACTGAGCTGGAGGCCAACGTGGCCTCGGTCCTGTTGATACACGGCCCCCACCAAGTTACCCTGTGGGAACCCCAGAATTCTGCCAGCAGGGACACGAGTCACCAGCCAACCCTTCTCCCCTCCCCCTGCCCCCCGGGACTCAGAGGAAGACAGGTGTGCCTTCGTGGGCCCTCTCCTTCGCTCCTGCACATCTGCTGTGTGCCAGGCATTGGCCTTGGCCCGACGTGTCTGGAGCTGGGTCCGTGGGTGCCTCCCCGAGCAGAGGATGTCAGGACAGGGGCTGTCAGGTGTTGTGGCAGTTTCAGCTGTCTTTGGTTGGGGACCTTCCTCCCCAGCCTGGCTGCCTTTCCCCTTCAGGGTGGGAGTGTGTTGGGTGGGGGGGTACAGTGAGGGTCCCGGTGGGAGTGTGTATGTGTGTGTATGTGACTGACAGTGTATGGTTGGGGAAGAATAAGGTGTGCAGGCAGAAGGCTGGCCCCAGCTCTGCAGCACAGGTGCTGGGGGTCTCAGGGCCTGGCCTTTCCTTTCCTTTTATTTTATTTATTTATTTGAGAGAGAGAGAGAATGAGCAGGAGCAGGGGGGAGGGGCAGAGGGAGAAGCAGACTCCCTGCCGAGCAGGGAGGCCCACACAGGGCTCTATCCCAGAACCCTGAGATCGTGACCTGAGCCGAAGGCAGATGCTTAACCGACTGAGCCACCCAGGCGCCTCTTATTTTATTTTATTTTATTTTTTAAAGATTATTTATTTGAGAGAGAGAGAGTGCAAGGGAGGGAACAAAGCGAGAGGGAGAGAATACCAAGCAGACTCCCTGCCAAGCATGGAGCCCGGACGTGGGGCTCAATCCCACAACCCCGAGATCATGACCCTAGTGGAAAGAGTCTGATGCTGAACCGACTGAGCCACCCGGGCCTTTCCTTTCAAATGAAGGACTGGACTGTGTGATCTCTCAGTGTCCTTCTAAGTGTGATGTTCTCCCGTTCCAGGTGCCTGTCAGGCTGTAGTTTCTATGGTACAGCTGGTTCTTGGAGAGCTGGAAGACACGTGTGCACATACTTTGTGTGCGTCATGTGAGATCTGGGGGCTTGGCCCCCCAACAGCCTCCTGCATCTCGGCCCAGGGTGCCACTGGGAGAGAGCTCGCTGTCCTGACAGGAATGTGATCCTTTTCCAGATCGTTTGAAATACGAGTCCCAGAAATCCAAATCCAGCAGCAGTGTGGCTGTGGGAAACGACTTTGGCTTTCCTTCTCCTGCCCCAGGTAACCTTGCCTTCCTGGGAGGGAGGCCTGGAGGGTAGAGAGGCTCACGCTGTGATGCCCCCCCCCTTGTGCTTTGCGTATTTGGAGTTTGGGGGTCGGGTGGGGAAACAGGCTGGACAGGGCGGGGTCTGAGCCCGCCGCCCAGCCCACCACCGCGCTCCTGCGAGTGACGTGGCCCCTCCACTTGGCAGACCTGGACTCTTGCCAATCCAGCGGCTGCTGGAGCCCCCTTGGGATTGGCTAGAGGCTGGCTGAACTGCTCAGAAAGCGCCTGGAGCATGGGCAAGAAGGGGACGTGCCACAGCACACATGTCCCATGGTGGGTGGGCTCAGGAAGGACTCAGAGACTTCCAAGGCTTGATCTGTGCCCTGGGGGAGCTTATGGTCTTCTGGGGAATGCAGGAGAAACATTCAAGAGATGGCTAGAACAAACCAGCAAAGCTGAGGACATTATTTACTGATGATTGCAGCTGCTCACGGTGAGAAGGGCAGGCTTTGTTCATTCATTAGCTGAGGCTGTATCTGCCCTGGCCGGGCCCCACCCAAGTGCTGGAGGAAGAGAATTTTGAGCTTCACGTCCAAGATGGTGAGAAGCAAGAATTGCCTCAATAGAGGGCCAGGCCCTTCCAGGAGCCCTAACCCACTGAAGGAGGGCCAGGAATGGACAGCAGCCTATTGGGATGCACGAACAAGGGTTAAGCTGGAGCTGGGAACATGGGCAGAGAGGGCCAGAAGGCCTGGGTTCTATACTTGATAACCTGCTCACGTGTCCCTGTGTGTGCCTCGTGGCCCCTAGCCAGCCAATGCCTCCATCCATACTAGGCTGCCCACTGCAGAGAAGGTAGCAGCAGGGGCAGCTTTTGCCCGAAGCAGACCTTACATCATGCAGTGGAGTGGGGTGGAGGAGCAGAAGGATGGGGAGCTCAGCTGATCCCAGCTCAAAGAGAGAAAATCCCGTGGAACTGATTCATAAGCAGCAGGCTCGGAGCTTAGGCCCCACCAGATGTGCATCTGGGAGTTTTAACGACAGTCTCTCGTCCTTGATCCTGAGTGAACTAGACACGCCAGGGCTGCTGAGATGGATCATAATGACTCACAGGGGACTTAGCAGGCAAGGTGACTTGGGATTAGCCGAGTTGCAGGGTGAGGAGCAGGGGCTTTAGAAGCGCAGCTAGAGACGTAAGTGGGTGCTGAGTGAGCGGGGAGACTCTAGGTGGGCCATTTGGGTTTATTCTCATTCCTCTGTCAAATGAGTCAGAAACGTCACGTCTGGAGGGAGTATCAGAGGGGCTGAGCCAGGCAGGAAGGAGAAGGGAACTGTCACGGGCAGAGGCCTGCTCTGTGCCCGCACCTCCCTTCCATTCCCATGTTAACTCTCACACCGGGTCAGGGTACAGGCCAGCCACCGCGTGCTGGCGAATATATACCAACCAAGTTCAGGGTGCAGGGGAAGCCCCAGTGCTTAGCGTCGGGTGACTTCATGGTGTAAATACTCCCACCGCGACTGATTCCAAGCTATCAGCATGACTTCATGGAACTCGGAGTTGGTCAGAGAAGCGGAGAGTTGGAAGCCGGTGTGAGCCGGCCCTCCATGCATACAGCGGACCATATCACTGTCCTGCTTTTTACACAAAGAAGGCAAGCAAGGCTTGGTGGAGAAAGAAGGACTCCTCAAATCCTCAGTGTCTTTAGGGAAGAAGCCTGATCTTTTGCCCCGTTCCTCAGATGGAAGGGTTGGGCCAAAACCCTGTCCGGGGTGGGGCGCCAGCCCTGACCCACTTCCCCCCCCGGGGGGGGGGGCTTGAGCAGCCGCTCTCCCTCTCCAGCCGGCCCTCAGGGGTGTCTTCCCCTTTCAGGAGCTGGTGACACCAATCCTGCTGTGTCTGAAGATGCCTTATTCAGGGACAAGTTGAAACACATGGGAAAATGTGAGTCCAGCCTATGCCCCGTCCCCATCTGTTCTAAGACAGGCCCTGTGGCCTCATGGGAGGGAGGGAGCCACCAGGAGTTTTGAACACCTAGTGGACTCTGGGTGAACCAAAGTGACGTTTTAATCGCAGGCTGGCTCCCTCCGCCTTCCTGCCTCACTTCCCCCTGCAGCCGAGTCTGGATACTGAACTCAGTTTTAAATCCTCTTGAGCCAGCTGTCTGCAGAAAAATAAGAATGTGCTGCACCCCACCCCCACCCCCGTTTTAGAGTTCACGTCCTTTGTGGCTTGAGGGGACTTGGCCAGGCCTGATGAGTGGGGAGGCCTGTGCTAAGCCCACTTTCTGTGGGCAGGAGGCCCGAGGGTTTGTGACCTCTTGCCACAAAGTCCTGCCAGCCGGGACGCACCTACCCTTCCTCCTCCCCGCCCGACCACACAATCATGGGTGAATGGGGCTGCCATCCTTCCAGGCTCCATTTCAGGGAAAATCTCGGATTAGTCATGGAAATCCCAGAACCAACTCTGGAGGTGGTGAAGGGGGCGGGGGAGGTGGCGGGAAAGACAGCCAAGACGCGTTGCTGTCTGTCGCTGCTGGGGCAGGAATACCCGGATCTCGGGCTGCCTGCCCAGGCCGGCCCTGCTCTCGGTGGCCTATGCTGCCCCTGCAGGCCAGCCCCAGATGGCAGCCCCCACTGCTGGGGGGGCGGGGGGGGGTGCGCTCCCCTCCCCGCCGCATTCCTGTCGCCCCGCCGCCGCCCCCCGCCCCCACCCCGGGCGGCCCTGCAGCTGTGGCTCACGCGTCTCTCTGCCCCAGCCACCCGGAGGAAGCTGTTCGAGCTGGCCAGGGCCTTCTCCGAGAAGACCAGGATGAGGAAGTCAAAGAGGAAACACTTGTCCAAGCACCAGTCGTATCCTTTCCGGCCTGGCGCAGGGCAGGGGCGTGGGTGCTGAGGGCGCTGACCCCCTGGCCGGACTCTCGAGGCTGCGCCCTCCCCAGGGGCTGGGGCTGGGACAGGCTCTGCAGCCACCTGCCTCCTCCGTGCGCCCTGAGGCCAGCCCACCGCCCGGCCCGGAGCCCCATGACCCGGCTGGGGAGCAGGCCAGCGTCTCCCACTCCCTTCCGTGGGCTCCCGAGTTGTCCCACGACATCTTCACTTTCTGGCTGGGCTCATCTACTCTTGGGAGAAGACGTGGTTCTTCCCCTGAAATCGGCAAACCTTTCCCTAGTTTCTCGAGTTGAATTGATCCATAGATCTTGCTGCCTACCCATTTCAAGCACGTTGGGCCCTGCCTTCTTGCTTTCATTTCTTGAGTAAAAATAAGGTTCTCCACCTTTTAACCCAGACTCCCATCCATTCTTGTTACACGGGCCTAGGATATTAGAAGCCGAACAGCCAGAGGGGAACAGGGAGGAACTCCCTTCTCCATGCCCAGAGATGGGAACTGGGTGATAAAGTCAGGACCTGGCTGCTCACCTGATCCCGAGGAAAGGAGGCTTTCGGGAGGGTTGGGGGATAATGCTAGAAGCCTCCTGAGCTGGGAGTGGGCGCTAGAGGCCAGGGACAGGGACTGGTGGAGGTGGGAGGATGCTGGCAGTGCCCACCCGTCCCTGAGACAGGTTTCCTGAATGGCCCGGCAGGCTGGGAGCTGCGGTGTCAACAGCTAATCTCCTGGACGACGTGGAGGGCCACACTTGTGGTGAGGCCAGGAGGGCAGGGGAGCTCGAGCTCTAAGTTGCTTGTCATCAGTGACCCTCCCAAGAGGAGGGCCCGGGTATTTCGTGGGTGGACCCAACCTGGGGGACACATCGTGGGTAGGTGGGCAGGTGACCCAAAGAAATGGGCCCTCCCACTTGGTTCATATTGCCTCTCCCTTCCTTCCACTCCCAAAAGGGGGCCCCAGCTGTACCTCCACCTAGATCTCTCCCTGGAGAACAAAGTGTCAGGTGCCGTTTCTGGGTCTCTTCTCTGAGGTGGGCGGGGGCAGTCAGGCCTACCCGCGTGGAGGGGCCTCACCTGGACAACCAAGCGCTGTGCAGTTTCAGTCCCTGGGCCCAGAGGCCTTTTGGCGTTCATCCAGTTCCTCCCAAAGGCCATGTGGGCCAGAAGACACTGCCTTAGACTCTAGCAGGCCCACAGCTGAAGCTGATCCTCATGCCTCAGAGCAGAAGGGCCCTTTGGTGGTCAGGAGACATCCAGAAACAAGGGCTAGGAGGGTCTTTAGAGGCCATATGGAGGGTACCACTTCCCCACCCATTCTACAGATGAGGATGAGGAGCTGAGGGAAGACCTTGTCCGAGCTCAGTGATGGAGCCAGGCCAGCAGCCAGGTGTCCTAACCCCACACTGTGCCCTGGTGCCTCTCAGCACACCCACGTGTCCCCACCCCACCCCACCCCAGGTTCAGCATGTGCCCCAGCAAACAAAGGGGATGGAGAGTGTTGGGTCAGCTCTCGCCCAGCCCAGGGGCACGCCTCATGAGGCCCTGCACGGTGGAACATGAGGCAACTTGCCTCTGCTTTTCAGATGAAGACTTCCGGGGACGGCGACACGAGGCACCCAAGGCACCCAAGGTGGAGGAAACCCTAAGGGAAGGACAGTAAGAGGTAAGGCCTGGAGCCGCAGCTGCCCAGACACTGCCTGAGGCTGGGCCTGCCATGCCCAATACCCCGGGGGTTTTCCCAGGGATCCAGAGGCATTGGGCTCAGGCAACTGGATGGCACAGATCCGGGTTTTCTTCCCTTGTCATTGTGGCAGGGGACATGGTCTTCTGCATGAAAACCAGCCTTTTGGCGTTTCCTTTTTTTTTTTTTTTGGTTATTCATTTAGCAGAGTAATCACACTTGCCTGTGCCAGATCCTGGGAACAAGGGGGGAAAAGTCAGCTTTGACCTTGAGAGTTAACAGCCCATTTGGAAGACAGTTCAGGACACATACTGCACAATAAGGGGACGACTTAGGAAAACTTGAAGTGGCCTCCCCACAGCTGTGCACACACAGAACTGTCCCATTGCCTGCTTGGGTTGGATGGTGTAGGATCTGCCACAACCACATGAAGAAAGAGTCTCCCTTCAGGCAGCTCTGTTGCTGGCTGGAGCCGTGGGCCCTCAGGCTGCTTCTCCTTTTCTTCTCCTGTGCATCCCTGGGGGCGAAGCAGGGAATGTCAGCAGCCCCTCCGGGGCTCAGTAGAACCTGTTCCCTGTTCCGGCCCCCCTCCCCATCAGGAGGCGACCCGCCCACCCTTCCCCAGGCCGCTGTCCTGGTCCCAGTGGCCAGCATCTACAGGGCTTTCCCCTGCTGAGCGGACGGTGTGGCAGGTGTGGCCCTGTCTCACACTATGAAGAGATGGCTAGCTGCTGCCCTCGAGATTGTTGTTGTGGCGGTGGATCAACCAGCCCGGGCAGCTGGCCCTCACACCTCCTAGCTGACTACCTCCCACATCCCCCAGAGCGCCGAAGCTGGGGCCGTCCTCGGGCGCGGAGCTGCACCCGCGACCCCCGCTGGCCCAGGATGCCCCGATACAGCCGCCTGGGGTGAAGGACCCCACTCCCACTCGGTTGCTGCCATTCCCTCCCCTTTCCACTGCCCCTCTCCCCCAGGAAAACGTGTCTGCTCCAAAGCCGCCCACACATCAGGACCTTGCCATCATTCCTCTCTCCCGAGTTGTCCAGCTTTTCCCTTTCCAGCTCCTTCCTCAAGTCTACACCCTCCTCCTCCTCCCCCTCCCCATCTTCAAAACCAAGAGGTTTCGCTATTTTCCTTCATTGCCCAACTTGCAAAAAACATGGCATCTTCTTTCACCCATTGCAGGTCGGCAGCCCTCCCACCACCCCCAGACTGATGCAGGAAGGTCACCCCAGAGCCAGGGCCTTCCGTTCTGCATCTTCTGGTGCTCCCTTGTGCATGCCACGCCCACCGTCTTTCTCGTGCATGCCACGCCCACCGTCTTTCTCGTGCATGCCACGCCCACCGTCTTTCTTGTGCATGCCACGCCCACCGTCTTTCTTGGGACTGCTCCCCGCCCACCGCTGTGGCCCAGGAATCCGGGGCCTTCTTCCTCTCTGCTGTTCCTCTTCCGCGCTTCTCCCGGGGCTCCTCCCAGTGCCACAGTCCCAGCTCTTCCGGGGGCTCTGGCCTTGACTCTCTCGCTCCCGCTCTCTGGCAGTTCACCACCCTCTTTCCTAGCAACAGCAGGACCCCCGTGCAATGGGCCCCTCCCTCTCAGGCTGTCCTCCACATTCACTCCGCATCCCAGCTGTGCCCGTGACCGTCTTCCCAGCCCTGGGTCTGAAGTCACTGGAAGCCAGACAGCATCTTCCCCAGACTTGCCCATTTCATTTCTCCTCTCCCTTCCACCCTGCGCTGGTAGACTCGCATCGCCTGGTTCGCAGCTGCTAGTGTGGTTCACGGCCCTGACTCTGCTCACCCGTCCCCCGGGCACCACTCTTCTGCCCTTTCGCCCTTGCTCTTGGAGTGAGCCCTCCTAGTAGGGGCTTATTAACTCCTCGGCCTGGTGTGTGGGGCCTACCAAACTCTGACCCTAATTTGTTTTCTGCCCCTACGGGTGCCCTTGGTGCAGCCCCTCTGAGCCACTGCTGCATCCCAGAACGGGCTGGCCACTTCCCCACCTCTCAGCCCTCCCTGTACGCTTGCTTCCACCTGGACTTCCAGCCCCCAACTCCAGCTGTGGCTGCCAGAGGCCCTGCTCCTGCTGTTCCTGGAGCTTGGATGTGGGGGGCGGGACATGACCTCGGGCAGAGTTCCAAGGCTGGCATAGAGTCCCTGGAAGAAGGAGAGGGCGCCTGTCTTTGGGACCTTCTGCCTAAAACCATCTCTACAGGGACTGCTGACAAGGAAAGACCGCTGGGCTCCATTGAAAAAGGCTTCTCCCATCTCTTGTCCCCACCAGCTGCCAGTGCTTCCTCCTTGCCGGAGATGGTCCGACCCGGTGGGGGCAGCCGGAGAGCCAAACCGGCCCCCAGGCGTAAGGGCCCAGCTGCCGCCGGACAGATGGCGCCGAGGACTGAGGCCTGGTGATTCTTCAGCCACGTCCAGCCCCAGCACTGCCACTGTCACTGCCACTTTCCAGGGGACTTAGAACTTTGGAGTTTTGTGCTGTGATCGGAGGAAGGACCTGGGGCCCTGGGGGCAGCCGCCAGTCCTAGCCCCTTTTGTAGCCAGGCTGTTCTATGGGCAATGAGTGGAAGTGCAGGAACTCCCACCACCTTCCCCCACCCCACCCCCCACCCCCCCACCCCCGCTCCCCACCTCCACCACCTTCTTAAAAAAATCCCAGAAAAAAGGCGAAGGTTGGAGTACCCAAAAGGGCAGGATGGTGAAGCCCCTGAAGGTGGAGCCCCTGCCCCCTCTCCTTTCCCCATCTCTCCTGGGTCACAGACACTGCCTGACCCCCTATCCCCATCCCCAGCTCCTTTCTGGGCACCTTGGGCCCTTTATTCCCATGGCTTCCTGCATCTCAGCCTCCCCCCCCCAGGGCTGCGGACCCTTGGTACGAGCCCTGGACAGAGCCCTGGGTGGGAGAGCGCCGGGCAGTCACTCAGGCTCCCTCTGAGGAGTGATGGGCCCCTGTAGAGAGTTAGCTCCTAACGGACCACCCTGCCAGGGCCCCACCAGCTGCCTCCGTTAAGGGGTTGGCACGGCCCCCAGCAGGGATGGGGAGGGGGCCACCCCGGAGCTGGAGGAGTATGGCTAGGCAGGAGTGTTCTTGACTGTGGCAGAAGACAAAAGGCTGTTCTGGATGGGACCCTGCAGTCACTCAACAGCGGGGGCTCACGGCGGGGCGGGGGGGGGGGGTGGCTCTGAATAGAAGTCCTGCTGTCACTAAGGGTGGGCAGCAGCAGGTTCTGAGGTGACCCTTGAGAAAGTGCAGGACTGAGGAGCGAGGAGATAAGGCTGCCAGCCGCGGTGGGGGCACCCGGGGCGGACGGGTTTGCTGGGTGCCTCTGGCCAAGAACGAGAAGGGCAATGACGTGAGGACGCGCTCTCGGGTTCCACAAGCCTTAGCGGGCACCAAGCACTGCCAGCGGGAGGCGGCTGGCCCGGTCTCTCCGGCCAGCCTCCAGGACGGGAGCGCGCTGACCTCTCCGGAGGAGAGCCGGGGAGCCTGGGCAGGCACGAGGGGGTCCCCGCCCCCGCCCCCTCCCCCCCGCAGCGGGGAACCAGCCCAGCCCAAGCGCGGGGTGGGGGGGTTGGGAGCGGGAGCCCGGGCGTCACCCCGAGATAATGAGGGCGTGGCGAGCGCCATGGCACCTCGTTCCGCGGAGGCCAGGGCCTACGCCGAGGCCCCGCTTCCCCGGCGCGCGCGGCGGAGGGGCGGCCCCCGGGGGCTGGGGGGACGGGACTCGCCGCCGCGGAGCCTGACCAAGTGTGGCGGCCGCGCGGGGCCTGGGGCGTTGGCGCGGGGCCGCCCGCCTTCCGCTGCTCCCTGCGATTCGGCCCCGTGCTGCCCCCCCCCCCCCGACCCCGAGGAGCCCCCGGGCCGCCAGCCAGAGCTCCGGACGGTCCGGCCCCGGGGGCAGAGGAGAGGTCTCTGGGCTGTGGCCCGGACCCCTCCCAGCGCATGGCGGGAAAGCCCCAGCCCCAAGTCTGTGTGTGTTGCTTTGTTAGTCGTTTTTTCTCCTATGTGTGGGTTTTTTCTTGGAGCTGTTTCATAGGAATTCCTGTAATAAAGACTTGGTGTTCTCTTGGTGCTCTGATGTGGCCCGCGGTGTGGGCTGGACCCTTCTCTTCTTGCCCTGGGCAGGGTTTGCCCCCCGAGCCCCTGTCCCTCCCGAGGGCCACCTGCCTCGCCCCCCTCCCCGTCCCCCCCCCCAACCGGTTAACCCGCAGCGTGTGTAAGGCCCCAAGGGCTCAGCCCTGGCCACAGTGAGCTCAGGAGGCGACACCTGCTACCCGCACAGCAACCTCGCCAACCTGCTGGCTCTGCTAAGCGCAGGCGCTTTCCTGTTTGCCCTGGGAAAGTAAACCGCTAGCTGATAGGCGAAGGAAAACACCAAGGGGAAAAGCCGGTCTGTCGGGAAAGCTCCAGCCCGTCACTTCCCCAAATAAACAGAAAGCTTCTGGAGTGAGGCTGAGGGGAGGCTGCAGGGATGTGCAATGTCAGACTTCAAAGGCCCGCAGAGATCTTCCCCGGCAAGTACCTCTAGCTTTTACCCTAGTCCGCAGCTCTGCCGGACTACCTCCCGTGCCAGGGAACTCACCGCCAAAAGAGGAAGCTGGTGACCTTTCCAGACAGCAGTTCTCAAGGTTAAAAAGTTCTTCCTTGTGTGGAGCCCAAAGGTTTCCTTGTGGCTTCCACCCACACATCTTGTTTCTGGGCTCCCAGTCACCCAGGCCAAGGCCACCTCTCTTACCCCATGCCACATTTGAGCGCAGTGTCTGGAGGAACAATGGCGGGTCCCTCCTGCCCTCCTTAGAAAGAGGTTCTCCCGGGTGCCTGGGTGGCTCAGTCGGTTAAGCGACTGCCTTCGGCTCAGGTCATGATCCTGGAGTCCCGGGATCGAGTCCCGCATCGGGCTCCCTGCTCAGCAGGGAGTCTGCCTCTCCCTCTGACCTTCTTCCCTCTCATGCTCTCTCTCTACCATTCTCTCTCTCTCTCTCAATAAATAAATAAAAATCTTTAAAAAAAAAAAAAAGAGTTTCTCCCTCACCCCCAGGCGGACCTCGGGGGGACAGGTGATGCTCTCCATACCTACTGTTTGCAGGTGGACAAACCAAGCTTATTCTTTAACCTAACCCTACTCTGTACGCTTTTTTAAAAAAGATTTTATTTTTAAGTAATCTCTATGCCCATCGTGGGTCTTGAATTTACAACCGAAAGATCCAGAATCACATGCTCTACTGACTGAGCCCGCCAGGCACCCTGGCCCTATGCTGATAGGTGTGTAATCCCAGAGCATGGTACTGACACCTAGGAACTCGTTAGGAATGCCAATTCTCAGCCCTACCCTAGACATACCGAGTCGGAGACTCAGGGAGTGTTGCCCAGCAATCTGATTCTTGTGTTTGGGAGACACAGAGCCAGGCCACTACCTAGTACTGGCCGCACAGAATTACCTGCGTGCTTAAAAAAAAAAAAAAAAAAAAAATCCTGATGCTCAGTACCCCAGTCCACCAGTCCAATTAAATCAACAACCATGGAGTGATTTATTTTAAAGCTCTTCAGGTAATTTAAATTTGCAATCAAGTTGGAGGACCAGCACACTGGGAAGTCTGGTAGGTGTTTCATATTAGCTCAATTAATCTTACTCAATAATGGCCACTTTATGGATGATGAAATGACAATTCAGAAAGGTTAAATAACTGGCAGTATTGCAGAGCTAGCAAGGTGTGAAGCCAGAAACAGGGCCCCGGGCAGCCTGATTCCAAAACCTCTGTTCTGTGCTCTCTAGCCCTGCTGCTCAAAGTGGGCTCATGCGCCCACAGCATCAGTGATACCGGGGGCCCCACTCCAGATCTACTGAATCTGAAACTGTGAATATTTTAACAAGCCCTCCAGATGATTCTGATACATGCCAAGTTTGAGAAGCACTGTTCTACAACCTTACTACTCAAAATTTGTGCTACATACCAGCAGCATTTGTATCATCTGGAGCCTGATAGAAGCACAGAATTTCAGGGTCTACCCTAGACCTACTGGATTAGAATGTCCGTTTTAACAAACTCTTCAGGTGCCTTGAATGCACATTGAGGCTGGAGAAACACCACTCTACAATACTGGTTCTCAAACTTGCTGTACATTGGAATTATTTTTTCTCTCTTTCTTTCTCTCTCTCTCTTTCTTTCTCTCTCTCTCTATATATATACCCAACATGGAGCTGGAACCCATGACCCCAAGATTAAGGGTTGCACGCTCTTTTGACTCACCCAGCCAGGTGCTTCATATTGGAATTATTTCTCAAATTTGGGTCTCATTCTCAAAAGATTCTGATTTCATTGGTTTGGGATTTAGATCATACATCTGGGAATCAGATTGCAAAAGCTCCTCAGGTGGTTCTAATACGCAGCAAAGTTTGATAACCATTCACCCTTTTGCCTTTTAGTGTAGTTGACTGAAGGTGACTGTAACCAGAGAGGGGATGTGGGGAGAAGAGGCAAAGAGAGCTTCCCAGATCCAACAGGAAGATGAAGATGCACAGCAGATGAAGCCTCTGCTCCACGAGGAGTCCCTCCGTGTGGAACAGTGTCCTCCTAGGATCTAGGAGGGAGTCCGGCTCCACCAGAAGACCCCCTTATCCATCTGCCCTCACATGCCAGGCTCATCGGCAGATGTTGGGCTCTTGGTATCCACAAGGTGATACTTGGAGAGTTACCTCCTGCAAAAGTGCTGGGCTGGGCTATCTGGAGTTCTGGCCCAGCCAGTGCCCCTACCGCTTTGTGTGCTTCAGTGTCACTAGGGCTGAGCCCCAGCTTTCGAGGAGATCATGGGTCTGGAGAATGCTGTGCCCAGAACTGGCCTGATTATTACCATGCTGGGGGCTCAACCCTCCCTCTGTTCCCTTGAGGCAGCTGGTAGGGGGTTGAGGTTGGAGGAAGGACGGAGAATTTTGTCTGCAGAAGGCAGGCAAGGCATGGGATGATGAAGACGATAGTGGCTTATGGAGTGGCCTCTGTATGCAAATTTTTGGGGGTGCTTTATATACATTATTTTACCTAATCCCCACCACTATTATGTGAAATCAGTATTATCACTCCTATTTCACAGATCAGGAAACTGAGACACAGAGATGTTAAGGTCCTTACTCAACATGACCCTCAGTAAGTGGTAGTACTCACTACGCAGGCAGTTGAACTCCCAAACTGGTACATAATAAGCTATATATTGGGGCGGAGGAACAGGTGATAAGACCTAGAACTCCTCCATAGATGCAATCCTTTGAGCACAGAAAGGTCTCCCTGATTAAAAACATTTCCATAGTGATGTGTATCCAACACTGTGCCTGGAACTCACCTATTAGCACTCTTTATTTGGTTTTAAAAACAATCTCTTAGCATTTCCATTAAATGGAAAATATGCTATTTAGAGAGAAGCACATGAACTCTTTTGCCCATTATCACAGCACAGATTAATTTGTTGGATTAGCTGGCTAGGCCATCTGGAGGAAGATTTAGAAATTTCTGGAGATGGGCGGGGGCCTGGCGGGGGTTGAAGAGGGCTGTGTAAATCTACTGCCACCTGGTGGTGTCTCTTAGAATTGGCCATTGAGAAGCCTACATCATGCTCCCAGAAGGAAGTGAGCACCTGTTTGGCCAGAGACCAAAGAGACAGAAGGGAATTTACTCTATTTTCATGGTTATGTGTTTTGCAAATTTTGCAAAACAAAGATATTTTTGTGCTTTTTTTTCTCCTTAAAAGAGCCACTAAGATTACATAAGCTTGAGGCCCCACAAAACCAGCAGCCACCCTTGTCATTTCTAGAGATTAAAGAGTCACAATTCTTTATCAGGTCAAGAGGATTATTCCAGGGACTCTGGAGTGAGGGGATGCAAAGCTCAGCACAAACTCAGCTGGCTACGTCCTTCTCACTCAAAGTGTGCTCTGTGGACACAGTGACCAACTGTCCTGGTCTTCCAGGTCTAAGCTTCCCTCGGATGTGCGAGTTTCAGTGCTAAAACTGGGAGAGTCCTGGGCAAACTTGGGCCAGTCCGTTGCCCTAGCTGCAGATTAGCAACATTGGCATCAACTTGGGAGATTGTTCAAAATTCAGAGTTTGGGTCCTCACCCCAGACCTCCTGAGTCACGATCTGCACTTTCCAAGATCTTCGGAGGTTCAGGTGCACATTGAGGATGGAGTTGCTCTGCCTTCCACAAGAAAAGAGGGGCCCACAGCAGCCTGAAACATCTGCCTTCAAGGGTCGCATCCTCTGCTGGGAAAGCTCCAGAGTGATTCCAATTGCTCTTTAATTCTAATAATAAAAGGCCAGATTGTTGCTTCAGGCCCAGCTGGCTCCCGTTTTCTTGGCTACAAAAGGAGCCATGGTGATGCAGAGTGGGTAAAGGCATAAAGTGCTTCTCTTTCCTCTGCTCGAACTGGATTCTTGTTGTGGGCAAGACTGTTGGCCGAAGAAATGAATGGGCGGCTGTGTGAACATGCTTTGCAAATTGTTAGGTGTGATTAATAAATTGTGATTCGTTGCTCTTAAATGTGGAATGGTCAGAAAACATCATCATCTTATTTACTGAGCCTATATGCTAGGCACTGTTTTAATATTCTGAAGATAATGACCCACTGACTCCTCACAACAAGGCTCTATGGTGGGTGCTACGATTATGCCCATTTTGCAGATGACAAAGCTGAGGCCCAGGGGTTTGTAAAATGGATCTGTCAGTGAGGTACAGAGGATAGCCAGAACTAGAAATGACCAGGTTCATGGGGGCGGGGGGAGGTGTGGAGGATTATTTCCATTCAACCACAGCTTTTGCCCATACACCCAGAGTCTATCTGAGGAAGGCCTCCAGGAAGGGGGGCTGGGATGGCTCCATCCTCATTTGTGCGAACTTGGCTTTATTCATCCATGTTGTTCATTAGAAAACTCTTGAGAGTCAGCTCTGGGCCAAGCAGCAGGCTGGGTATGGGGAGGCAGAGATAGGAGACCCTGTTCCTGCCCTCAGAGAGGCCCAGGCAGAGACTCAGACAGGTAAACAGAGTCACAACACCACATTTTGAGAGGGATAAGTTCAGGGAGGGAGGGAGCAGAGTTTGGCAGAATGTGTGCTGGGGGATTAAGTGCCCTGCTGGCTGACTCTTGAAAGGAAGGGGAGGTGTGGGCTTCTGAGGAGCATGCTGGGCCAGAAGACAGAGCGCACAACAGCGTGGGGGGGTGGGGAGATGGTACTCCTGCCTCCTCCTTGAACATCTCCCCCCTTGTCTTTCATCCTCCTGGTCCCAGTGCTTTGTACTGAATATATTGTTTTCCTCCTCTTTTAAGGCAAGCAGCTAATTTCTCCCTGACCCTGGCCCTCTGCCAAAGGTGAGTAGCAGTATTAATGATTTCATCAATATGCTGGGATTTTTACTTACCAAGGCCGTTCTGCTGGTGGGGGTGCTTTTTCTCTTTTTGTCTGACACACTCCCAGGCACTATATAAATAAGGGCACTCTTCATAAAGAGGTGGGCAGAGTGTCGGGAAGCCATAAAAGATGGCCTAGAGCCTTTGGCTAGTGACAGAGGGGCACAGTTTGCTGAAACTAGGCCTTTGGGGGCAGGGGAGGGAACAGGGACTGGAAGCTGGGGACAGAGCTGTGTGTGAAGAGGCCACCTTGTGAGAACCCTCCTGCACTGTTGGTGGGAATGCAAGCTGGTGCAGCCACTCTGGAAAACAGTATAGAGGGTTCTCAAGAAGTTAAAAATAGAACTACCCTACGACCCAGCAATTGCACTAGTAGGTATTTATCCAAAGGATACATACAAATGCTGATTCAAAGGGGCACCTGCATCCCAATGTTTATAGCAGCACTATGGACAATAGCCAAATTATGGAAAGAACCCCGATATCCATTGATGAATAGATAAAGAAGAGGTGGGGGGCACCTGGGTGGCTCAGTTGGTTAACTATCTGACTTCAGCTCAGGTCATGATCCCAGAGTCCTGGGATCGAGCCCCACATCGGGCTCCCTGCTCCGCGGGAAGCCTGCTTCTCCCTCTCCCACTCCCCCTGCCTGTGTTCCCTCTCTTGCTGTGTCTCTCTCTGTCAAATAAATAAATAAAATCTTAAAAAAAAAGAGAGAGATATTGAAGTTAAAATGAGGCCATTACGTTGGGCCCAGATCCAATATGACCAGTGTCATAAGAAGAGGACACAGACACAGAGGGAAGACCACATGAGGACACAGGGAGCAGGTGGCCATCTGCAGGCCAGAGAGAGAAGGCCTCAGGAGCAACCAGCCCTGCCAAGTTGATCTCGGACTTCCGGCCTCCAGAACTGTGAGAAAATACAGTTCTGGTACCGAGGCCACCCCGTCTGTGGTACCTTGTTATGGCTGCCCTAGCCGACTACTATAATCCACATGCTATTCGGCACCTAACTTATCCATTATGAATTTGCTTCTCTGTCTCCCCCACTGGATGGTCAGCTTCTCCAGGACTCAGCACAGGGTCAGGTCGGTGCTTAAATGCTTGTGGGAGAAATGGGTCATATAACAAGAAAATAAAACAACAGTGGCAGTTGATGGAATACGAAAATGCTGCAGTCCCAGGTGGCAGTCGGTGGCTTACGGGGCACAAGAGCAGCAATGATGCTGGAACTGCCATCAGACTTGTCATGTTCCAGCACTAAGTGCCCGGGGCTACGATTCGGGCTTTAACGAATGGAGGCTTCTACTCTTGCAGCAAGCCACGCAGAGAGTTGACACTACTTAGTGGGCACATGTATAGGGGTCGAGCAGTGTAGTGGAAGGCATATGGCCTTTTGGAGAGTTTATAGGTTCTCTTTCCTTCTGTGTAAGATCGCCAGGACATTACCTGTGGTGGTATCAGGTAGTTGAACAGTTGAACGAGAGAATCCAGATTCCTGGTGCAGTGCTTGGCACGAGCGCATCAGTCCCTTGCAGCCTTGAGAGGTCCTGGGTGAAAAGACAGAAGCCTCTAAGGTCCAGTTTGCCTGCCCCCAGCTGCCTGACAGCTTCTTCCCTTTCATGAATGAATGCTCCCTGGGGCACACACTTCCTGCTGCAGGCTCAGAGGGCTCCCGATTCATCTTGCTCCCACATCCCCGTGGTCCTCCTATCTACGCACCAGCATTCCCCTGTCTCAGTCACCGAGGCATTAAATAGGATGCCGGAGGGGAAACTTTCAAGGCTCAGAAGAGAAAGGAACTTTCTTAAGAAGATCTAGAAGAAAAATTCCCACCTTGCAATTCCTCCCCTGTTGAGGGTTTGGGTTCTTGGCTCTCCTCCCTGATTGTGGAATAAAGCCTTCTACTTCTTTTTTAAGATTTTATTTATTTATTTGAGAGAGAGAGAATGAGAGATAGAGAGCACGAGAGGGAAGAGGGTCAGAGGGAGAAGCAGACTCCCTGCTCAGCAGGGAGCCCAATGCGGGACTCGATCCCGGGACTCCAGGATCATGACCTGAGCCGAAGGCAGTCGCTTAACCAACTGAGCCACCCAGGCGCCCGCCTTCTACTTCTTTACCAGCAGTCACTGCAGTGGCCTGGGGAGGGGGGAGGTCAGGAGGTTGGGGGGGGAGGTCCGAGTGGGGGAGGGGAAGTGTGTCTGTGGCTAGCTCTGACTTAGACAGAATTAGAAACTTGTTATGAGGCTGGGAAGACTATATTTAGCTGGGAGCATGTTTGCTCTCCCTAAAGTAGAGTCTTCCAGACCTTCCTACGACTGGGAGATTGGAATCTCTACATTTGGCCCAGCAGCCAGAACTGTGTTCTCTCTTCCCTGTGTCACAGGGCCTTGTGGCAACAGTGAAACCCACCGTTTAGTGTAAACCTGGGCCTTGGGTCACCCTGGCCCCTAGGCCTGGGGCCAGCTTTGTCCCACCTCCGTAGGTCTACCTGTCTCCAGCTTGAGGCATAACTAAGGAGGGTTGTGGGTTCTGGAAAGGGCCCAACCTGTGCTGGAAGCCTGGCTCTGTCACTCAGGTATCTGATAAGTTACTTCACCCCCTGTGGCCTCACTTTCTCATCTATAATAAGACTAATAATAGCTGCCTTCTGGGTAGGTGTGTGGATTCCAAGATAACACAAACAAGCAGTAACTGCTCCTCAAACATTACTTCCCTCCTCCTTACCAGCCTCCCATAGAGTGGGAAGGCTCTGGGATGACTTGCTGCTCCTTCTGGCTGACGAAGGTGAGAATGGGCTCCCAGGAGCTATTTTGTGTGTATGTGATTCAAAACATTTCATTGGCTTAAAAAGTTCAAATATGAATAAAAACTCTTTACAGGTCAAACTCTGAGGGATATCTAAAGGAAAAAAAAATCTTCTCTTGCAGTCTCAAGATTGTTGATAACCAATGTTCACAGTCTTGTGTGCCTTCCACACAGTTTCTATCTTCATACACACACATATAAAGGTGTTTTCTTTTTTCTTTGAACAGGTTAGGATCCCACTAAAATGTTTTTCTGCGACTTCCTTTTTCATTTAACTATTAGTCATGGGTATGCATCTAGGTAAACACACAGGGACATAACTTGTTCATTGTAATAGCTGCATAGGATTGCATAGGCTATATGAACAATAGCCTTCCATTCGACTTTTTTCCCCACTGCAATGCTGCAATGACGATCTTTGCACAAGTAAGGAAATTGAGCTTTGATTTCTCTGGGGTACTCTACCCAAAGTATGATTATTGGACCAAAAGGTCACCCTGAGAGGTTACTTTCCCCAGGTTTCTGAGTCCCCATCGCCGAATTTGTTCTGTTCACTTTTGCTTTTTCAGCTCCAAGGAGGAGCGAGCCTGAGACGTCTCCCGCGGAGAAACTACTAGTTGCCCCGCAGCACCCCGAGGGCAGCGGATGCGGGAGGCAGCTCCGGGGCCAACGGACTCCCGGGGCGCGCCGCACAGCAGGGCACCGAGGACGGAGGCTCGGGCGCTAGTGTGACCTTGGGCCAGTGCCTGCCCGTCCCCGGCCTCGGTTTCCTTCTGCGCAGCCTGTGTCTCCAAGCAACGCAAGGCGTAGTCCGGACCTAGCCCCGGTGTGACCTGTCATCTCTGCCTTTACGTTGTGTCCTGACCTAGTTGGCTGCGCCTGCCTCCTTCCTCCCCATCAATCTTCCCTCCGCGCCGCCCCACCTTCTCGACTGGAGTTGGCTCCGCCAGAGCCGAAAGGGTAACTAACGCCAGCGCCAGCGTGAATCCCTCCTCTAGCTCGGTCATTTATTGCTTCTGCCCGGCTCTGACCCGCTCCCGCCCTTTCGGCTCGGCTGTCGAGTGCTCCCGTCTGAGCCTGGCCGGGGGCGAGGGCCGCGCCAGTTCGGCCCATCCTTTGCTTCTGCCTGGCTCGGCTCTCCGGCGGCGGCTGCGGAGAGACCGCCGCGATCCTCGGCTCGGCCAGCAGCCTACGCCCATTTCGCCTGCCGCTGGCGCTTCCGCTTCCGGTAGTCCCAGGCCGCGAGCGTCCGAGGCGGCCGCCATGGCGAGGAGCCGGCTGGAGACCGTGGGGAGCGTTTTCTCGCGGTGCGTGGTCGAAGCCGGTGTGGGCTGAGGGTGCCTCCTCCGGACGGGGGCCCTCGACAGCTCACGCTCCTTCTGGGTGGGTCAGAGCAGGGCGAGGCCTTCTCCGGAGTGCGGGAGTCTGAGCCGGGTGAGTCCCGCTCGTGCTCTCTCTCCTGTCTCTGAATAGGTGTGCTTGACGGCGCCACTACCTGAATGTATCTTTCCCGCTCAAGAGTGCACCTCTCCCCTGCCCGAGTGGAGTTCTCTAGGAAGATGATGATGGGCCCGACTGGGCCATCTTTGTCTTTTCTTCGACGCGACGGGGATGGGGCGAGGGGAGTGGGACGCACATGAGAAAAATAGGACTTAACCCCTGAGCTTTGTTAGGGCGCTCTGGAATATGGAAATAAGTGTAGGTGGGGAACACCCCTGCTGTGGCCTTCTTCCGGTTCTGTCTTGTGGACTCCGTGATCCCACTGATGCCCCAGACTGTGCTAGACTGATTCAGGGGCTTAGACAGGCTGTTGTAACTGACTGTCCTTCGTTATTTTTCCTTCCTTAAGGACTCGGGACCTGATTCGAGCTGGGGTGTTGAATGAGAAGCCCCTCTGGTTTGACATATATAATGCTTTTCCCCCGCTGAGAGAGCCTGTCTTCCGAAGGCCCCGCTTGCGATATGGCAAGGCCAAAGCTGCCATCCAGGACATCCTGTACCCCGAGGATAGGATTAGAGCGTGAGTACAAAGCCCACATGATGGACAGGAGACAGCAGAACTTCAGAAGGAAGGATTTAGCTAGTAGTCTGGTAACTTTAGTGGGAGTCGAGCCAGGGCCTGCCCTGTGGAGAAGGTCTTGTGTATCTACCAAGTTAGGAATTCAGAAACAGGTTCTGGGAAGTAGAATCTGGAAGCCAGCAATGGACTGATAATTGCAATTATAGCTACCCGTTTCTGTGCCTCTCTTAGCACTATGCTAAGCCCTTAAAAAACATTCTCTAACTTAGGCCTTATTCTGACCCTACAAGATGAGTATATTTTCTCCATTTTATTTGTGAAGACTGTGAGGCTCAAGGAGGTCAGTTCACTGGGAATGCAGTGGCACAGCTCTTTCCCTCAAATACTGATGTCAATTTTTAGTACCCAGAATTTGTATGATTCTTTTTTCATAAATATTAAGATTGGAGGTTGTATGTTATTCAGGGTAACAGGTATTTCTTCTTCTTTTTTTTTTTTTTAAGAGAGAGCATGCGCGCGTGCACGCAAGAGCACAGGGGAAGAGCAGAGGGAGAGAGAGAGAGAAGCCGACTCTGTGCTGAGCATGAAGCCCCAGGCGAGGCTCGATCTCAGAACCTTGAGACTGTGACCTGAGTCAAAACCATGAGTCAGATTCTCTGTCAGCTGTGCCACCCAGGTGCCCCCGTCCCCTTATTCTCTATTTCTGGATGTAAGGAAACAATTTATGAAGTCATTATATTCTCATTTGAGGTCTAGGCCCCTTTCATTTGAGGAATCTCCTCCCCTGGCCCCCAACACTCATTGAGGTAGGAGAAAAGTATGTTTTTGCGCTACTTGGAAATTTTCACGGTAGTTCCTGAGCTCTTTGGGGGCATTAAATACTTTGTCATTGCTTTTCTGGGTAGGCTCATTGCATGCAGTTGGTCAGGATTTATACATTAAAGTCATTTGTGGGTGCACCTGGGTGTCTTAATCATTTAAGCATTCGACTCATGTTTTTGGTTCAGGTCATGATCTCAGGGGCCTGGGATTGAACCTTGCATTGGGCTCTACCACCGGAAGTCTGCTTGGGAGTCTCCCTCTCCCTCTCCTCCTCTCTGCCCATGCTCTTGATCTCTAAAAATTAAAAAAAAAAAAAAAATCATTTGTGCTTCTGTGTGAATAGCAGGAGCTAGGTGATAGGTCATTGGAGAATGTGGAATATTTTACTGCTCCTTCTTTTATTACTGTTAATGTCAAAATAATAATATCTTGCATTTAAGTAATTTTTTGAACTTTATTTTTGCAGCTTTTTTTTAGTGTTTTTAATAATTTTAAAGAACTTATAACAACAAAATATTAATTCCGGACATAGCAAAACCTAAATGTAAAAAATGAAAGCATAAAAGTACTAGAAGAAGGGACGCCTGGGTGGCTCAGTCGGTTAAGCATCTGCCTTCGGCTCAGGTCATGATCCCAGGGTCCTGGGATCGAGTCCCGCATCGGGCTCCCTGCTCGGTGGGAAGCCTGCTTCTTCCTCTGCCTCTGCGTGCTGCTCCCTCTGCTTGTGCTCTTTCTGTCAAATAAATAAAATCTTAAAAAAAAAAAAGTACTAGAAGAAAACATGGGAGAATTTTAAAAATAATCTGAGTGATAAAGACCTTTGTAAGTATAACATAAAACCCAGAAGCCATAGATGAAAATATTAAAATTTTCTGCCCAAAAAACGTACCACAAGCAGAAACAAAAGTCAGCCAACATGTTGGGAAAAAAATTTTGCAGCAAGTATGACAGGCTGATTTCCTATTTATACTGCTATAGTTTGCTTATAAATCAGTAGAAAAAACCCACCAAATGGAAGGCAAAGAACATGGGTAGCGCACAGAAAAGGAAATTCACTTTGCTTTTAAACATGAAAAGATGTCCATTCTATTTCATAAGAAAAGGCAAAAATAAAACGGGTTACAATTTTTCACCTGTCAAGTGGACAAAACAAAAAGTTGGAAAATAGAATTTGGCCCGGGTATGGGGAAATAGACATTCTCATGCATTACTGGTGTGAACGTAAATTGACACAGCCACTTTGGGGAGTATTTGGCAGTTTGGAAGGCCATATTACAAATGCACATACGTTGAGCTAGTAATACTGTTTTTATGAATTTATTCCAGACTCATTTTCACAGTGTACTAAGAAATATTGGTAAAGTTAATCATTGCACCACTGTTGAAAGGAGCAAAGGATTGGAACAATCTAAGTTCGCTGATTTCAAATGATCTCTAAGAACTATTAAGTAGAAGAGGCAGGATGTACAATAGTGTTTTCTGTCCTTGGAGTTAAACTATATGGCTGGGGACAGGAAATGATAGATGCATATATGCTTGTATGTTAGAATATTCTTGGATGGATACACAAAAAACTGGTTAGTGTTGCTTCCTGGGAGGGAACTGGGGGTTGGAGGCAGAGGTGAGCAGGAATGTTAACTTTCCATCGGGTACCTTTTTGTAATATTTGGTTTATTTGCCATGTGCATGCACTAATTAAAAAAAAAAACTTATGTTTGGACTAGTAATTTTTCTTTACTCCGTTCTTGGCCGTGATCTGTAAATGGAGATTTATATTGTGTTGTTTGTATTTTCCAGGAAATTTTATTCAGCCTATGGATCTGGTCAGAAAGCTTTTGATCTGTTCAATCCAAATTTCAAGTCTACCTGTCAACAGTAAGCCATTTTACAATTCGTGGGTTAGTTTTTTTTTGTTTTGTTTTTTAAGGAATTTAGTTATTGGTTTGAGGAGTTTTGTTGAATTCCACTGCAGGGAAAAGCCGCTCCTCTAGGAAGACATGTTAAGGGAATGCTTGATACTGTGTAATAGCATGTCTTGATGACTCTCAATATACAGCCCTCAGATGTGGTCTGCTTGGAATTCCAGGTTTGTGGAGAAGTACATTGAGCTACAGAAGCTTGGAGAAACAGATGAAGAGAAGTTATTTGTGGAAACAGGGAAGGCTTTATTGGCAGCAGGTGTCCTTTTGAGAAGAGTAGGAGAAGCAAGGACTGTGAGTATTTTTTGATTAAAATTGTTATTAGGGTTAGTTGTCTATTTGTTAAAAGTTAAAGGAAGACTTGGTTTTCCTTCTCCAACCTTGATTTATGTCCCTGAACACCAGGTCAAATACTGGTAGATGAAATATACTGAAATTGAAAAAAATAAAAGTGTACACACACACTAAAATTTTGTGATAGTGACTGCTACTTGGAACAAATGAATTGTCATTAGGGCTTTTGAAATTATGGTTCTCTAGAGATTTTTATCATGTGTATTGCTTGTTATAATAGAATTTGACCTGGGACATTAATGTTACGTTTTGACTCCATGATAGAATGTGTTTAGTCATACAGCTTCAGCCAGTCAGTGGAGTGAAAGTGACATCTGTGTGATGTATTTATGTCTGGTCTTTTAAGCAAAAGGAAGGTAGTCACGTTTCCTGGGAATCTGAACCCACGGGTGTCAAACCCCAAACGGTATTGGAAAAAAACCAGCCTCTGCAAGAAGTTCCACAGGACCAGCATTTGGAGACATCTGAAGAACAGCCGAAAGGTCTCTCACCTCCCTGAAGAACTTGTATACCGGGTATACTGACATCCAAACTGTATTCACTAGATGAATGTTGAACTGTTTTTAACAGTTGGACTGTGTAAATGTTTCCCAGTCTCTCAGGCATTATGTTTGCTTTCTTTTAGTTTCTAATTCTAGGTTGTCATAAAGCTCAGTTTCATGGTTTGAATGAACTTTTATGTTAGGATGGTGTTAAATAAAGAATTCCCTGGCTGCTTATAAAGTAAATTTACTTTAAAATTGTAAATAGCATGAAGAAACCTTTATAAGTATGGTTTGAATGGGACTTGTTCTGAGTAGGTCTGCTTGGATTTTTGTGTTAACATGTGGGTTGGCTATATCTGATTCTCGGGTATCTTTCTCTTTTCTGGCTCCATCAGGCTTTTACTTGTGCATATGGTATGTCCCCTGGGCCAACTTTCTGTCTGCAGATAATCTTCACATTTTGCTATAGAACTGTTGATCTTCAACTTGAGAGGTGAAGTTGACTTGTGCTTTGTGGTAAGAGTGAGAACCTATCATTGATGATAGACAAAGGTCAAAACTATAGCTTTAATCTCATAGATTAGGTTGAGAGTGCTGGAGACAATTAGCATAGGCCCGAACCTAGTCTGCTCAGTAAAGATTTGAATGAATAAGTGATTACATCCAGCTGAAGACTGAATTCAGAGGACATCTGTAGATAACTGGATTGCCAGGAGGGGGGCCAGCTCATTTAGATGCCGTGATCCACTGGCATCCACCTGCCCCCCCTGGTGTGGAGATGTGATGAGACCTTACCAACCGTTCTGCTTTCTTCATTTTCATATCTTCTCCTGAATAAATGACATCTTCTGAGCTTGTAGCCTTTGTATTTGTGATCCTAAGGCCACTGATTTTCAGCTACTAGTAATAAGCTGCTTCAGAAATTCCTGATTTTAAAACTCACGTAGCTTTTCTGTTCTTTGTGTACAGTCTCTTCTGTCTCCTGGTAGACCAAGGGTAGAGCCCACACCTCAGCCCCGGCACGGCCTTGCACATGGTGCTCTGTGAATGGAAGGTGAATAGTACATGAGGCAAAAGCAATTCTCAGCCACGCTGCATCTCCCTGCCGATCCTGTCACTGTTTTGCAATTCCTCTTGTTTGCGGAATGCTTTACTTTTAGATGGGAAAGTAAATTTCATCCATTCAACAACCATAGACAGCCAGTGAATGCCGAGCTTGGGGAGGAGGACTTAAGCAGGGGGAAGAGACGGTTCTGTTCTCAGAGGAACAATTGGGGGGGGGGTGTCACTCATTAACTTTTTTAGACCTTCTGTTTCTGGGGTTTAAAAGGCAGTTTTTTTGCCATAATGATGAAGACATTTTTAGAATGTTGTTTGATACATACTTTTTTTAATTTTTATTATTTAAAGATTTTATTTATTTATTTGACAGCGAGAGAGCACAAGCAGGGGGAGCAGCAGAGGCAGAGGGAGAAGCCGACACCCCGCGGAGCAGGGAGCCTGACGCGGGACTCAATCCCAGGACCTTGGGATCATGACCTGAGCCAAAGGCAGACACTTAACCAACTGAGCCATCCAGGCGCCCGTATTTTTTTTTTTTTTTTTTTTAAGATTGATTGATTTATTTGAGAGAGCATGAGCGCGAGGGGCAGAGGGAAAGGGAGAGAGAACCTGAAGCAGGCTCTTTGCTGACTGCGGAGCCAGACGCGGGGCTCAATTTCACGATCCTGAGATCAGGACCGGAGCTGAAGCCAAGAGTCAGTTGCTTAACCGACTGCCACCGAGGTGCCCCTGATGCATAATTTTTTAAAAAAATTATACAGGTACATGGTTCAGAATTTAAAGGTCTGATCTCCTTTCCAAAACCTATCTCCAGCCACCTATTTCTCTCCCCCAAGGCCATTTCCTTTCCAGGAATATTTTGAGCATAGGCATGGGGACACTGTGCTTACTGTCCTGTACCTCATTTTTCCATTTACTATGTCTCAGATCGTTTGTGTGGATGCCTAGTGGTTTAATCAGTGCCCGAATGACGGAAGTGGCTCTATGTTTTCTTGGGCTGCAAACAGGCCCGTGCTGCTGTGGGTGTATCCTTTACAGTGGTACTGCTGGAATAGCATGTCTTTGATTTTGATGTTGACCTCCATAGAAGCTGCTCAGTTACGCTCCCGCCAGCAATATACAGGGATGCCTGTATCCCCGCACCCTCACCAGTACACTTCCAGATCGTGTTAGAATCTGTGTTTTTTTTCAAAGATTTTATTTATTAGAGACCATGCACACGCACAGGACTGGGCGGGGGGAGGGAAGAGGGAGAAGCCGACTCGCTGCTGAGTGCGGAGCCAGACCCAGGGCTTAATTCCAGGACCCAGGGATCACTGCCGGAGCTGAAGTCAGACACTTAACTGATTGAGCCACCCAGGCGCCTCCTTTTCCATCTTGTTAAACCAGACAGACTCTTCCCTGAGGAGAACCTAAGCCTGGTAGAAGGGAGAGAGACGAGACCTTATAGCAGACTTCCTTTATGTTGAATCTCAGTAGTCAAAACAGTGAAAGTGAAGTGTTTTGGGGAATTCAGAGCCCTTCCCACAGTTGGTGTGGGCAAAAGCCATCGTTGGCATAGAGATGCCTGGACAGAATGGAAGTGGGAGCTCATTCTTGCATCAAGGACCTTAAAATCTAATTGGGAAGATGAGTGACTTTGGAAACAAGATGAACAGGAATTCTTTCAAGTTATGATACAAAATAATGGTAGAGTCGCGGGGAGGAGTCAGCTCTAGACTAGTCCAGGAATACTGCACGGAGAGCCTTGAAAGGCAGGGGGAGTTGAAGTAGGCATGCTGTTTCCTCTGCCTGGAGCACCCTCCCTGCCACCACAGTTTTGAGAAAGTATTTTCACTGCCATTTCCAAATGGTAACTGCTCAGGGGTGCCTGGCTGGCTCAGTTCGTAGAGCATGTGGCTCTTGATATCAGGGTCCTGAGTTCAATCCACATGTTGGGCATAAAGCTCGGTTACAAAAAAAAAAGGTACGTGCTTGGAAATGTTACCTGATGTTCAAATCAGATCTCCAGTCCCTTCTGGGCTGCACTCATGCATGTCATTCAGTTGGCACACCTGGTCCGCTGTTGGCACTCTGGCCTCACCCTCGTCATCCGTTCCGGAGGGAACTACCTTCTTTCCATTCAGAGTAAACAAGTGCAGAAATTCTTACTCTTACCCACTGACGCATTAAACAGAGCCTTTCTGGAGTGGGTCCTCTGTGTGGGTTTGCTGAGCTGAAGCCGAGAACGGCATGTGTCCAGGTTACAGTGCAGTTTGCAAAGACAAGTTTGAAGTTCTGGGACTAGTTCTCGTTACTCCAGTTTTTGTTGGTATGACCTTGTGCCTGTGACAGTCTCAGAGTACAAAATAGGGATAATGTTTGCCTCTTTGGCTTCTAGTTATATGAAAATTGAGACAGAATGCAAAGCCCACTTGTAATATGTGACAGATGCTTCTGTTTAGTGGAAAACAGGTTTGAACAGGTAGTATGGGGTCAGACCACGGTGGCCTCAATAACTACCTGGGGTTGTTCAGTTTGGGTATCAGAAAGTTTGAGCAGGGAAGTAACAGTGAAAGCAGTGGTTGTGTGGAAGGAAGGTTGACCCAGATGTGATAAAGGAATGGCGTTGGCGGAGCCGGCAGGGAGGGGGTAGGGCGGGAAGAGGAGACTTTGGTCTCTGCAGCCATGCCAAGGTTACCGACCTGAGTGACCAGAAGAATACCTGCATCACTAACAGCAAGGTTGGGAAGAGGGCTTCAATTCTCAGCATACTGAGAGGTGATGGTGCATCGTCCAAGTGGCAGACAAAGAGATGAGTTAGATATCTGGGAGATGGGGAGGAAGTCCCTAGCACAGGGGTAAGGGTTGGAGCCAGGAGAATGAAAGCTCTCCAAGGGGAGTGTAGAGAGACACAGGATGTTGGGGGCTGGGCCAGGTGAATGCTCTTAGTTAAGGGACAGAGGAACAAGAAAGTTAAAGGAAACTGATCCCACATCTCCCGTCATCTATATAGCAAGGCTTTTTTTTTTTTTTTTTTTTAATTTTATTTATTTGAGAGAGAGAGCAAGAGAGCTCAAGCCGGGGGTGGGAGGGTGCAGGGAGAGGGAGAAGCCAGCTGCCCGCTGAGCAGGGAGCCCGACGCAATGCGGGGCTCCATCCCATGACCCTGGGATCACAACGTGAGCTGAAGGCAGACAAAACCAACTCACCCACCCAGGCACCCCTAAGGCAAGGCTCTTTTAAGTGGTCCTGGATTCACAAGGTTTTTTAGAGTTCTTCCTTTGCTTTTGTTTAGGAGGCCTGATTCTTGATCATGTGTCCTTAAAAGGCAAACCCAAGTCTTTTTGTAATTTTGTGTAATACTTAGTGTTGTGTTCTCTCATCATGAAAGCAGTATTATAGAAAATTTGATGCTCCCAGAGGATTCCTGATTTTTTTTTAAATGATACCCTTCTCTGTAAATAAATGATGGCTTGCCACTTAAAAACATTCCACAGATTCTCTCTTTGACAAAAGCCATTCAAGTGGGAGAAGATTTTCTCTGAGCCCTGCACTGGTGCCTACCTCTGCTTCTGGGAACCCAGACAGGCACGCAGGAGTTGTGGGGCCTCTTCCATCCTTCCAGGCTCTCCGCTAGGAGGAGGCCTAACTCAAAACCAGGCTGGCTCTTTTCCTGACTACATGGGCTCTAGGGCCCGGGACATGCCGTGGCTCTGGGACTGCAAGTGCTGGCTCTGCCTCGGGAATTTGGAGCTAGGGACGAGGAGCGGTGAGCTGGTGTGTGTTGGGGCGGGGGGGGCACGAGATTAGTACTTTGCTCAGGGTCTCCGTGTTACTGAGCTCTATTCCAGAACAGCCAGAAGGTGGAGGTGTGATTGGCGAGGTTCGTCATGTGTTTTGAGCCTTTGACGGGTGCTCAGGGAGATGGATGCCTGAGCAGGTTCGGTGAGCCACTTGGTTGAGGTCACCTTGTCTGGTGGAGGAAGGGCACCTCCCATGGGGAAGACATCCTAGGATAGCACTCCCCGTGTGGCATGTGGCCGTGTGATTGGGTGAGCCCGGCACTGGAGCAGTTTCTGTGGAGATGCTCAACCACACTGTTTTTGCTCTGGCACTCAGATGAAGAGGTCACTAGGGGAAAGCAAAGGCAGGAAGTGGAGGCTATGTCCCCTCCATCCATATGTCTTACAGGCAGAGGATTTTTGTTGAGTGGCTGACAAATTACATTTGGGGTAGAGTTTTACCCTCGACTGATGCTTGTCTGAGACCGGAACTTAAATGTCAGTCACCTAACCTTCTAGTTGGTCTGTTCTTTTAATTAAAAGATAGTTCTAAGCAACATCAAGTGGTGGTTTATTTATTATTTATCAAGCATTTTCCTTCCAGCAGTTAGTGAAAGGTCAGTGGCTTCAACGGATGCTTTGTTTTTGGTGAGTAGCTTAGATGAAAAAAATATGCAATCAATCTCTGCTCCCTCCTGTTTGCTCATGGGCAGGACACTGTTTAGTAGTCATTGTGGCATTTAGGATCGCAGACCTCTGAAACATGCAGAAAAGTGCTTGTGCATCCCTTGCCACTGAACATTTCTCCAAAAGTAAACATCAGGTTGTGATTATGGTTAATAATGAGATATTGATTGTTTGAAAATGTCACCACCCGGGACCATTTGGCCCCAGAACCGCTAGGTGGCGCTGCACTCTCGTGCTGCTCAACCACATTAATTTTATTTCCTTGCCTTGGGGTACTTGCCTTTCAAGGTTGGTGAGTGTCCTTGTAAAATAATGTTCTGGCTGAGGTTTAGGAAGCCGAGGTCCTGGGGTGCCTGGGATAGGGTAAAGATGGGAGCTGATAGGCTACAGGACAAATGACAAAGGCCTGTGGGGGAAACCGACCATGTTTGCACCACAGTGGGAGCAGGAGAGGAAGGAGCTAACTGGCTGAGTCCCTAGAGACTGCCCAGAGCAGCGTTTCCCAGCCTTCTCCAGTCAATGACAAAATCTGTGAATTTGCTGTGGAGGACGGACTGGGGGAGTGGTGCGGGCAGAGAGGCAGTGTGGGGTAGCGGAAAAACCCCAGGCCTTGCCGGGTCAGGCCTGGGACTGAAGCCCTGATCGATTGCCTTGTCTTGTGACATGAGGGGAGCAGGTGAATAACTTGAGCCTCAGTACAACTCCTTCATCAAGGTGCTACACGGGTTAAAGAAGAGCAGGAACAAAGTTCTTGGCACGGAGTCTGTCTTTGCTCTCAGTGCTTGGAAGGCTCTCAGCAGCTGTCGCTTCCTGCTGGGCGAAGGCGAATGTACATTAGATTAAAATGGAGAAAAGGGGCGCCTGGGTGGCTCAGTCGGTTAAGCGTCTGCCTTTGGCTGGGGTCGTGATTTTGGCATCCTGGGATCGAGCCCCTCGTTGGGCTCCCTGCTCAGCCGGGAGTCTGCTTCTCCCTCTGCCTCTGCCCTCCCACCTGCTCATGTGCGTGCACGCTCTCTCTCTCTGTCTCTTTCACTAATAAATAAATTCTTAAAAAAAAAACAGAGAAGGAACAAAAATACTAGGACAGTGTCCCTTTTCACCAGGTACTTGTCCCCCCCGCCCCCCCGCAGCAGTTGCGATCTCTTACCGTTTTCCAACCTTCTAGCACTAAGCCAATCAATCAGCCAATCAATCAAACAATTAAAAAGACAGAGGAGAAAGCTAAAGAACAACCTGGGAACTCATCTATTATTGGAGCTTACCCAGTGTTGGTAGGTTTCCCCGGAAAACGTGCTTTTGTTTGAGAGAGAGAGAGAGTGTGTGTGTGTGTGTGTGTGTGTGTGTAGAAAGCAATACCTTAATGGCATTCCTTCTGTTTCCTCTTTTCTTCCTCATCGTTGCTCCCCTTGCCCTCCTTGTGGTAAACTTTTGCTCCTTTCTTTCTCCCTCCTGCCCCCCGATTGTGGAGGGAAGCCAGAGGGTTACTACCTAGAGGTCCAACAGAAAAAAATGGCTCCAACCCCAGAAGCATTGTTCCTGGGGGCCAAGGCTGCTCAACCCTTGGGGCAGGAGTTTCTGGAACTTCTTCTGGTCCTCCTCCCGGTGAAGGGCAGGGTTGATGCCAGGGTTGGAACGGTGGGTGGGATGGGAGTGAGGTCTGGAAAGCCAGAAAGATCTATTTATGTCCTGGGGCGCCTGGGTGGCTTAGTCAGTTAAGCATCTGCCTTCAGCTCAGGTCATGATCTCAGGGTCCTGGGATTGAGTCCCACGTCAGGCACCCTACTCAGCGGGGAGTCTGCTTCTCCCTCTTCCTCTGCTGCCCCCCCGCTTATGCTGTCTCTCTCTCAAATAAGTAAAGTCTTTAAAAGAAAGAAAAAAAGATCTAGTTATGTCTTTCCCTCTGTCTGTGCCCCTGTCACTCCCTTTGACCCTGGTCGGTCTGCAGTGGGACCCCTCTGCCACTGGTCACCTGGGGTGCTAGTCTAGAGGACACAAGGGCTGAGGGTGCCACTGAGGGACAATACAGAGAAAGAGCTCTGGCCTCTTTGCTCTTCAGGTGTCAAAGAACTGGGTTCCAATCCCGGCACTGCCGCTCCCTGTGTGACTGTGGCTTTGGACAGGTCATTAACCCTTCTGAGCTGCATTCAGTTCCAGCACAGGGTCTGGAGCCTAAGAGATCCTTGACAGTGTACTTGTTGAGTGAATGAATGAACAAATGAATGGTTTCCCCATCTAAGCATAGGGATAATAGTACTGCACCAAGTGTGTTTTTGGGTGCAGAACCCAAAGAAGATGCTGGCTGTGGCAGAACTTTGGAAACTCTGAAGCCGTTTACCATTCCCTAAAATAAAGATGCCGGTCCGAAGCAAATGCCCTGGGAGCTGCTGGTGCTGGGCTTGCCCCAGGAGAGTGGAGCCCAGGACTGCGGACCCAGGAGAGCAATGGCAGCAGGCCAGGACAGCTGGTCTAGTCTCTGCGTGTTGAGGAATTCTGCAGGAGATGCCGGGTTCTTCAAACCCCCTCCTGGGTGCTTGCTTTAAATCCTGAGCGTGCTCAGCATTATCTCTTGAATATTAAGCACGAAGAGAATTGAATCCTGGGCTTTATCACCAGCTTCCCTTGGCTCCTGCCAGATGAGGTGAAATGGCCCTGCTCCGTCTCAGCAGCGAGGGTCATGGCCTCCCTGCCTCCCTGGAGTTCATCCCCTTCCTTGGGCCCAGCTCCCTGCTGGAACCATTTTCCCCTGCCCTGGCACGAATGTCCCTCTGGCTCCTCAAGGCTTCCAGCTCCTTAAATGTATTAATTCCAGGGACAGTGGGCTTGTGTTACCATTTCTGCCGGCAGCCTTGAGCTGACGCGTAGCGCAGGCAGGGTCTTCCTTTTCAGGCTGGGGAAAGGGGGGCTCAGCCTGGCTCGCCTCGGCGAGTGTGCCCGGGCCTCGGCTGCTCCTGGTTGTCCCGGTCCAGCCACGCTCATGGGGCTGCTGAGGTTAGAACAAGAGAAAGCCAGCTTAATCCCAGAAAGTTTTCAGTTTAAATCCTAAGAAGGCAAAGCTTGTCTTTGGCAACCCTGTACCATCCCTAACTTTCCTACTTTTGGTTGTGAGAGAAGACGAAGGGGCATGGAAGACAGGCCAGGTGAGTTGGAGGGGTCCGGTCATCTGAACAGCAGGCAGGTCAAGGGCACCAGAATGTTCCACAGTCCTGCAGCATTCCTGCCGTGTCTCTCCTGGCCTTCTGGGTGATCTAACCTCCAGTGTAGCGTGTGCTCAAAGTTGGAACTGTTTATTCCTTCCCTTTTGATTATTGATTGACACACCTAGCGTGGCTTCTTAAAAGAACCACTTTGAATACCTGTAAAGTCAAGAAGCTCAAATTTAGGAAAATCTCACCAGCAGGACTTAGTTCCTGTGTGCTGTTGACTCATAATTAATAACTATATTATAAAATTATTACAATATAATATATTACAATCGCAATTATATAATAATAAATAATACTAATGAAATCCACATTATAATTCTAATGAAAGATAGATGATAGATGTTTATTGCTCAACTAACGTGTGTGTTGCCAAACCCCAAAGGGGTTACTTTAAGATCTAAAGGACCTGAATGTACTTTACTGTCATGTTGAAGAGAATAAAGCTTTCAGGTATAATCAAGATTTCTTATATATGAGAACTCAGTGACCCATAGGCAATGTCTGCCATTAAAAAAAAAAAAAAACTGAGTGTACCTCCATTGTTTACTGACATTTAAAAATAGCTCCTTTAGTACACAACTGAGGCAGAAGATGGTATGGAGAGCCACTGGGGCACTGGATGAGGCTCTTGGAGATCCCGGCCCAGCCCCAACTCATCTACTTGTTGGCTGTGTGACTTTGGAAAGTCATTCAACCTTTTTAGACATTTGTAAAATAAGGGGGTTGAACTACAAGACCTGGGTCTTTGGTCCAAGAAGAGCTGCAAAGATGGGGAGAGCAAGCACATTCCAAGACTTACTAAATACTTAAAACCTTACTTTTTTTTTTTTCTAAGATTTTATTTATTTATTTGAAAGAGAATGAGCAGGGGAAGGGGCAGAGGGACAAGCAGACTCTCCACTGAGCAGGGATCCCAATTTGGGGCTCAATCCCAGGACCCTGAGATCATGGCCTGAGCTGAAGGCAGAGGCTTAAGCAACTGAGTCACCCAGGCGCCCCCAAACCTTCTCACTTTTAAATTTTGATTATGGATGGGAATGTAAGCTGGTGCAGCCACTCTGGAAAACAGTATGGAGGTTCCTCAAAAAGTTGAAAATAGAGCTACCCTATGACCCAGCAATTGCACTACTGGGTATTTACCCCAAAGATACAAATGTAGTGATCCAAAGGGACCCCTGCACCCCAATGTTTATAGCAGCAATGTCCACAATATCCAAACTATGGAAAGAGCCCAGATGTTCATCGACAGATGAATGGATAGAGAAGATGTGGTGTGTATACACCTCCCCCCCGTCCCACACACAATGGAATATTATGCAGCCATCAAAAAATTGAAATCTTGCCATTTGCAATGACGTGCATGGAACTAGAGGGTATTATACTGAGCGAAATAAGTCAGTCAGAGAAAGACAAGTATCATACGATCTCACTGATATGTGGAATTTAAGAAATAAGACAGAGGATTATAGGGGAAGAGAGGAAAAAAGACAAAACCAGAGAGGGAGAAAAACCGTAAGAGACTCTTAATCAGGAAACAAACTGAGGGTTGCTGGAGGGAAGGAGGGTGGAGGGATGGGGTAACTCGGTGATGGGCACTGGGGAGGGTAATTGTAATGAGCACTGGGTATTATATAAGACTGATGAATCACAGACCTGTACCCCCAAAACCAAAGAATACATTATATGTTAATTAACTGAATTTAAATTAAGAAAAGTCAATTTTGAT